>NC_081409.1:262239146-263439146 GCF_030272615.1 Cryptomeria japonica | reverse complement strand
TGTAAAAGTTGATTAGAACTATGGAAAAGAAATCAGAGCATGTGGGTATAATGATGATCATAATGTTGGTTTAAAAACTATTCAGACTAAAGAATTGAAGCAGAATGATCCGGTAGAGACAATTAATCCGGATATTGATGCTACCAGTGGAGAGGTACAAGAACCTAAAAGTCATAATAATGAGAAGACCTCAAGGTATGTAAGAGTAAATCACTCTAAAAATTAGATTATTGGAGACAAAAACAAAGGCGTGATGACTAGAAGAAGGATAGTTGTTGAAGAGGTATGTTTGATTTCCAAAATTGAACCTAAAGATGTTGTCGAGGCTTGCAAAGATGAAAATTGGATAAGGGCTATGGAAGAAGAATTAGATCGCATTAAAAAGATTAACACATAGGAACTTGTGCCTAGATCTACAAACAAGAATGTGATTGGTATTGAATGGGTATTAAGGAACAAATTGAATGAAGCTAGTGAAGTTATCAGAAATAAAGGAAGATTGGTATGCAAAGGATATTCACAGAAAGACGGAATTGGTTATGAGGAGACTTTTTCTCTGGTGGCCAAGCTTGAAGTTGTTAGACTATTGCTTGCATATGCTACCTATAAAGATTGCAAGATATAGGAGATGGATGTCAAGTCAACCTTTCTGAATGGTGATCTTGAGGATTAAGTCTACATTGAGAAACCTGATGGATTTTCATTAATAGATTATGGTGACATGGTATGGAAACTAAAGAAAGTTTTTTGTGGATTGAATCAAGACCCTAGAGACTGGTATGCTAGATTGAATAAGCATTTGTTAAAATTAGGATTTAATAAAGGTAGTACTAATAGTAATCTGTATTTCAAGATTGAGAATGATAACATTTTAATTGTTGAAATTTTTGTTGATGATATTATCTTTGGAGGAGATGACAACTTGAGCATGAAGTTTGCCAGTGATATGCAAAAAAGAATTTGAGATGTCTATGATAGGATAGATGAAATTTTGTCATAGGATTGCAGATATCACAGACTAGAAAAGGTATTTTTATATCTCATTATAAATATGTGAAGGAATTACTAAAGAAGTTTGGGTTAGAAGATTCTAAACCTTCTGGAACTCCTATGGTGACTAGCTGCAAATTGTCTAAAAATGGTGAATCTCTGAAAGATAATTAGACCTTATACAAATCTATGGTTGGTGGATGGCTATACCTAACTCAGACTAGAACTGAAATTATGCATGCTATGTGCATGGATGCTAGATATCAAGCTGATCTCAAAGAGAGTCATGTCACTACTGTAAAGAGGATATTCAAATACTTGAAAGGAATTATGGATTATGGTTTGTGGTATTCGAGGAATGATGATTTCATGTTATATGCTTACACTGATGCTGATTAGGCTGGTGGTGTTGATGACCAAAAGAGTACCTCTGGTGGTACACTCGTGTTGGGTAAGAAATTGGTTTCATGGGCAAGTAAGAAACAAGATTTAGTTTCCCTATCTCTTGCTGAAGCTAAGTATATTGTTGCTGCTAGTAACTGCACTCAAGTACTTTGGATGAAGAAAATGTTGAAGATATCAGAAATATCTATGATGAGCCGACTATCATATATTGTGATAATTCCAATACTATTAATACGTCAAAGAACCTAGTGCAACATTCAAAGACTAAACATGTATCAATCATGTATCATATCTTGAGAAAAAAAGTCAGTGAAGAGGAAGTGAAGCTAGATTATGTGTCTATAAAGGAACAAATTGCTGATATTTTTACTAAGCCTTTTCCTGCAGATACATTTGTCTATTTGAGAGACAAGTTAGGGGTATCTACCCCTCCCGATGAAAACTAGATGTATTGAGTGGCATCAATCTAGTGGACTTCATAGCTTGTCCTCTTATCCAGATTGATGAGTTGGTGCTTCTAGTCTGCTAGATTAGTTAGTGTGTTGAAGGAGGAGAGAATCATGATTTGTTTATTCAAAGGGGGAGACTAAGTTTGGTTTTCTATTTTGAAGATCTTTGTCATTGATGTCAAAGGGGGAGAGAAGCATGTGAAAAAACTGTTTTATCTGCTAGATATTAGGAGGAGTTTGTTGGAGATGTTTTCTTTCTTTGCATTGATTTTTTTTCACATTTATATGTTTCCATCAATGCCAAAGGGGGAGATTGTTGGACATTGCTGCTGCTAGGATATGTTGTTGTCATTTATGTCAACATATTCCTGTGATTTATTGATTTGGTGATTGCAGATTGGTTTATTGGGATCATGGCTTGGTATATGGAGTATTTCTAGTATCAGTACATCTTTATGTATTGGTTTCAGTGATCTAAGAAACTTGATTGATCATATCATATGATCTGGTTTGTAGTTTGGTTTTCCTGATCAGTGCTTTGCAGAGTTTGATATTTGCTTCAATATATTCCAGTGTGATCAGATCTTGAGCTAAGACTTTGGGATATTGTTTGCGATGTTCTTGTGTATCTTCATTTCATATGGTTCATGATTTCATGCTCCACAGATTGTCTTTCTTTGTGACAATTGCTTCTATTTGAGTATTCTTGAAGTTCAGATGTTGATCCATGAGGATTTGATAAGTGGTGTTGGTACAACTATTATTGATGATTCCAACATGCTTGCTAGTGCTTCCTAATTGTGTCCTATTTGTCTTGATGATCTGCATCGATTGTTGTGCGAGTTTTTGGTGAATTTGCTGAACCAGTGTTGTTCTTCATGTTATATGGTATTCTTGGTGGTGTAGCGTGTTGTGGTTGATCTTGGCATGATTTTCGATGGTCTTGCATATTTGGAGATTTGATTTAGGTCCATTTTATTTCATGTATATCATTATATTGGTCCAGTGGTCAATCTTTGTATCATGTGATGTAATTTTATAATTGGGTGTTGAGGGTTTAGTCGACCTTGTTGTCAAGGTTGATGAATTGTATAAATAGGTGTCATATTCATGTAATTTAGGTATGGGTGGTGTTTCTGCATTATCTAAGAGTGGAAAATGTGCGAACAAGAGAATACGTATTTCAACATTGCGATTGAGCAGATTTTGGGAATGGTGCAGAGCAGACATATGTGCATAACCGGATTTGTCATCAAGTATTTGCAGATGCTATTATTATAGTTCATTCCTTTCGAATTGTAGTCCAAATCTTGTTGTAAGTTAGTGAAACTTCCCTTAGAGTTGTAGCCTTCTGGGTTATTGTATTTTGAGCTATAAGCTTTGGGCAATGAGATTGAATGTAGGGTCATTCCCCATTGTAATATTTACACATACTATTACAAAGTATCATCTTATTTTGGGTAGGTTCCCACCATGGCTTTTTCCTTAACTGGGTTTTCCACATCAAGATCTTGGTGTTGTGTGTTGTGCTACCAATATTCTTATCTTTGTTGTTGCTGCAGTTTATAAGATTTCTAATTGTGTTTGAGTTTGTTAATTCGGTGAAAATTGATTCAGCCCCCCCCTCTCAATTTTTTTCTCATTGTTGTTGCCAACAAGGTATTAAGTTTTAATTATGTTTTTGTTTATGTTGATTCAATCTAGATTCTGATTAATAAGGTTCCAACAAATTTTCAAAAGTATAGCCTTTTTCATGAGACTTATCATTGTAACCCCCAACCCATCATTAACATTATGCTTATAGATAGTATTGCAATAGGCAAAAGAGATTTTGTTCTTCTTTTCAATGCTTGATCATAAGAATATTATTTGAATTTATTCCATCTTTGTGATAATTTTCACAGGGATTACAAATGGGGAGAGAAGGTACACCACAGTACTTTGAAGGGAAGCTTTATGTAGTTGAAGCTTTCTAGCACTACTAAGAAGATATCCTTTTGAGGCTATTAGTTTCTTGTTGTTGCATTCTAATAATGAATAACAGATTGAATTATCAATAGAATTATGGGTAAGGGCATCCCATGATAGGTAAAAGGAAGAATCATTGATTAACAATTAAGGGGGTTGAAAATCCAATGTTGAAGTTTGAGAGGCACATTAAGAAAGAATATTGCACTTTTTTGAAGATTTCCTTGAGACCTTGACATAGTGGTTAAGGATACATAGCCATTATTGGGCCTTGACCCTAGATGTTTGACCTATAAAAAAATAAGTCATACATGAATTGTTGTTGGGATGTCATAACAGGGGTAGAGGAAGTTTTACTATTATTATATTAGTTAATTGGTCTATACTTGTCATGAGAAAATGAAATTATAAATCCAAAATACATCACTTTTCCCCTAGATATACTTAAAAAGGAATTACTCATTCATGTAGATGAGGTGAGCTATTATAACATATTCATTTTGGCCACTTGAACAACCATTACTTGCAATCGCTAAGACAATAGGAAATGATTTTAGGATTTACTACTATTCAATTATTTGAAAGAGTTTTCCAAGGATGTATTCTTTGTAAGATTACTAAGGAGAAATATGATAAAGGTTAACCATGGAAATCTACACAACTATTTAAGTTAGTAAATAGTGACCTGGTAGGACCATTTGCACTACCATATTTTTTTATAGCTCGATGTCTTGAAAATTCTAGATGAATTTTTCTAGATACACTTGGGTTTACTTTCCAAAATAGAACTTTGAGTTCTTTGACCATTTTTTAGATTTCAAATGTTTTTTAATGAAACAACAAGAGAGTTCATCTAAATGCTACATAAATATAATGGGGGTGAATATGTTAACAATAATTTCAAATAATTGTGTGGTTCATTAGGTAATAAAATGTAGCACATTGTTCCATATATTCCTTTGTAGAATAATGAAGCTACTTTTTTATGTTTTATTCTTCAAGTTAGACATAAAATATTAAATTCCACTCACCATATACATAGCCAACACTAGAACACCTCAAAAATCAACAACAATAATATGATTTTTCATCACATTCTTTAGCTCCATGAGTCTAGAAATTAACAAAAATATCTAAATCATACAGCTTATATAAAAACAATATTATACTTATTAACATATATATTTAAATAATACAACTTATATAAAAACAATATTATACTTATTAACATATATATTTGGCAACATATGTGATAGCCCTATTGCATACAATTTATGCAGAGTTTATAATCATTATAATCTAATGTGGTATATATTTATTTCTTATTTGAAATGGTGTAATAAGATTACCATCTATGCATTCTACTATTAATCTTTAGAGCTAATCGATGAATAATAACTTTACATCAATGACCACACTTATCATGAGATGCAAAATAAAAATGATCTTCCACCTACTCATATACCATGAAATAAATAAAAACTTATTCACACTAAAATTTTATTAGACAACATATGAAACAATTTAATCTTCACCATGCCTATAAAAACCTTCACATTTTGTATGCACAAATTATAATAATATGGCTCTAGCTTTCTGTGGTCACATTACAAGGGGTTATGAAAGGGCGAATCCGAAGAGGATTAAGGTTGATGTTCCTCTTCATGCCTCTATAGAGGAAGAATGGCAGCTTCTGGAAGCAGGCTTGGGAACAGAGCAGAGGAATTCGAAAAAGGTTTATATTCCTATTCAAGTTACTAGGGAGGAAGAATGGCGGCTCCTACTCTTTATTATTGATATATATATTCAGACTACATGTCTTTTATCACCAAAAAAAATTAAAAAATTAAAAAAATTAAAAAATTTATGACTCTTGCTAACTCCGAAAGGTGAAGGCTGTAACATATATTTTAATTGGTTCGAGTAACATGTGGAATATTATTATCTACTACCAGCTGCCATCATTTGATGGTATGGTTCACTTGGGCACGCAACACTAAAATGTTTTCACTTTTTTTCTTTTACATAGTAAATAATTATAGCAAGATCAGAAAACAATTGACAACAATCAATGTACAGACAATTCTTTTGAGATGTGCAGCTGTCTGCACAAAAGCGGCCATCCCAAAATGGTTTTGATTTCAAATATTAGTGGGAAGCGCACTTTTAGCAGTAATTTTTTATTGATACATAATAGAGAGCGCTACGCGTTGAAACCAGATGAAAATACTGCCATTAACGCAGGTTTTTTGTATTATGTACTGCTGTATTGAAATGAAATGGAGAATTTTGTTTTAATGAAATAATGGTCAGCTGAAAATAATGCACAGTTGAATGTTAATGTGTCTATCTGGACTCTTTTATTTGTGTTACCTAATATAACCTATCTAGGGTTTGTGGGCTTTGATTTCGTATATTGTCAAAGTGCATATATGTGAATTGATTAGAGTTACCTGTAGCAACTGGTGAAGACAACTCTTTGTATAGCAATTTACCTGCGACAATAGTGTTAGTGGATGTGGACTTGCAGAAAGTGACCAAAGCGGCCAAAAAAGAACAATAACATCTAAAGAAACGTTTAAAAATGGAGAACAATAGTAAGCAAGGAGAAAAGTAATAACCAAAGATAACATTCTAAAATGATGCATACTCCATAGCAAACAAATAGATAAGAAAAGAAATTTAATAAACTATTTTCTCCCTTCTTTGCATCAACAACATACTGATGGAATGAGCACTCACTATGATAGTTTGAATCCAAGTGAGATGAAGTGCTGTTATCTCCCCTCAAAGGTTCCCAAAATCACAGAAAATAAAAGATTGTGGGAGCCTTTGAGGGAGAGGTAGTAGCATTTCTCCCATATATTTCCTCCTCCTGAGTAATATCGCTAAAACTATTAATTTGATTAGCTCGCTCTTCTATGATATGTTATTTGGCTAGATCAATATATATAGATAAAAGTTGCAATGTATCTGCATGAGAATTCCACATTTAGCAACTATTTATTGGTCCCCCACTTATCTTTAGATGGATACGGACTTTCTTCATCCTTTACATAAAGTAGAGGACAAGTTTATCTACACAAATTCTCCGAAAGATTTGATGACAGAAAGTGTCTGCCTATTGAATGTCAGGTCAAATTCGATGAACAGTTTTGCGATGTAAGCGAACAAGAAGTTTCTTTGAAGGTAAGAAATCTGCCATCTAAAGTTAAGAAGAGATATGGTTTTCTATTTTAGAGTTGTCCAAAAAGAAACTGAATAATCAAATATTTTTCACGATCTGTATGAACTATGAAAATTGCCATGTATTATTAAATAAACGGTATTATTAAACTAACGGTGAGTGAAAATTAAAATATTCCCTTGATTAAGTTATTAAGTTATTCAGTTCCTGAATTGAGACACATTCTGAAAAAGATTATTTAAAATCAGAAAAAGAATACTTTTGTATCTCCTCAGTTAGAAAACATTGGAACTAACAGTTCTTAGTGAGGAGGTATTCTGATACGGTGGGCGAAACTGAATTTTTCTTTTGTATTCCATTACGATGGAAGAAACAATGTTATATTGTATAATATTCTCTGAGAGTGACATTTAAGAATTCAACACCAAGTTCTATGTGTCAACCAATATTTGTTGTTGAACCATAGGGTACTATTGTACTCTGGTACATATTAAGTTATACTATTGTACTAGGGTATATATATACTACTGTACTGATACGCTGGTCATAGTGGGGCTAATAGCTTAGGTAAATGAGTTATTTAGGGTTAGGAATGATTTGTGAGATGGATTGAAATTTGTAATGCCAAATTCATATTTGAAAGTAAAATTGTCAATGTTGGTTTAGTTAGTCCTTTATAATAAGATGACAAGAAATCCATAATATATTTTATGGGGTTAGTCATAAAATACTGTATGGAGGTGCCACTTAGATTCTTTCACCATTCAAATCATAAAATAGGTAAACATAAATTAAATCAAATTAATGTTGTTGTACTTTAAATTGAAGTCATTTGATTCAAATAAACATGTGTTTTTTTAAAATTGACAATGATGATAAACACCACTTAAATCAATTCAATTTTTTTAAAATTTTCAAGAATCTTATGCAATTGTCTAGAAAATGAGAATGAATTTTGAAATTTGAAATATAATATTTAAAAAATATACTAATGATAAGATTAATGTTTTTGATTAATATAAAATGGGTTTTACAAGGTCCCGAAACCCAAATCCATGAACAACAAAAACAAAACAACAATGAAATAGTCCATGGCCAACAACCAAACAAAGGCAGAAACAAGGTTAACACCCCACAGAGCCCAACTAAAAAATAACAATAAAGCCCTGGGCAAAACTACAAAAAACTAACCAAGAACTTCCATAAGATCAAGATTCTTCTCAATGATGTTTGTGTTGATATCTTCCAGCGCCTCCATGATGCTCCTCATGGTAATTTTCTCTTGATTCCTGCTCCTAGTCTTGGTGGACGAGCTAGTAGATACTTCCACCTTCGCTCCTTGTGTATTAATATCCAATTTTTTCCTTTTAATTTAACAATAGATGGTGGAGTACTATTGAGCGGATGGGCTTTATGGATTGTGATTTTCTCATTTAGTTTTTTAAGGTCTTCAATACTGTTTTTGATTAAGATAAATGGGTTTTACAGGGACCCAAAACTCAAATCCGTACAAAAAATTAAAATATTAAAACAGTAGTGAACCAATCCAAAAACAACAGCTAAACAATAACAAAAACAAGGGAAAAACCCCACATCACCACAACCAACAATGATACCAAGACTAAGCACTAGCAACATAAGTAGGGAAAAACTGAACCATAGAATGCATGAGCTCAGAGTTCTTTTGTATCATATTCTTATTAATCTCCTCAAGCTCTTCCATTATAAATCTCGTTGCGCTCCTCTACTAGTTTCTACTCCTCATTCTGGTAGAGGGTCTAGTTGTACCTGTGAATCCGCCCCTTGCAAACTTGAATCTAGATTCTTCTTTTTTAGTTGGGCCATTGGTAATTGGTTGGGCTCTTTGGATAGCCAACATCTCATTAACCTTTCTCAGACCTTCTGCGCTATTGCTCATAGCTTATTTTCTTATCTCAACCAACTTGCTCAAGTTGCCCTTAATCTCTTCCATACTCTTTTTCAGTTGAAAAATCATAGACTCATGTTCTGTTTTCATAACTTTGACATCCTTAGTAAGTTTTTGGGTCATTTTGAGAGGATAATAAGTCTTTTCTGGCATGTATTATCAATAAAAGTATTAATTATATTTTAATGTCTCCCTTTAAAAGAAGAATTTCATTGATAACCCAGTGAAAGCATTTTTCCTGGCCGTTAGTGGAGTTTGCAAGGAGCACCTCAAAGTCCTTGCCAATTTTATTCTCTCCTGGGTCTACGTGTAGTTCCACATTGAGAGGGATGTCAAGTTTCATTTCTTCTTTGGCTCTACCCTTTGATTCCCCTATTTTCCCCAATTTTGTCTTTTTCAAACATGGCGGACCCAGCCCTTGAGGCTTAGATGCAGAAGTTTTAAACTTATTGGCAACCAGCCTAGGGTGTTTATTTCTAGTACTACTATTGGTACCAGGGGTAACTTTCTGTGGGGGCCCCTCTTTCTCAGAGGGGCAATAATCAGGGTCCTCGAGCATGTTAAGATCACATCGGTCCATTGCCATACCATCCCCTTCTTCCTCAATCTCAGTGTCGAAAATCACTTGTACATCAGGGATAGTCAAAGATTTGGGGGTTTCACAATAGGGGAGGATTTGACCCCATGAGCTTTAACATATTCCATAATAAGCATAAATAAACCCGCATGCAAAATAGGGTTATCACCATTCTTGGTGTGATTTTCCAGACTATGCTCAAGAGAGGGCAACAAATAAAAGGGCAATGAAATTCTTCTATGATGCCTAAAGTGATTCAACATCATGAAGTGATAAGAAAAGATGCTAGCGACATGGTTGTCCAGAGTTATATACCTCATAATGACTTTGGCCATGTCCACCTGGAGTGACATAAGGTCTTTCCTATATATCCTTTGTCCGCCATCTTGTGCACTCTATCTCTTTCACTTTGTTTATCGAAGAAGACCGAAGGGGATTCCTCCACAGCTTTCCTCTCCCTATACAACTTCTTGCCATCCATCTTCAAACTAATGATCTTAGCAATAAAGGACTCATTAATTCTAAATTCTGCCTCAAAAGTGGTAAGGGTTGCATCATGCCAACCGTTCACAAATTCCTCTATCATTTTCGGATCCTGGCCACATAATTTCTTAAGATATGGCACAAGACTGCCATTAGTGATCTCTATCCAAAGCTCCCTATTGGTTTCCCACTTTTTGCAAGAAGTTGGTTCCATTCTATTTTTGTCTCCCCCCATATTAACACCTCCTCGACAAACTTGGAAAAAAATAGTATTGAAACCAAGCTCGAACTTGGAGAGTAACAACTAGATGATTAGGAACAATCTAGAGACCTTGGTTTTTTATCTAAACCACATATTACAATAAAGACCTTTACACATTTGGTAGGCTATCATCATTAACAGGCAGAATTTGGACAATATTTTTTGTCATCCTTTCTTGTCAGTTCACATAGTTGTATAGAAAATATTTACCTTTCCTTCCACCACCTTATATCCTCATACAACATGCTAAGATTAGCCATGTAGTTTGCAAGCATATTACCTTCCTGATACACATGGGAGATTTCAAATTTGTCCAATTTGGTCATCATGATATGGTATTCTTGTATTAAATTCTTGATCATCCAACTAGTGGAAGTCTATTTACTCAAACATTTAATAATGTTTAGAGAATCACTCTTCAACCAGAGTTTTTAATGCCCACCTTAGATAACCAGTTGTAATCCAATGTAGGTTGCATTTGCCTTGACAAAATGGTTTGTCTGGGTGCCAAGTGCCAGTGCTATTGCCAAGACAAGCCTTCAATTGTGACCATGAGAAAATCCCCCACAACCAGCTCGCCCAAAATTACCTTTATCCACCCCATCAAAATTGATTTTGATCCACCGTTTGGGGGGTGCAACCTAAGTAACATTAGGTATTGTCTGCTTTAACTTGATAGTAGGTTTAGAGATATCCCAAATGATGTGTCATCAATTAATAATATCCCAATCCTGATCAGGGCTAGGGATAGCAGGATCAAACAAGCGAGAAGGACAACAAGACACAAAATTATCCTTAAATGAATTATGGATCTGGCGAGCCAGAGAAAAAAAAAAAACTTTTTGTCCCCAAAAATCTGATTATATCTTTCTTTCCAGATACCCTAGGCCACATGGGGCAGCATAAAACTCCATAACACTTTAAGAGAGGGATTATCTAAGGGACGTCTGTACTGAGACTAGAAATATAACAATCTCAAGGGAAAAAACCACATAATTCCTCAAAGGTGAACAAAATAGGCCCAAATATCTCGAGTGAAGGAACAATGAAGCAACAAATGTGTGACATCTTCAACATTCTCTTAACACAAAAACATCTATTAGGAATAGACATTCTTCTTTTGCATAAATTATCGATGGATAGAATCTTATTCTACATGAATAGCTAGAAGAAGATATTAATTTTGGGAACAAACAAGTTATACCAGATACAAAACCAGAAAGGTGTAGGGGCAAAAGATCTTGTCAGCAAATTAAAGGTGTGAGAGATAGAGAAACTTCCAGAGGAGGAGCTGCACCACACCAAAGAGTCCTCACCATGAAAGGGGGGAATATGAATGTTAGAAAGCCACATCTGGAGAGGTTTTAGCAGAGGATCCACACTAATTAAATTAATCCACTTGCCCTCTCTAATAGAATCAACCATTCCACACACAAATCTCTAAATAGAGTAACCCAATGATAGTCAATCGGAGGTCTATCACCAGCCAAGTGGAGTTCAACACTATTATTAATTGCTTCTTTACTGATTTCCACCAAAATCCTGAGACTTCCCTTTAACTCTTCCATTTGTTTCTCCAAATTGGAAATTCTGGATTCATGCTCTATTTTCTTGACTTTAACGTCTTCAGTCAATTTCTAGATCATTTTAAGTAGCTTGTTGATTTTGTTAGGCATCAGGTTCTCAATGAAGGTATTAATAATATCATTTATTCCCTATTTGATGAAGAGAATTTCACTCATCGCCCAATGAAAGCACTTCTCCTGACTAGGGGTGGAGTTAGCCAATAGCATGTCAATATCCGCTTTATCACTTTTATTGTTTTCAGGGTCCACCTAGTCCAAGTTGAGGGGGATATCCTATTTAATCTCATTATCCCCTTTGTCATTTGTATCCATATACTTCCCCATCTTTTTCTTTTTAAAACTATCATGACCCATCTCTTAGGGATTAGAAAGAGGGGTTTTGTTCTTTTTGGCTACATTTTTGGGAGGGGGTTTACTCTTTCTGTTGTTGTTAGTGCTAGGAGTGGCCATCTGGTGGGGGGCTCTTCATTAGAGGGCCAATATTCTAGGTCATCTTTCAGCCCTTGAAGGTCATACAAATACATAGCCATCTCACCTGATCCTATCTCATCCTCAATTTCAGTATCCAACACAACATGCACTTCAGGACTAGTTGAAGGATTGGGATTACTTTCAATTTTGTGGGCTCGTGAGGGCTTAACTTCATTCATTCTAGCATAGTCCATAATAGAAAGGATAAGCCCCTCATGTAAAATAGGGTTTTCACTATTTTTAGCATGATTATGAAGACCATGCTCCAAAGAAGAGAGAAAATAAAATGACAGAGATATTTTCCTATCATGTCTAAACTGGTTTAAAATAGTAAAATGATAGGAAAAAATACTGACAAAATGACCATCCAAGGTAATTTACCTCATAGTCACCTTCACCACATCAGCCCAAAGGCTCATTGGGTCTTTTCTGTTGTATCCCCCATCACCCATTTTCCTAGGTCTGTCTCTTTTGCTCTAGTTATCAAAGAAAATAGAAAGGGCTTCCTCTATTTCCTTGTGTTCTCTGTAGAACTTCTTCCGCTCCATCTGCAACCTAGTGATATTCACAATAAAACCCATGTAAATTCTAAACTCTACACCATAGACACTAAGAATGCCTTTATTTCAGCCATGAACAAACCCTTCCCTTGCCCTGGGGTCATGACCATGCAACTTTTTAAGGTATGGGAAAAGTCTACCATCCATAATATCAGTCCACATCTCCTTATTTTTCTCCAACTTCTGACACAAGGATGACTCAACTCTATTTTTATCTACCCCCATGTTCCAATTGTCCTTGCAATTATGACCGTCACATACCAAGACCCAAACCAAAAGAAACAAAACCAAGAAGCTGACAACAATTTGGAAGCCCTAGTGTTATGTCGATTCCAATTATTGCAAATAGTGGCTTTACTCATGTGATAATATGGCATCATTCATATTCAGTCATTGAGACTATACAAGATCTACTGTACCCTTTTGTGCCAATTCACACAAGTGCATTGGAAAGGTTTCCACTTCCATCCACCACTTGGTTTTTTTAGAGGCCACACCCATGTTAGCCACATAGTCCATAAGTTGATTAAACTTCCCCAAAAACATGTCTTATTTGTACTTCATCCAACTTGGTAATCAAGTTGAGGCAATCTTGAATTTAGTGTTGAATTGCCTAACCAGGGGGGCATATGTTTAATTGAAAAATTAATAATATTAAGGGAGTCACTTTCAATCCATACCTTTTTATGACCTCCTCGAAAAGCAAATTGAAGCCCAATGTAAGCTGCATTTGCCTTAGAAAAGTGGTTTGTTTGAGTACACAGAGGGAGTGCCACTTCTAAGACAAGCCTACCATTGTGATCATGTGCAACTCTCCCACAACCTGTTGGCCCAGGATTTCCCTTAGCTGCCACATCAACATTTACTTTAATCCACAATCTCGGGGCTGCAACCCAAGCAATATTTGGCGTGGTATGCTTAATCTTAGCAGTTGGTTTAATATATATATTTTTAAAATAAGTATTATGAGATCTATAGTTCATTGATATTAAAATTGAATAATTGAAGTATTTATAAATATTTAATTCTTGGAAAGAATGGGGACTCAAAGTGAAAGATTCTTTATTACTTTTCTAATGGCTCTTTCTTAAAATCTAAATGGAGATGCTTGGACAATTTTTCTAACCTTTATAATAGAGAATCTTTCATTTTAAGCTTTTATCTTAACAAATTATTAACTATTCTAATAAGGAGGATGAACTTGTTAGCATAATACTTGTATGTCGATCATATCTTATTGCTACATCGTCTACACAATAATTATGTAATTTTTATAGTTACATCAATTTTATCTCCTTGTATGCATGCTCTAAATTTCATGGAATGTAATCATTGAGGATTTAATTTGACATTCTTGTATCATACCCATTCTTGAGAGCACATAGAAAATGACTATATTTGTTGTAGCATTAGAGGTAAAATAAAATAATTCTACATTGAGTGTAGGAGATGTAGACTTATCATAGAAGGATACTACCAAAGGTTGTCAAGTTTGTATGTTTTCTAATGCAATTTCCTGGGAGTTTCGAAATACATACTATTTTAAAGCATGAAAAAAACAAGTGAAATTGTGTCATATTATTTGAGCCATCAAGGATTTTGAGTTGAGATAGTTTTGATTAGATTAGCATAGGAAAGGGCCTAAGCCCATTACATATCTACCATTAAGGAAAATGAAAATAATCTTACAAGGAGTGCTCGATTGATCAAAAAATAAAATCAAGGTCTTTTTATGGATAATACTAAAAGACAAAACAAAGAACTAGCAAGTGACCAACCAACTAACTAACATTCAATAAGAGACTTTAGTCCCTTTAGTGCCTACCATTCTTTATATATTAGATCGACCTACTCCTCAAAAGAGATGCATTCATACCCTAAATCCTTAGAAACCTCTTTGTCCTGGTTGGGGGAGTTAGGAAATTCAATCAATTGCTTTTATCTTTTATGTCTTTATTACAGGAGGCTACTTAGAGCCATAGACACTAGGTCACTTCTTCTTTTCTTCTCCTTAAGGTGTTCCAACTCCTATTGAAAAACTTGAAGGGTGAGAGGTGTTTTATTTACTGAATCCTTGTATTAATCTATAAGCTTCTTAATATTACTCTTCAATAATCCTAAATTTATTTCAATTTGACAACCCCTTCTTCCAAGTGGGTTTTATTGGCCTCTTGCTCAATAATTTAATTTTTTTTTTCTATAACCATCTAGATTTTGAGGGTATTAACCTTGATTCTTGTTTGATAGATATTTTCAATTTCCTAAAGATGCCATTCTCGAGCTTTCTTAAACACTAGTTTATCCAAAAGTTGAATTTTGTGTTTGACTTGGACAATTTTGACCATTTTCCACTTCGAAAGTTCCATATGGGTGCTTAAGTGCCTACATACATATTTCCTTTTTTGTTGCGACTTGATGCATAATATGCATTTCTTTTGGGTTGGTTTAAAAATGGTCACCTCCTCTGGCTCTATGGATTCCTCTTTAAGGAGAGAAAATAGAGGGGGTTGTTGAGGGTATTTTAGGTTAGAAGAACTAGAATGATTCGAAGAGCTAGTTTCATAGCTAGAAGAGTCAACATCCGAGAGTTTCATAAAATTTCACCTTTTTCTTATTTCAATTTATATTTAGAAGTATCAAGGATGAGGTTAACTATAATAGCCAAGGTTGAGGAAAAAAACTTGAGGGAGATGTTCAAATTTAACTCAAAGGTAGGA
Source organism: Cryptomeria japonica (assembly GCF_030272615.1). Classification (NCBI taxonomy): domain Eukaryota; kingdom Viridiplantae; phylum Streptophyta; class Pinopsida; order Cupressales; family Cupressaceae; genus Cryptomeria; species Cryptomeria japonica. The sequence goes on along the minus strand of NC_081409.1, from coordinate 263,423,564 downwards.
TTGTTCAATGAGGAAGTAGTGCCTGAGGTGGGGAGTTTAGGGCCAGTGTGTTGGACGAGAATTGAGGGGTTTAGAATTTTGGGTTTGGGGTTCATGGCTAGAGTGAGAGATAATTTGTATTATAACAAGCACATAGTTAACCCCTGGAGAAGAGGGGGTTTCCTAGACCTAGTAGTTTTTAACACACACTCTTTTAAATAATTAAACAACTAGAAAGAAAAATTTAGGCTCATCTGGTATAAAAAGTTATGAAGCATTAGAAATAAGAAGGCATGAAAGTTTTTGTACCTTCACTCCAAAGTGAAAAAATGTATGGAAACCTCTACAACTCTTACATAGGCCTTTGCAAGATCACACAATTTATGCCACTTGAAGATAATTCACTTTCTCACCCTTTTTAAAAAATATTTACATAGCCTCCAGGTTATAATCTCCTTTGGTTTTTAGAGGACATTATGCAACATCATTTTGGATGCATTTTGCCATTGCAATATTCTTTGCTGAGATGTGGAAAAAATGTTATGCATCATGACCATGTTATTATAATTACTTGTATCTTGTATGATTTGTTTCTAGCATTCCATTTGTTCCATAACGGTCCCATCTACCATTTCTCCAACGGTTCACTGTTTGTATTGTATATATTACTTTTGGCTAATAACATAGATTATCACATTGCATTTCTTTCAATTCATTCCTTCTACACTTATATGTGGTATCAGAGTAGCTAATGATCATTTGGAGAATAGAAGGTTTTTTGTGTTTTATCCTCATAGCCCTTGTTTGATAGATTGGTGCAGGAGCACCTAATCGACTTTATGCCTCCGTGAGGCCATTATGTAAATATTTTATTGATATGGTGTTTGGGTCATGTCATAAGGTATTTATGGGCCATGTTGGTTTAGGTTTCTAGGAAGTAGTTTTGTTGAATATTGTGAATTATTGTCAAAAAATTGTCAAGTTGCAAGAATACAAAAAAGAGGAATATGAGGGGTCAAAAGTGGAAAATGAATGTGAAAAGTTGGTTGGAATTCAAAATTTAGTTGATAACTATTGAAATATGTTTAAATAAGATTTGTAAGGTCTAATTCATTGTTGGAGATGGGTTAATGAAGGTTTTGAATGAAAATGGAATCATTTTGGAATAATTTTTATTGCATTTTCCTATAATAACATTGCTCTCTTGCATTGTATGGTATAATCAAGTATTTAAATTTATTTTTATTGATATAAGAATGAGTTATATTTCATTTGGTGTTGGTTTTGTGGTTTTTCATTAAGTATCTTTAAAGTTGTGATCGTTTTATTGATGACAACTTCCAAATTTTTGGGTAACAGTAATGTTGCAGCGAATGGTAGGACTTTGTACAGATGTTATATGATTTGAAAATTATATGGTTGGATAGAATATTAAATAAAATTTACATTGTGACCAGTATCATCCATTTTCATTTAGTTTTGACTATTTAGAGGTGTTTTACTAGGATAGAGTTTGAAAACCTTGGTGAATGAGTCTAAATGTAGATTACCAGTTAATTTTAGACCCTTGTGTTAAAAAAAAACCTACCCTGATTTTTTTATATATTCTATAAAGCCAACATGTTTATCTAAAAATTGTTTTAGGTTTTTGATATGAGCCATATAGTGAAATTTATGCCCAAAAAACTCAATTTGTTGTACTAATTAGCTCTAGTTATAGAAGTCAATTTTTAAGGGTTTGTTCCAAAACAACTTACCCTAATTTCGAGATATCTTTAATAAAATCCAAAAGGGCATTTGAAACAAGTCTTATACTTTGATTATCACACCTGCCTCAAAAGATATGGGAGAAAAGACCTTTCAGCAAGGCTACAAGAAATGAAGGTAGTTTGTGTAAAAGAACCTAAAGAAAGTTTGTAATTTGTGAAATCTAAAGTTATTTGGGTCCTTGAATGGTTTATTCATTTAATTTACAAACAATTTAAGGTGTGCCCATATGTTAGACAAAGAATTTAGAAAGTTGCCAAGTTGTTAAGCCTTGCAAAGTGAAGAAAAATGACTAATGTATAAAGGAGAGTTTAGGTTCACCACAAATGCTAGGTTAGAGTGTTGCATAGAGGAATCACATTTGACAATAAAAATATGTTGGGGAAGAGTAGAGATGGGCTAACATGCTCCATTCCTAGGAGAACACAGTCTGCCGCTCCTCCATCGCTCGGATAGTATAAGTGAGACCCCCATGCATGTGACTGCCTCCTCCATTTGGGCATATGGCTAGACCCATTATGGCTATAATGAGTCTCCTCATGAGTGAAATGGCACCTATATGATGTAGTAACCATTGAATCATGATCCGTCCTCTAGTTTCATTGGGCATGACTTGCCCAATGCAGTACCTCTGCTCCCTCCTAAAATAAGATGGGGTGTGACCTGTCTGATATCTCACTATACATCCTCAAGTGTTACCATGATCTCCCCCATTGCTAGGAAAAATGTAGAGGTATCTATATCCCATCTCTCCATGAGTGCCATAAGCATATCTAGATGGTACTTCATGGATGTCATGTTACAGATATCCCATAACCCTACTTCCTTAAGTAGCTCTATGTTGTCCTGAGACAGTCGAGGAATCTGACTTTGTAGATTTTGATATGCATGACCAGAAGTGTGCTCTCACATATATGGTAGTCTCTACAAAAATCAACTAATCAACAATCATTATCATTCTATCAATCAACTTAGTATCAGAAACCTGGTCCTATGCTATCCCTTGGTCACCTTAGTCAGGGACCAGGATGCCATGAAAGGACTAGGGCACTCTAGGAGGACCAGGGCACCTCAGTGGGACCATGGTTCCCTGGTTAAACTAGGGCACCCAATTGAGACAATGGCGCAATCCTGGGGGAACATGTGCAATCAAAATTTTGCTCATCCAAAAAGTCAAAGTCAACTCAACAAAAAGTACAAAGGTAGTTCAGTACACTCACCTCATCAAGTGGATAATCAGATAGGGAAGACTGTCATAGGATCTCTATTTGGGAAGCCATCTTGGGTCATCTTTGATGCATCGTGAGTGCTATGTGGGCTCCTTTGCTGCAAATAAGACAAAAAGTAAGAAAATGACAAATGAGAGTGTCATTTTCACTATTTATGAGGTATAGACTTATCTCTTTCCCATAACCCTATATTCTACTTTTTTGCTTAATCTCTTATATCTTGAGTTAGGGAACTCTAATTTCTACACCATTGGTGGTGTTGGAATCGTGATTCAGTTCTCTTGCTTACCAAATATTCCATGATGTGCTTTGATTTTGTATCAAGATTCATTATGAGAATTTGTCATCACCTCCTTTCAACAATTCATTGTGGTAAATATGATACCCTGTTTCAGCTCACTACTTAGCAAGTCGAAATAGTGGGTATTAGGTGATTTTGTGATTTTATCTAACATGTTGTTTTGTAGGGTGCAGTTCCTAATAGTGTACTACAGATAATGTTGGGGGCTTCATTTGACACCTTATTGATATATCCTTTTTCATGAAGTGTTTAATTTTCTTTACTTTAGCTTGCCTATGCATGTAGTGTCGTATGACCACTAAAGTGGGGGATAATTGTAGCATCGTAAATTGCACACCTTTAGTTGGGTGGTACAATTCCATTCTTAGGTATGCACATGATAAAATTAATTCCCCTTTAAGCATTTAATTAATTAATTTAAGTAAATTTAAGGTCTTCTTTCATCTCTCTACACATTATAAAATTGGGCCCTTTACCCTAAGTGTGCCTCTTTTTATTTCATTTCTCCAATTAATAATTTCATCAAATGCCCTAATTATGTCTTATTTCGACCTTCAAAGCTCTATTTTGCATATCAAAACATCAAAAATTTCCACAAACTCCTGGAATTTTCTTTAAAATCACAATATCTTGCTTCCTTGAAAAATTGGTAAAAATTTGGTGAAAAGTTGGTCTTGAATTTTTCTCCCCAAATTTTGGGAGCATGTTTTGGCGGTATTTTAATATTCAAATCCAAGAGATTGGAAAAAAATATTATTTCTAAGTTGACCTATGACTCAAAAAAAAGTTAGGTTCTCCTACATAAATCCTTTCTTTCCTTATTTGAAGATCTAAGATCTAGTGATTGAAGGGGATTCTTATGCAATGAAAGTACACATTTTGTGAAGTTTACAACAAAAAATCAAGAATCCATCAAGTCTACATCAAGCATTTTAAACATCTCTTAAGAGCTTTTGACACATTGAAGAATAATAGGAGATCACCAACTGACGATTGGCTTGTACCTCTCCCTTAGGGTTTGGTATGATTTCATGTTATTTTCATGTCTTTGTATGAGCTTCATAACATTCATTTTCAGATTTACATTCATGCTTTAGATCCATTTTAGCATTTGTGATTTGAAGCATTGCAATTTACATTTACAATCATTTAGGGTTTTCTCTCTGAAGCTTAGGGTAGAACTCTAGATTTACTTTCTTATTCATTTAGGATCTTGGATACACACACAAAATATTCTTGCACACAAATTTTCATTACATTATTGACTATTTGTGCAGATGGAAATCATCCAAGCAAGGGGTTTGGCTAAGAAAAAACCTTATATAACCACCTAGACACCTGTTTTGAAGTTGCAAGTGTAGGTAGAGGAATTCAATGGATGCACGAATTTCAAGATGGATAGATGACATAGAGTGTCTCAGAGTCAAAATCCAATCTCAAATCTCAGAGACAAGGGTGTGGTGCCCTGGGATAGGAATGGGGTGTGGCATCCTGGTCCCTAGGGTTTTGCAATTTCAAGTGCCAGTTTTGCATATCAGACCCTCAGAACCTTAGATTCAAAAGATCAGCTCCTTGTTAGTAGACGGATAAGGGTGCCCAGTGCCCTAGGATCTTCCAGTTTTGCATTAGTTTTAGCAGCAGGTACATCTCTGAATCTATTTTTGAGATCTCGTTTCTCTCTTTTAGTTTTAGTTTGTGCAAAATCTTCATTTTTAGTTTAGTTTCCTTTGTTTCTCATCTCCTAGTTTAGTTGATTTCTGGATTGCATTTTGTATATCTACTCCTCATTTATAGAAAAGGAAAAGAAACTGTAAGAGATATTCCTTGACTGTCTCTTCCCTACAAGAAGCAGTCAAAGTGAGATATCTCACTAGGCTCTTTCGTATTCCATTGTGTGTACATGAGAGTGAGATTAGGTCTTAGTTAGTTGGTTCCATTTTTATACATCACATTTTGGTGAACCCAACATGAATCCAATCTTATTTAACATGCATTTCTTAGTTAGATCTAGTTATTGCACCTTTCTTTTCATTGCAAAGCAAAAAAAAAAAAAAAAGAGTTTTCATTCATTGCATTGTGTGCTTTAAGTTTTGTTTACATTATTCATTTCAAAAATGTCGGATCTTTATTTTCAAGACTTCCATTCCTTTGATAATGCATTTTCTTATGATGATTATGATTTTAGTAAGGAAGAACTAGATGAGACTCTTGATGAGTTTCTATACCCTAAACCTTCCAAACCTACATTTTTGCCAAAAACTAATCAACCTTGTCACTATGCCATTTCATAGTGATGAGAAAGATAAGTTGAATGGTTCTTCTCATGAATACCTTCCTATCAAGTCGTTCTCTAAATCTAGTAACATGGTGGTTTATAACAATCTCCTTTATTAGGACCTATCTCCTTTTGAATATAAGGACAAACCATTTAATAGATATGATCATGCTATGTTGGATGATGCCCTTGATGATTTTATGTCTTTTCCAGCTCCTTTAAATAAATACTACATGTCTAAAAGATTGATTAACATGATAAATGTGAATGAACATAGGAAATCCCTCTTTATGGTTCAAGGTGCTTTCCCTTCTTCAACATCATAATATTTAAACCAACCTCTCCTTAAAGTTCAAGGTCATTATGGAAATGATCCTTTTCACACTAAGAGTCCTTATGAGTATGCTAAATAAATAACTAGAGAGAGATATCATTCGATTGCTCATGCCTATAACACAAGAAACAATTGGCAATCTAATCCTCCTCCAGTTATTCCAACCTTACTTCCTAATCCTCAACCCATTCCTATTCAAGTGCCTCACATTTCAGAAGTTCTTGGTAAGGAGTTTGATCTCATTGAACAACTTAAGGCCACTCCTACCAAGATCTCCCTTTGGGATTTGATTCAAACCTCTTCAACATATCATGGAATGTTACAAGATGCCTTTAAAACCTTCAATGTGCCACCACTAGTGATATCCAATAATGTGGCTTCTTTGATTGACTCAATAACCACACCTAAAGCTCAAATTGTGTTCACCCAAGATGAGTTACCTCCTTGTGAAATTCAATGCCAATATGATCCTCTTATGACTGTTATTATTATCAATGGAAATACTATAAGATGAACCCTCGTCGATAACACCTCCAGCCTTAATATTTGTAGCATTAAATTGTTGCATAATATCAACATGGATATTTCTCTCATCAAACGTGATTCCCTTACTATTCGTGGCTTTGATAATGTGGCTAGATCTTCATTGGGTATCATAACCTTGCTTATTAAGGTAGGACCAGTTACCTTGTCTACACCTATTCATGTCATGCCCGATAACTTTACCTACAACTTATTGTTAGGTAGACCTTGGATTCATATCATGCAAGCGGTTCCTTATACTTTGCATAGGAAAGTCAAATTTATTTATAACTACAATATGTATACCTTGCTCTCTGAAACCAATCTCCAAGATTGTTTACAATTATCCACTTCTAAATCTTCCTCCACTAGTTCTTCTCCAACTATTTTTTATGTCCCCTCTAGTATCCCTTCTCCTAGTATCACTTTCTCCTCTACCAATCCATAATCCTCCAAGTGATCCTAAAGTTCTTGAAAAGGATTCTTCTCAATCTAAATCTCCTCCAGAAGATGTCTTTTCCCTGAAAAAAGGTACTCTTAGATGATGATTGGGGGTCTTTTGACTTTAACCCTACTTTTGTGGGAGAATATAGAATCCCTTCAAGAGAGTCGAAGTTCGAAAAGAAGGAAGACAAGGATGTACCCGAAAAGCAAAAAACACTTTGTCTAAACCATTAAGTAACAACTTTGTGGCTACTTCTAATTCTAAGTCTTCTCCAAGTTCCACTTCAATTGATTTTGACATCTCGACCTATGAAAAACATCCTTCCCTTACTGAAATGGCTAACCTCTATAGTCTTGGTTTCCATATCTTAGTTAAGAGTGGATATAATGACAATGGTTGTGGTGCTCAAGAACAAGGGATTAAAGTTCCTAGAGAAAATAATTGTTGTGAGGCTACATTTGGACTTTGCTAAAATCCCCTCAAACCCACCAAAGCTTCTAAGAGACCATCCATTAGTGTTTATGTCATTTCCTTTTCCCCTAAACCTATTTCATTAAAATATCCTAAGTATATTGATTGTGATTCTAGTATCTTTTCTTTGGATGTCTTCTCTACTAATGATTCCTTAGCTGAATTTCTAGTGGCTTATGATAATCTCCCCCATTACCATCATAGCCATGGGTTTCCTTATTGTTTGAATGTAGAAGCATATTTTAGGGAAGACACTCAATTAGCTAAAGATAATGATGCGATGATTATGGAGTTCCCTCAACAAAGTAATCTCCTTATAAGTGATACTATTGACATCAAGATAGATCCTGTAATGAAGAAAAGATTATAAAGGTAGGGAAATGCCATACTGATGAGGAATAGAAAGAATATTTTTATTTATTACATGATTTCCCGTAAATATTTGTTTATTTATACATTAACATGCCTAGCATTGATCTTAAAATTGTCACTCATAATATTGTCCTAATTCCTGATGCTAAACTTGTGATGCAAAAGATTAGAAAAATGATTCCTAAAATATCTTTGCTTGTCTAAGCTGAAATTGAGAAATTATTGGATGCAAGATTCATTTTCCCTATTGACTACTCTCCTTGGATTTCAAATATTGTCATTGTGGCTAAACTTGATAACAAGATTAGGATGTGTACTGATTTTCAAGATCTCAATAAGGCTTTCTTAAAATATGATTTTCCAATTCTTAATATTGATATGATAGTCGACTCTACCACTACAGATGCCTTGTTATCTTTTATGGATGGTTTCTCAAGATATAATAAAATCTTTATTAAACCTCATGATCAATTTAAAACTACCTTCACTACTCTTTGGGCTATGCTTTACGGAAATTATAATGCCTTTTGGATTGAAGAGTGCAAACACTACTTACCAATGGGCTATGACTCTTACCTTTCATGACTACATGCATAAAATCTTAAAAGATTACATTGATGACATCTTAGCTAATTCCATACTCCATCAAGACCATGCCAAGATCCTTTGTGAAGTCTTTTAGCGAATTCATTAATACATGCGTTTGAACCCCTGAAAATGTGCTTTTGGTGTAGATAGTGGAAAACTATTAGGGTTCATAGTATCACATCATCGTATTGAGGTGGATATGAAAAAGATGGATGCCATTGTTAATATACCACCTCCTAAAAATATTTCCCAATTGAGAAGTTTGCAAGGAAAGATACAAGATATTCATAGGTTTTTATCACAGCTCGTGGATCATACCTTTCCCTTTATTCAATTGCTCAAGAAAAACATAATCTTTTAATGGAATGAGGATTGTCATCAAGCCTTTGAAGATTTAAAATCTTATTTGGCCAAACCTCCTATCTCGCAACTAGCTGACCCAACTAAACCATTTGTTCTATACATAGCTACTTCTCTTCATGCTCATGTAACTTTGTTGGCACAATGTAATAGTGATCCATTAAAGAATGCCCAGTTTATTATATAAGTCATACTTTGATCGATTACGAGGTCTGCTATAGTGCGATAGAAAGGCAATGTATTGCTCCTATGTTTGCAATGCAGAAGTTGAGGCATTACCTTTTGAATGTTGAGGTTCATGTTATCATCAAATTCGATCCTTTGAAGCATCTTTTCTCTATGATAGATCTTTTAGGACATCTAGAAAAGTGGGTTATGATGTTAACTAAGTTTTATCTAAAATTTATTTTTCAAAAAGCAATTAGAGGACAAGTGTTGACTAATCACTTAGTTGATGCTCCTTCACCTCTCATGCTAATTAATCAAGAATCCTTTCTTGATAAGTTTGTTCTTCCTATTGAGACTGACAAAACTTGGGAGTTGTACTTTGATGGCTCTGGGTGTGGTACAAGATCAGGGGTAGGTGTTGTTCTATTTCCTCCTAATAAGAAACCCATTCCCTTATCTTATCGTCTTAATTTATTATGTACTAATAACATTGTCGAGTATGAATCCCTTATAGCTAGTCTTAGAGAGATTTTATCCTTGAATTTTAAGCATGTATACATGTCTATGATGACTCTCAATAAATCATTAGACAAGTTATAGGAGTTTATCATGATAAACAAGATAAATTATCATAATATCGAGATTTGGCCTTATCCTTGTTACAAAAATTTGATTCCTATGTCATGGACCCTATCCCTCGAAAGTATAATCAACATGGTGATGCAATGGTGTGTGTTTCTTTCCTTGTATCCTTGGAGGATCCTGCAATAGATCTTAAATTTGTTATTCATAACCTTTCTTCTCTTGCTATTGTTGATAATCCTAGTGATGTGGCTTATTGCTAAACCATAGATTTTGACTAATGGTACTCACATATCTTAAGATATTTGACCGATGGTACAATTCGAGATTCTACAAGTAAAAAAGATAGGAATAGGATTCATAAGTTAGGCGAAAGATACATTATCCTTTCTAACATCCTTTATAGAAGGGGTTATAATGTTCCACTTCTCTGCTATCCCAATAAAACCAAAATCTCGATTTCTCTTAAGGAATTTAGGTGGTTGTGGTGATCATTTTGGGGTCAAAACCTTAGTTCAATGACTACTTCGAATGAGATATTATTGGAAAACCATGGAGAAAGACTCCTTTGTGTTTGTTAAAAAGTGTCACTAGTGTCAGCAACATAACAATTTGATTTATTCTCTTGCACAAGAACTTATGTCTCAAGTGGCCTCTTGGCCCTTTTCAATGTGAGGCTTGGATATTATTGGAAAAATTTCTCCTCCCTCTTCAGAAGGACATGCTTTTGTTATAACTACTATAGATTATTTTACGAAGTGGGTAGAAGCGGTTCCTCTTTAATCCACTACTGCTGAAGTAATTTATTAATTCATCTTAGATAATATTATTTCCTGATTTAGAATTGCTTCCACTTTGGTTTATGACAATGGTACTTCATTTAAGAACAAAGATGTGAATGAAATTTCTTGAAAAATACCATATTCAACATCGCTTTTCTACACCTTATTACCCTCAATCTAATGGCCAAGTTGAGTCTTCTAATAAAATTCTTGAATAAATTCTTCGTAAGACTATAAACAAAAATTATAAGGACTGGCACACCTAGTTGACTTATGGTCTTTGGGCTTATCAAACAAGTGTGCACATATCGATGGGTACTACCCACTACAATCTTGTTTATGGTGCTGATGTTATTATGCCTTTAGAGTTAGAGATTCCCTCACTAATAATTTCTCTTAAGGGTATAGTCGACAATGATTTTTATCGAGAACATGCCTTCAAAAACTTTAAATGCTTGATGAATGGTATATAAATGCTCTTGAGTATATTCAAGCGTATCATAAATCCCTGCAGGGAAGTTATAACGATAAGGTCATTCAACATTCCTTCTTAGTAGGTGACTGCGTGCTCAATGAGAAACAGCGTAACATGAATTCTTCACTTGAAGAAAGAGAAAAGTTTAGCCTGAATTGGCTTGGACCATATATCATCACTAAGGTCTACGGATCAGGTGCCTAGAAAATGGAATATGTGGGAGGTACACCTCTTAAGGAACCCATACATGCTATGCATCTTTGTAGATATTATGATTTGTCTTCTCCTTTATTTTCCTTTCCTTTACTTTCTTTTCTTCTTCAAAATTGTATGATATGGTAGCATCTCTTCATTAAATCATGTTTATGGAATCATTAATATTTGATCGATACTACTTTGTTCTTGACAAACATGTTTTAAAATTCTTGGTTGTCTTGAATTCATTATGTAATTTTTTAGGGATTTACAAATTTTATGTGTTAACTTATCATACAATTTTTCATGTGTTTAAGGTAAGATACATCATATTGTGTTTGATTGAACTCTTAATTAGATCACATTAGTTATGTAGTCTTTAACTTAAATGTGCATTTCTTTACATCATCAATGTAAATACTTAGTTATTTAATTAAATCACAAATGTATCAATTCAGCCATGAGGTATTGAGAAAACAATCTCATTAGAGTTAGACTAGACATACATGTACATTTCCAAATTTCTTACTGTAAAGTGGAAAATTGGATCCTAGTGACAACCCACCTAGGAGAGAGCAAGGAAGGCACTAGGATTATTTTCACTTGGAAATGAGTTTATAGTCAAAATAGGGGTTGAATCCACTAGACCCAAATCTGAGGAAAACAAGGATGTGATTTTTGAGTGGATTGCAAGTGGTTGAAGTATGATTTATCCTCTTTTGTAAATGAGATAGTTGACTTGTTGACTATGTGGAAAAGAGAGAGGAAATGAGTGAAATGAGGTTCTACCAGTTTGGGATCATGCTGCAACTTTGGATCTAAGCTAATTAAACTGACGTAGATTTGCCTTGCCAATTTGGAGAAAATTCATTAGGACCGTGGTGGGAATGTACATGGTCTGCCACAAAATCCGCAAAACAAAAAGGGTTCTTCCATCTCTACAAATGAAGCACAAACCTACAATTATAGCTGCGTACCTACAACCTACACACAAAAAGAGAAGAAAAGGAGGTTGTGGATAGGGGTTTGCCTTAGTCAAACCCTAGTTGAGGAATCATCCTAGGAAGAAAGTAATTGCAAATGCTTGAATGGAAACAATGGAGATGTTTACCTTGTAGATCTGCAACTGGTTGATGATGATCGCTTTGCTTCTTGAATGTAATCACAAATATTGTATGAAATGGTATGTATCATGACAAAACCTTTAAACACACACATACTTGCAAATGAATGTTATGATGTTGCTCCAATGGATAAATGAAGAAGACTTGAATGCTTGAATGTGTTGGATTTTGCCAAGATCAAGAAGTCATTGAAATGTACATGAAAGAGACATAATATGGGATAAGAATAAACTGTATTCTCATTAATAGAAAATGATCAATGATTGTTCAATTGTTACATACAATGTAGATGAGCCTGCTTATATAGGCAAGGCTAGGGATATGTATGAGCACACAAGTATGACATGTGGCTCAATAAGAAACAAGGGTAGGTAGGAAATAGGTGTGGGTAGGTAGGAGAAATAATATAATATTCCACATGAGGTGGATCACCCACCGAAGGTGGAATTATCACTCCACAATAAGTGGATATGATAGTGTAATAACAAGATCAACACCATAAGAGGTGGAATTTCTCCTACACACACTATCCCAATGTGGCACAAACACCCAAGTGTCTCATATCCAAACTACTATGAAATGCATTATCCTAAGTAAACTTAAGTAAGTGTAATAATATCCATGATGAATAATTATTTACACCAACACCCCCCCTTAAGTGCAACTTAGGGGAATGCACTTAAGTCTACAATGCAACTAAGCAATGCAAGATGGGTCCCGGCTACGAGGCCATGTTAGGTACCCATGCACAAATGCAAATGCATGCAAACCAATGCAATGAAATCTCTCACAAAGTGGGGAAAGAGAGAAAAACCCAATGGGAAAAAACCCTCCCCCAAAAGAGAGATAAAAGCTATACAAGAGAACTCTCAAAGAAGTATGTGAGGAACAAAACCCCATGTGAGGAAAATGTCCCCCCCATATGAGAGAAGAAGAGAAGTCAAACTGTGATCATCCCTCAATGAAGAATCTGCACCAATGATAGAAGCTTGATGTATGAAGAAACTGCTCCATGAACGTCGAACAACATTCCTCCCCTTAGGAAGAAACAAAACCAAAGGTGTATCCATAAAGTCTCCCCAATCATGAAGGGAAGATGTATGAAGAAAACTCATGATGAAAGGAATCTCTGAAAACTGCTCAAGTGTCCCCATGTCGATGCTAAAAGATACCCCTTCCAAAGATGGTAAACTATGCCATACTGCTGAAAAAGGAACTCCAACATCTAGTGGAGATGGATGTAGAACAATGTCCAAAGACTCATGTGTCTCCTCAAAGAATAAAGAGACCTCCTCCAACTGCTGTACATAAGTATCCACAATCATGTCAACCTCGAAAGAATGATCATGTAGAGAATGAACAAGAGGGTCAGAGTGTGCCCTCGCAACAATCGAAGAAGGATCATCTTCATCAAAGAGAAGATGTATGTCATCAATGATGTCTCCCAAATCTGCAATGTAGGATTCCACAAACAAACCTGCAATATCTGTCATGTAATCATCCCATGAATCTGAAGCTGGAAGACAATGTATATCCTGCTGCACTGAATCACATGTAGGCAAAACTGTCGCACTATCTGCATCATCAGGTGCAATAGGTGATGTGATATCAATATGAGAAGATGAAGTACAAGACTCAAGAACGGGGTCACATGTGAGAATCCCCAAGTTCAAGTGTCCAAAGTTCTCCTCAAAATCTGAATCATCACAGTAAGTGTGATCATGTGTAGAATCATCAAATGTGAAATCATCATCATCAACAAAATCTGAAAAGGAGTATAACCGAGATGCATGATCAACCACCCCAGTTGCAATGATAGCTCTAGTCTCCATGTCTCTAATAAAAACTGAGTCAGGTGTGAACTCCACAACTTTCTTAGTTGCGCCATGTGTGATTTGATAGATAGAAAGGAGATTGTTTGTCAAGTGGGGTACACACAACACATCATTGAAGGAGTTATCCCCAATGTCAATAGATCCTTTCCCAATCACATCCATGTATGTATGATTGCCCATCAAAATCTGTGGCATGGTGCAAGGCTCAAATGTAGAGAACATAGATTGTGAAGATGCCATATGATGAGAAGCCCCTGAATCTAGAAGCCATCTCTCTGAAGTATGATTTGTTGTAGCACATAGAGCTTGTCCTTTTCTTGTTCCAAAAGAGTGAGTCTTTCCACTTGTAGAAGCCATGAATGCTTGCCCTTTTCCTTTTGAATGTGAGGAAGTGGAAGTTGATGAATCATCCTTCTTGTAGACTTTAGGCAAATCAATGTTATGCTTTTTGATGATATGTGTGAGCTCATCAATCTTCTTAGTATGGCAATGATGTTCCTCATGACCAATCTTTTTACAATAAGCACAAGTAGGTCTCTCTCTCTTTGGTGAATTATCTTTCTTGGAAGAGGATGAATCTCCTTGTTGTGGAGAAGATTGTGCTTTATCCTTAGGCTTTGATTGCCATTTCTTCTTGTTTGAGTTGTCCTTTCCTTGATTTCCTTTGTTTCCTTGATTTGCCACCAATGCTTGAGACTTAGAAGAAGTCTTAAGAATGCCCATGCTTATCAACTTAGTTTGTTCCATCATCAACATTTCATTGAAAGCATCAAATGTAGGCATTTTGTAGCTTGAACCCATTGTCATCCTATGAGTTTGGAAACTAGAAACAAATGCTGCATATTCTTGTGGAAGCTTCCCTATCAAGTTGAATATCAATTGAGTATCCTTTTTATCAATGCCACAATCTTTGAGTTGTGCCCTCAACTCATTTGCCTTAGTGACATAATCTTGTATAGTATCAAAGTTCTTGGGATCTAACATGGTGAGATCACTATCAATTTGATATCCCCTAATCTCATCAACTTGACCATACAAGTCTTGAAACTTTTGCCAAGCATCCTTGATTAGAGTACATTTCTCAATATGAAAAATGAGATCCTTTGATACATACTTTCTTAAGGTACCAATTGCCATGATATTTTTAGTGAGCCAATCTAAGTGACCAACTGGATCAGCCTTAGGATCAGCTGGAGCAACAATAGTTCCATCAATGTAATGAGTGAGTCCTTTTTCCATAAGTTTACTCCATGCATCAATTTTCCAAGTAGCATAGTTATGTGGAGTTAAGAGAGGAAACTTAGAAGAACTCATAGCAGCAAAAAGGAAAGAACACAAGAGCACAAAAGCACAAGAGACACCCCCCAAATTCAATCAATCAAAGTACCCCCCCAAAAGTGATGATTTTGGCACTTTATACTTAGTGCGGTTACAATGAGCCACTTGCAAAACAAGGCAAAGTGGACTTATGATGCAAATTTTACAACTTCTCAAATGAGATACAAGAGACTTCAATCAATAGTGTAATGAATCTAACTGAGATTCAAGCAAATATACAAGTACCAAAAGAGCCAAAAAAGGCCTAGATCTGAAAGTACAAGTTCTACTTACAATGACATCAATCTGATAGCATCATGTGAAAGTAGATGAAAAAATACGCACTTTCAAAAAAAACGGCACCTAAAAAGGAGGTCGGATGACCCCAAACGAAGCCTCTGAAGTTGCAAAAATAGGGATTACTCAGGGACAGTCACCAAAAACTGCATTTTCTGAAAAATCCGTGCATAAAAATCAAAAAATTATTTCACCACTGCGGAGAGCACGAAATTCTAGCCCATTTCAAAAAAAATTGCACCCAAAAAGGAGCAAAAATGAGCAAGTTATGGCCATTTGAAGTTGAACTGCAAAATCAAAAATGCAAATGAGAGGGGGTCAAAAAATTTCCAAACCCTGCTGATGTGGCGCTGACATCAGCAAAACACTGTCTTAAATTTGACGGCCGTATGACCATCGCCAAAACTTCGCTGCCTGGCTGACTGGGCGTCCGTACCGTACGGACAGACTGCGTGGACAGCTGACTGGCTATTCCGTACTGTACGGATGATGACGCGGCAGGGTGATTTGGCTGTTGATGTGGCAGTCCGTACGATTGACGCGTCGTACGGTTTTCGGCTGACTGTGCTGACGTGGGATCCGGGTGGCGGTCTGCGTGGCGGTTCCCGGAGACCGAGGGGCGGAGCGGCGCCGGTGACGTGGCACGGTTTCCGGTGGGTGTAGCCGAGCTGCGCTCGGGCTGCGCCAGAGGCTGCAGGAGCAAGGACGGAGCGGGGGCCACTCGGGAGGCGGCGGTGGCAGTGGACGAGGTTGCGGAGTCCGGTGCCCGAGCGGAGGCCGAGGCGGAGGTACAGCGGATGCAGCGGTCGTGCGGCGGCGCGTTCGACGAGGAGGCGCTGGTGCACCGTCAGCGAGGCCGGGCAGATGACAGGTACGTTGCGCAGTGCCTGCAAACCTGCGCAGGCAGGTACGAGGGGTATGGGGGGGGGGGTCTGCGGACCCCCCAAAAACTGTATTTTTTTGATTTTTTTTGCTTTCCAATTTTTGCTCGAATTTTTCAATTTTTTGATTTTGTTTTTTTGCTTTGCTTTTTGATTTTTCAATTTTTTTCGATTTTTTCAAAAAATTTTGATTTTTTTTTGATTTTTCAAAAACAAATTTAGAAAAATGAAAATTTTTCTGAATATTAATAAAAAAAATTTCGAAATCCGTACGATATAGGCAAAAATGGAGAAAAAAATTTTCTCACCAAAATAGGCCAACTTTATAACCAAAATTCATGGAAACGGCCTTCCGGACGCAATGGCGAGGTCGGATCTGGTCTAGGACGCCTCCAAATGATGATGCTCCTCAGATCTGCCTCTTGACGTCACAATAATGCCTCTTCAAGACGAATCAATGAGACTCCAATAGCTCTGATACCATGTTGGATTTTGCCAAGATCAAGAAGTCATTGAAATGTACATGAAAGAGACATAATATGGGATAAGAATAAACTGTATTCTCATTAATAGAAAATGATCAATGATTGTTCAATTGTTACATACAATGTAGATGAGCCTGCTTATATAGGCAAGGCTAGGGATATGTATGAGCACACAAGTATGACATGTGGCTCAATAAGAAACAAGGGTAGGTAGGAAATAGGTGTGGGTAGGTAGGAGAAATAATATAATATTCTACATGAGGTGGATCACCCACCAAAGGTGGAATTATCACTCCACAATAAGTGGATATGATAGTGTAATAACAAGATCAACACCATAAGAGGTGGAATTTCTCCTACACACACTATCCCAATGTGGCACAAACACCCAAGTGTCTCATATCCAAACTACTATGAAATGCATTATCCTAAGTAAACTTAAGTAAGTGTAATAATATCCATGATGAATAATTATTTACACCAACAGAATGCTTGATAATGACCTTGAAATCTTGTATCTTCTCCTTATGCTCGATATTTCTTATCCTCTATTATCCATCTATGTGCTATCCATCTATTCTTGAGTGAGGGTATTGAATTCTATTTTATACATGCCTCAATGATTAACTTTCAACCGTCAAAGGCTGACAAAGAGGAATAATAAACCTCAAAGACAAGAAGTGCATAGGATATTGGGAAAACCACAAATAGGACCACCCTAGGATGTGGGGACAGGGGGGCCACACCACTGTCCTAGGGGGACAAGGGCGACACACCCTTGTCCTAGGAGGGATAGGGTCTAGAGAAGACACAAGACATGAAGGAGGAAGAGAGAAGGGTTAGAAATGTAGAAATAGGTCCTGGTTAAGGAAGGAGATGCCATCGCTAAGGTGAAGACCCTAAATGTGGTTAAAATTGCAAGCGTCATAATTCTATGACATTACATTTAGCCCCTACTTTAGCAGGAGTATGGCTTATGCCACTATTACTAGTAAAGCAGAAGAAAAGAGAGATGAAGGAGATACGAAGAAAAACCACAAGGAGTATAAGACATCACTAATATTGAGGAGGAAAAGGCCCCCAATCTTAGGGTCTCAACTCTCGCCAACATATGCAAGAGCACACAAAACAAAAAGGCAGAAGACACACACACAAAAAGACAAAGCACAAAAAGAGACACGAACAAAACAAGACACAAGATGAAAAACTAATTAGCCGAAGAGATCTCAAGCTTAGATATCTCAACAACTAATCAGGACACAAAGACCAATGCCATTACATAAACATGAGCGACCACATAAAAGAGCAAAGCTGACATCATCCATGAACTATCAATAGTAAAACTACGAGTTCATGAGAGGAAGAAGAGAGAGAACATGAATACACACTTTGGTGATCAATGAGAAGAAAAGTGAAGAAGAAAGAAACCACGGGTGCCTCACCCTTAAAAATAGGTGATCCATGGAGAGAAGGACATAGAAAATCTCGCCCTTAGAGCTTGCCTAGGTGATCCATGTAAAGAGAGAGAGTGAGAACTTTGTTAGTTCCACTCAACCTCATGTGCTTGTGTGCAAGTGAGGTTCGAAGAACCTCATAGGATTCTATGCCCAAGTACGCTACAACCTATATAGAATGTATAGTACAAGTGTCAAGAAAGGTGTGGTATCTCGCTCTAAGAGACCATGCTTTAGTTCCATGAATAATCACCCCGCATAAGAGAAAAGTGGCATCATCTCACTCTAAGAGATTGTGGTCTAGTTCTAAGAATGACCGACTGTACAAAAAGTGACAAAATATTTCTCTAAGAGGTTTCCCTCGGGTTCCAAGAATGGCCCATTGTACAAAAAGTGATGACATATTTCTCTAAGATATTTCCCTCTTGTTCCAAGAATGTCCCATTGTTCAATGCATGAGAAGTATAGTACAAAGGAGAAGTCTGGGTATCCCCCCCTTAAATATCAACATAGGTCGATGTTGATTTCTTAAGGAAAGTAGAACAAGGATACCTACGTTCATCACAAATAAGATATTTGCTATGCAACAGTGTCATAAATCCAAGCAAGAGATGGAATACTTTTCAAGAAAGGATAAGATAGTTGAAAAGAGATATCTTGTTGTAAGTGTAAAGGTGATCCTCAGAGGAGAAGAGATCTTTGTTAAAAAATACATCTACCCCCAAGAGGTGTTGTCTTAGACAAATATAACATCTTCTAGAACAAGAAAAGGAAAGAACAAGAATGCAATGATGTCTCCTATTTCTAGGTGAAAAGGGATTCTTGATGAGGGATGACTCACGTTTAACCCCTAGAGGGATGGTTGGATTTATCATAGATGTACATTACCAAGTGTAAAAGAGGTCGTAGTCAAGGATTAACACTTCTTGTATGAGAGAGAATCCTTAAGTCAATAACCAACAATTCTGCACAAGGGATGACATCAAGTAATAGAACTCACACCATCCACTTAATAGGGCAAAGTGGATCCCTAGACAAAGAAAAAGAGAAGGATAATTTCCCCCCAAGCTAATGGGACAATGAGAAGAGCTTACACAATTTGCCAGAGAGAGATTAAACATAAGAAAATGTACAATGAACTTACATGAACACACGCAAGAAAAGACATCAATAAATGTAAAAATACACATCTCAAGAAGTGGTAATCTTTGAAAAGAAGAGAGAAAAAGAATCATACATTCCCCAAGGGGGATTAGTAATAAAATCATATGATTGTAAGAAATGATAATCACATATGAAAAATGTAGCCCCTAAAGGAAATAATGATACAAGGAAAAGGAGCTAAAATCCTTGCCCCCCAAGTGAGGAGAACAAGGAGAAATATCACACATTTTCTGATGGTGATTAGTTTAAAGTGATATGTCATCCTAGTGGAACAAATCCTCTTAAGGAATGGATACATACCTCCAAAGAGATCATTCCTTGCTAAGGGGCATATCATACTTCTGAATAATCAAAACCATCGAAGAGGTAAGATTTCCAAGAGGATGAAGGAAAGAGAAGAAATACAATACTCATTAAAGATGCTCCTCTCCAAGCAAAGAGGAAAACCAAAGAACAATTATATGTTCACATAATAATAACCCTATACTAGAAAAGAGATCTAATAATGATTAATGCACCAAGATAGAGATAAATGTATAGAAAGAAGCAGAAAAATGGAGTTGATGTTGCTGCCCCAAAGTATGTTAAAGTTAAACAATACCACCACTAATGATAAAGAGCTCCCGGTAAATGGGCTAATTATGCCATAGGGTTAAGAGCAACATGAAGGGAAAAGGAGTGCTAAGTTACGATATTTTTACCAAGAAATACAACTAGATCCTATATGAGACAAATGTGTGCAAGATCATATTGTAGTTGAACAAATTTATTAAATGCATAACATTTTCCAATAGAATGTTAATATAAATCATAAAAAATGAAATATTCAATACCTTTCACTTGCTTAAGATTTTTATTTTTATTTTGAGGAGGAAACAAAATGTTCTTGTCATATTTCAATCTCCAATAGATTCTTGTAGCTAATCTATTAGGATGGTAAATATCATCTTCCCATGAAGAACAACGTTTGTTAGAAGAAGGAGTTTCATTATCCACAATTCTAATTTTGCCACTGTCTATGCCATCTTGAATAGATTTTTTAAAATCAGGGCAATCGTCAGCATTATGGTCATGGGTTTGATGAAATGAACAAAAAGGATGCTTTGAAGAAGAAGCATTCTTGCTGGCTCTCTTGCTTTGTTGTTTTTGAAGGTAATCTTGAAAGTTTTGAAATCTAAGGAATTCGTCATTAGAAAGAGGGGTACCACTTCCTAGGCCTCTTATAGTAGTTTGTGTAGGAGGATTTATATGGACACGAATTCCATGCTCAAATTTCCCAATTCCTTATCATTTAAACCTTGTTTTGTAATTATATGAAAGTAAGGACTATAAGAATGTTGCAGTTGACTAGATGGAGGAACAAGATCATGAATTTATTTGAAATCTAATGTGTAAGAAGGTAGAAAAGGATTTATATATGAAGGAGGAGTACCATTTGAAATGGAAATCCCTTTGCCTTTATCAAGCTTATCCTTTTTGGAAGATTGGGGAAGAACATCTTCATCATCTAAAATCTCATTTTTAGTGATTTCTATGTGAGGAGAAAGTTCATGAATAAAATGCATGACATCATCCTCCCTACATAGACTTTGATGTTGGAAATAGGTCTTAGGAGAATAAGGGAGATCTAAAGATGTAAGAATGTTGATGTTTTTATATTGCCAAATTTTCTCAAGGGTATGTGTATGAGAAGAAGATGGATCTATGTTACTTTCCAATGCTTCCTCTCTTTTAGAAAGATCACTGGGTAAAGCGTTAGATCTCATTTCTTTCACACAAGATATGCTAGGAGAGGTACAAAGACTAAGATGTCTAGGTTTAGGATCTACAAAATCTTTAAGATGATTAACATAGGAAATGCATTTTGTTAACAACATCACCATAATCCAACATAAATGATACATGAAATCTTTGAGATCTAATAAATTTGGAAATCCTAACAACACAATATGACCAATTGCTATGAAGAAAGAGAAGAAACAGGTAATGAAAGAAACTCTTATCTGACACATGATACATATATGCAAGAACTAATATAATCACATCTGAAAGAGCAAGTAAATCCAATTTATTAATTGCCATTAAAAGTCTATTAAGTGAAATCTGAATTTTCTCAAAAAGCAGATCTAAAATTAGGACCTTTTTATGAAAATTAATTTTAAGACTTGAATTTGATTAAATTTGAATTTGTGTTTGACCTTAGAGAGTGTTAGAATTGATAAAGTACGCTGATTTTCTGGATTTGACCAGAAAAATACAGTGAATTTAGTCTCCCAAAATTTTGGGAAAAAAGCCGAGGACCGTGGTGGGAATGCACACGATCCAACCAAATTTTTTTAAAAAATTTCGAGGATGATCGAGATTATGATTTTAATGTGAAATTAAAAAAAAAGTCGATTTGGAGATGTCTAGATCGTTCAAAATTGCAGTCAAAGGTCAAAAGTGAAAAGATCTTAAAAATTAGGGTTTTATGATTTAACCACTAAAATTTTAGAATAAAGAAATAGATTTGAATTGTAATTTTGAAATAGAAACCAGATCTGAAACAAGCAATCCAAACTTTAAACCTCACAAGATTAATTTTATCAAAATGAAAAATTAGGGTTTTTATACAATTAACCTCTAAAATTTGGAAATAGACCAAACTTGAAAATGAAAATTTGAAATTGAAATTGCCATTAATCAGATATAATAATGAGAAATAAGAATTAATGTGTAACATGTCAGGTACACCAAAATGTAAAGTGGAAAATTGGATCCTAGTGACTCCCCACCTAGGAGAGAGAAAGGAAGCCACTAGGATTATTTTGACTTGGAAATGACTTTACATTTAAAAGAGGGGTTGAATCCACTAGATCCAAATCCGAGGGAAAAAATGATGTGAATTCTGAGTGGATTGCAAGTGGTTAAAGTATGATTTACCCTCTTTTGTAAATGAGAAAGTTGACTTGTTGACTATGTGGAAAAAAGAAAGGAAATGAGTGAAATGAGGTGCTGCCAGTTCGAGACTGCACTGCAACTTTGGATCTGAGCTAATTAAACTGACACGTATGTGCCCTACAAATTTGGAGAAAAGTTATCAAGATCGTGGCAGGAATGTACATGGTCTGCAAAAAATCCACAAAATGAAAAGGGTTCTTCCGTCTCTACAAATGAAGCACAAACCTGCAATTACAACTAAGTACCTACAACCTACACATAGAAAGAGAAGAAAATGGGGTTATGGATACAGGTTTGCCTTAGTCAAACCTTAGTTGAGGAATCAACCTAGAAAGAAAGTAATCGCAAATGCTTGAATGTAAATAATGGAGATGTATACCTTGTAGATCTGGAACTTGTTGATGATGATTGCTTTGCCTCTTGAATGTAATCACAAATGTTGTATGAAATGGCATGTAACATGACAAAACCTTAACACACACACATACTTGCAAATGAATGTTGTAATGTTGCTCCAATGGATGAATGAAGAAGACTTGAATGCTTGAATGCTTGATAATGACCTTGAAATATTGTATCTTCTCCTTATGCTCTCTATCTCTTATCCTCTATTATCCATCTATGCATTATCCATCCATTCCTAAATGAGGGTATTGAATTCCCTTTTATACATGCCTCAAGGATTCACTTTCAACCGCCAAAGGCTGATAAAGAGGAATAAAAAACCTTAAAGACAAGAAGTGCATAGGAGATCGGGCAACCTACACATAGGACTACCCTAGGAGGTGGGGACAGGGGCACCACGCCATTGTCCTAGGGGGACAAGGGTGCCACAACCCTGTCCTAGGGGGGACAGGGTCTAAAGAAAACACAAGACATGAAGGAGGAAGAGAGAAGGGTTAGAAATGCAGAAATAGGTCATGGTTAAGGAAGGATATGCCATCGCCAAGGTGAGGACCCCAAATATGGTTAAAATTGTAGGGGTCACAATTTTATGAAACTATAGTTACTTTTAATCAAAAGTTTTAAAATACATCATCATTGACCAGTAGATGGAAAATGCGGTCTTTGCTATATTAACACTATCTATGGCTAGTGACTAGTCGAGTCCCTGTTGTGATGGTCCCATGTGTGTATAATGGGTTGATTATTGTGAGTGACTCCTTAAAGAACTCCTCCAGTCTTTATCTATGACTATACCTCGATACATGGCTGACTCTACCTAGGACTCTACTAGCTCGCGTTGTAGCTGCTCCCCCTCACTTTCCTAATCTCTAGCCCTATTCAAACTAAGATGAATAGATCCTCATTTCATCTAGCAACCCTCTGAGGTCTATGCATGATTTGCGAATACCGAGATATGTGTGAAGTAGTGAGAATGTTTGATAGGGTCTACTAGATAAGGGACTACCACTCCTGTACTCCAACTGTAGAAGAGGGAATGAAACCAAATCACATGTTTATCATAATTAAAAATTCTAAACAAATTGAATTAAATAAAAATCCTTTACCTAGATATCCTACCTGCTAGTGTGGATCATGTGTCATGTAATCTAGAGCCACTGCCCTCTCCATGCCCATAGTGTCTCCCTACTCTAGTAGGTGATGTTATAGGAGATGATCGGTGTAAGCTCAAAGTTGGTCTCCTGAGGTCGACTTCCTCTCCTCCAGCCGATACTACTGGTGAATCTAGGGCTATGGTATTATCTCTGGAGTGATGGGGAATCTCCTCCTCCTCCCTCTCCTCTTCCTTCTCTCTCTCCTCCTCATCTTTGTCCTCTACCCTCTCCTTTGAGTCATCCTCATCATCATCCCCATCCTGACCTCCCTCCCCATCAATATCTCCATCTCTTCCTCCCTCCTCCTCATCATCTCTATCCTCTTGTTCTCCCTCCTCTCTCTCATCATCATGATCTGATGTATCTCTATCACTTGGGTCCTCAGATGTCTCGTGATCCTCCCTAGCTGATCATGTCCATGGTCTAGGATTCCCCATAGGAGAGTCTAAAGGAAAAACAACTCAAACATAAGTCCTCTCCCACCATGACATGTAACTATGATGAGATCCCACATCATCATTAAAGGGGATGACAACATCTTGATCAGAACCATTTCAATCTGTCAGCTCAATCTCCTCACTGCAAGGCCTAGGAACTACTCCCAGCATCACCATAATTTGTGAGTGGCGTATAAAAATTGGAAGATCATCTAGAACACCCTTCTCTATCCCAAATTATCACCTAACATGGTCAAAATAAAATGGGACTACGATTTGGCTATAGCGCTCCTCGAGGAGGTGATTCCTCTGCATAAGCCAAAGCTTACAGCAATAGCCTAGCAATGTGCTCATGCGCCTATATGGTCTCCATCTGGTGACATCTGACCTCAATCTATCGATCACAATCCTCCAATGAAACAGATCACCATTCTGCCATGGTCTAGTGAGTGGGTATACATATTCTCTAGGCTGATCTGAGCCAATATCAACTGGTACTCCTGTTGGCCTAGTGCATGTGATATGCTCTAACATTCAAACCTAAAGAAGGGTGCATGTCATCAAGCTACATCCATCAGCATAGACATAATCTCCTAAGTCATGGTAGAGATTGGATAACATGCTCCATCCCTAGGAGAACCTTGTTTGCCTCTCCTCCATTGCTTGGATAGTATAAGTGAGACCCTAATGCATATGATTGCCTTGTCCATCTAGGCATATGGCTAGCCCCACTATAGATATCATGAGTCTCCTCACGAGTGGAATGGCATTGGTAGAATGTAGTAACCACTGAATCATGATTCATCTTCTAGTCTCATTGGGCATGACTCGCCCAATGCAGTACCTTTGCTCCCTCCTAAAAGAAGATGGGTTGCAACCTGTCTGATATGTCACTGTATATCCTCTAATGGGAAGCCTCAGTATGCAATATACATCCTCAAGTGTCACTGTCATCTCCCCCACTAGTAGGACAAATGTGGAGGTATCTATATCCCATCTCTCCATGAGTGAAATAAGTATTGCAGGATGTAAATTCATGGATGACATATTACAGAATCCGATAACCTTACTGCCTTAAGTATCTCTCTATTATCCTGAGACAATTGGGGAACCTGACTCTATAGATTTTGATATGTATGATCGGTAGTGTGCTCTCGCATATAGGGCAGTCTACAAAAATCAACCAATCAAAAATCAGTATCATTCTCTCAATCAACTCAGCATCAGAAAGTCTGATCCTATGCTAACCCTTGGTCACCTTAGTCAGGGACCTAGATGTCATGAAAGGACTAGGGCACTTTAGGAGGACCAAGGTGCCCCAATGCGACCATGGTGCCCTAGTAGGACCAACTCGCCTAGTTAGGACCATGGCACCCTCCTGGGAGCACATGTGCAATCAGACTTTCCCTCATACTAAAATGTCAAAGTAAACTCAACTGAAAGTCAATAGAAAGTACAAAGGTAGTTCACTACACTCACTTAATCAAGTGACTCTCGTTGGATCTCCACTTGAGAAGCCATCTTGAGTCATTTTTGAGGCATCATGAGTGCTATGTGGGCTCCTCCTTTGTAAATAAGACAAAAAGTGAGAAAATGACAAATGAAAGTGTAATTTTCACTATTTATGAGGTATGCGCTTCTCTCTTTCCTAAAACCATAATTTATGTTTTTCTCCCTCCGATTTTTGCACCATTGGTGGCGTTGGAATCATGATTGAGCTCTCTTCCACACTAAATGTGTCATGATGCACTTAGATTTTGTATCAAGCTTTATTGTGATCATTTTTAATCACCTCCTTTCAATAATTCATTGCGGTAAACATGATATCCTATTTCACCTCACTACTTAGCAAACCAAAATAGGGTGTAAAGATGTAAATTAATCTATATGACATAATCTACACTTTATTCATAAATAAACTAATAGATCAATTAAGAAGTCTATTTCATACATAATATAAAACAATTTTAATAAATTGATAAAAAAATCATAGATATCAAGGAGTTCAAAATAATTTTCATAAACAATTGAAGATACAAATTTCTCATTACATATCATTATACCATAATTAGGCTTTCCAATTGCCTTAAGTATTAAACAAACATAAAGAAAGGGAAATACATCCATTGATTTCCAATCTGAGTCACTTCCTTTCAGTCCATCGAATGAAGACGAGAACAAGATTTAGGCACTTTTTCCGCCCAACCTTGAAGCTTATGCTTCCCTAGAATTATTGGTCAATCAAGAATACCCGACCCTGCATGAATTACTTTAACAAAATATTTCAAAAGACAAGAGGGAATCTGGTGCGTGCCTATATGATACAAGCATTTTCATTTTTCTAATTCTTTCAAGAAACAAGCATTATCAATCAAGCATATGGTAGAGAGCATAAAATAAAGAATTCCATCTATTTTAATGGACAATTCAAATCATTACTCAGATGAGTATAATGCCATGCATATCAAAATAAATAGTTTAGAAAAAGCAACTATTCTCTCTAAGATTCCATATCCGACACCCGTCACGGAAGGTAACTTTCCATACACAAGCCTATCTAGCTTGGCTCTCATAAAACAAGAATACATTTCCATAAAGAATACAATCTTTTGACTAATAGAACTAACGTCTTTCATAAGTTAAACATTATTTCATTACTTTCACCTAATTGAAAACAATTTTCTGTAGAATAATGATTTTACAATTTTGACAAGCAAATATAATTTCATCAAAATAATCAAATAAGTACAAAGTAAGAAGAAGGTGTACCGCAAGTATGATTCTTTTCATATAAATGAGTTAAATTTGAGTGCACATTCTTAAATGAATATCTATCCTAACACATTAGCATTATTTACCATTCTTAAACAATATAATTGCATTTCTTAGCTATCTTAATATATCTACCACCTAATGATTTCCTTGTATGTCTATTCAAGGAATAATAAAACAAATTCAATAAAGACATGGAATATCATAAATGAAATCTTATGCTACAACCATAGCTCTATTTCACTAACATTTCTTAGTGCAAAATAACCAAAATGAAATAAAGATCCTACCTCCTTACGCTTGATACTGGCTTGGAATTAACTCTTTCGTGCCTCCTCTAAATCGGCCTACTTCATCCTTGATGGTTCATGAGTTCTCTTATAGATCTTCCTTTAACTACCTATCTATTCTCCTTTTATCTCTTCTCTAAAGTTCTCTCTCTCTAATCTCTCTTCTAACTTTACTATCTTTCTCTCCACTCTACTTGCTATTTGCTATCTTTTTCCTCTCCCTAACTATTGAGCCTATGCCTTTATTTATACTATTTTTCCCTATCAAATCTGCTACGTCTAAGGCTTAGTTATTGTTATCAATTTGTAGGCTTTGCTGCATTATTGAACGGTCTGATGCTTTAACTATTCCACATATTCTCCTTCCCTAAAGTGTTACCGGTTTAGTGGTCTCTCTAGTCTACACATCTTGGAGTTGTGGGAGGCCAAGTATTGTCTTCTGAAGTGAATGACCTCAGATCATGGAGAGATGGTTGGTCTTCTCCACCATCATCATGAGGTCTACAGTCTTCCAACTACCTCTGGGGATCATGGAAAATCTACTGTTTCTTAACTCCATGGCACTATGTGCCCATTTACTCCTTCCCCCTGTTGGTCATGATCCATTAACTATGGTCATTCTATAGTCTAAGCAAAGTGATCTGCAGTCTAAGTAGAGTGATTTGTAGTTACATGGGATGATCTATAGTTATGTGGGGTGTGAATGTCATTTGGTGGAGGAAGTTGACTCTGTCGACTTCTACTAGTTGACCAACAACCCACCACCGCCACTTTTTGTGGAACAAACATCCACCACTGCCACCTTTTATAAAATAACATGTTTATAATAAAAACTTGCATTTTAAATCATTAGTAATTAAATTCTAATTTGATTTTCTATGATTAATAAACTAATAATGAATATGGATATATATATAGGTATAAGTATATATATATATATATATATATATCGATTTCATTAAACTAATTATGAAATTTATACTCATAAACAATTACTTAAATCGACGAGACCATTATTCTCATTTTAAAATGAACAATAACTTATAAAAACAATAATCAACTTCATACAATTGAAATCATGTCAGCATAAAGTTTGCATTCTAAATCATATTTAATAGAAATGTAAAGTCGCTTATTAATTAACTCTATTTTTTCAACTATTAGACATTTTCAGATATGAAATCAACATAATGCCTAATTATTACTCAAATCATTTCAATTTTAAAATAACATATCGACAAAGTCACAATTCAAACAATGATGCATCGACAAAGTCATATTTGCACAAACAAAACTTTTCTATTGTGGTGTGTGAGATTCCTCTAGTATACCGAAGTCATAAGTTAAAAACAACTCTACCTGAGTCATGTTCTCGCCTTAATCTTTGTTCACCTGTCCCTGTATCACTTCCAATCAATAATTCATCGGCTTTGATGATCCCCAATTAAGATAATACTAGATATCTAATTGCATATTGCATGAGTAAAATGCATACATGATTTCCTATTATTTGTATACAACTGCATTATCATCAAAATGAATGTTCATTTTTTTTCAATTTTAATTCATAAATAAAAACATACATTATTTGTCCTAATAACACATTATCAAAAATATGGTTCATGACATCCTTCCCTCTTGGAAGAGACACCATCTCATTGTCTTATTATCCATTAATAATCACATAGTAATTCTTTCTCATAAAATGTCAACCATACATCAAGTTTCAAATATAAATAATAACAATAGCATACATGCCATCCAAGCTCACATCATAAAATAAAAATTATTGTTTCAAAGATCTCATAAGATAAGCAACTATTTCCTAAGAAAGCAAATGAGGAAAATGACAGTCAATCATCTCAGCATCCTCCCATGTAGCACTATACTCAGAATATTGGTCCCACTGAACCTTATACTAAGTGAAATCTCTGTTATGTAGCTTCATACTACGCTGATCTAGGATTTAGATGGGCTCCACTAGCACCACCCCTGGATCCTGTACTTGTAAAGATTGCCAATCAAGAATATGAGATGCATCAGCATGATAAGGTTTCAATAAAGAAACATGAAACACATTGTGGATTCGAGCTAGAGTAGGGGTAAAGCTAATCTATAAGAAACTAGATTAATAACTTCCAGCAGATAAAAGGGTCCCACATATCTTGGTGCCAACTTCGACGATTTTCCAAATGAGATAGAGCTCTTATGAGGTTTGACTCTCAAAAAGACTTTATCTCCTGCAAAAAATTGTCTGAAAGTCCTATTTCGGTCTGCATAACTCTTCTGTCGGTCAGCTGCCTCCTTTAACCTACTCTTGATCAACACCATTTTATCATGCATTTCCTTAAGTAAATTAGGACCAATGATGATCCTATCTTCCAGTCTATCCCAACTGATAGGTGTGTGACACTTTCACCCATAGAGTACTTCAAAAGGCGCCATCCCTAAGGATGCATGAAAGGAGTTGTTATAAGAAAATTCAACCAAAGGCAAGTACTCCTCCCATTTGTACTGCTGATCTATGCAATACATCTGTAAAATATCTTCCACTGCCTGATTAACCCTTTTTGTTTGGCCGTCAGTCTGAGGATGATATGCTAAACTAAAATTCAGTCTAGTTCCCAATGCTGTATTTAATGTTGTCTAGAATTTGGATGTCATCCTGGTATCCCTATTTGATATTATGGTTTCTGGAACACCATGTAACCAAAAAATTTCTTGCACAAATTTCTTGGCAAGAACAAATGATCCATCCTTGAGATTCCTAGGTACGAAATGTACAACTTTAGTCAACTTATCCACCACTACTAAGATAGTGTCATGTTTATTTTTGCTCATCAGTAATCCTTGGGTACAATCCATACTAATTACTTGCCACTTGTATTCTGGTATAAAATGTTGGAATAAAAGTCTTGTTGGATGAACATGTTCATCTTTCACTCAATGACATTCCAAATATTATACCACATACTCAATTACTTCCTTTCTAAGTTTAGGCCAGAAATACAAAGATCTTAGGTCAACTACCATCTTTGTTATTCCAGGGTGTCTTGAATAAGGTGTATTGTGCATCTCATACAGTATTAACTTCCTCAACTTCACCCTTTAGGTATGTACATCCTTCCTTGGTACCTTAAAATACCACCAACTTCTAATTCATATCCATCATAGCAATGATCTGAAGAATCTTTTTCCAAGGCTTGTTTAACCCTTAGGTAATGCTCATCTTCTAGAAGGTTCTGCAACACTTGATGTTTCAAGTTTGTTCTAGTTGTCACCATAGTAGATAGGTGTCTTCTTCTGCTGAGAGCATCAACTACTTTATTTTCATTCCCTCTGATATATTCAATACCAAAATCATACTCACTTAGGAATTCAAGCCACCTTCTCTGTCTTGCATTAAGGTTAGGTTGTGTAAAGATATACTTCAATCCTAAATGATCCATTTTTAGCTCAAAAGGATTCTCTAAAAGGTAATGCCTCGAGATTTATAATGCATGAACAATAGCTAGAAGTTATAAGTCATGAGGTGCATAATTCAACTCATATTGCTCCAACTTTCTAGATTCAAATGCAACCACCTTTCCTTCCTACATCAACACTGCTCCCACACTTTCACCTCAGGCATCTGTAATTACTATAAAATGTCCATTGGGATCTGGTATAGTTAAGACTAGTGTTGTTGTCAATTTCTGCTTCAAAAGTTGAAACGACTCCTCACACTTCTCAGTCCATTCAAACCTTTTTTCATTTTTCTGAAGTGAAGTAATAGGTGCTGCTATCCTAAAAAATCCTTGCACATACTTTCTATAATATATTGCAAGTCCCATTAAACTTCGGACTTCTGAAACATTCTGAGGTGTTGGCCAATTTACTATTGCTTCTATCTTTGCAAGATCAATTGAAATTCCTTCAACCGATATGACATGACCTAAGTAATGCACCTTTTCCTAAAAAAGCCACACTTAGAAAAATTCCCATAAAGCTTACGATCTCTCAACCATTGCAAAACTATCCTTAGGTGCTTCTTATGTTCTTCTTCATTCTTAGAATAGATCAAAATATCATCAATTAAGATTAGAACAAAATCATCTAGGTATTCTCTAAAAATAATGTTCATGAGGTTCATGAATGTTGTTGGGGCATTGGTTAAACCAAATGGTACGACTATGAATTCATAGTGCCCATAGCATGTTCGGAATGCATTCTTAGGAATATACTCATCTTTAATCCTTAGTTGGTGGTATCTTGGTCGTAGATCAATCTTGGAGAATACTGTTGCACCTTTCATTTGGTCAAACAATTCATCTATCCTTGGCAAAGGATATCTATTTTGGATATTCACTTTATTCAACATCCTATAATAAATGCATAACCTTAAAGTGCCATCCTTTTTCTTTACGAAGATCACCTGTGCACCCCACGGGGATACACTTGGTCTAATAAATCCTTTCCTAAGCAATTCTTGTAATTGAGCCTTAAGCTCATACAATTTTGTTGTTGTCATTCTAGATGGAGCCTTAGATTGTGGTTGCATTCCCAGTAAGAGTTCTATAGAAAAATCAAACTCTCTCTTAGGTGGTAACCTAGTAAGGTCTTCTGGAAAGACATCCAGGAACTTTGTAAGAACAAGATAATCCTTAGGACTCTTAACATTATCCAAATCAGTTACCATGACAGAAATTATGGAACATCCTTTCCTTTGGGCCTTCTTGAGTTGCATTGCTGAAATGTGTCTTAATTCAAGAGGCTTTTGAGATCCAAGAATTTCAACTGAATTCCCAAAATCATCTATACAACTAATGACCTTATCCTCATAGTTTACTATGGCTTTATGCTTAGTTAACCAGTTGATACCTAATATCACATCATATGATCCTAATGGTGCCACATAAAGGTTAACCTAGGTTTGGAAACTGGAAAGTTCTAGTTTACTGCAAAATAGACAAGTCTCTACCCCTGTTCTGCTCTATTTCAATATTAGACCATCCATGCATTTGAAATATAACCAGGTCTAATAGATAATCTAGAAACTATCTTAGGATCAATAAATAATTCAGTAGCTCCTATATCTATTAAAATAGAAACTGATTGTCCAAAAAGATTACCCGTCATCTGAATAGGTGAGGCTTGGAAATCAGCCTAACGGTTGTCAACTGCTGCATGAATCTGGTGTTGTGAGGCTCCTTCCTTATTTGTTCCTCTTAGTGTGGGGGTACATTGCAAATAATTTGAGGCATAGTGACTTCCTCCACAGTTGTAACACCCATCCCTAGGTCCGGAATTACCACCTGACCTACCTCTATCCAAGTGTTGTTGGGCATTTTAGTTGGTGTTACTATTTGATCTCTTGTTACCATCCAAATTCACTCTTCTCCTTTATTGATTGTTGGATCCCCTCTTCAGATTCCTTATTTGTCAATTGTTGTCGTTGTTATTTTGGAAATTCCTATTTCCAAAATTTGGTTTGTTATTCACATTTTTATGAAAATTTCCCCATTGTTGCAACTTCTTCTCTTGCTTGGTTGCTTTCTCAAATACTTCTTCCATAGTCAATGGATTATGAATATCCACTTCTGCTCCAATATGATTTCTCAAACCCAAGATGAACTTTCAAATGCAAATTGCTCATGCATCTGATATTGTGGAACATACTTAAGAAGGTTGGTAAACTTCTCCCAGTATTGAGTTACCGACATGCCACCTTGTGTTAGGTTCTGAAATTTAGTCATCCTGTTATCAAAGAATAACTAAGGAAGCCACCTCTTCCTAAAGGATTGTAAAAATAATTCCCAAGTGATATATCTAGGTTGAAACTTTCTTTCAGAATTTTCATTATCCCACCAAGTAGCAGCTTCGCCAGAAAGCTGGTAAGCAACCCAAACTACCTTGGTTTCATTGGACATGTTGTGGAGACCAAAATAATTTTCCATTTCTATCACCCATGCCTCTGCACCATCACCAATAGTTTTTCCATCAAAATTTGGTGGGGCTATTCTTTTCAAGTCCTTAGACAACTCTCCTTCAATCCTTGCTTGGTTATCGGGTTGTTCTTCAACCCTTGGAGCTTCATTTTGGACTTCTCCGACCCTTCGAATCTCGTGATCGAGTCCATTCATTCTGGCACTCTGCTGGTTCTGTAGATCAAGGATTTGGTCGAGTCTTTCATTTCCATTACTAGACCTAGCCCTTGTGGTCCTTGATCCCATTGTTATTCAATAATTTCTGCATCAAGGAATGTTAATATTTCTTAGCAAAAGAAAAAGAAAGAATATTTGCAAGGTTATGATTTCCATAACTTATATTTAATCAAAGCTCCATAAAATCTACCCTTACAATATAGCTATAGCAATTATTATCCATGTTTACTACTGGAAGGAAACAATATAGTACTATAATAAGACATAGTTACATAATTTGCACATCTATATCATCCAAGTTTATAATATAAACTAAGGTCCAGAGTATATATTTATCATCATAGGAATTATACAAAAACAAAAAATTAAACTCAAATTTATTAAAAAAGGAAAGACATATTTATTTATTCATAATAAAAGGTGTTATTACATAATACATCACTCTTCTGGTGGACTCATGGGAGTATATCCTTCAGACTCACTAGAACTTAGGGGGGTATAACCTTCAGACTCACCATCACTGAGTGGGGTATATCCCTCAGATTCATTGTCACTGAGTGTAGAATATTCCTCTGACTCATCGGAGCTAATCACAGTTGGCCTAATGGGAGAATATTCTAACTCAGGCTCCTCTACCTCTATAGGGATAGTCTTTTCATCGAGGGATTCCGTAGGGACTACTCCTATCTCAACATTTTCTTTCTATTCAAAAACTTGTTTCTCTACGAGAGGAACATTTTCCTCCTCACTAATCCATCCTCCACTTGGATGGTTATCCATAATAGGCATGATAGGAGATATAGGATCCTTCTTTACCCTTAGATAGTGAGCATACCCAGCTAGTGACTTACAAGTTGTCTGTTTTGTTCGCACCATCTTTGTAAGTTTCAACACAAAACTATTATTCTCAATACTCAACTTGCGAAGTGACTCATAGGTCCTAGTGTTATACAACCTATGGCTCTGATACCAAAATGTAAAGATGTAAATTACTCTATATGACATAATCTACTCTTTATTCATAAATAAACTCATAGATCAATTAAAAAGTCTATTTCATACATAATATAAAACAAGTTTAATAAATTGATAAAACAATCATAGATATCAAGGAGTTAAATAAAATTTTCATATACAATGTAAGGTACAAATTTTTCATTTGTTACCCCTATATTTTTGCTCATGCCTAAAGCCTCATTATTAGCTAAAATCAGCTATTGCTAATGTTTTCATGTTGAAAGTGTTGGTCACCTTTGTTCAAACTTTCAAGCACCCTCTTGGACATCCCCTACCTGCCAGCCACAAAGAAGACATTGTTTTTAAAATTATGTGAAAGATGACATAAAATCCTTTTGCAAAGATAATTTTAACATCCTCTTCTCCAAAATGACCAGTTTTTATGGCCAAACTCTATGTCAGCTGAGAGTTTTAATTGTTTAATTTTTGGGTTACCCATATGCCCCAACAATTAAATTTCAATTTTTATGTGTCATATGCAAAAATTATTTTTGGGTTATGCTCTTCTCAGCTTATTTATTCTACACGTAAAATTTCATAAGAAATGGATCTCCCAGTTCAAAGTTATGCAAGTTTTTCTATGGCAGCCGAAAAGAACAATTGTCATTGAACTTAAACCTTGAACCTTTTCAAAGTTCAAAGTTCAAGTTCAAGTTCAATGTTTGAATTCAACTGGGGTGGGCTTTGCAATTTTTTTGAACTTGAACTATTGAACCTTTTTGGTTGAAGCCCACAGGTTCAAAAGGTTCAAAATTCAAATTTCGAGCTTTGTAATTTTTGGTCATTGAACTTGAACTATTGAACCTCGCAGGTTCAAGGTTCAAGGTTCAAAGTTCCCAGGTTCAAAGTGTGGATGTTTTTAAAAAAATGATCATCAAGCTGAGAGTAAAAGTGTTTGGATGACTTTTGAGATAGCCAAACTACACATACAAAGTCCAACCTTCATGTTACAAAGGAAGATTCGGCTTTTTGAAAGATGGATTTAATTATTAATTCATATGTTGATAACAAAGGATAACAGTTGATAATATTTTCAAAGAATTGTTTTAGCAGCTCACGGTATTACAAAAAATCTGAAGATTTACAATCCTTCTCTATTATAAAGAGAACTTTGTCATAAAATAGAGCTCATTCCTTCAAATGGCAACTCAAAGTTGTGATCCATGTGCAAGTTTTGACATGTATATTGTTTATAGTTTTCAATGCAACCTGTAACCATAGATTTTTAGAGACAAAAAAATCAGTCTTGGTGCAGGGGGTATAACGTTTAAGTGCACTGTTGGATTAGGCTGAAGTTTTGACAGGTTTTAGAAAATTGAGTTTTCTAAATCCTCACCGAAGCGATTGGACACATATAGTCGCGTTCGAAAGTTATTGATCTCTGAGTATGGGTCTATACAAATTTCTGAGAAATTTTTTTTTATGAGAAGCTCACATTTGAAATAGAGATATTAAGTAAATGACCACTTGTCAACACATAATTACATGTGTTTAAATTACATTCTCTTCAAATATTTTTCATAAAGGAATGGAGGATA
This sequence comes from Cryptomeria japonica, assembly GCF_030272615.1. NCBI lineage: Eukaryota > Viridiplantae > Streptophyta > Pinopsida > Cupressales > Cupressaceae > Cryptomeria > Cryptomeria japonica. The sequence continues at coordinate 263,387,466 of NC_081409.1, read as the reverse complement.
AAATATTTGAAGCAAAATTAAAAAGAGTTGTTAGAAGAAGATAGAAGATAAAATAAAAGATTAATTAATAATCTTTTCAAGAATCAGTTATTGCTAACTAAAATTCTCAGCTATATATATCTAATGAAAGAAAGGGGAAAGGGTTCTTCTTTTCTTTTCTTTCTCTTTCTGATGTAAAAGAAAAAGGGGCAGCATTGTTTTCTCGATTGGACAGTTTTGTTTTTCAGAAGTGTTGAGTCTGTGACCTCACAGTTTTGGGCATTGATAGAATGAAGAAGATTTTGTTGATCTCTGGATTTGTCAATATTTTCTTTTTATTACAATGAGCTTTGTCTCTCTTGTAATTTTCTTTTCATTGCCTTTTCTGTTTCATCAAATTATGTATATGCATTTGATTCCAAAACATTGATTTCAGAAATAATTTGTATTTGGAAAGAAATTTGCTGTTAACTCTTTGTCTGGGTATTCAGATCCCCCTTGTCCTTTGAGGCATGAGAAAGACTCAATTAGAGTCCAGAGCATTTTTATTTATTGGAAAGGGTATTTTCCTAGGTGTGGATAATCAAACTGTGTTTTATTTATCTTCATTCACTTCATTATAAATCTGCTATTCGCATCTGTGTCATGGCTATGAGTAAATGTTAGTTGCCTTTATTACTTTCAGGTTAAAAGAATATTTAGAAAATATACATTTTTACCAACGAAGGGAGTTGTACATTCATATCAAAATTCAGAGAGCACTTGCACTCACCATTGCAAGGGACTCAACTATTGGTTCTAGTTTTTACCTTTCAATTTGGACATTCGGGAGTCATTTTTGAAAGGTATTTAAGAAGGACAAATCTATTTACAAACATCATTATATATCATTATACCATACTTAGACTTTCTAATTGTCTTAAGTATTAAACAAACATAATGAAAGGGAGATACATCTGTCGATCTCCAATTTTAGTCGCTTCTTTTCAGTCCATCGAATGAAGACGAGAACAAGATTCAGGCACTTTTTCCACCCAACCTTGAAGCTTACGCTTCCCCGGAATTCTTGGTCAATCAAGAATACCCGACCCTGCATGAATTGCTTTAACAAAAGATTTTGAAAGACAAGAGGGAATCTAGTGCATGCCTAGATGATACAAGCGTTTTCATTTTCCTAATTCTTTTAAGAAACAAGCATTATCAATCAAGGATATGGTAGAGAGAATACAATAAATAATTCCGTCTATTTCAATAGATAATTAAATTCATTACTCAGCTGAGTATAATGCCATGCATAGCAAAATAAATAGTATGGAAATAACAACTATTCTCTCTAAGATTCCATATTCGACACATGTCTCGGAAGGTAACTTTCCATACACAAGCCTATTTAGGTTGGTTCTCATAAACAAAGAATACATTTTCATAAAGAATACAATCTTTTGACCAATAGAACTAACATCTTTCATAAATTAAACATTATTTCACTACTTTCACCTAATTGAAAACAATCTTTCATAGAATAACAATTTTGCAATTTTGATAAGCAAATATAATTTCATCGAAATAATCAAATAAGTACAAAGTAAAAAGGTGTAATGCAAGTATGATTCTTTTCATATAAATGAATATCTATCCTAACCCATTAGCATTATTTACCATTCTTAAACAGTATAATTGCATTTCTTAGCTATCTCAATATATGTACCACCTAATGATTTCCTTTTATGTCTATTCAAGGAATAATAAAACAAATTCAATAAAGACATGGAATATCATAAATGAAATCTTATGCTACAACCATATCTCTATTTCACTAACATTTCTTAGCACAAAATAACCAAGATAAAATAAAGATCCTACCTCCTTACGCTTGATACTGGCTTGGAATGAACTCTTTCGTGCCTCCTCTAAATCAAACTACTTCTTCCTTGATGGCTCAAGAGTTGTCTCACAGATCTTCCTTTAACCACCTATGTATTCTCCTTCTATCTCTCCTCTAACTTTACTATCTTTCTCTCTGCTCCACTTGCTATTTGCTATCTTTTTCCTCTCCCTACGTATCAAGCCTATGCCTTTATTTATACTATTTTTCCCTATGAAATATGATACATCTAAGGCTCAGTTATTGTTATCAATTTGTATTCTTTGCTGCATTATCGACAGGTCTGACGCTTTAACTATTCCACGTCTTCTCCTTCCCCAAAGTGTTACCAGTTTAGCAGTCTCTCTAGTCTACACGTCTTGGAGTGGTGGAAGGCCAAGTATTGTCTTCTGAAGTGATTGACCTCAAATTGTGGAGAGATGGTTGGTCTTCACCACCATCATCATGGAGTTTGAAGTCTTCCAACTGCCTTTGTGGATCATGGAAAATCTACACTTTCTTAACTCCATGGCACTACGTGCCCATTTACTCCTTCCCCTCGCTGGTCACGAGCCATTAACTATGGTGGTTCTATAGTCTAACCGGAGTGATTTGCAGTCTGAGAAGAGTGATCTACATTTATGTGGGGTGTGACTGTCATTTGGTGGAGGAAGTTGACTCTGTCGACTTCTACTAGTCGACCAATAACCTGCCACCGCCACCTTTTGTGGAACAAACATCCAACACCGCCACCTTTTATAAAATAACATGTTTATAATAAAAACATGCATTTTAAATCATTAGTAATTAAATTCTAATTTGATTTTCTATTATTAATAAACTAATAATGAATACGAATGTATATGTATATATATATAAATATCGATTTCATTAAACTAAGTATGAAATTTATACTCAAGCAATTACTTAAATTGATGAGACCATTATTCTCATTTTCAAATGAACAATAACTTATAAAAACAATAATCAACTTCATACAATTGAAATCATGTGAACATAAAGTTTGCATTCTAAATCATATTTAGTACAAATGTAAAGTCACTAAATAATTAACTCTAATTTTTCAACTATTAGACATTTTCATATATGAAATCAACGCAATGACTAATTTTTACTCAAATCATTTCAATTTAAAAATAATGCATCAACGAAGTCACAATTCAAACAATGATGCATCGACAAAGTCATATTTGCACAAACAACTTTTCTATTGTGGTGTGTGAGATTCCTGTAGTCTACCGAAGTCATAAGCTAAAAACAACTCTACCTAAGTCATGTTCTCGCCTTCATCTTCGTTCACTTATCCCTGCATCACTTGCACTCAATACTTCTTCAGCATTGACGATCCCCAATTAAGATAATACTAGATATCTAATTACATATTACATGAGTAAAATGTATACATCATTTCCTATTATTTGTTTACAACTGCATTATCATCAAAATGAATGTTCATATTTGTTTCAATTTCAATTGATAAATAAAAACCTACATTATTTCTCCTAATAACACATTATCAAAAATATGGTTCGTGACACAAGGGGGCCTATAGCTATCCACGAATTTCGTCACTTCCCTATTAAGAATTAGGTGATTTTGTGATTTTATCTAACATGTGGTTTTGTAGGGTGTAGTTCCTAATAGTAAGTTTTTATAGGATGTAGTTCCTAACAGTAAATTTAATAACTTGTGATTTTATCTAACATGTGGTTTTGTAGGGTGTAGTTCACAAAATGTTTATTTTTATGTAGTTTATGTTGCATAGGTACGTAGTCTCGTATGACCGCTCAAGTGGGGGCTAAATGTAGCATCGTAAATTGTACACCCTTAGATGGGTGGTACAATTCCATGCTTAGGTTAGCACCCATCTTAGTGTGTTTGCATTTTGCATTTCAATTCCCCTTTAAGAATTTCATTAATTAATTTAATTAAATTTAAGGCCTTCTTTCATCCCTCTACACATCATAAAATTGGGCCTTTGCTGTAAGTGTGGCCCTTTTTGTTTCATTTCTCCAATTAATCGTTTCATCAAATACCCTAATTATGTCTTATTTCAACCTTCAAAGCCTTTTTTGACATATCAAAACATTACAAATTTTCACAAACGCATGGAATTTTCTATAAAATCATAATACCTTGCTTCCCCAAAAATTGGCGAAAAGTTGTTCGAACCATGTGTTCGGACCATGTTGGTACCAACACGGTCCTGACTTTTTCTCCCCAAATTTAGGGAGCATGTTTTGGCAGTATTTTAATATTAAATTCCAAGAGATTTGCAAAAAATATCATTTCTAACTCGGCCTATGACTCTAAACAAAGTTAGGGTCTCCTACACAAACACTTTTTTTCATCATTTGAAGATCTAAGATCTAGTGATTGAACGAGTTTCTTATGTTGCGAAAGTGCAGATTTTGTGAAGTATACAATATAAAATCAAGAATCCATAAATTCTACATCAAGCATTTTCAACATCCCTAAAGAGAATTTGAGACATTGAAGAATAATAGGAGATCACTGACTGATGATTGGCTTGAACCTTTCCCTTAGGGTTTGGTATGGTTTCATGTTATTTTCATGTCTTTGTATGAGCTTCATAACATTCATTTTCAAATTTACATTCATTTTTTAGATCCATTGTAGCATTTGTGATTTAAAGCATTCACATTTACATTTACAATCATTTAGGGTTTTCTCTCCAAAGCATAGGGTGGAACTCTAGATTTACTTTCTTATTCATTTAGGATCTTGCATACACACACTATATTCTTGCACATATATTTTTGTTATATTATCGATTATTTGTGGAGGTGGAAATAACTAAAACAAGGGGTTTGACTAAGGGAAAACCCTATATAGCCACCTAGACACCCTTTTTCAAGTTGCAGGTGCAGGTACAGGAATCTAGCGGATGCATGGATTTTGGTACACTAAAGACACAGAGACAATGTTAGGGCAAAAATATGATCTCAGATCTCTGACACAGGGGCATAGCGGCCTAGGATAAGAAAAGGGAATGGTGCCCTTGGATAGGACTAGGGCGTGGCAATCTGGTCTGTAGGGTTTTGCAGTTTCAAGTTCCAGATCTACATATCACACCCTCAGGACCTCATATTAAAAAGATCAGGTTCATGTTTATAGAGGGACAGGGGTGCCTAGCTCCCTAGGATCTACTTGTTTTGCATTTGTTTCAGCAACAGTTTTAGTTTGCTCAAAATCTGCATTTTCAGTTTAGTATGCTTTGTTTCTCATCTCCTAGTTTAGTTGATTGTTGCATTGCATTTTGCATATCTACTCATCATTTACAAGAAAGGAATAGAAACCCTAAGAGATTTTCCTTGACTCTCTCTTCCCTACAAGAAGTAGCCAAAGAGAGCTATCTCCTTAGGCTCTTTTGTATTCCACTGTGTGTACATGACAATGGGATGAGGTCTTAGTTACTTGGTTCCATTTTTATGCATCACAAGTATTCATAGTTGTAGAAGTCTTCCGAAGGGAATTGTTGGTGTGATGCATGATACTGATCATTGTTGGAACAAAGGTCTTACATATGGCACTTATAATAAGAAAGGTCCATCCACTTGAATTCATTCTTGATAATCAAGAGGACATCCTATAAGGAAACTTGCAGCCAACTTTGTGACAATTTTCACATAACCCAATTGATATTTCAAAAAAATAATCATGTAGAATACACATGCAAAGAATAGGAAACATACCCATCAAAGTTGACACAAGATTTATCTTGGGAAAACCCTCAAAAGAGAAAAGTGTAGCCTCCAAAATCATCCATCACCATGTGTTATTCAACAATGCAACCATTACAATACAACTACAAAAGCTTCTAAAACCTAGCCATCAACAAGCACTCCATGTGAACAGGCATGTAACCACACATGGCATGCCATGCTTCCAACCTCCACAAATGCTAACCTGGCTAAATGACTCTAACCCAAACAACTACGCTTGTGGTTTCTTTAATAAACACAAGCTCCCACAAAACCACCAAGTGGTATTACATAAAAACCATGTGCAAATCCCATGGGCTACCTACCCCCTTGACCCCACATCTAATATTGGGTACTTTAATAAATTAATTTCCCTAATATTAAATAAATACAATATATTATATCCTAATGTTACAATACAACTCATCAAGTGTCTCGAGAATATTCCCAATGAATCTCTACATGTTACATGCCCACGTGCAACATCAATTAAATAAATATTACATTGCATGTCCATGGGAAACTACATAATAAATAAATATTACAATTACAAACATTATTATGCAAGGTGTACAACACCTATTTTCCCAACACATCCTCATCGTAGACAACAAAGAGGACATGTTTCACAACAAGAAAAGGGATCTAATAAGGATACATGTACTACTGCTAATTATGTTGTCAATCAGAACTTAGTCCTAGTCTCCCAAACCACTCCATCATCAATGGATGTTTGGTTGATTGAATTTAGTGCCAGCAAGGATATGATTGGAAACAAAGAGTTGTTTGATACTCTAACTATAAAATCTTATTGGTGATCTCATTCAAATAGCTGATGATAAGAAATATATTTTTAAAGCCATTGGTATTGTCACTATTCCTCTGGGGACAACAATTTGTTCTCTCACTAATGTATTCTATGTTGCAAGTTTAACATCCAATCTATTGTATGTCTGTCAGCTTTTGGTTCATAAGCCTAAGGTGGATTTTTAGGTTCAAGATGGTTTCAAATCACCTTTCATCTCTTGGGATGGAAAGGTGATTCCTAGAGGTTTTATGAAGGGTCACCTTGTTTCCCTTGATTCTATTTTGACATCTGACGTTTCTCTTAGTGCTTTTATGGTAGAATCCACATCTCTCTAGTATTATAGACTAGGACTTCTTTCTAATTGTTCTCTCCATTAGCTTAGCTCCTAGGAGATGGTAAGTGGTCTTCCTCATCTTCCTTCTTCTTTTCCAATTTGTTCTAACTATCTTGCAGGAAAACAACATTGAGATCCAATCAAGTCTAGCACCTACCATGCCATAGAACATCTTGTAGTTGTCCATACCGATATGTGGAGACAATTTCATGCCTCCTTTTAGGGATGCAAATATTTTTAATTGTTCATGAATGTATTCTCTCATAAGGCTTGGGTGTATTTTCTTCCAAGAAAGTGTGAAGATTTTTCTTATTTCCGGGATTTGTATCATCAATTTGTTCAAGAGTCTAGCAAGCCTCTTGTCCTCCTCCAATGAACTTTGTGCTTCAGATAATCATTCTTTAGAACCACAACACCATTGACATCTAAAATGGTCATAAACTACCATTAGGGATTCCCACCTAAGAACACCTCCAAATCTCTCCAAAGGAGTAAGGACACTTAGTCAAGCAAGAAATAAGGGGAATTTGGCATTGATGAGTTCGGTTGTGAGTAATACTTAACCTATAACAACCTATAAATCTCTTAGTCAGCCCCATTAGAAGAACACTATGGATGCTTAGTATGAATTTTCGATGACAAATCACACATGGAAGATTTTCGATCTCTATTTCAAGAAAGAAACTCATCAGTTCCAAATGGGTTTTTAAAATCAAATATAAAGAAAATGGGTCTATTGAAAACTACAAGGCACATCTTGCTGCAAAGGGGTATGCTCAATTGGAGGGCATTGATTATGAAGAAATGTTTGCCCCCACTACAAATCTCAAAGCCATCCATGTTTTTTGTGCCTTAGCTGCATAGAATGGCTAGAGGCTTCATCTAACGGATGCAAACAATGCTTTTTTGAATGGTGCCCTCGAAGAGTAAATATACAAGGTCCAACCTGAAGGCTTCATCAGTGAATAAAATCCTTATAAGGTATGTCATATGATCAAGTCACCCTATGGGATTAAACAAGCCCCTTCAGTTTGGTGCATTAAAATAGATGGTCAATTTTTGTAGCATTGTTTTATTTATATATCAAAACAATTGGAACATATATTTTCATACTTGTATTGTATGTAGATGATCTTGTGATAACAAGAAGCTCTAGAAATTTCATTGATATTGTCAAGCATGATCTCAAGTAATCCTTCGACATGATAGATTTAAGGCTACTTCATTATAGTCTTGGGTTAGATATATGGCAGAAGGAACATCATATGTATGTTTATCTCCTAATTGAAATATGCCATTACACTCCTGGACCATTTTAGTATGGCTAATTATAAACCTCTGCTCACACCCATGGAGAAATTTTTGTAGCTATCTAATTTCTAAGGTTCCCCTCATGTTGATATGACTCTCTATAGTTAGTTTATTAGGAGTCTCATCTATGTGACCTATACCAAACTAGATTTATGCTTTTCTATCAATTATCTATCCAAGTTCATGCAGGAGCCAAAGAAATATCACTAGATTACTGCCAAGCATGTTTTACAATATGTCTAAGGTACTCTTGAGTATGGCATAGAATATAAGAATAATCCTGACTTCTTCTTATAGGGATATGTTGGCTCAAACTATCTTGGGTGGACCTAAATGATCGAAAATCAACATTGGGGTATCTTTTTCATCTTCCATTTGGTCCTATTTTTTTTAATTAGTAAGAAGCAAACAATTGTTGCTCTCTCACCCACCAAGGTTGCATACTGTGAAAAATGAGGAGCTGTGTGCTAGGCGATTTGGTTACGTTACATTCTAGCTGATATGGGTATTACTATGGATCAACTACCAATTATTTTCTGTGACAAACAAGAAGTGATGAAACCTGTCAAGAACCTGATTTTTCATGAGAGCACCAAAAACATAGAGGTTGAATGCCACTATAGTCGAGAGTAGGTATTGTAACACCACATGTAGGTCTGGTATTTTCCCTCTAATTCTTAGATTGTTGATATTCTTACCAAATCTCTTGGTAAGTTAAAATTCAATTTTTTAAAGGGATACATTTGTCAAAACAATTTGTTAAGGAGGGGGATGTTAGCATAATTATATTGTTTCTTATATGAATTTTTTTTACCATTCCATCCATTCCATAACATTCCCATCTATTGTTTCTCTAGTGGTTTACTAGTTGTATTGTATATATTACTTTTTACTGATAACAAAGATTATTGCATTGTATTGCTTTCAATTCATTCCTTTTGTGCTTATATACCACACCCTTCTTTCATGAACCAAAAACATCCATAGACAAGGGTGGATTAAAGTTTCATGCCTCTAGAATATCCTGAATTTCTTGGTCTTTTTTTTTGTATTCTCATACTCTTTTGGTTCAATTTGAATTAAATCATTAGCCATTTTTACTTGGTTGTAGAGATAGTATAGAAATACCAACATCAAAGCCAAAGGAAAGAGATAAAGGTAGGTTTTGGAAACATGGAGGATGAAATAAAATAATTTTCAATTCAATATGAGTGATACATGTGACATACTCCAAAGATAGTGAAACTTAAATTGAAGCACCACATCTATACAATTGTAATCATTAAACAATTTTAGTTAGTAGTGAGGACATGTCCTCCCAAATTGCGTAATCACTTATTTTTCTTGCTAAGCTAGCAAATAGATCTGCCACCAAACTACCTTCTCAAAATACATGAAGGACCATATGATTTTAGAAAGCCATGATATTTGAGTGTGTGTCATGAATCAAATGTTTCACAAGTAAGTTAGCTAGGTTTTACTTTATTATTCAATACATTGACAACTTTCTTTAAGTCATTCTTGATAAGGATGTTTCTCATCCCTTTGTTTTTAGCAATGATGATGCCCAAAAAAACTATCGCCACCTCAACAAATTGTGAATTTGTATCCCCAAGTTGATGGAATATGCAAAATTCAGCCTCCTAGCATGGTCGCATTGGATAACACCCCTCCCAATTTCTAAGGGTTCTCATGAGAGGAACCATCAAAGTTAAATTTTTCCAACATTGCGCAAGGAGGGAACAAATAGTTTATTTTCTCTTCATGAGGTTCTTGTCATTAACATTAGATAAAAGATATTTTATTTTCCAAACTATGGAAACTTGAATTTCCTAATCAATTGGGTTTCTATTTGTCTATTTAGATTGCAAGATTTAATATTTTCTTTTATGTAATTACCAATAGTTTTAACTAACACTAGGCCCCTTCTTTTTTATTTTATAAGATTCTATTGTTGTGTCCCATCTAAAGCCACCAACCCATGTGAAGTAGAACCATCCACAAACCTCTCTAATAAGAGGATGAGAAAAGGGAGGGAACCTTAATTTCTTTTAGCAATCCCTATTAAATGAAGAAATGGCCAACCAAAGTCTACCAAATATTAAAAGAGTAAATACAGTAAGTTAAAATTATGATCAATAGAATCATCCTCCTATTCACAAATAAGATAATTTATTAACAAACTAGATACCATATTTCTTGAGATTATCTAATTTGAGGATTTTTCTATGGAAGTCTATCCACATGAAGAAATTAATCTTAGGGATAACATTAGCTTTCCATAGTCTCTTCTAATTAAAAGTGGGAGTCCAAATATGTTATAGCATATTTAAACCAATATCCATAAAATAAACCTCGTTATATGAATCGGGTCAAATTAGAGCATCCTCATGTTAGATTCTAAGCATTTTTGGTAAGAAAGGTAAACCAAGAAATCTTCCACAATAGGGCATAAATAAGGGTCCACCCAGTTTTTAATAATTTTCAATTTTGGGGGAACCACTAAAGAGTCTGAGTAGTTCTTGACCAAAGTGTTCAATCTTCTCTCAAGGGTTGGTTTGACTACAGAGTATATAGGATGTCTTTCTGGGGGAATATTAGAAGTTCAAGGATCCTACCAAAGTCTGACTATGTCACCCTTACCAATTAGTCATATCGTTCCTTGGAAAATAATATCTTAGATTTTCACTAAATTATTCTAGGTATTTTAACCTCTAGGAAATGGTTGATCCTAAAGGAACACTATGCCATATCTCTTGTTGAGGTCTTTAGTTTTTATTATGTTTTTGTTTATGTTGGTTCAATCTAGATTTTGATTAATAAGTGTAGCATCCTAAAATTGTGACACTTGCAATTTCGACTGCATTTCGGTCTTCACGATGGTGACGCAACATGCAACCTGAATGGAGACCCCGAAACCTGATTATGACACCGAAAACTGCATTTTCTTGCACCCTGGCCTGAACCTCCTTTGCACCCTGCTATCCCGGGAGGTGGGACCAGAGCGCCCAGCACCCTGGTCCTTCAGGACCAGGGCACCCAGTGCCCTGGTCCCCCAGGACCATGGTGCCCAACGCCTTGGTCCCTGGGTCCTATTTTGGGCCCGGTCTCTTTTGGACTTCGGATCTTTATGTTTGCAAATTGGAAAATTATCTTTCCTGGTCGGCCTAAGGTCGGGAAAATCAGTCTATCAGCCCTAAATGACAAGTATATAAACTACATTTTCCTCTCTCATTTGAGAGAGATACATACATGACGGAAAAAGCATGGAAACTATACTCAAGCATTCAAGCATTCAAGCATTCCTTCAAGCAATTGATCATTTCAAGTCTCCATTCAAGGCTAAGTGTTGCATTCAAGACAAGGATTCAACCATTGAAGAGGAGATCACTTACAACATACTACTACAACGTACAACATCTATACCTTCGCACATAAGGATACAAACATCCTTACAATAAGGTATTAGTACTTGTTTTACATTACAGACATTTACATTTACAGCATTGCTCATTTCTTGGTTAATTCCAAAACCGGGGTTTGACCTAAAGGAAAACCACTAATCCCTAACACCCCAATCGTCTTCACTTTTCTGTGTGTAGGTTGCAGGTACACGGTTGAAATTGAAGATCTGGAATCCTTGTGCAGAGACGAACAGATCCCCCTTCGTTTCGCGGATTTTTCGGAGGACCGTGGCGCTCGGGCGCCATCGTCCTGGCAACTTTCGCTCAAATTTGCAGGACAGCGCCGTATCGACATTTTACTGCTAATTCCAGGTCCGCAGCTTCATATTATATTCCTATCTCAGTTTATAAGCGAATCTTTCTCACTTTCTATGCATTCCTAGCTTAATTCTTCTATGCACATTCTTTACCAAAGAGGGTAGCCTTGCTGTCATAACCCTTGAAACTCATTTAGCATCCAATCTTGCATTGCGTGGGATTGGATCTTGTGGGTTTTCAACCCCTCTTTTGAATGTAAAGTCTCTCCCCTAAGTGAAAACCATCAACCCTAGAGTGAATCTCCCTTCTCTCTCCTTGGAGTTGGAAGAGGGGAGAGCAACTAGGGTTCGATCACGATTTTCCACCTTACATTTTGGTGAACCCAACGTGAACATCCTTTCTGATTATTCATGGTTAGATCTGAAAGTTGGATTCCTTGATTACATTTCCATGTTTGATCTTTGGCAAATTTTAGAGGTTGATTGCGTAAAAACCCTAAATTTTCTTTTTAGTAATTAAGCTTGTGAAATGTCTAAATGTTAATGCTTGTTTCAGATCTACCCTTCTGTTACAAATTACCAATTCATATTTGTGCTTTAATTTTGAAAATTAAGTGGTTAAGTGTTAAAACCCTAATTTTTAAAACCCTCTTGGTTCAACCTTTGTCCGACAATTTCACTGATCAAAACATTTCCAAATCAGCTGTAACTTTGGATTCCACAATAAAATCACAATATCTTTCATCCCTGAAAATTTGGAAAAAAGTTGCGAGGATTGTGTGCACTCCGAGCGCCATCGTCCCCGACATTTTTTCCGAAATTTCGGGAGCTAGATCTTACTATATTTTTCTGCTAAAATCCAGAATTTTGGCTGATTTTATCAAATCTAACACTTTCAAAATTACAATCAAAGTTGGTCTAGGGATTGCTTGGATTAAGGCTTCTAAACATTCAAAAACCATCGAAACTGAAATTTTGTGTCAAAATTGTGTTCTTACTGTCCTAAATCTGAAAAGTGTGTTTGCATTCATTCGAAATTTCAGTGCTTTATTCAAATTCTTACAATTTGTGACTTTTGAAATTAAGTGCTTAATAACAACAACTTTAATTTCTACTTTCAAAATTGAATTTTGCGTGAAATTGAGTCAATTTTTAAGTTTCAAAATTTGCATTGCTCTTGACATTCCCTCTAAAATCATAAAATTCAAAATTTCAGTTTCCCTCTCTTTTTCAAAATTCAAATTTTTGCATTTTTCGACAATCTTGGTAGGGTTCAATTTTGAGATTGCAACTTTAATTTGGCCTATCTACAGATCGTAAAACCACTCAATTTTTTCAGATTAACTCTAAAATCATCATAACTTTCATCCCTGCAAATTTCGAAAAAAGTTGTCGGGACCGTGTGCACTCCGAAGTGCCACGGTCCCTGACATTTTTTCTGAAATTTCGGGAGATTGTCCTGATTGTATTTAACAGCTTAAATTTGGAAGATTGGCTGATTTTACTGAAAATTGCTACCTCTGAATTCGAAACTTTCTCTCTCTCTCTAGTGCATGAGTTTTACAACAATAAGCCCTACTTACACTATTCCCATTAGACGAAGCCATAGAATTAAGTCTTTTTGAGGTTTAATTACCGAGGAGATGGAACCTAATTTGAATGGTCTTTTTAACGAGGACATGGGTAATTCCTCTAATCCTCCTAATGATGAAGAAGCTCTCCATGAGGTTTCTGAAGAACAACTTTCGAAATTGGATAACCAATTTGATGATTTTCGACAATGGATGTCTCAAGAATACCCCGATAGTCAAGCTCTTCCTTTAATTGAGGGTCTAAAATGTATGCTTTAAAGTGATAAGAATGGAATTGATATTTTGCATGGTATTGCACACATTGTGGATTTGAATGTGATTCCTATGAAGAGTTGTGCTGAAAATTTGGGTTATACACAACCTCCTACTCAATTCAATCATTATATTCCTTTGATGACTTCTATTGCTAGCATACCTACCTTTACATCAAACATAATGGCTACTTCTACACAAGACATTCCTCCTGTGATCACCAGTCATGGGGGCGATCCTTCCTCTTCAATTAACCCTCTTCCTTCATTTAATCTGATTTCTTCATTCACTCCTTCAATGAGTGTCCCTATTACATCTCCACAAATGAACATGACGCAAGGGGGCAATTCATTCAATCATTCCATTCCTCCTTGTAGTGTTCCTCCTGTCCAATCATCTCCTATGACTAATTATCATAGGGTCCCACCACCTTACTCTTTACCTTCTTTCAATAACATAACACCTCCATCTCAATCTAACACATCTAATATGAACTCTTCGACTGAAGCGACCATTAACAATCTTGCACAAACTGTCTCTTCTTTATAGCAACAAATTGCCTCTATGAATCAATCTAAGTTTAGTGTGCCCACATTTGATGTTGCGAGCCCACTTTCTCTTGACATTGTTCGAGCTATTCCCCCTAAACATGTTGAAATCCCGCATTTGGAGCTTTATAATGGTAAGGGTGATCCTCTAACACATGTTAAGACCTTTCAAACAATATGTACTGATTTTGCTTATGACCAAAGGTTGCTTGCAAAACTGTTTACTAGAACATTAAGAGACAAAGCCCTACAATGGTATTGCTCGTTGCCTTCTTATTCTATTACTTCTTTCGAACAACTTGCAAATGCTTTCATTCAACAATTTCAAAACAATATAAGTCCTAAGGTTACTTTGATTGATTTAATGCATTGTAAACAAGGTGTTAAAGAAAAAGTGACTGATTTCATTGGTAGATATAAGCATTTGTATGCTCAAATTTCTTTTCCAGTGCCTGACAATGATATTCAAAGAATCTTTATTTCTAATTTACAAAAAGATATTCGAGACAAACTTCTGTTTTCTGAGTTTACTTCTTTCCAATAGTTGTGTGCAACTCTTCACAATTATCAACTGACTGTGAGTCAAATGGAACAATCACATCCTATGGCTCTAAGTGTTAAGGGTGATAGCAGTCAACAACCATTTGGGAAGTTTAAACCGAACAGAGATTCCATCAAATTCAATGAAAACATCATCAACAACAATGTGAATGCAGCATCAGGTGTGCCTCCTATTTCTAAATTTTTCAAGAAAGAAAGAAAGTATACTCCTTTGAATGAATCATTGCATAGTATTATGAATAAGTTATTGGAACAAAATGTTCTTACTCTTCCTCCTATAAGACAAATTGATCCTGCAATGATTACTTCACCTTATTTTGATAACAAATCTTTTTGTCAATTTCATCGTCAGCCTGGGCATGATACTGAAAAATGTTTTGCTTTAAAGGGTAAAATTCAAGATTTGATTGATAATAATACTATTTCGGTTTCCAGAGTGAATGATAAAGGCAACACATCTGTAGCTCCTCCTAACCAAAATCTTTAGATTTTCACTAATCCATTACCTTCTCATACCTCTAATGCGATTGAGACTAATGATTCCTCTTTTTCATCTGATGGTCTTGTGTCTATGACTCCAAATGTGATTAACTTTGTAGAGCAGCAAGAAAACCCTAAAGAACCTTCCATCACATTTGATTCGAGTGAAACCATTAGGGCACCTGATGGTCCTTTATACATAGTTGCAAAAGTCAAGAATACACCTTGTTGTGGAGTGCTTATTGATCCTTCGTGCATGGTTAATGTTATTACTGAAGAATTTCTTTTTACTTTGCAATTGAATCAAGTGATATATGACAAAACAGATGTGATTGTGAAACTATTTGATGCATTTTCTTCTCCTACAATTGGGTCTATTACATTGCCTATCGAGGTCCATAACAAATCCCCTGATGTGAACTTTGCTATTATTCCATCTTCCGAACAATTTCGTGTGAAGCTTGACTATCCTTGGCTATCTTCCATGAAAGCTATTGCTTCTCCTATTCATAAGTGTTTGAAATTTCCCCATAATGGTGAAGTTGTTACTGTCAATCATAGTCTCTTTAAACCAGCTGAAAGAACTTCTAGCGTTCCTATTGATTACTTTTGGCCTAAACAATTCCAACCCCTTCCTCCGCGAAGTGATCACCTTTTCAAATCTTATCAAAAGTGGAAAAAAGATATGATCCTATCTCTAAGTGAACCTAGAACACCCAAACTTGACATTCCTATCGTTCTTGATGTGACTATGTCTATACCTAATAAACTTCCTAAAAGTAGACCTATACCTCCTCGTCATGATGGACTTGGTCTTCTTCCTAAACCAAATATTCCTCCTTTGTATGGAGCAGTTCCTCCTCCTTCTTTTTATAGAGAGAAGAGACCGTCTTCTTCTCCTATTATTCAACCTAAGAGACCACAACCTAAACACCCAAGTGATAAGGCTGAGAACATTCCTCCTCCTCAATCTTCTTCACTTCCTACTAAGACTAGATGAAATCGTTTTGCATGTGAACGCCGATGAAAGCATCGTCTTAGAGCTCAAGCAGTTGCTTCTCAAACTTTGCAATCTCCAAAAACACCTTCAACAAGCATTATTCCATTTTCTCCTCAGCCGACGATTGAGCCGAAATCTCCTAAACATAAGATGCATGATGGTCTTGATCCTGTGCGAGTTAAAGATCCTATTTTTATAAATCTTGATGATGATATAGATGAAAATGTTATTCATGATGAAAATGCTACTTCTCTTGCTTCTGATAGTGAATATGAACTTGTTGATATTGATAACCATTTATGTAATGAATTTTCTAAAGCACTTATCCTAGCTCCTAGACAAGAACAACGTGGCTTGGAACATGAACATAGCCCTGGTTTGGATCTTGTGATAGCTCCATCTGCTGTGTTGGATGTTCCTCCTCTAGTGTGTTCCCTGCCTTCCCGAAACATTGATCAGCAAGATCGGGGGGTAGATGATGTGCTAGACTAGTTACATTAGCATAGCAGATTCTCTCCTCCTCTCTTGTGTTACTTCTTCTATACGTTACTCTCATTCTTCTATTTGTTGTCCTTAGTGTTGTCTACTTGAGGACGATGCAAAGTATTGAGATCTCTCGATCTCTCTCATGTTGACTCAAAAGACACATGTGTTCCCTTCTTCTAGGTGACCTTCCTTGATTGGGGAATGAAGAACAATTATGCATACATACATATGATATATATACATGAATTATCATATAGCATACTAACCCCGAGGAAAGCGAAGTCACCTTGTGCTTTGTGTTTTGTGTCTATTATCCTTGGGCTTATCTCACACTTGGGGGCTAAATCCTTGTGATAACGTGCTCCTTTCCCTTTTTCATTTTCTTATATTTATCACTACCTTAAAGCAATCACCCCCAGTGAGGCGTGTGCGATCGCTTTAACGTAGGGGGGCATACATCCCGTTCATATCTTTTCATGATACTTGAAAATTTCTTGACAAATTTAGCTTTACCTTGAAAATTTTTGATATCTTTCTTGCATGACTCATAGTGAGGGAACCTTGCTACTGATAGTCATGGTTCTCCCTCATGACCTTCCCTTTTACCTTGTCAATCGAAGTCGTAAGATCCTTAGTCCACTGGGGGCTAGGTGTATCTTGCCTCCTTGACGTGGTGAAAGTCTTTCAATATTGTTTCCTTGTACTTTACACTTGCAATTTTGACTGCATTTCGGTCTTCACGATGGCGACGCAACACGCAACCTGAATGGAGACCCCGAAACCTGATTATGACACTGAAAATTGCATTTTCTTGCACCCTGGCCTGAACCTCCTTTGCACCTTGCTATCCCGGGAGGTGGGACCAGAGCGCCCAGCGCCCTGGTCCTTCAGGACTAGGGCGCCTAGCGCCCTGGTCCCCCAGGACCATGGCGCCCAGCGCCCTGGTCCCTGGGTCCTATTTTGGGCCCGGTCACTTTTGGACTTCGGGTCTTTATGTTTGCAAATTGGAAAATTATCTTTCCTGGTCGGCCTAAGGTCGGGAAAATCAGTCTATCAGCCCTAAATGACAAGTATATAAACTACATTTTCCTCTCTCATTTGAGAGAGATACATACATGATGGAAAAAGCGTGGAAACTATACTCAAGCATTCAAGCATTCAAGCATTCCTTCAAGAAATTGATCATTTCAAGTCTCCATTCAAGGCTAAGTGTTGCATTCAAGACAAGGATTCAACCATTGAAGAGGAGATCACTTACAACATACTACTACAACATACAACATCTATACCTTCGCACATAAGGATACAAACATCCTTACAACAAGGTATTAGTACTTGTTTTACATTACAGACATTTACATTTACAGCATTGCTCATTTCTTGGTTAATTCCAAAACCGGGGTTTGACCTAAAGGCAAACCCCTAATCCCTAACCCCCCAATTGTCTTCGCTTTTCTGTGTGTAGGTTGCAGGTACGTGGCTGAAATTGAAGATCTGGAATCCTTGTGCAGAGACGAACAGATCCCCCTTCATTTTGCGGATTTTTCGGAGGACCGTGGTGCTCGGGCGCCATCGTCCCAACAACTTTCGCTCAAATTTGCAGGACAGCGTCATATCAACATTTTACTGCTAATTACAGGTCCGTAGCTTCATACTGTATTCCTATCTCAGTTTATAAGCGAATCTTTCTCACTTTCTATGCATTCCTAGCTTAATTCTTCTATGCACATTCTTTACAAAAGAGGGTAGCCTTGCTGTCATAACCCTTGAAACTCATTTAGCATCCAATCTTGCATTGCGTGGGATTGGATCTTGTGGGTTTTCAACCCCTCTTTTGAATGTAAAGTCTCTCCCCTAAGTGAAAACCATCAACCCTAGAGTGAATCTCCCTTCTCTCTCCTTGGAGTTGGAAGAGGGGAGAGCAACTAGGGTTCGATCATGATTTTCCGCTTTACAATAAGGTTCCTTCAAATTTTCAAAAGAAGAGCCTCTCTCATGAGACTCATCATTGTAACCCACAACCCATCATTAAAATTATGCTTACAAATAGCATTTCAATCGACTAAAGAGATTTTGTTCTTCTTTTCAATGTCTGATCATAAGAATATTCTTTGAATTTGTTCCATCTTTGTGACCATATTCGTAGTGATCACAAATGGGGAGAGAAGGTACACCAAAGTACTTTGAAGGGAGGGTTTATGTAGTTGAATCTTTCTAGCACTATTAAGAAGATATCCTTTTGAGGCTATCAATTTCTTGTTCGTGCATTCCAATAATGACAAATAGATTGAATTGTCAATATAATTGTGGGTAAGGGTATGCCAAGATAGCTAGAAGGAAGAATCTTGGATTTGCAATTAAGGGTGTTGAAAATCCAACCTTGATGTGTGGGAGGCACATTAGGAAATAATATTGTGCTTTTGTTAATATTAATAAATTTCATTAAGGCCTTGACAAAGTAGTTAAGGATATAGGGCCATTGTTGGGCCTCAACCCTAGATTTTTCACCTATAAAAATTAAGTCATACGTGAAAAATTGGTGGGATGTCAAAACTGGGTAGAGGAAGTTTTAAACCCTTCCAAACTTCCATTCAGGACACATTTTTCTATATTCCTCCTAAAACATCAACTAGGATAACAAAGAGATAGGGGAAGAGGATTCTGTTTTCTAATATCACCAGAGGTATGAGAGAACCCTTGAGGTCTCCTATTGAGAATGACTAAGAAGGATGGGGAGTAAACATAAGTACAGAGGAGTTCAAGAAAGATACCTAAGATTACTCTCGTCACTTTAAAAATTTGGAAAGAAATTGACAAGAGACTTTGTTGTAGGATTTTGATATATCGAACTTCAATGCCATGACTTGGTTTTTTATTTTATCCATTGAGTGGATGTTCTTATGGACCAAAATGATAACATATGAAAATTTCCTTTCTAGAACAAAGGAATTTTGGTTTTTTTGAGTCATATTCCCTAAAAGAGGCTTAAGATGATGGGCTAATAGCTTCAATAAGTTCTTATAAATAGTGTTCTAAAGAGTAATGGGAAAAAAATCCAGCAAATTATTGGTCCCATCTTTTTTCACAATGAGCATGATGAATGTGTGATTCATTTCCTTTAAAATATATCCTGATCAAAAATAATATTTCATTACTAGAATAACATCTTTTCTCACTTGATGTCCTAGTAAATTTGAGAAAAGCACAAAGGGAACCCATCAGGTCTAGGGTCCTTACAGGATTGAGAAAAAAGAAAACCTCTCTAATTTTCACCTCTTTTACAGGTCACTCTAGATGCAAGAAGTCATATTGGATGATCAAATTGGGAATCACATTTAGGAATTGGTTAGATATATCATTAGATTGTTTATCTTGGTTAGATTAAAGTGTTCCTTAAAAAATTTGAGAACTTCCAACTCCTTCTCCTTATCTAAAGAAAGGACTATTGTTATTATTAATGAGTTTTCTGATTTTGTTTGTTTTTCTTCTCCTAATGACAATTTGGTGGACGAATTTAGTGAAGTCTCCTTTAAACCATTTATTTTGTGCTTGATACTTCTAGCGCAATTCCTCTTTCTCAATTATCCTATGAAGATCGCTTAAAAGAGATCTCTCTTTCATAATGAGATCCAAGTGGGATACGATGAGCTCCATTTCTTTTTTCACAATCTAGAGTTGGTCTTTGATTGTATTCTTTTGAGCAAAGATATTACCAAAGGAGTTCTTGTTCCAATATATTAATTTATTCTTAACATGTTTATGTTTATGAGAAACCTATACATTACATATCCATTAATATTAATGTTCCACAACTAAAATATCAGATATTTAACATTTAGGTGTTGGATCCATATTAGCTCAAATATGAAAGGGTAGAAGGCCTTATCATTTCTCTAGTTTAAAAAAAAGGGTTGTGGTATGAGCCAAATATGACCAAGGATGATAACATGCAAATATTTATAAGCTCCTAGTAGGAAGAGAAAATAATCCTATGCAGTCTCACTTGAATATTGTTGACTCTTGTTCACTTCTTAAACCAAGTAAATTGTGGTCCAACTAGATCTAGATCAATTAATCACCCCTAAACATAAGCTTCGAGGGGGGGGTGAATTAGTTTGCACAAAAACTTATTGTAACTTAAACCACAAAACATATCTGATAATTAACAATTAAAGCATGAAACAACACCACATCAATAACACACATAATGCCAAGATTTTTGACTTGGAAAACCATGGTGGTAATCTACCAACAATGAGATAGCACCCTATTAGGAGTAAATGTGAATATTACAATGGGGAAAGCACATGCATTCAGACACACTACCTAGAGCTCACTACTCAAAATAAAAAACCCAAAAAGGCTACAACCTTAAGGGAAGGCTCACTGCCTTATAGGAAGTCTCACTAAATTACAAAAGAATTCGAACTACAATCCAGATCACATGAACTGTGAAAGTAGCATCTCCATATTCTTGAGTACAGTTTCGGTTAAGCACAGAATGTGCTCTGCAATGCTTCTCTTCTGCTTCACACTTATGAAAGATAAAAGCACTTGTTCCCACATAAAACTCAATCATACATTCATAGATACAACACATACACTCGCTAACATACATCTTGCATGATTATTACATTTATTTATAAAAGCCCTCAACCTCAATTTCAAGGGCGGCTAAACCCTC
The DNA here is from genome assembly GCF_030272615.1 of Cryptomeria japonica. Classification (NCBI taxonomy): domain Eukaryota; kingdom Viridiplantae; phylum Streptophyta; class Pinopsida; order Cupressales; family Cupressaceae; genus Cryptomeria; species Cryptomeria japonica. The sequence goes on along the minus strand of NC_081409.1, from coordinate 263,366,100 downwards.
AATACAAATTACAAAATAATATCCTCACATGCTACAAAAATACATGTAGACCAAAATGATGTCAACTAAGACATATTCTAGACCCAAATCAATACTACAAACAAGAAACACCTCCAACAATTATGCCTCCATCATCCGCAACACGCTACAACCACCAAGAATATCACATAAAATGAAGAACATCACCGAACAAGGAAAATATTCAATAACATGCATAATAATTAATGTACACCATGAATACGCATAGACCATGATCTAGAGACATTCACAAGCAATGTGAATAGCATCACAAAAAGCGCGATAACTCAGATTACCATAATCATCATCATCTCTCTACCCAAGCTTAAGAACACCATCACAACTAACTATCAACCTAAAAGATCTACTTGTGGATATCTAAATCATGAACCAAACAAATTGAGGAAACACATCAAAATCCAGAACAAATCCCACACATCTGTAACTAAACATATAGCAATTCCGAAGAACAAAACATAATATTGAATAACATGAACAACTGCATAACATCCCTAATACTGGATCTCATATCTCGATCAAATCATCATGCAGAACTCTACAAATAGGAATGAACCATCTACATACAATATACTATAAACCCTTTAAACCGCATCACTTCATCTATAATACACAAGCTAAAACAACTCATTCCATCAAACTAAAATATTGGAATACACAGAAAACTTTCCAACAATCTCCTCATCAACAATCTCCACATATGTTGACATCAATGACAACATATCAGCCAATATCCAACAAACCATGCTATCAATGAACTCCACACTACCAATTAACTTTGGAGAAATAGAAGCTCATCCGAGAATTAGTGTCATTGCACAACATTGTTAATGGCATAGATATTTGACTAATTAATTAGACTAATTATGAAGCCATTTCAATTGAAATTACATAATAATAATAAAATATTTATTTTATTAAATAAAATTTTTAGAAAATGAAATTACCTAGTTAGTACAAAAGAAGTTTCTAGTTTAAAGATGGAGCATCTTAGTGAGATGAAAAAAAATGAAAATTAGGGTCCTCACATATGCGAGTTCAAATCCTCTAGCCTGATCGAAGACTGGAGATTGCCCATCTTGCGGAAACAACTTCTTTCTTAGCCTCTGCATCACCCCGTCCACACTCTACCCTGGAGAAAGGGGTAGGATAGGGGCATGGTGCCACTATCCCCCCTTGGATAGGGGCTGGTGCCCTTGTCCTCCCAGGACACAGGTGTGGCACCCCTTTCCCTGCCCTATTTTGGGGCAAGACCCTTCCTAGGGTTGCATTGTTGGTTGTGCCTTGGGCAGGAAACTCCCCCGATGTTAGCCCGTGACGAAATTCAAATCCACTAACATGTATTTAAGGGGAATTCTTCCTCTCATTTGCATAAGTTGGAAATTCACAAGCGATCAAGCATTCAAAAGCATTCAAGCATTCCAACATTGTTTTTCCAGCATTGAGCATTCTCAAGTCTCCCTTCAAGGCTAGGTGTTGCATTCAGGTCAAGGATTCAACCATTGAAGAGGAGATTGATTCCAACATTAAATTGCATACAATAATTTCTATCCACATTGCTACTACAACCTCCCTTGAGGTGATTTACAATTCAGTCTTTCATTTACAAGTACTTGCAAGTACTTTCTTTCATCACTTGGTTAATTCCAAAAGTGGGGTTTGACCTAAAGGAAAACCCCCCATCCCAACCCATTTTCCTCTCATTTCTGTGTGTAGGTTGCAGGTGCACAATTGTACTTTAAGATTTGGGCTTCATTTTTAGAGGCGGAAAAACCCTTTTCGTTTCATGGATTTTTCAGAGGACCGTGTACATTCCCACCACGGTCCAAGAAAATTTTCCTCAAATTCGTAGGGCAACTTTGTCTCAACATTTTAATGTCAGATCTAGGTGTACAGCTTCATCCCATACTCCGATCTCAAGTTATAATCAGTTTTTTGTTACTTTTGCACTACATAATCGAATCAATTTCCTTTCCATTTCCAGCAAGAAAGAGGGAATCAACTTAACATTCCCAATTCATTAGAATTCAATCTACCATCTTCATGTGGAGAGATTGAACTTGTGAATTATCCTCTCCTCTTCCTAGTGTAACATGGTGAAAAGTGCTTGAATGGTAATCAATAGTGAAACTCTCATTTCTCTTTGAGGGAAAGGGTAGTTTCCTTCTTAATCTATCATTCACCATTTTTCCCAAAATTACATTTTGGTGAACCTGACATCATGCATGCTTTCCTTTGAACAACATTGCATATTTTTCATTTACAAGTTTCAACTTTCTACAAACTTAGCAGTTAAATCATTCAAAATCCTAGTTTTTAAAATTAAAATTGAACTTGTGATTTGTAAAAGTTTCTTGTGGTTATCTTAGATCTGAATTTGTTTTTGTTTGTCAAATTCAATTTCCTTTTTGTCTTGTTCAATTTTCAGTTAAAATTTACAAAATTGAGAGGTTACTTGTTAAAACCCTAATTTTCAAAAATCATCTTGAACTTGTGCAAAAATTGGATTTCAATTTAATTTTCTGATTTTTGATTGTTCTCAAATTTGACTTCAATCCTACAATTCAAATTTTCACTTTCTCCCCTTTTTCCCAAAATCCAAATTTCAAAATTAATTAGTTAGGTCATCAAACTTTAATTTTTAAAATTAATTGGATTTTGTGTGAATTTCAAATCAATTTCATTTACATTCAGATTTCTAAACATTTTCCAAGGTGTCCCTATCCATTAGGTTTGACCCTTTTCAAAATTGTAATTCAATTCCTCTTTTTCTTCAAAACCCTAATAGGGTCCTATTTCCACATTTGTGTCTTCATTTCGCCCATCTAGAGATTGTAAAATTCACCAATTTTTTGGGGTTTGCTTTAAAGTCATTGTAATATCCATCCCTAAAAATTTCATAAAAAGTTGGTCGGACCATGTGCTTTCCCGCCACGGTCCTCGACTTTTTTCCTAAAATTTTGGGAGACTGTTAGGACTGTATTTACTAGCCTAAATCCAGAAGATTGGCTGATTTTATCAATTTTTTATTCCTCTAGAATCGAAAATACCTTCAAAATTCAACATTTCAAATTTCAAGAAATTTTTTAAAATTAAGAGGTTAATTATAATCTGACCTGATTTTAAAAATTCTAATTTTAAAATTAAGTGGTATTCCCTTGGCCCTAATTTTAAAATTTCCATTTCCTTTCATTTTGGGAAATTGTGTCATTCCCTTCCTCCAACAAAGTTCAAATTGTGTAACCACTATCTCCTTACATTTTGCATTACTCAATTTTGTAAGCTTTGTTCCATAATTCAAAATTCAAATTTTCCCTCTAGTGCATGAGTTTTACCACTATTTGTTGGCAAATGCATACTCCAATGAGAAATTGTAGGTGATTGAAGGTATTGTCATTGATGGAAACCTTACAATCATGTGATACTGGTAGGAAGGCACAGGCACCGACATTGGCAGACTCTACACCGGCATACAAAACACCGACATTGAAAAGGAAGAATACTGACATCTTGGCCGACAACAATTTTGTATAAACGTATGTTGTAATTAATTGTAAAATCTTTTGTAAGCTGACATGGCGGATTATAATATAACTCATATATGTATGAGATCATTGTAGATCATTTAATAGGTAATTCAAAAAAGGAATATAGCAGACCTAATGTGCGAATTATTAGGTTAAGGGTTTATGTATGTAGCAGAGCTTAAACCAGTACTGAATCTGGCATAGCAGATACTAATCTGAAGTAGTACAAGACATTGGATTTGTATAATCCATTTTTGTAAGTAAGTGTGACTTCTTTTGTAACTGAGTAGTGAGCTCTAGGCACTTGGCCTTCCTGCATGTTCAGGCCCCTATTGTATGCAGTAATATTCTCTTATTGGCCAGTAAGTGAATATTGTGGGTGAAAAATCCCACCGAGGTTTTTCCCACACTAGGTTTCCTCATTAAATATTGTGTTATGGTGTGCTTTTCATGTTGTGGTTGTTATTCTTATTTGCTTTATTATTTCTGGTTTACCAGTACACAGTTTTAATATGTTTTTCATGTTATAAGTTGAGAAAATTATCTAACCAGACAGATACTGATTCACCCCCCCCCCGGGTTTCAGTATCTTTGGGAATCCTAACAATTGGTATCAGAGCTTGGTCCTCTATTTTCAAAATCCTAATAGCTTGAGGAAGATCTTGTCACTAGTAGAGATGGAAAACTTGAGAAAGCAATTGGAAATAGATCTTTCAAACTATGATGCAGAAAAAGTGAAGAATATCAAACTTGAAGATGATCTCAAGGTTGCTCAGGATAATATTCAAGGACTTCAAGAAAATTTCACTATAGCAAGGAATAAAAGAAGAGAACTTTGTGAGAAGATGCAGAATGAGGAAGATGAAAAGGAAATTCTTAATGGTCTGGTGAACCAACTGAGACAAGATAACTATACAATGAAGAATGAGATGGAAGATATGACTATGAGATTTTGTAAAGAAATTGAAGATAGAAAGAAGAATGAAGATGATTTTACTAGAAGACTAAATGATGCTAGAAATGAAAACACAAAACTCAGTCATGAAAATGATATATTGAAGACAGATCTGATGCATACACAAAATGACAGAACTAAACTCATGAGACAGAAAGGAATCCTGGAAGATGAACTGACTACTACAAATCAACACAAAGAGAAATTGAAGAAAAGTTCAGAAGAACTTGTTGACATGCTGAAGGATCAAAAACCTAATGGTGATACAAAAGGCCTTGGTTTTGAAACTGGTGAAAGCTCTGGTACTACAAACAATCATGATCATAGCAAAATGGTAAGACAACCTAATGCTTACAAATTCAATGGGAAATGCTTTAACTGTAACAAGTATGGTCATAGAGCAAATCAGTGTAGATATAGAAATTATGAGAACACTAATACACCCACCAGTCAATGTTCCAAATGCAACAAAATTGGTCATAACTTAGAAAATTGCAGAATGAATGTAAGATGTTATGTTTGTGGAAGATTTGGACACTTCTCTAATCAATGTAGAATACATACCGACATAGGATATGGGAAAGCTATTCAAAAAAACAACATGACTTGTAACAAAATTGGACATATTGCAAAATTTTGTAGAAGTAAGGCATCACTAGCAAATAACAAAGGTCCTAGTTTGAAGGGTAAAGAAAAGGTTGAAGAGGTAAAGAAAGAAATCTCAAAACAATGGATCAGTAAGTCAGGTCAAAATGTTGATCGGAATACTAGTCCACTGGTAGAACTGAGTAACACTCCACCGGTAGTAGACTCCTCATCTAACTGAAGGAAAATCCTTGGGGGGTTTAGCAACAAATTGAAAAACATGCTATTATACCCTTAGTTAATGTAAGAAGTTGAATTACTTCTATACCAGCAGATGAGTTAAGTTGTGACTTAAATCGGCAAGCATTAAATGTGGTAGTTAGAGAAAATGACATTATAAAGCAAGTGTTTTGGCTCCTTTTTCATTCACTGAGCTTTCAAATCTTCAAGAGCGCAAAAATTTCTGAGCAAAGACATCCTTAGTGAAAAAGTGAAGCAGTTCATCCAAGCATTCATCCTTAAGGTAGATTGAGGTATTTATAACTATGGCTTCTTCATCCACTCCTGAATTTATTGCAAACCCTACTGGTTATTAAGTGCCCTCGACCTGTATTAAAACTGGTTCCTGAAATTGTGAAGAAAGATGATAGCATAGGTGCATTCTCTCAAATTCATAAGGGAGTAGTCTATGCTGAAGACCATAGGATATACCTACATTGTCATATAGAGGAATTATGTGATGATAAGATCAAAAAAATGTATAGGACTGTGATTTGTGATGTAGATGGTAATGTCAAACCGAAACACAAGATAATAGAAACCCTAGTCTTTGTGGATATTCTTAGCATTCCTGACTTTCTCGAAGATGTAATAAGAATAGTTCTAAGCAGAGTCCATGGAAAATTATTTTGGTTGGATTCCATCCATAAGATAACCAAAGAAGCAGTAAAAGCAGTAACAGGGTTACCTTCCACCAGTAGCAAGCCTGATAGAGTAAAGAAGGTCCCAAATGACACAGTGATGAAACTAATTGATGCAACTTTTGACAAAAGATCTCTAAGGGTAAATTATGTAAAGGACATCAATGTTAGATTTATCAGTATGATCTTAGGTTACAAAGCTACACATGCTAATAGGTTGAACTTAGTTTCTAGCCTATGTATCAAAAGTGCATATAACATGGTAAATGATAATGCTAGAATAGATGTGTGTGAGTGGCTCAAAGATGAATTGATAGACAATCTAAAGAAGATTAAAGGAGATAAGAAAGGAACCTTTAGATTTGGAAATTTTCTCGTTTGCCTAATGCTGTACATTACTAAGCATGTACCCGGTATTGGTAGAAGAGATTTTGGCTTTGATATACTAGTAGGAAAGCAACTATTGGATTTATTAAACAATATGGGAGAAGATAGAGAGAAAAACACAAATGAGCATTTCAAGAATTGAAGGCTTGAATGAAAACAAGAGTAAGATTGTCACAGGCAATTGTGGATAAATATCAGAAGGAAGTATGTTTTGTAATCAAGAAAGATGAAATCTGGATGGAGGTAGTTGTCCCTAGAACTATCTAGTTAACTGAAATGGGCTATGAAACAGATGATAATATCATAGAAACTTATGCAAAAGCCCTCCTTGAAACACCAAAGGAACCCACTGAGAATGTCTTTGGAAATGCATAAACAATTGAAAGTGGAATTTAGTCAAGGAAAAGGGTTAAGAAGGTTGAAGAAATAGTAAGGAAAGGAACCCAATAGGCAACGACAATTAAGGAAGATGTTTTGAAACAAACTAGTATAAAAGAAAGTGAGTTGGAAGGACTTCAATCGGAAGCTCATCTTTCATTAGTTGGAACTTCCTCTAAGAGTGATATGCTAGTGGTATTCAAAAGGGTAGAAAGGAAAAGAAAACCCTCACTGGTACCCTCACCCACTCCTATAAAAACAAGACAAAAGCAACAGGCAGTGAGGCCTCTAGTGAAGAAGTTAACTCCTAAGAAGAAGAAGAAGGTAAAACAAGATATTGCTCCACGGGATAAACTCTTAAGTGAAATAACTGAAGATGGAAAGTTGAAAAACATTAGCAAACTATACAACACACTATCTGTTGATGACAAAGAAAGCATAGAGAACAGTGTAATTTTACACTTGGATATTTACAAGAAATTCTTGATGGAGATTGTTGATGAAATACCAAATGATTTGTATAGAAGATTAGAATCCAGAAGGGTAGCTATTATTGAGCTGGATAAGAAAATAAAAATTGAAAAATTACTTGCAGTGCATTTTATTAACTCACCTAATGAAATAGACAAATTAATCAGTGAAGCTAACTGGACAGTATTTTTAACCACTCACCAGCATGTAGCAATGATGGCAGGTAGAGTGAATGAAGTCTCTGAGAAAATAGCACATGCATGGGACATATTCTTTGTAGAAAAAGAGAAATAGGAAGAGCTACTAAGACCCAAGACTATCATAGTATACCAAAAGGACAGGGATAAGGGAAAAGGTAAGGTAGGTGGACCTCCAAGCCTTAAAATAACTGATAATGTGCTCCCATCTCTTGCTAGTACTCCACCAGCACATACTACAGACAGTCAACCGGCCACTGAAAGTATGGAGACTCCACTAGAGGATACTAATCTCGAGTCCGAAATTTTCTACACTTTAAATATAGACACACAGGAAGTAAATGTTGTGGTTGATAGAGAAACCATTGAGGATAAGAAGGAAGAAGTGACTACTGAGTCATCAGCTACAAATGTTGAGGTTGAGGTTAATAACATTGTAAACATGAGCATAGAAAAACCTACTCTAATAGAGCAACCAGCAGAGGACACCACTGGTAAAACATTAGAAGAACCGGTAGATAAAACTAAAAAAACAATCAGAAGAACTGGAAATGGATAGTGCATACTGAGACACAGATGGAGAAACCGAAATAGAAATAGGTTGAGACACAAGTTCAGATAGAGATAGTGCCACCTGCTAAAAGTGAAAAGCCTAAACCTTTGCTAGTAGAAATGCAAAAACAAAATGACCTACCAGAGGTCGAATCAAACAAGGTGATTACTACAACCAATAGCATGGATATTATGAAAGCAGTTGGGCAGACATCTAGTACTTCAATGTCAAAATTTTGGCCTACAAATGTAACATAGGTCTTATTGGATTCGATAAAGAAGATCACAGAGTGAAATGCACAAGCCTATAATGCTATATATGATACAATCCCTATTCTTAAATTGATAGCACCTAAATGCATTGTGATTAATAAGGATTCTTTAGGTCAACTAGACACATTGTCTAAATTCATCACTGGCAACATTTTGACAGTTGATCAAATAAATGAGGACACATTTAAGGAGAGATTGACTAAGGAAAAAGAGAAATTCTTTGAGGAAATTGTGAAGAAGAATAAGGAGAAAATAGACACTTTACTACCAAATCTAGGAAAAACAATTTTGGATTTTAAGAAAATGTATAGGGATAGTTGCAAATAGACATCTTGACATAGGATATATATTTAGAGATCAGCATAACTCAAACTAAAATAAACAATGTTGCTGATAATCTGATAGTTACATTCGATTCATTTTTGGAGATAGAAAAGAAAATTATAGATCTAGAAGAGAAAATTGAGAAGTTAGAGAAGGACAAAGAGAAACTTGAGCATAAGGAAAAGAGCTTAAAATGTAAACTTGGTCCAAAACTAGACTGCCTCATTTCTTTGAGAAAAGAAATTTCTGAGGCTCTGGTTCCCAGACTTAAGACACCGGAAGAGAAAATGCACATACTCACCGGTATAGTTTAGATAACACAAGAGGCATTACAGGAAAGCAAAAGATTCAGCAATAGTTTAAAACTAGTTTTGACAGATATATTCCAAATTGTAACACACCAGTTACAAAAATCTAGGGAGGAACCACACTCCACCGACAGCGAATGACAACCTTTTCCATTGATGTGAAAGGGGGAGTACTGTGATGAGAAAAATGATTAGAATAGGACATCATCAGCTCACGGGGAGCATATATTTTTGGGCACACAGCTTTGGTAAGACAATTTTGGCAAACCATTATTGGATATAGTCTTTTTTGATTTTTCTAATGAGTGTTGCCATCAATGCCAAAGGGGGAGATTGTTGGAAAATGCACATTCCAATGAGAAATTGTAGGTGATTGAAGGTATTGTCATTGATGACAACCTTACAATCATGTGATACCGACAGGCACACACAAGCACCGGCATCGACAGACTCTACACCGGCATACAGAACACTGGCACCGAAAAGGAAGAATACTGACATCTTGGCCGGGAGCAATTTTGTATAAACGTATTTTGTAATTAATTGTAAAATATTTTGTAAGTTGACATGGCAGATTGTAATATGACTCATATATGTATGAGATCATTGTAGATCATTTAATAGGGATTGAAGAAAGGAATATAGCAAACCTAATGTGTGAGTTATTAGGTTAAGGGTTTATGTATGTAGCAGAGCTTAAACTGGTACTAAATCTCACATAGCAGATGCTAATCTTAATCAGTACAAGACATTGGATTTGTATAATCTATTTTTGTAAGTTAGTGTGACTTCTTTTGTAACTGAGCAGTGAGCCCTAGACACTTGGCCTTCATGCATGTGCAAGCCCCTATTGTAAGCAGTAATATTCTCTTATTGGCCAGTAAGTGAATATTGTGGGTCACAAATGCCACTGAGGTTTTTCCCACACCGGGTTTCCTCATTAAATATTGTGTTATGGTGTGCTCTTTATGTTGTGGTTGTTATTCTTATTTGCTGCATTATTTCCGGTTTACCAGTACACAGTTTTAATATGTTTTTCATGTTATAAGTTGAGAAAATTATCTAACTGGTCAGATACTGATTCACCTCCCCCTCTTAGTATCTTTGGGAATCCTAACACTATTATTCCTACCTATCATATCCCCATTAGATGAAGTGTTAGAATTAAGGCTTCCCAAGGTTTAACTACCAAGGAGATGGAGCCTAATTTGGGTGACTTGTTTAATGAGGATCATGCTAATTCTTCCCATCCTAATAATGTGCCTATTGACCCCGTTGATGGATCCCATGATGAAGAAGAATCTATAACTAGGGTTTGTTTAGATCAACTTTCTACATTGGACAATCAATTTGATAGCTTTGAACAATGGATGTCTCAAGAATACCCTAATAGTGAAGCTCTTCCATTAATTGAAGGTCTTAAGCGCATGCTTCAAAGTGATAAGAATGGAATTGATATATTGTGTGGCATTTCACATATTGTTGATTCTAATGTCATTCCTATCAAGAGTTATGTTGAAACCCTAGGTTACTCACAACCATCAACACAAGTCAATTCTTCTATTCCTTTGACTAATCCTATGACTAGTATTCCTACTTTCACATCCAATATCATGGCCACTTCAACTCAAAATGTCATTCCTACAACCATAGGTCATGGGGTAAATCCCTCTTCTTCATTTAATCCTCCATCATTACCTATGATTTCCACAAGTGATCCTCTTATTCCTCAACCAACCAGTGTGACACAAGGGGGCAATTCCTTCAATAACTTTATCCCTCCTTTAAGTGTCCCTTTTCTTACTTGGTCATCACCAATGCCTACTTATCATAATGTCCCACCACCTTATTCTTAGTCCATGCCTTCTTTCAATAACATCACACCACCTGCTCAATCACCTATGTCTAACATCAATTCTTCCACTGAAATGACAATCAACAATCTTGCTCAAAACATGTCTTCCTTACAACAACAAATTGCTTCCATGAGTAAATCCATGGTTAATGTGCCCACCTTTGATGTTGCGAGCTTAATTTCTCTTGATATTGTGGAGATCCATCAATTGGAACTCTATAATGGAAAAGGTGATCCTCTTATGCATGTCAAGACATATCAAACCTTGTGTACCGATTTTCCTTATGATCAAAGGTTGCTTGCAAAACTGTTTACAAGAACACTGAGAGAGAACACCTTACAATTGTATTGCTCTCTGCCTTCTTATTCTATCACTTCCTTTCAACTACTAGCAAATTCTTTCATCAAACAATTTCAAAACAACATTGGTCCTAAAATCATTTTGACTAATTTAATGCATTGTAAACAAGGTGTTAAAGAAAAAGTGACTAATTTCATTGGTAGATATAAGCATTTGTGTGCTCAAATTTATTTTCATGTGCCTGATAATGATATTCAAAGAAGTTTCATTTCTAATCTACAAAAAGATATAAGGGAAAAGTTTCTTTTGTCTGAGTTTACTTCCTTTCTGCAGTTGTGCGTAACACTCCACAATTATCAACTGGCTATGATTCAAAAGGATTAATCCACTCCTATGGGTCCAAGTGATAAGTGGGAGAGTCTTCAACAACCGTTTGCGAAGTTCAAACCAACAAAAAGATTCATCAAGTTCAATAATCCAGTCAACAACAACCATGTGAATGCTACAATAGGTGTGCCTTCTATTTCAAAATTCTTCCAAAGAGAAAGACAATTTACTCCTTTGAATGAATCTTTACATAGTATTATGTCTTAGTTGTTGCACAACAATGTTATCAAAATTCATCCTATAGAACAAATTGATATTTCCAAAATTGCATCTCCTTATTTTGATAACAATTCCTTTTTCCAATTTCATCATCAACCTAGTCATGATACTAAAAAAATGTTTTGCATTGAAGAATAAGATTCAAGACTTGATTGATAATAATACTATATCTATAGCAGGTGTGAATGATAAAGGGAATAAATAAATATCTCCTCCTAATCAAAATATTAATATTTTCATTGATCCCTTGCCATCTCATACCTCTAACGTTATTGAGATTGTGCCTAATTCTCTCTCTTCTGAATAATTCACTTCTATGGATCCGAACTTGGTTAATACGGTAGAAACACTTGGTATTCCTAAGGATCCTTGTATTACATTTGACCCTAGCAAGACCATTACAGAACCCGATGGTCCTTTATATATAGTTGCAAAGGCTAAGGATATACCTTGTCGTGGTGCCCTAATTGATCCCTCTTGCATGGTTAATATCATAACTGAAGAGTATCTTTTCACTTTACAATTGAATAAACCAATATATGATACTTCTAATGTGGTTGTGAATTTATTTTATATCTTCTCTTGTCCTACCATTGGTTCTATCACCCTTCCTGCTGAAGTTCATGCTAAATCCATGGATGTTGACTTTGTTATCATACCTTCTTCCTAGAAATTCCATGTAAAGTTGGGCTATCCTTGGCTATCTTCTATGAAGGCTATTGCTTCTCCAATCCACAAGTGTCTAAAATTTCCTCACAATTGAGAAATCATAACTGTGAACTATATCTTATTTTGTCCATCCAAAAGAAGCCCTGGTGTTCCTTTTGATCTCTTTTGGCCTAAACAATTTCAATCTCTTCCACTAAGGAGCAATGCTCTTTTTCAATCTTATAAAAAATGGAAGAACGATATGATTTATCCTTAAGTCAACCTAGATACCCGACACTTGACATTCCTATTATTCTTCAAGATGAGGTTCTTCCCTGAATGGATAGAACTAATCTCCCTCCTAAGGAAGATCATCCACCTACCCCTATGGATGTGACTTTACCTTCTCTTAAGGAGAACAACAATATTCTTCCTAAGGTTAGACCTATACTTGATCCTCATGATGGACCTGGTTTCCTTCCTACACCTAATATTCTTCCTTTCTATGGTGCAGTTCCACCTCCTTCCTCTTACTAAGAGAAGAGGCCTCCTTCTCCTATTATTCAACCAAAAAGACCTCAACCTAAACCTTCAACTATCAAGGAAAGAAACACTCCTACTTTTTCAAGTGTTCTTCCTCCTTCTAAACCTTCTACTAAGACTTGATGGAATCATTGTGCGATAGAACACTGAAAAAGATGCCATGTTCGAGCTCATGAAGCTATCCCTCAAAATACTCAATCTCCTCAGACTCCAACATTTGACATGATTCCCTTTTCTCCTAAGCAATATGTTCAACCTACATCTCCGAATCATAAGTTGCATAAAACATGTGATGGTTTTACTCCTATACATGTTCTTTCTCCTCTTTCTCTAAACTTTGATGAAATGGGTTAAAATGTTATTCATAATGGCAATACAACTCCTAATGCTTCCGATAGCGAGTATGAGTATGTTGATGTGGAAACACATTTATCAACTGAGTTTTCACAAACCCTAATCCTAGCTCCTAGATTCAAACAAAGTGACTTACAACATGAGCATAGTCCTTGTTTGGATCTTGTGATAGCTCCATCTGCTATGCTCGATGTCATTCCTCTAGCATGTTGCTCACCTTCCCGAAATAGTGATCAGATAGATCAAGAGGCGGATGTCGTGCTAGATTAGCGATACTAGTATTGTAGATCATCTCTCTCTCTCCTTTCTTTCTCTTGTGTGACCATTCTTCTATATGTATCCTTGTTCTTCTATTGTTCCCTTAATGTCTACTTGGGGATGATCCAAAGCATTGAGATCTTCTCTTGGTCTCTTTCATGTTGACTCAAAAGACATCGCCTCTTCACTTTCTTCTAAGGTAGTGTCCTTGGGGAATGAAGATTATTATATGCATATACATACATGATATACATGAGTTATAATACAACATACTGACCCTGAGGAAAGTGACACTACCTCGTGTTTTGTGTTAATTATGCTTGGGTTTATTCCTCGACTGGGGGCTAAATCCTTGCGATTTCATGCTCCCTTTCTTCTCTCTATCTTGGGTGTACCCTACTTTAAACCAATCACTCCCTATAAGGTGCGTGCGATCGCTTTAACATGGGGGCATACACTTCGCTCATACTTTCATTCTTGTGGTACTTAGAATTAATTAGTGAACTTTATTTTGCTTTGTAATCTTTTGTATCCTTCCGTTCATGACTCATAGTGAAGGGAACTTTTCTACTTGTAGTCATGGTTCTCCCCTTCTTGATCTTCCCTTTTACTTTGTCAATCAAAGCCGTAAGATCCTAAGTCCACTGGGGGTTTGGCACATCTTTCCTCCTTGACATGGTAAATGTCTTTCAATCTTGTTTCCTTGTACTTTACCGACAGTATTGGCATACACTCATACTCCAGCTAAAGTGGGGGCTAAATGTAGTGTCCTAAAATTGTGACCCTAGCAATTTTTGACTTCATTAGGGTCCTCACGCATGTGAGTTTGAATCCTCTAGCCAGATCAGAGACCGAAGATTGCTTAGCTTGAGGAAACAACTTCTTTCTTGGTATCTGCATCACCTCGTCTGCACTCTACCCTAGAAAAAGGGGTAGGACAAGGGTGTGTCTCCACTATCCCCCCTTGGACAGGGGCATGACACCCTTGTCCTCCCAGGATAAAGGTGTGGCACCCCTATGCCTACCCTATTTTGGGGCAGGACCCTTCCTAGGGTTCCATTGTTGGTTGTGCCTCGGGCGGGAAACTCCTCCGATGTCGGCCTGTGATGAAATTCAAATCCACTAACGTGTATTTAAGGGGAATTTTCCCTCTCATTTGCATAAGTTAATTAAGTTGGATGAGTGGGAAATTCACAAGCAATCAAGAATTCAAGAACATTCAAGCATTCCAACATTTTTTTCCATCATTGAGCATTCTCAAGTCTCCCTTCAAGCCTAGGTGTTGCATTGAAGTCAAGGATTCAACCATTGAAAATGAGATTGATTCCAACATTAAATTCCACATGGCATTTCTATCAACATTGCTACTACAACCTCCCTTGAGGTGATTTACAGCTCAGTCTTTCATTTAGAGCTACTTGCAAGTACTTTCTTTCATTACTTGGTTAATTCCAAAACTAGGGTTTGACCTAAAGGTAAACCCCCAATCCCAACCCTTTTTTTTCTCTTTTTTGTGTGTAAGTTGATGGTGCGCAACTGTACTTTCGGATTCGGGCTTCATTTGTAGAGGTGTAAAAGCTCTTTTCATTTTGCGAATTTTTCAGAGGACCATGTACATTCCTGACACGGTCTAGGCAACTTATCCTCAAATTCACAGAGCGACTTTGTCTTGATATTTTACTACTAGATCGAGGTGCACAACTTCATCCCATACTCCGATCTCAAGTTATAATCAATTCTTTGTCACTTTTGCACTGGTAGTGTAGGTATTTTATTTTCCTTATGTTAGGGGGTATTTATTTTTTCCTACACATATATTATTTAAGCTTGCTTAGGTTAATACGAGTGGTTTATATGAGGACACGTGGTGAAATACTTTAGCTACATGTGTAACTCTCCACCTCACATGGGTAGTTGATTTACACACCCTCTTTTGGCTTGTTGTGCCACCTCTCATAACCACTATTTTGTCATTTCCTAAGTGGGTTATGGGGTAGTTGGGTTTCACACCCTCTTTTGGCCTTATGTGCCAATTTTCTCAACTCCTTTTTGTCTTCAAATAAGGAGGTTACGCCACATGTTTTGGCATTTACCAGGAAGGTAAGACCTCCCATTTTTTATGGGGAATAGGATTTAATGCACCCCTTGGATGTATATGCTTATATTTTTCTATATAATAAGCACTATACTCTCACCTTCACTAGTCAGGTTAGTGGAGTGATAGCTCGGTGAGAGTCTTCTCAAATTCTTCTCTTTGTCTCTATTTCTCTCTCATATTGAAATGATATTCATTCAGCTATTTTGATCTTTGATCATCCGTTGTGTGACGAGTTGCATGTGATCTATGACTGACATCAGATCTTGGCTCAATTCTCACTTCTCATAGAATCTCACATGGTATCAGAGCTTATTGTCTTGTATAGCTCATTGATTTTTTTTTTTTTATTTGAGGGATTTGAGACTTTTATATAGCTAATATTTTCCTTAAAAACTAAGTATGCTCTTCTCCTGCATTCTAGTGTGATCTGGAGAATCTGAACAGTTTAAAGGAAAATAGCTTATAGTTAAATCTGGTTTACATGTATGTGTTCTTGTAAGATCTAGGTGATTGCAGCTTTGTCATAATATTCAAAGCTTAATACGAATTTCTAGAGTGTCCATAAGGCTTGACAAAGTCAAAAGTGACGTTTACTTCACCAAAATCAAAGTGGAGGACAGAGTAAAAAATCAGAGTAAATTTTTTTTACTAGAGCTGTTTTTATTTTGGCTTTAGTGTTCCAACTTTTGTTCACTTTCACAAAAGACAATTTCTAGGTTTTCTTCCAAGCATCGAAAAACTTTTGAGTTTCAGATGATATTTATAGAAAATTAAAAATGTTTGTAGAAATCAAGCTTGAATAGGGCCTAAGCCATTTTTCTATTAGGGAAATTCAACAACATTTCTTAAAAGTTGCACAACTTTTGCCTTGGGTGTCAGTTTTTTGCAAACAAATACTTGATGGAAAGCTGGAAAGGAGCACTCTCCATTATTGCGGGTCTATTTGAATTTTTTTGTGTTTGTCTATTAGATATTAAAGGTTGTATCAGCTGCTTCATTTTCTCTTCAACTGGTCATATCTTTCTCCTCACAACTCTGTTTTTCAAAAACTAATAGTTGTTGGAAAGGTATTGAGATAAATTAAGTAGTTATAAGGCTAATTTGTTTCAGATCTTGTCTCAAATTATTTGTATTTAAAATCTCTATTCATTTCTTAAAAGAATTGTAATCTGATAAAAAGCCTTGTAAATGCACTAATTATAAAGTGCCAACCTTGTAATATTTGGGGGGGGGGGTGATTTCTGAGACTAGTGAAAAGGGGGGCTATCTCTTGTGCCTTCTTTCTTGCACTTTTTCTAATTCTTTGCAATCTTCTTTTCTACTATCATGGATGCATCTATAGTTCCACTTTTAACACCATATAATTATTTTGAATGGAAATCTAAGATGATAATATATCTGAAAAGACATGGATATGATCGTGTTACTATGGGACTTGAAATTGAACCTCAAGATGTTGCAGAAAAGATTAAATGGTTTAATAAATGTGATGAATCTTTTGGTACTCTATGTATGTCAATCTCTCCAGACCTTCTTTTTCACATTGAATCTACCACTACACCAAATGCACTGTGGACCACTCTGGAAAACCTCTTGGGTAAGTAGGATGAGCCAAGAGGTCATCAGTTAGAGAATGAACTCATAAGGTTGAATCCAACCAATTTTGATACTATACAAGACTTCTTCACTAAACTTAAGTTTGTAAGATTGCAATTGGAATAGTGTGGAACTAAGAAAAATGATAAGCAACTGATCTTGAGTATTCTTTCTAAGCTTTCGTCCTAACTATTCAGTGTTTGTTTCTACATTCTATGCTACAAAATGTGCCCTAGGTACCACATTCAAAATGCCTTCTCTGGATGAATTTGCTACAGAAATCACTAGGGAGCAAGACAAATTGGTTCAAATGGGTACAATAAAACCCTCTAAGTCACATGCCTTAGTTGTAAATCAAGGCACAAAAGAACAAAAGGGGTCTAGTAAGAAGATAAGAAACAAAAGAACCAAGGAGAGAAGAAAAAAGATCAGAAATCTACTACTTCAAAACCAGATAATTAGACCTCTTCATCAAGAGGTGAACAACCTAAGAAGGAGAAGGTCAAGTGTTCTTATTGTAAGAGGCCTGGTCAAGATGAGCATAAGTGTTTAAAGAAACAAATTTATCACCTTTCAAATCTTCTTGAAAAGAATAATATCAAGGTGCCTGATTTAGTCAAACAAAGTTCATTAGAATGATCTTCTAAGGATACAAATAAGAGTAAAGGAAAAGGATAGGGTAAGGCCCTAGTTGTTGTTGCTTCACAACCCAATTCTTGGATAATTGACTCGGGTGCTTCGCACCACATGGCTTCTTCAAAAGATGATTTCACCTCTTTAGAGTCATGTTCTATGCCTTCCATACTAATGGGTGATGACACTCCTATTGAAGTGCATTGGAGAGGGTCTGTTGATGTGGGCGAAGGAACATTTAAGGATGTCCTTTATGTTCCATCTTTATCAACTAATCTCCTATCTATTTATTAGATCACTCACACTAGTTCTAGCAAGCGAGTTGAGTTTACACCAGATACAGTGGTAATCAGTGAAATGCATAATGGGTCTACTATTGTTGTGGGAAAAGAAGATCATCAATCTAGATTATATCAGTTTTCTCACTTTGTTCCTAACTCTCCTTCAACAGTTTTACTCACTCATGCAGATGAGATTAGTTATTTGTGGCATCAACGATTTGGCCACTTGAACTATCGTTACTTGCAACAACTCAGTAAACAAGACATGGTTTCAGGGTTGCCTTCTATTCGATTTTCTGATGGAGTTTGCCAGGGATGTATTCTTGGTAAGCATTCTGAGGAGAAGTATGATAAAGGCAAAGCATGGAGAGCTCCACAGCTACTAGAGTTGGTACATAGTGACTTGGCAGGACCATTTCCACAACCATCTTTCAGTAGGGCTAGATATGTCTTAACATTTATTGATGACTTTTCCAGATTTACATGGGTTTACTTTTTCAAACAAAAGTCTGAGGTATTTGATAATTTTCTAGATTTCAAAGTTTTTGCAGAGAAACAATCTGGGAAGTTCATCAAGATTCTGCATACAGATAATGGGGGTAAATATGTTAATAATCAGTTTGAACAATTTTGTGCTTCAGAAGGTATCTACATGCAGCACACAGTTCCATACAGTCCTCAGTAGAATGGTGTCGCAGAACAGAAGAATAGGTCCTTGAAGGAGATGGCAAATTGTATGATTCACTCCAAGTCTTTGGCACCTCAGTATTGGGTAGAGGACATCAATTGTGCATGTTACATCCAAAACTGAGTTCCTCATAAAGTTGTGAAGGGGGTAACTCCTTTACAAGATTGGACCGGTCGAAAACCTATAGTCAAGCATTTCAGAGTGTTTGGTTCTCTTGCATGGGCCCATATTCCAGCAAAGAAATGCAAGACTATCGATCTGCAGAGCAAGCCTTGCATATTTGTTGGGTATCTAGATGATGTCAAAGGGTATAGACTTCTCCATCCCTCTACACATGAGTTGTTCATTGAGAGGAGTGTTCATTTTGAGGAGAGTTCTTCTATTTCTTCTCATACCACTTCTCCATCCACTATCACATTGGAGACATTGCATGATGATGACAGTTCTTATGAGGATCTTAATCCTCCTAATCCTATTAATGAGTCTTCTTCCTACACTTTAGATGGTGACAGTGATGGTGAGGATTCACATTCTTCTCATAGTCATCCTTCAGAGGTTGATAATTCTCCCCCAGACTCTCTAGCTTCAGTGCCTTTTTGGGCTCGACAAAATTTTGACTCAGCAAGAGATTGGCTTGGTGATTCATCAGAATCTAGAAGAACTAGGTCACAATTTCAGCAAGCTCCACATCTCTTCATTGCTTCAGCTTTTGATCCACAGTCTTTTCGAGAAGCTACAGGTGTTCTCGAATGGGATACTGCAATGCAAGAAGAGTTTAATTCCTTAGGAAGGAATCACACATGGGATTTAGTTCCTCTTCCTAAGGGAAGGAAACTTGTTCAATGCAAGTGGATCTATTGAACAAAATTTACAATAGATGGGTCGGTTGATAAGTATAAGGCTCACTTGGTAGCAAAAGGCATTTCCCAAGTTCCAGGGGTTGATTACTCTGAGACTTTTGCTCCAGTTGCTAAGATGAGTTCCATCTGGCTTGTCCTTGCTATTGTTACAACCCATCATTGGGAAGTATATCTGATGATGTCAAGAGTGCATTTCTTCATGGTGACCTTCAGGAGGAAATCTACATGGAGCAGCCACAAGGTTTTGTTAAAGATCCTTCACTTGTGTCTCGACTTCGAAAGTCTCTCTATGGTCTCAAACAAGCTCCTCGAGCTTCATATGCCAAGATGGACTCCTTCCTTCTGATAGTTGGTTTTACTCAATGCCATTTTGATCTGAACATCTACATTCTACACCAGGATGATACTCTCACATTTCTAGTTCTCTATGTTGATGACTTGTTGATCACAGGGAGTCACTCATCCACCATGAAGGTAATGAAAACTGCTCTACATGATAGATTTCTGATGTCAGAGTTGGGTCTTCTACATTACTTCTTGGGAATTGAGATTACTCAATCTTCTTCTGGCATCTTCCTTGGACAACCCAATTATGCACTCGATATGCTCTCTAGACTTCACATGGCTGATTGTAAGCCTGCACCTACTCCTTTTTTGTCTGGGGTCAAACTTGAGGCTAAGTGCTCTTCACCCTTGGTTGATAGCACTTTATATTCACAAATTGTTGGGAGCCTCATCTACTTGACTCATACGAGACCTGACATTTCATATGCGGTGGGCATGGTCTCTAGATTCATGCAGGAGCCACATGAGTTGCATTGGAAAGCAACTAAGCGGATTCTCCACTACATTCAGGGAACTCACAATTATGGAATTCAGTATGTAGCAGGCATGGATATTGACTTGGTGGGATATACGGATTCAGATTGGGCAGGTGATTCTCAGGATCACAAATCCACTTCAGGGTATTGCTTCTCACTTGGTTCTGGTCCAGTTTGTTGGTCGAGTAAGAAGCAGTCAGCAATTGCTCTTTAATCAACAGAGGCTAAATATCGAGGGGCAGTTAATGCCACCACTGAGGCTATTTGGTTTCAGAATATTCTCATTGAGTTTGGTATTCTAGTTAGGAAGCCTACTATCATCTTTTGTGATAATCAAAGTGCTATACAAATCTCAAGAAATCTAGTTCATCACCAAAGGATGAAACACATTGAGATACATATGCACTATAATGGGAGCTCATTCAGGAAGGCATCATTGATCTTAAGTATTGTTCTACAATGGAGCAAACTGCGGAGATCTTCACCAAACCCTTCATCGAAAGCAAGTTCCTTCATTTGCGATCTCTGCTTGGGATACGAAAAGTGTCTACTACAGGAGGGACTTCTTAGTCCTCCTTTCTTTCTCTCCTTATTTAGGGGGGGCTATTCCTCTTATGGGGGGCTTCTTCTTTTGGGGGGGTTATCTATGTACATGGCTACCTAACATGGTTGCATTTTTCGGGACCCATATTTTCACCCACCCAAGATACGCTTAAGGGGGGTTGTTAGTGTAGGTTTTTTATTTTCTTTATGTTAGGGGGTATTTATTTTTTCCTACACATATATTATTTATGCTTGCTTAGGTTAATAGGAGTGGTTTATATGAGGACATGTGGCAAAATACTTCAGCTACATGTGTAACTCTCCACCTCACATGGGTAGTTGAGTTACACACCCTCTTTTGGCTTGTTGTGCCACCTGTCATAACCACTATTTTGTCATTTCCTAAGTGGGTTATGGGGTAGTTGGGTTTCACACCCTCTTTTGTCCTTATGTGCCAACTTTCTCAACTCCTTTTTTGTCTTTATGTAAGGAGGTTATGCTACATGTTTTGGCATTTACCAAGAAGGTAAAACCTCCCACTTTTTATGGGGAATAGGAGTTAATGCACCCCTTGGATGTATATGCTTATATTTTTCTATATAATAAGCACTATACTCTCACCTTCATAGTCAAGTTAGTGGAGTGATAGCTTAGTGAGAGTCTTCTCCAAATTCTCCTCTTTGTCTCTATTTCTCTCTCATATTGAAATTATCTTCATTCAGCTATTTTGATCTTCAATCATCTGTTGTGTGAGGATTTGCATGTGATCTACGACTGACATCAGATCTTGGCTCAATTCTCGCTTCTCATAGAATCTCACATGCACTACATAGCCCAATCAATTTCCTTTATATTTCCAACAAGGAAGAAGGGATCAGCTTAACATTCCCTATTCATTCAGAAATGAATCTACCATCTTCATGTGGAGAGATTGAATCTAGTGAATTATCCTCTCGTCTTCCTAATGTAATCAATAGCAAAACTCTCATCTCTCTTTGAGGGAAAGGGTAGTTTCCTTCTTGATCTGTCATTCACCATTTTCCACCATGATATATATGTATATATGTATATATGTATACATATATATATATGTATATATATGTATATTTATATATATGTATATGTATATTTGTGTATATGTATATGTATATACATATATATACACATATATAAATACAAATATAAACATATATACATATACACACACACACACATATATAGATACACACACACACACACACAAACACACACACACACATATGTATGTCTGTATGTATGTGTGTGTGTATGTATGTATGTATGTATGATTATTAAATATTATATATTTAATTGACAAATCAAAAAATATAATATATATATATGCGCACACACACACACACACACACATATATATGTATGTATATGTGTGTATGTATATGTATGTATATGTGTGTATGTATATATATGTATATGTATATATGTATGTATATATATATATGTACATATATATGTATATATACATGTATATGTATACATATATATATGTATATATACATATGTATATACATATGTATACATGTATATACATATATATATATACATATGTATATATACATATATATATATGTATATATATATATATGTATATATGTATATGTATATATGTATATGATAGTTAAATTATAAAATATTATATATTTAATTGATAAATCAAAAAATAGAATACTTAATATAAATAATTAAATAAATGATAATTATTGATAAAGAATCATTAATGAGGGATTAATAAACAATAAATACTATTATTAATGATTAATAATGAATAATTTTACTTTTTAAACCTCGCTTATGATGCAATACAATGTACTTATGATCCTTTATATATTTTTTATTCCTTTATATCCTTACGTATCCAATTCTCTACCTTTCACTCACTTATTATTTGTTCCTCGAAATGGATATTCCCACATTTGTTTGATCCCTCTTCTTTTTTTTTACTGCCTGGTAAACTCTTTAACATGACCGGTTTCATTGGCATGACCATACTTCAGTTGTTCAAACCCACAAGCACAACATCCCATTGAAGACACAAGGCCTGTGAGAATAGAGGCCCAACAGGGGTTTCAATCTTGGTGACCGCTTCACCAATGAAGTGTTTTAACCACAGCACTACATGTACAAAGACTTTGATCCCTCTTCTTTTATCCCATAGAGTTTTTCTTTATTTTTTCATAACTTTCTATTCATTTGCGGATAAAGTGTATGGACATTTATGTGGTGCTAGCCTTTTCTTCTAACCTTTGATTTGCAATGGTGATGCAAGAGGTGGTCATTTTCTTATATTTTGTAGTTACTTGTTCAAATGTGCTAATTTTTTATAGATTTTTATTTCTAGTCTATGTTACAATTTATGCTTGCCTCATCATTAGGTTAACATTTTTCAGTGAACAAGTAACGAGTAAAATTATGTTGTTTACTTAGTTGCAGCCTTGTACGATACCAAAATATAATTTTTTGGGCCTAACCAATGCATTGATATCATGGATTTTGACATTGATCAATACCTACCATCTAATCCACCTGATGTTAAATAAGTTCAAGAGTAGCAATAATGGGATACATAATTGAGAGGTAGCATGCATTAGCCTTTATTATTGCTCAAGGGACCATTGATTGATATGCACAAAAGTTTAGCTTTTCTAGTATGAAATGGTTAAGCATCACATGGTTTCGACTAATTCATGTTGCAACATATTTGGTAGGCCCACTACATACAATTCATGGAGAGTTTGAAATTTTTTGTTCAAAGCATTATGATCTAATATGTTATATGTTTGGTCCTTATTTCAACTGGTTTAATAAGGTTACCGCCTATGTTCAAATTTCTCTACTATTAACTCCTACAACTATTTAATGAAAGATAAATCTTTTATTGATAAACTCACTTATCATGAGATGCAAAATAGAAATGACTTTCTACCTACTCATATGCCATGAAATAAATGGGAAAAAAATATTAATAATAAAGTTTTTAGACAATGTTTCAAACAAAATAATCTTAACATGCCTCAGAAAATATCACGATAATTTTTAAAGATAAGTTTTAAAAAAATAAAAAATATTATTGTTTAAATATTTATCCCTGTAACATATACCCCATAACTTATTTAGATATGAAAATAAAAATTATAAAAGAAAAAGACAAAGCCATCTCTCTATGTTTTTGTGTGTACGCTTACAATGAATAACCATTATATGGACCACATAGTCTAGATAATAAATATGGCGGGATAGGGATTAATAACTTAAACCACGGACCACCTAGATAATAAATATGCTGGAATGGTATGGAACACATAATTTAGATAAGAAACATGTTATATAGATAGATAGATAGATAGATAGATAATAACTATTTGATAGATATAATAGAATAATGGAAAAAAATCTAAAACAAAATAAATATTATGGCTGTAGCTAATCTGGCTCCAAAATTTCCAAATTACAGATATCGATCGTACTTGACAAAACTAAATGCGTCTGTTATTTTTCGACTGTATTATACCAAGCGACATCCAATACAATGATTCTCCATCAGCTTTAAAAAACCTAAAACTCATATTTTCAAATGTCATAAAAAAGTCATGGGCGTCCAAAATGGAAAAAGGATTATAATATGTTTTTATTCTAATGGCTCTTCCTAATTGCGAAAGGCCAAGGCTGTAACATATATTTCAATTGGTTCGAGTAACAGGTAGAATAAAATTATCCATGAGCAGATGCCATCATTTGAAGGTGTTGGTCCACATGGGCACGCAACACTAAAATGTTTTAACTATTTATCTTTTAAATAGTAAGTAATTATAGCAAGCTGAGAAAACAATTGAAAGCAACCAACCTTATGACAAAAGTGGCCATCCCAAAAATGTTTTTTCATTTCAAATATTAGTAATATCAAGAGGGGGAAAATACTGCCCAGTACTGTTTGCTGGAATCTATTTGTAACCAGCATTTTTTTAAATTAACATAAAAAAAATATGGTAATGTTGCTCAGTGCAATATCTAGATCCTGAAATACAGGATCACATTGTTTAATCACCTGTTGCAACCAGTGAAGACAACTCTTTGTATACCAATTTTCCTGCAACAATAGTGTTATGAAGGGAAGATGCAGAGGAGAAGAAAAACTAACAACAGAAGAACAGAGATAAAACTATAAACAGCAAAACAAAGTTTCTATGCATGATTAAACATTCAAAGCTGTTTAAAATTCAGTAGTGAGCTGCAGCTCTATTTTCATATGCATAGAAGTCCCCTGTTTCTGTTTTACAACTACTAACTTTTATACCTTGGATAGCAGACTCTATATTTTATGTTCTTTACTTCTCAAAACACGCACAATAATGCAATAGACTGCCCAGAAAACAGTGTGAATGTCCAGCCAAAAGAGGGAAAACCAAAAAAACATTAATTGCATTTAATTCGTAAGTCCTTTCACAGCGTGGGCAATCCAAGAAGCCTCAGAAGAGAAAGAAAAATTATATATTTCCCTCAAAAATCTCATTAGAGGAGAAAGCAAAAATAATATGAAAAATTTGATTTTATTTTCATTTTTTTTTGCGATAAAAGTAGATGGAACTACTAAAATTATATTAAATATTGAGTTTTTTTTACAGGTGTCTCGCTTAAAGAGCATTGAAGGGAAAGAACCAGTAAGAAAACCCTTCAGTATTGCTCAGAAAAACATAAGCCTATCTACCCATTACAAAAGCCCATAGGCAGCCCAAATAAACCCCCCAGATACATAGCCAACCGCATTAGATATAAAGGAAACTGTGAAATCCAGTATAGAAGAGAACATCCAAAAATAGAGCCAATGGTGTCGAACCATAACCAATGCCATCAACCCATAGCCATCTTGTCTACACAACACATGAGTCCAAGGCTCTGAAAAGAACAAAACTCACAACTAGAAGAGAACCAAGAATAAGTGATCCTGCCAACACAAAAATGGTGAGCAAACAAATGCCAATCCAGATAAGAAGCAGAGAGGGATGATGAAGACCCTCAGGAAGTAGGATAAGACAGATCCATAAGATAATCCAAAGCAAAAGCCAAAGAAATATCAATAGAATAAGAAACCATCTGCAACACCATGTTAACTGCTCTTTCCAATTCCTCATAAAAAGCCACCAGCCACCAATTTTGACAAGAACTCTCCACAACAAACAAAGCATTTTGTGTTAGTAAAAATAAATGCATAGACAGAATGGATACCATGACTACATGCCACCAAGAATATAAAAGAAGAAGAGATAACCAGATCATGATTAGCCTTCCACTACAAGAAAAGGCAACAAGCAAGAAGCTACTCAACAAATGATGAAACAAACTCATCCCTCGCAGCACCCCCAATCATTAAATATGTACCTCCCAAAAGAAAAGACCAAACACAATGCCAGATGTTTAAAGAATGAAAGAGCCAACTCAATTCATCATGATACAAAGCCCCGCCAGAATGTCACCAAGTCCAGACCACGAAATATAATGGTTGCCAAATAATGCAAAGGATCGAACAGACATAACTATGCCGAATGTAAACGACACCTATCATGCAATGAGTAGGAATGGTTAGTACCCGATAATAACCAAGATATGTCATCAAAAGGAAACCGAGACTCTCACCAACAAGGTAACTACCAGTTGACAAACAAACGGCCAAACTGGGCATGCATAAGGTAAACAATGGCTCCTCCAACACCAAAAAGACACAAAGAGCCCATTGGAACAAAAAAATACCAGCCAATCAAAATTTGCCCCGTCACCCTTCATACTCAGTGAAGAGGTACTGCTGAATATGACTCCAACAAAGATGTTGCCACAATGCAGGACAACATCCCCCTATAGCCATATAGGGAAGTAAAAGCCACACCTAGGAAGGAAAAGGGAGAGGATAACACTATAAAGAGGATATCACCCCGGTAGGAGAAGCCACAACAATCTCCCTACTTCATGAGGAAATTCTAACTGGAAATATCAACAACAAAGATATTATCACGAAGAGCGATACCCTCATTGCAGATACTTACAAAAGCAAACCACATCCAGCATGGGAAATGAGGGAGGCTTCTAAAAAGAAATCTTGCTAAGAAAGAAGCTTCATGCAAGAGACTGGTATGTCCGAAGGAGAAATCTCTAAGAAATCAACACCCTCAACAATAGCCTTATTAGCCAAAAAATCCACAATGACATTGATCTCCCTGAAACAATGAGAGATAGAGAAACTGGAAAAGCACTTTAATTTCAATCTAAAAAGTACTATAAATGCTAAGAGAAACATTTTTTGCCAACAACTGCCTGAAAAACCACCATTGAGTCACTTTCAATTACAATATCTTTAATATTTAAAGAGATAGCAAGATCAAGCCCAAAGGATAAAGCCTGGAACTCAACAACATTATTAGTACCTTGACTAATGTATTTCCCCACAACTTTGATGATCGCAGAAGAATGATAAAAAATCACCACTCCAATACCAGACCTTCCTGAATTTCCCTTAGAAGCCCCATCAAACTGTAGCTTGAATGAAGACATGGGGGTGGGGGGGGGGCGGGTTCCATTTGGCTAGCTTCCGTTTAATAAGAAAAGATAGCCCAGCTGATATAGCCCCATGAGAAGACATCAGATGAAGTGAAGACCATTTCTAAGTGACCCAATTATCCCAATGAGAAAAAGACCTGAGGTGATCTAAGTTTTTATGGATGTAAGAAAGAAACACCTCACAAATGGAGGATTGAATTTTACCAATCACATCAACCAAAGTAGCAAAATTATGTTTAAAGATCCTAGAATTCCTTTCAAGCCAGAGATTCCAAATCACTAGTGATGGGGCCACAACCCAAAGAGATGAATAAAATGAAGAGGAGAACAACAAGTGCCAGGCCATGATTTGCGAAAATAGATTAGGACAAAGAGTAGAAGACCAACCAAACATGCCAAAAATCCAATACCAACACTCACAAGCAAATGGACAAAGCAGAAAAAGATGATCCATGGATTCCATACAATAACCACAAAAAACACAAGGGAATACTGCTGTAATCCCAAGCTTGTCCAATCGCATCCTAGTGAGAACTTTATCCTAGATTGCCAACCAAGCAAAGGACCCTGCCTTAGGAAGACAAGTCGGATGCCAAAATAGCTTAGTAGGCTAGCAAGAGGATGAAAAAATCTAAGCCAAAGAATTATAACCATCTTTTACTGAATATGCACTTGAAGCACTCTTAATCCAGACCAAAGAGTTCTTCTTATCTTGAAAGACAAGAGGTCTTTTGTGAAGTTCTTCCACAAAAGCAAGTCTAAGGTCATTATCAATAGGCAAGGGGGGAATATTCTTCCATTTAGACACTAAACATGGACCTGTAGAAACAATATCAAAGTAATTTGCAACGAAAGATCAAAGTAATTTGCAACAAAATACACACAATCAAATCCAGAAAAAATACACTAGAAATATCAAAGTAATTTGCAACAAAAGGCCCCCAAAGATCCGATTAAATATCAAGAAAAGGGGACCAATCTCGGATAGCTGAAAGAGAAGGATGCCCATTCCAAACTTCATCCCAAAACCGAGCCTTCTTCCCATTATGAACAACCCAAGATAAATATGGTAAAATAACCCTCCTACAAGAAACCAAAAAGTTCTAGAATGCAGAACCCTTTAAAAGAGATGTAGCAGTAAAAATCCTTTCTCTAGAAGTTCCCCTTAAATACTTAGCAAGCATCATGGAAGCCCATTTGCTTAAAGGGTCTACATATAATTTCCACACCAGTTTCACCCCCAAAGTCTTATTTTGGACAACTAAATCATGAATACCTGCACCACCCAACTCTTTGGGATGACAAATATTGTCCCAAGAAAGAAGAGGAATCTTCTTTCTACCTCCCAAGTTTTCATTCCAAAGGAAGGATCTCTGGGAAATCTTGATGTCCTTAATAACTTTAGGGGGAGCCTGCAAAATAGACAACAAATATGTGGGGATGGCACTCAATATTGATTTGATTAAAAGGATCTTACCAGCCATCATAAGCCACTTGTGATTCCAGGAAGAAATTTTAGAAGTTATCGAATGAACAACTTTATCGCAAAAGGAGGTCTTTTCAGAGCCTAGAAAGAAAGGGATTCCCAAATACATGCACGGAAAAGTCTATCCCTAACTAGAGGAGAGACATTCACAAAGAAGAATTTAGAATTCTGATTATTAACCATCTATCGAGAAAAAGAAGTATAGTCAGAGATAATTTTCTTTATAACTCTAGCTTCCCTCAAAGAGGCAGCCCCAAACAGAAGTGTGTCATCAACAAATAAACAATGGGATTGTGAAGAAAGAAGGCCATCAATTTTTACACTTGACCATAAACCAGATGCCGTAGCATTAAAAATGGCCCTACCTAACGTTTTCGCCAAAAGAATAAACAAAAAAGGGGACAAGGGGTCCCCTTCCCTAATTCCCCAGGAGGAAGCAAAAAACTCTGAAGGGGAACCATTAATCAATAGTGAGAAACAAGCAGAAGATATGCATGAAAACACCCATTTAACCTAGCAACATGAAAACCCAAAATGATTCAAGACAACAACAAGAGACTACCAATTGACATGATTGTAAGCCTTAAGAATGTCTAGTTTAAGGATCTTTGCTGGAACCTTTTGTTGTGATATGGAGTGCAGAATTTCATGAGATACAATCATACCTTCAGATGT
This sequence comes from Cryptomeria japonica, assembly GCF_030272615.1. Taxonomy (NCBI): domain Eukaryota; kingdom Viridiplantae; phylum Streptophyta; class Pinopsida; order Cupressales; family Cupressaceae; genus Cryptomeria; species Cryptomeria japonica. The sequence continues at coordinate 263,336,362 of NC_081409.1, read as the reverse complement.
CTCCCGACGAGGCACAAAACCACCCTGCTCCAAGGAAACTATCCAAGGAAGGAGCCTAGAAAGCCTAACCAAGATTGCTTTAGTAAAAAATTTATATAAAGTAGTACACAAGGCAATCAGACGACAATCAGAAAAAGTGCTAGGATTATCCACGTTTGGAATAATAGCAATAAGAGTAGTATTAACCTCTCTCAATATCGACCTATTTCTTCTAGACTCTTCCAAGGATAATAAAACATCATTTCCTATAAAATCCCAACACTTCTATAAAAATAGAGTTGTAAACCCATCTAGACCCGAGGCCTTTCCCGGGTGCATGGAAAAGACTATCTCTTTCAACTCTTCCAACGAAAAGGGAGCCATAAGCATCTTATTATCTTCTTTAGACACTAGGGGTGGGATCGAATTTATGAAAGCATTATCTATAGCAACAAATTCAACCGTAAGCAGAGATTTAAAAAACCTAATAGCTTCAGAAGCAATATCATCCTCATCAACCAGACTATTACCATCAGAATAAAAAAATACACGAAATTCGATTGCAAGGCCTTTTAAGCTTAGAAGAAGAATGAAAAAAATTAGTATTTCTATCCCCTTCCAAAAGCCAAAGGTCTCTATACTTCTGCCTTCAATAAGATTCTTCCCTAGCCAAAGTCTCACTCAATTGAAGATTCAAAATTTTTAGCCTATCATAAGAAAGAGAGGACATACCCAAAGCAATAATCCTCTTATTAAGTTGTTCAATTTCTTCCTGAATCCTAGCCTTTTCTCCAAATATATTCTTAAAGTCTGTCACATTCCAATCCCTAATCTTATGCTTTAAGAAAGCCAGTTTCTTAACAATCTAAAACATCCCAGACCCAGGAAAAAAAGGAGCAGAAAGCCACCATTGTTTTAATGCAGGCAAGAAAGATCGATCCTCAAACCACATCGGTTCAAACTTAAAAGGTAACTTCCTGGGTGCCCTATCCTCAAAAATAGAAAACTAAATAGGGAAATGATTAGAACCAAAAAAGGGGAGAACCGAGGAAACAAAATCCTGACCCGAATTAAACCAATTTTCAGAAACCAAAAAATGATCCAGTCTTTCAGAGATTTGAAAAAAATCTCTCCGCATGTTGGTCCATGTAAATGGCCCATTAAGAGGTTTACAATCAACCAAATTCAAAAAATGAATAAAGTGAAAAAATTCTGATATAGAATGCTTATTAGGGATGATTCCCCCAGTTTTTTCATCTAAACTAGCAATAGCATTAAAATCCCATCCAAAAATCAGAAAAGCATTACGCAAAGGAGATGCAACTTAAGCCAAAAGTTCCCAAAGGTTTCTTTTTTCTAAAACCCCAGTCGGGCCATAGACATTAAAAAGATAGAATTTTGAATTTGATAACCTACTCTTAACCAGACCAAGCATCCAGTTGGATGAAGAAGCAATCAATAAGAAATCTACACAAGCATCTTTCCAAAGGATTGCATGACCACCTAAAGCACTTGAAGAGGGAGATGCACTAAATTTCCAAATTTGCCAAGAAGAGAATAACCTATCAACAGATGATAAATTTAACTTAGTTTCTTGTAACATCAACACATCACACTTCATTAAGTTGAACTGAGACTTAATCAAGCGTCGTTTGTTAGGGGCATTTAAGCCCCTAAGATTCCAAGATATAATCCTCATTGTCCCCGAGGGGAAGCATCAGCTCCCCTTGAAACATCCAAAGAAACTAGAGAAACCTTGTCTACCAAAAAGCCTTGTGCAGACTTCGCTTAGAAACCAAGGCTCTTGTAACTGGGGGGCTAAAGGGTTTTTTTTATCATTTCTTTTTGGAAGACTCCAAAGAAGAAAGAAGAGTTGACTGAATACCCGCATCAATTTCTAATTTAGTCTTGACATGTTTAGGCTTCTGGCCTCTTTTATCAGGGGTGGACAAAAGCGAAGAAGGGGAAAGGGGGGTTTGGACCAAAAGAAACCCGTTAAAACCCAAAGGAGTGAAATCCACAGGTGCCCTATCTTCAATGGGACCTACCCCAAGAGCTGACGAAACCCGAATCCTCACCCTGCCTAAATCAATAGGAGCCGAAGATGGCCAAAGAACCGATGACATCAAAACCTTATCTGGATTAAGTAAAACGAAAGAATTATTTGTAGCTTGAAGATATGAATCAGCTGAAACTTTGTACTTTGAAGACAAATGTGCATAGATATATTTGTTATACTTTTTGTAAGAAATAAAATTAAACATATAATCTAAACAGCGGCGAATCATTCAGATAAACTATAATCTAAAGCAGAGTAGACAACGATTCTATACAACGTAAGACATTCTAAAATCGTATAGATATAATCAAATAAACTATAATCTGACTTTCTTGTATGAAAATTGTTTAAGGAAACAAGAATTCAATATCATCGATTCGATTTTAACTGAGATGAAATGTTGTTACCTCCCCACAAAGGTTCCGAAAATCATAAAAATAAAGATTTTTGAGAGCCTTTGAGGGAGAGGTAGTAGCATTTCTCTCATATCTTTCCTCGTCCTATGCAATGGATCTCGATAGCTAAATTCTTTTAATGAGATTAGCTTGCTCTTCTGTGATATGTCATTTCGCTAGAGGAATATATATAGGCAAGAGTTATCTACAAACAGTCTTCGCATGGATACCAACTTTCTTCATCCTCTAGATAAAGTAGAAGACAAGTTTATCTACACAAGATCTCTCAAAGACTTGATGACACAAGTGTCTGCCTTTTGAATGTCAAGTCAAATTCAATGAACAGTTCTTTGATGAAAACGAACAGAAGGTTTCTTTGAAAGTAAGAAATATACCCTAGAATGTCAGAAGAGTTAAGGTTTTCTATTTTAGGGTTTGCTTCAAAGGAATCTGAATAGTCAAATATTCTTCATTATCTATATGAATGATTAAAATCCCCATGTCTTATTAAACCACTAGGGAGAAAAAAGAAAGAAAATATTTGGTTGATTCGTTGATTCAATTATTCAGACGTAACAGTTCCTGGAATGAAATGGGAAAAATAATGCGTTCGTATTTCCTTAGTTAAAAAATGTTGAACTAACAATTCTTTTGAGGAGTTATTACCATAGGGTGGATGAGGAGTTATTATCATGCCTCCCAAAACTAGGTAAGCCTCCCAAAACTAGGTATATCACTATCTGTGTTTGTGGGGTGCTAAGGGTCATAGAAATGGGAAGCATAGTTTATGTAAGAACCCACACCTGGTGGACTCTAACCAACCACAATTTTCTGCCTTTGTTTGATTTTTCAATGTTTTCAGTGTTTGGGTTTTGCTTGAGTTTTCAATGATGTTTCACCAAGGAATAAAGAAAGTGCAAATAACATATGCTGCAAACTAGAGTATGGAAATGAGAGCTACAGCCATAAGCATTTTATCGAACATTTGCCATGCAATTCCTATTATGAAATGTTGACTTTCAGCTAGGGACATTAAGACAAACAGTTATCTTGCAAACTGAAATAAATACTACAAATATATCATATGCAACTCCTTTTTATTGATGTCCCAATTACCACAGATATGAAAGGGCCAAGACTCTTGGCTGACAGCTGAATATGATATGAAACAAAATACCCATGTCTGAGTACAATGGCAGCATACAACCAACTTCGAATGTCTATTAAATACTGAAATTAAATGCAAGAGAACCTGATCCAATGAAGCGCCTACGTTGTGGGTAATGTAGCAACTCAAATACCATGTAAATTGTGAAGCAACATGTGTGGTTGCTGCTGCTATAGTATGGCCTCCAACAATTATAAATTCTGCCCAAATTTCAATGTCATGACAGCAGCAACTAATCTGGAAATGAACAGCAATTAAAACCTTTGAAGAACCCTTGAGTAGACTCAACTAAGATGCAATATACTGTAGCGATTTTACTATTCACAAGTTACTGTAGTGCGGCACTGTTCACGTGCACTGTTCACGTGCACTGTAGCAGCAAGAACAAACTTGCAATCTGCTCTTAAAACCTTGAATAATTTGTTGATAATCTCTCCCAACAAGAATGATATAACTCCATGTGCCAAAGAAGGACGATTCACAACCAACTATAAATGTTCTTCAACAATAAACTTCAAACCCTTGTAGAAAACTTCACCAATTTGCACAAATGAAAGAACTGAAGTATTCTTTCCCACAACTGCAATAATTCAGGTGTTATTTCACACCTTCAAAATTGCTATCAATAGGAAGTTTCCGTTTCCTATGATCAAAGAAGAAAATTGTGAAAGCCCTAGGCTCCACAATAAAAATCAATCAAAATACTATTTATCAACTGGATGTCGAGAATGAACTCTTGCCTTTCCTTTTATTCTTTCCTTAAGAGAGCTCAAACACCTTCCTGGCCAATGTGGGATAAAAGATTTATTCCCACATTAAATTATTCACTTAACGCACTTTATTATATTAAAGTGACTTTATTATTATAAAGTTACTTTAGAACTTTATAATAATATTAAAATATTAAATAAATCACTTAAGTCACTTAAACTTTAATATCTCTTGATGTACTTGTCTGATTGCTAAACCGTCTGAGCCAGGAGTCGACTCTCCCTGTTCTCCATGTGATTGGATGCCTGTCTAAAAATAGAAACCCTGAATAGTGACTTACTATAAATAGTAAGCATGTGGAACTAAGTCTAGAAATAGCTACAAAGGCCCAATCAAGGTTGACACTGCCAATAAGCTCTGCTCAGGTGTCTTTCTATTAATAGGAACCCTAACTCTCCCAAAATAGTAAGTGTGCCAATCTGAGTCAAAAAACCTGTGCAAAGGCCAAAACCTGAATCCAGCTGAAGAGTAATGTCTCTAATCACCAAGTAACTGCCACACGAGGCGCTCTATCAATAATTATTATCCTACAAGGGTCAAATGATAGGCTAATTCTTACAAACTCTGATGCTCGCAAAATGGGGACATTACAGTCCACCCTCCCTGAAATTGCTTGTCCCCAAGCAATCTCCACTGCAAAGAAACTCCAATCCTCGGGAGGCCCAAAAGGAGAATTGTGAAATGTCCCACACATCCTTAACCGACTCCTGTAGAACCAACATAAACATAGTTGCGCACAATATCCCTGGATCCCAAACCCGAAATGGAAGTCTGCCAAGCCTAATACCCTCTGACTTCCTCTGCGCTACTCTGATCTCAACTTCACCATGCCAGAAGTGGTGGAGCCAACCAATGGGACCCATCCAATACACTGTGCCAAACCTGTCGCCTCCTGGATCCCAAAACAACTGAACCCCACATCCATTCGCCATATAGAGATAAAAATATCTGGAAGCATCTATAACACAATATCTCTCTACAGCTCTCAGTAAACTCCCATGGATGTGATAACTAACCAAACCATCATGCCCACTGACACCATAGTCATCCTGTAACCATGTACCCATAAGAAAACTTTGTGACATAGAAGTAGCAAACCCTGTTGGATACATATCAGCATGATGTATAACTGATAGCTGTCCCTGTAAGTAATCCCCCATAAACTGTTGAGTCGGGTGATCGCAACTGCTAATCCCATCTTCAGAAGATGATGAATACCCATCCCACAAAGGATGGCATCTCGGAGCGAATCCACACGGATGCATCATCAAGTCCTCTGTGTGTGGATCAAAAGAAAAATGATGAGCACTCCTCACTATGTAGTCGCAGTAAAATGCTCCAACCTTTGTCAATGGCTCATCACTAACAACACTTGAATCGAGCAGCTGATCCCTTTGATTCTGAAAAACAACAAGCTAGCATCCAAAATCAGCTGCATGGGATGAAGTGATAGATTTGCTTCGAGGAGATGGAAACAAATCAACATGGGAGCCATACTCCCAACTAGATGACACTCTGCAAATGCCTTGTGAGGACGGAGTAGCACTGTAATATCCCTTGGCTAATCTGTAATATCCCTTGGCTAATCTGACCCTGTTTTTGCTTATTTGAACACCAAGGAATATTGTCAAACATTTGGCATACAATGTTTGAAGCCGCTATTATGAATTTTTATTATCTTCTCTAAGTTTGTAGGCTGCAAATGAAGTTATGGAAAGCTTCTAACAATGCAAAGTTGTTATAGAAATGATATACTAGCTGTTTTAGACCTTTCCACACATATGTAATGACTGAAATTAACTAGTACAGGTAGTTGACATTAAGACAAACACTTGTCATGCATCCCAATGTATACCTACAGCCATTAGGCATTTAAGCAAACAATTGGCATGAAAGCTAGGTGGCTGATCAATGTTGAATGTTACCATGAATGTGGAATGTGCAAATTATATCTCCATTAAACATATGCAACCTCCAAGTATTTCATGATATAATCATAATAGAAAATGATGCAATGAAGTAATGATTTTCTAATACAATGACCATAGATAGAAAACCTGGTATTTCAATGGCTGCCTTGATATATTGGTTTGATTCTCCTTATATGCAAATCCCTTGTCAAATATATATAGCTGTTCAACCTTTCTAAATCCCCTTCTATAGAACTCAAACTACTGTAGCGCACTGTTCATGGCACTGTAGCTCACTGTTCATGGCACTGTTCATGCACACTGTTCACGGCACTGTAGCGCACTGTTCACGGCACTGTAGCGCACTGTTCATGCACACTGTTCACGGCACTGTAGCGCACTGTAGTCTCTTTCAATCTGCAAACAAACTCTGAAATAAACCCTCCAATCAGCTCAATATTGACTTCTGGATGAAGCCAATTCTCACAAGCAGAATAAGATGATATTGCACACCCTCTATATGCGGTTACAATGAAGAAGCCACGCTCTCCAATGCTGACAAGCCTTGAATCCTACAGAAACCCTTGGTATTCTACACTTCAATGCTCCAGAGAAACTTCAATCAAAAACTCCAATCACATAATCAATCCCCCATAAACTGCTGAGTCGGGCGCTCGCAACTGCTAATCCCATCTTCTGAAGATGATGAATACCCATCCCACAAAGGATGGCATTTCGGAGCTAATCCACACGGATGCATCATCAAGTCCTCTGTGTGTGGATCAAAATAAAAATGACGAGCACTCCTCACTGTGTAGTCATGGTAAAATGCTCCAACCTCTATCAATGGCTCATCACTAACAACACTTGAATCGAGCAGCTGATCCATTTGATTCTGAAAAACAACAAGCTGGCATCCAAAATCAGCTGCATGGGATGAAGTGACAGATTTGCTTCCAGGAGATGGGAACAAATCAACATGGGAGCCATACTCCCAACTAGATGACACTCTGCAAATGCCCTGTGAGGATGGAGTAGCATTGTGTACTACCACACAACTCTCAAGAGAATCCACCATTGTGACACAAGAGCTACCAGTAAACTGTCTTGCATCAACTATCACAGTACTGACCTCAGGAGAACTTGATGCAACTAGTGGTTCTCTACTGCTCTCAACCAAGGTACTCATCCCAACTGAAACTTTCGTACCTATATCTGTGATAGATGTAACCACATCCTCACTACAACGAGTGGATATAAAATCCTCATCAACTACCTCTGTATATAACTGTACTATATCTGCAGTTGGTGGAGATTGTGCCAAACTCAACTCCTCGGTAAGCTTCTCAATCTATAACTGTGACTCTTGAAGAGCCAACTCGGCACTCTGCAATGAGTCCATAGTCACCTCAAGCTCATGAGTGAGCTCATCGACCTGCTCCTCCTTTCCCTTCAATGCATCATAACAAATGCAATCCCACTCGAGAAGAAAATCCCTGTCCGCAAGTAGTTTTAGGTAATTTTGTTTCATCATTCCAATTGCTTCTCGAAGTGCATGTATCTCTGCAAGGGAAAACCCACTATCACCATGCTCATCTATCAAAGGAGTACTCCAACCATAGGTAGCCAACATCTGATGAGCAACATCAAAATGCTCAATGGTTGTGGCAATCATATTGTCATTCACTTTTAGTTGCCCAACCAAATGATGAGGATTCTGTAGCTTATGACCCCCATACAATTTTTGTGGTTCACAATATGCACTATGATATGAGGCTGATTCATCATCACTCACTACATGATAAGCAGCATCATGTGTGCTTTCATCCTTGCACACCTCAACATCTAAGGTACTGCTGCTTTGTACCTCAAAGGATGGCTCAACTGATAAGGTAGAAGTTGCTGGTATGACAGTATCTTCACACACCTCCACTCTCAAAGTAACTGCATGCCCATCCAAAGCATGATCTTGGGATTCCGTATCAACATATGAATCTTCTAGCTTGTTTTCAAAGGTCTGATCTAGAAAATCAGACTCACCATGACATGAATCCTCCACATACAATGCATCATTAGTACCCAATTTCTGAGTACTTTCATGTGACAATTCAATAGGATCATTTTGCACATGTGAAAATATTGGTGTCTCATGCTCATGCAAAGTTTCATCATCGCTGTCATGAAAATCAAAAGTAGCCTCTATATTAGAAACTTCTTGAGTCACCTCTTGCAAGGATGATGTAGATAAATCATTACCCAAAACTGTGCTAGTGTCTTCTTGAATCAAATCAGCATGTCTATCAAATTCATCATATAAATTTCTGCATACTTCATAGGAATTTGAAGATACCAAATCACTTTGATGAAGAGTTGTATCATCCTTATGTGTAGATTCTCTATCCATTTCATGTGTAAACAATTCATGAGCTATAGTGTGATATTTCTTCCTTGCAAACTCTGTCTTATGGCAAAGACTCAGGTGCAAATCCATGTAACTCATGAAAGGAAGTTCCTTCTTAATTTTTTGAGGAAGAGTGCTATACTCCTTAAACATGCTAATCACTTCTCCTTCTTTGTTTTGTGGTGTTCGACCTTTGCTGGTAGGAATTGAATTGAATCTTTTAGGCAACCCAAACTTTGAAAGCGTTTGCTCTGAACGCAACAACTCTCGGCTGAGCTTGTATTGTGATTGTTCAAGTTCTTTCAGTGCCTGTTTATCGCTGAACAATGTTGTCATGTAGCCCATTTTCACTACCCAACTGAAAACCAAATCAAAACTGATTTGTACACGGATGATTTTCCCACCAATTGAATGCAACCATCACCCAACAGGTTGGCAGGAAACCGCTCTGATACCACTGTAAGAACCCACACCTGGTGGACTCTAACCAACCACAATTTTCTGCCTTTGTTTGATTTTTCAATGTTTTCAGTGTTTGGGTTTTGCTTGAGTTTTCAATGATGTTTCACCAAGGAATAAAGAAAGTGCAAATAACATATGCTGCAAACTAGAGTATGGAAATGAGAGCTATAGCCATAAGCATTTTATCGAACATTTGCCATGCAATTCCTATTATGAAATGTTGACTTTCAGCTAGGGACATTAAGACAAATAGTTATCTTGCAAACTGAAATAAATACTACAAATATATCATATGCAACTCCTTTTTATTGATGTCCCAATTACCACAGATATGAAAGGGCCAAGACTCTTGGCTGACAGCTGAATATGATATGAAACAAAATACCCAGGTCTGAGTACAATGGCAGCATACAACCAACTTCGAATGTCTATTAAATACTGAAATTAAATGCAAGAGAACCTGATCCAATGAAGCGCCTACGTTGTGGGTAATGTAGCAACTCAAATACCATGTAAATTGTGAAGCAACATGTGTGGCTGCTGCTGCTATAGTATGGCCTCCAACAATTATAAATTCTGCCCAAATTTCAATGTCATGACAGCAGCAACTAATATGGAAATGAACAGCAATTAAAACCTTTGAAGAACCCTTGAGTAGACTCAACTAAGATGCAATATACTGTAGCGATTTTACTATTCATGAGTTACTGTAGCGCGGCACTGTTCACGTGCACTGTAGCAGCAAGAACAAACTTGCAATCTGCTCTTAAAACCTTGAATAATTTGTTGATAATCTCTCCCAACAAGAATGATATAACTCCATGTGCCAAAGAAGGATGATTCACAACCAACTATAAATGTTCTTCAACAATAAACATCAAACCCTTGTAGAAAACTTAACCAATTTGCACAAATGAAAGAACTGAAGTATTCTTTCCCACAACTGCAATAATTCAGGTGTTATTTCACACCTTCAAAATTGCTATCAATAGGAAGTTTCCGTTTCCTATGATCAAAGACGAAAATTGCGAAAGCCCTAGGCTCCACAATAAAAATCAATCAAAATACTATTTATCAACTGAATGCCAAGAATGAACTCTTGCCTTTCCTTTTATTCTTTCCTTAAGAGAGCTCAAACACCTTCCTGGCCAATGTGGGATAAAAGATTTATTCCCACATTAAATTATTCACTTAACGCACTTTATTATATTAAAGTGACTTTATTATTATAAAGTTACTTTAGAACTTTATAATAATATTAAAATATTAAATAAATCACTTAAGTCACTTAAACTTTAATATCTCTTGATGTACTTGTCTGATTGCTAAACCATCTGAGCCAGGAGTCGACTCTCCCTGTTCTCCATGTGATTGGATGCCTGTCTAAAAATAGAAACCCTGAATAGTGACTTACTATAAATAGTAAGTATGTGGAACTGAGTCTAGAAATAGCTACAAAGGCCCAATCAAGGTTGACACTGCCAATAAGCTCTGCTCAGGTGTCTTTCTATTAATAGGAACCCTGACTCTCCCAAAATAGTAACTTACTATAAATAGTAAGTGTGCCAATCTGAGTCAAAAAACCTGTGCAAAGGCCAAAACCTGAATCCAACTGAAGAGTAATGTCTCTAATCACCAAGTAACTTCCACACGAGGCCCTCTATCAATAATTATTAGCCTACAAGGGTCAAATGATAGGCTAATTCTTACAAACTCTGATGCTTGCAAAATGGGGACATTACAGTTTACTAGACTAGCTGCAATCCCATTGATATCCTCAAAGAGGAGAAGAGTAAAGGGACATAACTCTTGCGGCAATGCTAGGGGAAGTATCCCAATTACGAAAGAGTTAATGCAAATGGGTAATCTCAAGTGTATCTTTTCTATCTAGTACTTGAATATGGATAATCACATTGGGGAATATCATAGGGTTTTTGTAAAGAGAGGAAAGAACGTCATTGGAAAATAATACACAAAAATCTCTCTCTCAAATTGTTAAAGAAAATCTATGCTCTATAAGCATACCAAATCTAAGCATACTTGAAATGGAGACATGACCAATTCCCTAACAAAATCATACATGATGAAAAGGTTGAAAACCTAAAAGATCTCAAAAAATCATAAATTCAATTCCAATCTTCTTAAACATTGTTGTAGAGCTAGAATAGATCCTTGAGTGCATCCATCTATCAAAATAATATATATTATGGATAGTAAATTTACAAATGAACAAGATGAGAACCAAGTGGGAAACTTTGATAAAGAATACATTATTAAAACTAAGTCAATTTATTCTTGGGAATTATTGACTGGCTCACATGAAATTTGTGATGCCAAAATAGCATAAAGGACTAAATTTGTCAATACTAGTTTAGTTAGTCCTCGATGGGAAGATAAGAAGAAAGTCATAAATATACTTTCTAAATCATAAATATACTTTTAGGGGTTTATACGTACAAAATAGTGTATCAAAGTACCATTTTAATCCATTAACTATTCAAATGATAAAATATTTAGAATTATGTTAAGATCATATTAATGTAGTTTAATATATTGAATAACCATTCATTTTAGATAAACATATGTTTTGTCTTAAGTTAATGATAATCATAAGCACCACTTGAGTCAATCCTATTTTATTTTAATATTTTAACAATATTATATAATCTTATGGAAAAGGAGCATGAATATTAGGAATTTGACTATTATAGAAAAGTTTCTAGTAATTAAAAGATGAATGTTAGTATTATTTTCTTTATTTGTTGAATAGGTGATATTAATTATACACTTTTATTTATGCTCAAAGTAAATAATTATCCTATTATTGGTGAAACTCTGGGAAGAATGGGAACAAGAGGCAAATTACCTCCGAAAGAATGGAGAATGGGAGTGGTGGAGGAGCTAGGCTTTTAGGTGTGGGAAGCGGTGATGGAGAAGATGAGGATTTGGAAGTAGATGATGATGAGAAATAGAGATGCAAACTTTCTCTTTGTCTTCTTCTCCCTGGTTGTAAGTGTTGGGTGGTTCTCTAGTTTGGTCTTTCTTGGATTGCTTGGCAGTTGTTTTGGTTGGTTTTGTCAGCCCCCTTTGGGCATTGCATGCTCGGTTATTTGTGTCTTTGAGTGAATTTGTCTATTTTCCCCTTTGGGTCTACGTATTTTATCTTGGAGGGTTTGGTTTGCTATCCCTTTTTTTTGATATCTTCTTTTCCTAGGGCTTCATATGTTTATGGGGTTGTTTATGCATTTTTGGTAAGGTGGTTTGTCCTACTTGGTTATTGTGGTGTGCTCCCCTCTTTGGGTGTGGCATTCTCTCCTTACTCCCTCATGCGATGGGTGATTGTTCCTCTTGGTTTTGTGTTGGCTTCAAGGTCCTCTATGTTGATTGGTGTTTTTTTTGCATGGATAGAGTAATGGTCTTCTTTGTTGATCTCTCCCATGTGGCTTTTGGCTTGTGGGTGGGGTTAGTCGAGTGTCTGGCCCGTGTTTTGCCTTGCTAAGTGGTGATTGCCCCCTATTGTCGATTGCCTTTTGCATTTGCTAGAGATGGGTGTCTGGATGGACTTCTTCTTCTAGTATGTTAGGGTGTTGGTTGTTTTGGGATGGAAAAGCCATGGTCTAGTTTACTCCTCATTTTGTAAGTGGCTTTTCATTTCATACCTATTTTTTCTTTTAGGTTGCATTTCTTGTGGAGCCATTTCCATTTTTGTTCATAGATTCTAATTAAGTGTTTTTTTGGGAACTTTGTGGTGTTATCTGATCAATTGTGGCTTTCTGGAGCTTTGAGGTTTCATGGTTCTTGTAGTGATTTGTGGGCTCCTATGGATTTGTTCTTGGCTTTCCTTTGGTCTTCTCTTTTTGAGGGATTGATTTCTCCTATTGAGGTGGAGAACACCCTCTTGGATTTGGCAAGGGCTTGGTCTTCTTTGCTTCTTTCTTCCTCTCTTGTGGATCCTATTGAGGTAGTGGCTTCTCTTATTGAGGTAGAGAATGACTTTTTGGGAGATGTTAGAAGTTGCTTGGAGGGGGCTATTGTCTTATTGTTGGTGGTTTTTGGTTTCTTTGATGGTGTGCATACCTTCAATCTTCTACTTTTTCTTTCATCTCCTATGAAAATGGAGACCAAGGTAGAGTTAAAGATTTTGGTATTTACAAGGATCACGTTCTTTCACCAAATGAAGGTTATAGGATCCTTTTCAAAACCCATTCTTCTAGTAGTTTAGTTTGTAAGATTTTAATGTTCTTAGAAGTGAAGGTTATGGGAGCCTTGGTAAAACCCATCTTTAAGTTTAAGAGGTCCTCGAAAAACCCTCTGTTAATGATTGTCTGAGGTATTAATGGCATAGGTCTTGGTGTAGGCTCAACCAATTCTTTGATGCCTATCTGTTTTGACTTGGATGTGTGGTTGTTGTTGTTAACCCCTAATGTAATTTTTGTAGCGTTCTTTGTAGGGGTTCTTGAAACCCACTGATTCCAAAAGGTTTTAATTCATTTCAAAACTCATGTATGGGGTTTCGGGTCCCCTCAAAACCTATTTTCCCCTTAATCAAAGGCTATAGGAAGAATAGGGACTTAAAGTGATATTTTATAATGTCTTTTGCTAAAATTTATTTATCAAAAGCTAAATGAACATGATAGGACCATTTCTCTATTCATTTTGCTTAAAAAATCATACATTTTGAGCTATTATCTGAATAACATATCCACTATTGTAATAAGGAGCGTGAACATGTTTGCATGATATTTATATTTGGTAATCATCTAATAAAACAAGGATACATGACGCTTTCCCATTCTCCCCCTTCACCATATGGATTATATAGCCCATGTTGAAATAATGTTTACCTTCCAAAAGAAGGTAATATTTCTTGGATTTCTTTTCATAATAATATTTTAACCAAGAGAAGGATTCAAAATGTAGGAATATCTAAATTTATTTAGTTAGTGCTTTGTGAGAAAGAAGAGGGGGATATGTATCACATTTGGCTAAATTGTAACTTTAGTAATAAATTCTAGAACTAGCTTTGTGGGAAGATTGTAGATAGATGTTTTTCCTAATATAATTCTTTGATTTTTTAAGGTTGTGCTTTCCTATATAGTAACTCGTCTTTAACATAGCTATGAAATGCAAACCTATTTTTAAAAAGAATTCATCTATAAATAGAATAAAATTTTAAAACCATTAGAAAATCCTTCTCCAATTCGGAAGAGGTAAACTTTTGGATGGAAAAAACAATGTCAAAATTCATTATGTCAATTTATTTAAAAGTGAAGCTAGGATAAATAAATTTCTTGATCAAAGATAATGAAATATTGAAGCATTACCCCTTTTTAAAAACCTCCATGATCTTCAGAAGTTCCATCTCATTGTGAATCTAATATCATTATACCTAAAACTAAGTAGATTCCTCCTCTACCCCCTTTGGTGAATTTCATATTGGATGGAACCTTAAGTGCTAATTCAACTCTATTAAGAGTTTGTGTGATCACAAATATTGATTATGTCCTTATAAAGTTATCTTCTGGCTCAAACAAAAATAAAGAGGAATATGCATATAATGCTAACAATATTCAAATAAATGGCGAATCCATGATAATGATAAATTATTTTAATAACCAAAACATAATTAATTTAATATTTATCTATATCATTTAATCCATCTAGCCTCTATTTGATATTTTGCATTAGTTTTTTGTTATGGTGAGTGCTATAGGGAAGCCAACAAAAGAGTATATTATATATCAAATTTAGCAATTATTTTTTATTAAAATAAGTTTGAAAGGGCCCCAACTGCTTACATATCATAAAACCAAACCATGAAACCTATTCTAGAACTAAATTAGTCAATAAAACAAGAAAACAAGGCAACTAATAAGTTTAGCAATTATTGAAAGTGAAGATTCAAAATAATTTTCTCCTCCATTAGTTATTATGAACAATTCTAAGACTATTCTTCAAGAGCGTATAATTTTGAATATATATCATCCTCCTTCTCCCATAGTTGAGGTGATCTTCAAGCTTACCAAATTTTGAAAACATGATTATACCTATGGTTTTCACATCGATGTGAATGTACTTTCATCGATTATTTAATTGAAGGTTATCTATTGTTATATATTTATTCAATTCTCTCGTTTGACTTTCACCATTAAGTTCCTTCCCACATAACCACTAGGAGAAGTATTTATTGAAATATATTTAATTGTACTGACTACTAATGGGAAAGGATGCCCAATTTTGTGGCTTTATGAATAATTTTTTCATAACTTTTATGAATTTCTCTATATATATTAAGGATGAATTTGTTAGAATTTATTACTCTTAAACACTCCAACATACCACCTATCAAAGACATCTTGTTGAAGATTTCTTTCAATCTTTATCTCTCTTTCCTCTTGATGCATAATAGCAGTAATTTAGTTTGGTTGGTGAACTTGAATTTTGGTAGCACGGCACTAATAGACAAGAGGAAGAAGGTTCTTGCAAGAGTTAGATAGAATGAAAATTCTATGGGTGCATAGAAGTTTGATGGGTAGAAGAGGGAGCTATTTGAGACTATTATAAAGAACAATGGAACAACAATAGAGTTTATGATAGAGAATAATAGAGAATAAAGTTAAATAATAAGAAAATCCAAATTAATGAAGCAAACAATAGGTATCTCTAGATGAGTAGAAGAATAAGAAGTTCAGTGAACCTCTAGATTGTTCTAGAAGTTAGTTATTGGTTGAAGCTCCAACATTATAGATTATTCATGTGCAATTAGTTTTGTAATTTGAGTTTTAAGTATGATGTAAATGTCATTTTATGATTAATATAAATCACTAATTTGTTTCCATCCATATCGATTTTTAATTTTTTGTATATTTCCAACTATTTGGGAAATAGAGCAACAACTAAATTATGTTTACAATTTTTATCCCAATGGTTTTTTATTAGAGTATTGTATTTTGTGCTTTATTGGGAGCTAAATCTAGAAAGTTGGTATTAGAGTATTGACATCTACACATTTTATCCCAAAATATTCATATTACAGCTAGAAGACCATAAGTCTTGGAGTTAGTGAATCATTTTCTTTTTATGGGTATTTAATATTAGTTTCAATCATGGCTAGAGAAGACAATAAGATTTTGAAAAATTCACCATCATTTAGTAGATATGAATGTGATGTTTAATAAAAAAATATGAAGATCATTATGGTTGCAAATAATTTATGTGATATCATGTTTAGTTGGTTTATAGATTTGAATGACCTGTCATAGGATGCAATTCTCAGAATTCCCCAAAAGACCCAAATGAAGGAGAAAAGAAGGAAATATTCAAACACATTGATTTTAATAGAGGTAGGTTTGATGAAGAAAATATTTCCTAGAATATCAACTTCTAAATATTCAAAGGAGCCTTGGTAAATCCTCCAAATGAGTTACAAAGGAATAAATAAAGTTTGTTTTATGAATCTCTAGATTCTTTAGAGAATTTGAAACTATCCAAACTAAAGATAGTGAGTCCATTCATATTTCAATCAATATTCTCATGTTTTATAAACTAGCTAAGGGAAATAGAGAAACCATCGAAGAGTAAAGGATTGTGAAAAAAATATTAGAAGATTGTCCTCTAAGCTCAATTCAGGAGTGATTATCATTGAAGAGGAAAAATACCTCTGAACATTGATAGTAGATCAATTAATAGATTAATTTCAAAGCCATGATAAATGCATTAATAGGTTTGCACCTTTTTACCATGAGAAATATTATAAAAATCATGCCAACAAAAGAGGCATAAGGAGAGGTTGGAATAGTTAGAGATGGAGCTTGAGAGGTAGAGGTAGAAGAAACTTTGGGTGAGGTAATTCTATAGTAGATAGCTTTGGATGAACACACAAAAAAGAGAGA
This sequence comes from Cryptomeria japonica, assembly GCF_030272615.1. Lineage (NCBI taxonomy): Eukaryota > Viridiplantae > Streptophyta > Pinopsida > Cupressales > Cupressaceae > Cryptomeria > Cryptomeria japonica. Next base: position 263,319,325 of record NC_081409.1, on the reverse strand, counting down.
TAGAAAAACTTTTAGTATAGCTCTAGAGAGAAGAAGACCAATAATACCTCTAGTTAGAGGTATGTTAAGATAAATGTACAATGTCACTGCTGAAAATTTTCTCATTATGAAATTGAATGCTAGAAAAACTATCATAATCAATCAAAGAAAAGTTTAAATGTGGTTGATGGAAATATAGTTGAAGGTGATTTCCAAATGCCTTCATCATGTGAAATATTGGTGAGTATGGAAGCACTAAAGCTAGGTATTTTGATAGTGGTTGCAATAACCACGTGAGTGGAATTATTAATAAAATTATTAAATATACGATGAAATTTAGAGAATAATGAAATAGTTATTGTTGTGGGTAAAGGGTCTCTTCTGATCTCCACCAATCAATGTGATAAAAAGGAGATAGAGAATATCCATTTTGTCCTAGTATTGAGCATTAGACAAATGGTCCAAAGAGGTTACAAAGTGTTGCTAAAGAAAGGGGAATGCATTTTCTTTGAAAATAATTTTAGAAATAATCTTATTCCAAAAATACCAATTTGAAAAAGAATTCTATTTGTAAATTGAGAATATAAATATGTTTATTAGGCCACTCTATAGTTGTACATCCCAAGAATGAGAAATGTACAATTGTACTATAGAAATCTAAAAATAAGAGATTTGAGACATTTAAGATAAATTAATGTAACCCAAATATCTCAAAGTCCTTGTGTAACATGGGAATATGAATAGGCCTAACTAAATTCCTAAATGGAGAGATAGGGGCTTGGATTCTATTCTTTTCCTCTAAACTAAATGATATTGTGATTCGTGTGTGTATAAGATCTAGGTTAATTATATTAGAATTATAGAATCTGATAGAAAATAGAAAAACATAACGAATAACTAAAAAAAAATCTATATTTGGAACAAAGACATGCCTCCACCTCAAAATGGTCTTCATTTTTTCTTCTTCTAACATCCTATTTATCAAATTCTACTTCAAAATTGTTTACTAAAATGTAGTCCTCAAAGATTCCCAATAGCGTCTCCTTCTCACAGAATATCTTTCCTTATAAGCTCTAAATAATCATAAAATGTAACATATTTATCATAACATAGATTTGATCAAATATTCACCAAACCAATTTGAAATTTTAACATCTAAAATCTCTTTTAACTCATTTAATTAAATCTTTGCCCAAAATATGAAACTTTAAACTTTGTCAAGAGATAAGCTGAAACAATCACATAAGAAATATGATAAATCCACAAAGATTGATATTTAGATAAATGTTTAGATTTTTAACATTAAAAGAAACATTATTTCTATTGTTAACTGACTGAATTCATGAAATAATTACTACAAAAACCTATTGAAATCTGCAAATGTGTCCTTATTTGTTATAATTATAACATGTTGGACCTTGTAGTTGTACATTTGTTCCCATCTCATTACCTCTAATACTTCTATTCCTTCTTGTATTAATCTTGCACTTAATATCATGATGCCCACATATGTTGCATTCATGACAATATACATTGAAAGACCAAAAATTTCTACTATGACTTGTATTTCCATATTTAATCCTATTCATCCTACTTCTAAATATAGTTTCCTTATGTCCAAATTTATTACAATTGTGATATTGTCCATTAAATAATTTTGATCTAATTTGACTTCTACATTCACTGGCTCTATGTCCAAACTTGCTACAAGCAAAACTATTCCCATTGAGAGTTGAATACCTAATTTGAGCTGTGTGAGAACTTCTAACATTCTTCTTCTTTTGAAGCAGAGTTAAGACTTGTTGATCTTTACTAGAATCAATCAATTCAACCGTCACCTTTTCCTTCTCTTTATTCAACTCAATTTTTGTCAAGGTGGACATTGGTTTTATTCTCCTTCTATCTTCTAACTGATTCAATTCTACTTCTATTATTCTTATCCAAGTATTATATTTCTGAGTAACCTTTTGTTTAGTTTCAAGTTCCTGTACAATTTAAGTTGTATATTGATCTCCACAAACTTGTGTCAGCAAGAAATTGCCATCACTTTTATCTTTCACACAATAGACATTTCCGTCAACTCTTATTCCTTTTGCAACAAGTTTTTTGGACGTTCCTTTCTTGATTTCACATCACGTATCTTTATATGTAACTTCATAAACTCTATTGCACAAATGACTAACACTTTATCAATTATATCTTAAATCTTTAACATAGGAGACATCATTAGTATTAAGATTACCATCAATTGCAATGCCTCCATTCCACAAATAGGATCTACCTCTTCTCTTCTAAATTTTACTAATCTACCATCACACTTCTCATGGTTAATGAACTTCCCTCTATCACCCATCATATGGTTTAAGAATCTAAAGTCAATAATGCAAACCTTTGGTTCAATTTTAGCATGTAAATGAGTTTCTTTTTTTAGTAGGTTTCCACCAGTTGGTCTTCTGGATTTTTTCTTTATCCTTCTCCTTTATAGCCCAAAATAAAAAACTCTTCATTTTCACCATCACCATCTTCATCCTTAGATGAATATTCTTCCATTGAGAAAAAATCCCTTTTGACTTTATATTTGTCATCCAACTTCTTGTAAGGAAACTTGCAGCCACGTTTATGACAATTTCCACATAACCCAATTTTGATCTTAATCAAATCAAAAAATAGAATCTACATGCAAAGAATGGATAACATACCCATGAAAATGTGACACAAGATATATTATTGGAAAACCCTCATGAGGGAAAAACCCATCCTCCAAAAGAATCATACACCATGTAAAAAATAACAATTGATGCGTCCATTACAATACAACTATGGAAAGCCTTTGAAAACCCACCCATAACCAAGCACTCCATGTGACCAAGAATGATTCCACACATCCCATGCCATTATTCCTTCACAAATGCTAACTTGGTTAACTGACCAACCCACACAACTACCCTTGTGGTTTCTTTTATGAACACAAGCTCCCACAAAACCACCAAGTGGTATTACATCAAAAACTTGTGCCCAAAACCATCTGACAATAAAATATAATATTTTTCCTACCTACCCTTGACCAATATTTAATATTGGGTACTTCATCACAATTGCATTCTCCAATATTAAATAAATGTAATATAATAATACAAATATGTCAATACAACTTATCAAGTGGTTACAAAAATATTCCAAAGGAATCTCTACATATTTCACGTCCATCTAGGTGCTCCTAGGTGCAACAATACAATATGATTTTACAATATAATTCCATGTCTACCTCACACAATAATAAAATAATACAACAATAAAATATTATTATGCAAGGTATACAACACCATTTTCTCAACATTCTCCCACTTGTTGTATACATTGCAAAAGGGCCAAGAAGTAATTTGTCGCATGAACAAGAGATTGATCTCTCCACACACATATACCATCATGAAATCCAAGTGCCCCATGTGCTCCATCAAGATACCTACAACAAGAAACAAAGTGACCACCATCTCCTACGTGAATGCTCCCACCCTCCATCATGACATTGTCATTGGACATGCAAAATCCATCCAAAGAGAAAGACACACATTTTGTCGTAACAAATGATAAGTCCCACACCAACTAATATCCAAACACAAACACTAATCCAAAGGTATCCAATGCAAAGGTAGTTGTTTACATAGGTGAAATAACACCTACAGTAAGTGCTAACACATCAACTATATATGCCTCCAAGGCATACAAAACAAGTGAATAACATCCCATCAACATATGCAACCTGTAACATGCAACCATAAGCCCCAAGTGCAATACCTACCATGTATGTACACCAAGGAACTCACACTACACAGGTAATGTTAATATCAGAAATGAATCCACTAAAAACATATCATATAAGTGTAACCATATAGTATCAAAAACAACCACATCAATATGAACATCACGTAAACTAATAACCCACAAGTACCACTCTCACACCATGTCTCCAACATTCTCCCATGTTCTCCATGGCAAAAAAAGAAAGAGATAAAGGAACCTCTATGCCATCTCCCACATGACAACACATGAACACAAAAATAGTGAACACATATCTCCAAACAACCTCAAATCCATTGTAATTTAAATACAAACATTTAGGAGAGAAACACTACAAATCAAATCTTGTAGTATGTCCTTCCACACACACCTCTAAATGCTAATTTTGTCAAGTATGATCTCCTCCATAAAACCTCACATGAAAATAATAACAACACCCAAACATTGTTCAGTCCTTTGGACTAAACTAGCATATATAACATGTAATCAACATGGATGTAAGCCTCTCATCACCAAGAATATCAAACTAAATATCCATTCCCAAGCCTAGGGAATACGCTAAATAAACCATCTCCAAAACTCAATAACAATGACTGTCACTATCATAATAATAACTCAAATGCACAAGGAGATAACCAATGCCATACATATCTCAAACTGAATCTTGTAGAACTAAGCATCTCCATAGCTCAAGATCCATATCTATGAAATATAAGCATAAAAATAATGCACCTGAAAGGAAATAATGGGTGATACCTCTCAAGTAGTAAAATGATGAGTAGACCAAGAGTGGGGAATGAGAATACTCAATCAAGATATCCAGGTCATCGTGACTCATCTAAGAACATTCTCCTCTCAAGTCCATTCCAGGTTAATGCTCCTTGGTCTTCCTATTGAAAAAAGAAACTACTTCAACACATCACAAGAGATTACTAAAATCACCAACATCCTCAAAGTATCCATGAGTACCTATAACCAATTAATCCATGCCAAACTCCAAATGTAACATAGCATCACCATGAAGTAACCAAGCATATGATCATGTACCCAATACAAAGAAAACTGCCAAGATCAATTTCAAATCTCCAACCACAAAATCAGGAGCATAAACATGACAACACGATCTAACCATCTCCTCCAAAGAGATAACATGCTCCATATGAACATATCAAATACCCATATCATGCAAAACTCTAACCTAGAATCAAGAGTGTACCATGACATAATATCAACCATCCTATCAAGCAAGGATAATCATGTGAAATGAAAGCATAAAATCACACCTCAACCAAGGAGTCCTTGAGCCCTCAAGATGTCAACATACTCAAATATCATTAAGATCAGCAACTCCTACCATTGTATGTGCAAATGTAAAAGATCCTTGTATAGCAACAGGATCTAAGGCATCCTCCAAACATCTGCACACTAATAAGATCATCCACCATCCAATGGTAAATACACATGACTACTATAAGCTCCCATTGAACCATGATACCAATCTCTCCATAGCATCATGATAACCATATCCTAAATGAAGATCATCCAGGTCTACATATTTATAACTAAAATGTCATCAATATCAAGTAAACCATGAACTCCATCTAAAAAATATATAGAACCACTAACAAATAATCAAGAACCAATCCTACACCACCACATCATCACTATAAAAAGCTCCCACTAAAAGTGTATCCAATCTATCAATGAAATCATGATAAAAACCATCCTATAACATGAGAATAAATCAAAGCCATCTAACAATCAAATAACTCAAAGAATGCATCATGAGCTCCAAAAAGTCAAAGTAACCATGATCCTCAAATAGGAAGATACACTACCATATCAATCAGGAATCCAATCAAATCAATATTTTCAAAATTAAATCATGTCATGCCAAAGTATCCAAACACAAGAAATATCCATAGCACCATGATCATGTCCACTAAACCGAGCATCTAATTCAATGTGTCCGACCTGTCAGCATCACATAGTCAACCATGTAGGTCCCCCATCATGACTGTACCTGGTAACAACATCTCCCCTCATTAACATGATAACATATCATTGAACCAATGACTAAGACAAGCCACCAAATCTGAATATTCATAAACAATGAAAGATCTATGGGCATAGACAACCCAAATCCAAGTCATAGGTAGAATCCTATAAGTAAGGACAACTCACAATACTATACAACTTGTAGACCAACCAATACAAGTTATCCATGTCATCATAAGAGTTATGTGAGATACAACACTGAGTAAACAATGACATCAAATAAAAAATCTCCAATATGTAGCATGCCATAAACTCATAATGTCACCATAGTCAAAATGAACCATAATCAACTCAAGTCAAAATATTAACATATAAATCATGTCAAATATGCTCCAAACTAGAATCAAATTGAATTACTCTCCAAGAGCTTTCAATTGACTATTTGAAGTCCAAAATCCAACTCCGTAGCTCAAGTTATGACCTCTCAAAGCCATAAAGGTAACGGTCACTTTGAACTGACATTTCACACAAACAACAAAATTTGGAAAAAATAATCATATAACATTGAAGTGCGTTGAACCATCTTTCCAACGACTATAAGAAGTCAAAAATTCGACATCATATGACCAAGTTATACTCCGTGGAAGAAAAATGACCAATTAGGCTATATGCAAACAACTGGACTCCAAAAAATCTCCAATATGCCATAAAAAGAGTTTACATTTTTTTTAATAATAATTTTGGGTGGGGCCCACTTGCCCCCACTGGGTCCACACACCATACAAAGCTCGACATGTAAATAATACATGGCATATATATTATTACAAAGTTTTTATGCCAAAAACTTTACAAAAATAAATTTTAATTTTTCATTTAAAATGGTGGATAATTTTTTTATTCATTTGTTCTTTTATTTAAACCCACCATGGGGGTTGGGTCTGTACCCCACGGGGGCAGGTGGTCTCCACCACCCCCGGTCATGGCTCGATCACCGATGGGCTAAGCCTTGTCGATCTGACACCATTGACGGAGGTGGGAGGGGCCTAACAACCCCTACCACTACAGGGGCTGTTAGGCCAACAAACCTATGGTGGTAGTGTCTATCATGCCTTTGCGGGGGTAGAGGGGAAGGGCAGTTTGTGGTTTCGCCCCCACTAACACTTAATTTTTTTTTATTTTTTTTTTTGTTAAAATTTTTCATGGGCCTCGCAATTTTTAATATATATATATATATATATATATATATATATATATATATATATATATATACAACCCACAACTTGTAACAAACCCTCATATCTTGTCTTGTCATTTCATTCTTTCATGCATTCATGGATTCAACCTAAGGTTATAAACACCATAAAAACCATATAACACTAATACCACTTGTAAGGAAACTTGCAGCCAACTTTATGACAATTTCCACATAACCCAATTTTGATCTTAATCAAATCAACACATATAATCCACATGCAAAGAATAGACAACATACCCATGAAAATGTGATACAATATATATCCTGGGAAAATCCTCATGAGGGAAAAAATCAGCCTCCAAAAGCATCATCCACCATGTATTATCAACAATGCATCCATTACAATACAACTATGGAAAGCCTTAAAAAATGCAGCCATAACAAAGCACTCCATGTGACCAAGCATGAATCCACACATCCCATACCATGCTTCCTTCACAAATGCTAACTTGGTTAACTGACTAGCCCAAAAAACTACCCTTATGGTTGCTTTTATAAAAACAAGCTCCCACAAAACCACCAAGTGGTAGTACATCAAAACCATGTGCCCAAAACCATGTGAAAATAAATATAATATTTTTCCTACCTAGCCTTGACCCACATTTAATATTGGGTACTTCATCACAATTACATTCACCAATATTAAATAAATATAATATAATAATACCAATGTCTCAATACAACTCATCAAGTGGTTACAAGAATATTCCAAGGTAATCTCTACATGTTGCATGTCCATCTAGGTGCTCCTAGGTGCAACAATACAATATGATATTACAATATAAATACATGTCCACCTCACACAATAATAAAATAATACCACAATGAAACATTATTATGCAAGGTGTACAACACCATTTCCCCAATACTTCTTCTCTCTATCATTTATTTTGTATCTATCCTTGTTCTCACCATCACATGATCTCTTACATAGTCTTCCTTATACATATATCTAAAAGGATAACAACCAATTCTTCTAAAATTAAAGCATATAAAGGGTAAAATATCTTTGTACCTTCTAATTCCTCTCTTCAATCTCATCTTAAAGTTTTCTTCAATCTCATCCATATTTTCACTTGCTTCTAGTTCATCTTTAGGTTTCCTTGACACATTGAATGTAATCTCTTTCCTTTCCCTTTTGATATCATTCATTTTATCAATATCATATATATGGAGTGAACCAAGGAGCTGATCTATTGTGTGCTTATCCAAATCATCTTTTTTCAATAGCTCATCTCTTGGCTTTGTAGGTTTTTGGTAGAGTCAACAACACTTTTCTCACAACTTCACTTTCTTTCATATTTCCACCAACACCCTTAATAGAATTTACTATTTCATTCACTATGTGTATATAGTATTCAATGTTCTCATCATCAAATATTCTCAAGCTCTCAAATTTGTGCTTTAGGTTTATTACCTTGGCTTGTTGGATCTCCTTCAAATGCATAGCTTAGTTTCTCCTAGACATCTTTGACAATTTTTAATCATGTAAGTTTAGTAAAAACTATGTCACTTATAAAGTTGAGAATTGTATCTCTATCCTTCACGTTGTTCTCATGATTCTTAACCTCATCCAAAGTCTGAGAACCATTCTCTAGAATGGTATAGCCAATCTTGACAATTTTTCATATTTTATTGGTCAAAGTTTTCAAAAAAAATTCCATCATCTCCTTACAATAAGAGTAGTTTGTTCCATCAAACTTTGGTTCTTTGACTTTGAGCTCCTATTCCATTATGGATCTACCTCAAGTAGTTAAGATTCTCTAAGAGGAACCTTGCTCTAGTACCAATTGTTGAACACACCGCAAGACTCAGAGGGAGGGGTGAATTAGTTTGAATAAATTCTTTCCAGATCTATAAAACAATTAATATTATATGCAATTACAAAACATGAAAGAACAAAGAATGTTAAAAACATGAACACTAGAATTATGTGTCTTGAAAACCCTCTAAGCCAAAAACCATGGTGAGAATCATACTCACAATATAATAAAATTGATTACAAGGTCTTATTGTAACTACCAATGATTAATATGCACCCGATGGACTTGCAATGCTAAGGTGTACAACCTTCGGGTAAGATACAAAGAGACTTGCAGAACTGAGATGCACTATCTTAGAGAAAGATATACCACTTTACCAACAAACTCATTGTCTGATGGTAGACTAGACAAATACTTGAAACCAAAATGAGAGATATCTCTTGATGATGAAATTAACCTTGAATCTCAATGTGAAGCAACTAATATCATGACAATAACATTTGATAATAAATACTATCTCTAATCATTGTCATCCTAAAGCTATTACTATTAAAGAACTTCTCAACTAACATTCACAAATCACCAACACCAAATCTACTTGGAAAGTATTCTCATCCACTTCACAAATGATTCATGCACATTCCATGGCTCAATAAATACAACCATACATTCTTATATACAAATTTATTTATCAAAACTCTCAATTAGGTTAGCCAGAGATAGAAGAGGCAATATTACATAAATTGCTCATCCAGACCTAAAAAGTCACTCTGGTCCTCTCTAGGAGATAAAAGGGACCCAAGGAAATCATAATACATTCATTCAAGTAGATTCCAATGAACCACACGTAACCATACTCTTTAAGATCAAGTTTCAACACCCAATAAACCATGTAGAAAGATAATGAAACACATCAATCGATCAGCCCAAAAACATTTCCAATGCAAATTACTAAGTGTGAATCACCACACACCATGGTGAGATCCATATTAAAACTTCAACTCATCCTCTAAATATTATCCATAACAAAATAGAATAATCCAAACAATTGAGAATCAACACAACAGAGCATGTTGAGAAAATACCAACATTACTAATTTGTAGAACAAAATGAAAACTTAAAAGTTAAACTAAAATACTACATAAAATAAATGAACATGTCATCTAAACCGCAACCCTTCAATCCATATATCTTGAAGCCACCATGTAATTTTATGACCAATTTGATGGAAAACCTTACAATAAGAATAATTAACCCCATCATATGAGTAATTCAAAGACATGAATGCCTGATAGTACATCATTCACATAATATAAAAATTATATCAAAATCCACACATCATGATATTCACAATCTAGAAGGATGCAAAATTATCTTCCACTATACTCTTTTCAGCATATTAAAGCTTCTTGTAGTGTAACCCTATGAAACCAACTTATGTATGCAAAACATCAGTAATAGGAAACATGACAACATCTAAACATCTAATCTTGGATCATATGTGTTACTGAATACTTGCTATCAAAGTTAAACAACAATCTAGAATAACATATAAGACTGATATCCATGATAACATAATGCATCAACAATCATCATCTTCGAGTTTACATACATCTTTATCATAAATAAGTATTTGTTGTAGATTATACATCAACAAATTTTGAAAAACTAGACAGGTTATGATTCTCTACACTTAGGATATAAATACTCTTACCTACATATTAAATATTACTCAAAATTACAATCAAACAATATACTAGTTCTTTTCTCCATATTAAGACATCCATAATTGTAGATGTCAGGAAAGCCACACACATAAACAACAACAACACCACCATTAGATAAAGCATCAACATGCGAACCCATAATTAGCAACATTTGTAATAATATATCTAAACCATGTAGCCTACATAACTGATCATCAACTAAGCATTGAACAATTGATCAACAATTGAATAATTAGACAAACATATCAATTGATCACTAGGAAAATGATCAACTAAAATAATCAATTGAACATTAGAAAAATCATCAAATCCTGAACTAAAACACATCAACTAAACATTAGACAAATCATCAACTGGATCTAAAACTAGACAAACACCAGACAGGTAGACCATGTTCAACATCTTTTAATTTGATCATCTATGTCAACTCATTATGAAAAACATCAGACAATTTCAACATCTGTGACAAGACAATAGAGCATTATTCCAATTTCCAACACCAATTGGGATCAATTCTCCAAGAAGGAGGAGAGAAGGAAGCATCCCAATAGTCTTTGATAAAAACCTCAAGTGTTCTAGTCAAGTCCAACTAAATAGAATAGAAGATGGGGTGACATTTTAAGAAGACAAAATAAACCCAAGGATCTTTCAAAATTCTAGTCAAATATCCATTGCCTATCTACCATTGGGTTCCCAAGCTCAACAAGGCTTTAGTTTTGATGAAAAAATTTAGATGCAAAATCCATTAGGGATGGGTTTAAGGTCGAGGAAAAAAATAAAATATCAACCATTCATATATTGATCTTTCACTATGTTGATCCAATTCATGAAATATTTGATCAATCTCTATCTAACCTTAGATAGAAGGGCCAAGTATAAATTTTTCGATCATTTTTTGTCAATAACCCCATTCTATTTTTAAGAACAAATAGTATCTTAGTCCTCAAGACAGACAATTCATATCCTTAGTTCAAGAAAAAGGAAATTGTCTTTGAATTTGGTTAAATTTATTCTTCCACATCAAAGGCCTATGGAAGAGGGATAGGAGGTTGATTAAGATCACATTGAAAGGAGGATTTGAGTAGATAGATCTTTCTTATTACTGATAAGGGCCACTTTCCATCTCACCAACATTTTTTGGATCCATTCTAGAAGAAAACCACATAGTACTCTCAAATTTATTAAAATTTAAGGTATTTCAAAATTTCAAAATATGGTTCTATAAAGTAGGGTGAAAATATACAAAATAAATAGAAGTTTTCTCTAACTTGATTTGTTTTCATAAAACAAAAGTGTGATTCGAAAGAATGACAATTGGTTCTTTAGCCTCTGCCAAGGTGAACCCTCCAAGAAATAATGGTGTCATTAATGAACTTAAATCATCAAATACACTAAAATGCAATATTATTAAAATTTATTAACCCATGACATCCATTCAAACCAATGTGTATGAAACTAAACCACATAAATAGAAAGTGCATCCACAAAAGAACACCAAGATTACTATGTGGAAAACCCAAACTAGGAAAAACCACAGTGAGATTTTAACTCACAATATGTATTAACTTTGTACAATATTTTATGTCATAGGCCAGGGAGCTCACTACTCTAGACTTGCATGCCAATGTTTACTACCATAGCACAAGATATAGTAGAAGGAATTTCTCAATTGAAGATCACTTCTCTAGGACACGATACAAAAAAATTATTCTCCACATACAATATGAAAATATTGAACTACATAGGATATAGCATCTATCAATATATGAAAGATAGTTCATGGATAAATACTCATCTAAGTACTTTACAACATTTCCAAATTATTGCTTTAATCAAAATCACACCATAAATAAACTTATAGTCACATACATTTGATTTCACACTATTCTATTATCATAACCCAAATGAATTATTCATTATATACCATATACCATCCAAATCTACACTATTCTTCATAAGGTCGACCACAAATAGATGTAGCATGTATATTACCATTGACCAAAAATAATCAATACAACAAATACATAATTCACAAAATCATGTAAGGACCTACACCATGTTTACTGATACTTAAAAAAAATTATATACATACCATGCAAAACCACATGAACAAACAATACAAACCAATTTGTCTTACACAAATTATCTTAATCCAAACCCAATAATAGAATATGTGGTTTACAACACAAGAAGAACAACTCCTTAAGGATTAATAGCATCTAATTTATAACATCCTTGAACCAATATCAAGATGAAGAAAGTAGCACATACCTTTGCACACTCTTTAAACAACATAAGAACATATTATAAGAAACAATGTTGCCTAATAACAACTTATCCAATCAACTGGGAATATAAAATCAAGCTTCTAGAAACATTTCTATAAAAAGTAAACATGGCCATCTGAAACATATATAGTTCAAACACATATTTTGGACTATGATATTATTCAACAAAATAGATAATGGTGCTAACACCACTTCTTTTGGACCAAACAAGGAAAATTACTCTATAAATACCTCATGTCATCATCATAAACCATCTAGAGAGAACATAATTTTTAAATTTATCTATAGCATATAACCAATCAGATGGACATCCCAACCAGAAACTAGATATAATTAGACATCAGGAACACAAAACTACAAGGCAAAATATTGCACCTTACATTACTATTGTACATCACTACCAAACCATAACAATACATCACAACACATCTAGACCAAACCAATATTAAGATAGATTACCCATATTAACACTAAAAACTGGACCATCAACCAAACCACCAATAATAGGTTTGACACATCAATGACAACAAATATGTGTATGTGTAACAATCTCCCCTTTCTCATTGATGACAAAACAAATATATTTCTCCTCAAAACTTCTTGCCGTATCATAAAGATCTCTCCCCCTTTGACATGAAAGACAAAAGGTAACTTTCTCACCAAAATAAACTTATCAAAAGTATAACTCCCCAACAAAATATTACAAAGAAATTGACTTAAAGTAATTATCTTTGTAGTACCCCTTCTCGATCGCACTTATTAGATTGATTTTATGTTGCAGTTTACTATTCAGTTGACACTTTATTGCTCGACATTTTTTTAGACGTATTTGATATTATTTCTTGTTTATCTGGATATTAGATGCATGAGTTATTTTCAGTATTTCAGTACTGGTGATTTCTAGTATTTCATGGATTATTGCTTTGTACTGACATCTTACTTTATCTAGGCGATGCGTCATATTATGTTGCGTGTCTGCAATTGTATTGGATGCAAGGAGACGATTTTCCTTCACTCATTTCGGTGAGATAGGGAATGTCGTGATTCGCCTTCATCGATGTGCATGCCATGTATTCTATATTTATATGCATGCATGTGTGATTCGATGATGCAGCATATTGCAGGTACAAGTACCGGGTAGGTATCGGGTATCATCTCCACTTGGCTTCACAGGTCTGAGCGTGCCTTATATGTCCGATGGGAGTGGAGGAGATAGCTGTTGACCCTAGTCCTTACCCACAGTCTACTCTTGTGAGTGTAGTCTGTCGGTCGTCCATCCCTTTTGTTTGAATTTTGAGTCTTCTTGCTTTTCCTCAATTTGCGTGCCATAGTGGTTTGGTTATTTATTTAAGTTTAAGTTGTCATTCTTTGTTGGTATAAGCAATTTATTCATTATTATGCCTTTATGTCTTGAACCAAGCTTAATTGATTAATTTATTAGATTTAAATCTATAGTTGTGTATTTTGGAAAAGTAATCATGTCTAAATCCAATGGAAGAAGTAAAATAAATAAAGTTAATTTCTTTTAATAAATACAAATAAAGCTAACTTATTGATTTCCATTTTAGTTGAAAAGTTGATTTAATTGCTAAATATGATAAATGTAATTTTTTTTTAAAAAAGGGAATTCCCATTTATTTTAGAGGAATAGGAAAAAAGAAAAAAAAAAGTCAATTGTTTTATTTTAATGTTTTTAAATAGAAAAATATTTCAACCTAGAAAATTAGGTTAAAACATTGTTTTACTATTTTACCTTGAGAAAATATTTTTGGAGGGATATGCTTGTTTGGAGGAGAAAAACAAATTCTGGAAAAATTTCTTGAAGGGAGGATTTGGGTTTTGAATTAGCTTGGAATTCTGCTGAAGCACACAACTTCTTCTTGGGAACTCTAGAGGTTGGTTGAATCCTTCTTGTCTATTTTAAAAAATCCATGCTTTCTTCCAATTCTCTGTTTATTGTTTAAAGCTTGGTTTATGAGTTTTGGGTGTTGAGTCTTTGCTTGCCATGAGATTGTTGAAGAAGAATCCCATCAATTTGGTTATCAAATTTCAAACTCAAACTCTCTCCAAGTAATTTCATAATTTAATTTATGTTCTTCATTTTTGCTTGTGCAAGAAATTCATGGCTTTTGCTGGTTGTAGTTGGAGATATTGTTTTTGGGTTTTAGTAGAGTTATGCTGGCAAAATTTTGCCAGGCTTTTACACAATAGTTTCTTCCTGATAATTTCCAGTTTAAAAATAATAATTATGAGTTAAATTTCTCTTGTCCATTCTTGTTTGGAGCAAAGAAAATCAATTGGGGAATAGAGATCAAGCTTATTCCCATTCAATTTAATTTTATGAATGAATTGGGCTGATTTGGGGGAATTTTTCTTGCCTCTGTTTTGTCTTAGAAGTTTTCTTGCTGGTAAAATTTTTATTACCAGTGACTTCTATAATATATCTATTTGTTTATAATGTTTGTAAAAAAAAAGGGGGGGAGAATTTGGCTGGGGAAATTATTTGTTATTTTTAACAGAGATTTTCATCTCTGTATCTCTGTTAGATGTCTTTCTTGTCCCAAACGTTTTTATTAAAAATCAGAATTTAATTTTATAAAAACAAAAAAAAAATTATTAGTTTGGGATTGGGGGCGGTGGTGGGGAGCTGGGCTCAACCCAGCCCACGCACCCCCTCTCCCTGCAGCAAGCACTGCTTCCCCATCTTGGGGTTAGCAGCAGTGCTGCTTCCCCAAGTCTGAGGATGTAGCAAGCGTTGCTTCCTCATACTTGGGGATAGCAGCACTTGCTACCGTGGGAGCTTTGGGCCCCACATGGTTGGTTTAAAATTTTGTTTTATATTTTTTTTTAAGTTTAAAAAAAAAATTATATAATAATTTATAGCTGTTAAAATATAATAAATAAATTTAATTCTTTTTAATAATAAATAATAATGTATTGTTATTTAAATAATAATAATATCGTTATTATTTAATATTAAATAATAATATTAAAGTTAATTGTTAGTTATAATGATATTAATGTTAATTAATAATTCTTCTAATTGGTGATTAGATTTATTTTCTTTGTATTTTGGAAAATATATAAAATGATATGGAAGTTATTATTAACCTTTGGAATAAAAGAGAAATTGGATAAATTTAATATTAATTTTCGTTATACAAGTAAATTAATATAATCATATGATATTATATTCGATGAATATGTATCATATTGGAATTATTTTATATTAGCTTATATATATATGTTTAATTTGATTTAAATGTTGACTTGGTTATAGTCGAATTGGGTAAATTGTAATTTTATCATCATCAACTGGTTGGGGGTTTAGAATCGTAAATGTGGTTCCAATTCAACCTTATTAGACATGTGACTTCATCATTTCTTTATGTTAAATAGCTGCAATTTCTTTAATTCCAGAAATCCTTATTGCGAGCATTTTATGTTGTTGACTGCTTTAAAGAAAGATTGCTTGTGTAGGATCTTGTGTTTTAATAATTGCAGTCTAGTTGTTTAAATGTCATTGCATTATGGTTAAGATTGTCATTATGTCGTTGATGTTACCCCTTGGTCAGGTGTTGATGTTTAAACCTTGAAGATGTGAGCCATCATGTGTTATGTCCATAATGGTCAACCCTGGGTTTGTGATTGTGAGTCCTTCACCTGTGTTATGTCTGGATTATTTATGGTTGTCAGCCCCACCATAGAGTTCTCATAGAGAGTCTTATCTAGTTAGTGTCCTAGTAGAGAGAGTGGCTTTCGGGCGGGGGCCGCAACCGAAGTGGATGGCAGGATAACCCCTCGAAAGTCAACTATTAGGTGATAACCTAATAATTTGATTAGGGGTGGGTAGTTATTAATTTAATTAAGATAATGTACCCCGTACATGGTTGAGTGCTTGTATAGGCTCAAGGTGTTTGGGAAGGCCTGGAATGGCAAACCTACCACCTTGTCCTCACAAAAGGATGGTAGGGTCCGCATGATGCTTAGATGGAGCCGGGGGTTCGGGAGAGGTTACCAGGATAACCCAAGATGGGGGCCGGGACCTATGGAGATCTACCTAGGGTAACCATCTTAAGCCATGTGATGACACTCTCTCTTTAGGGGCGCTAGTGTTTTGTGAGTTGAGTCACTTGTGTACTGCGGAGTCATGTGAACTATTGTACTTATCTTGCTTGCTTGAGGGTCTTCTGCTATCTCCTAGCACGGTGGGGTGGTTCCATTATGGGATCACATCGTCGGGTGGTAATGCCACTTCCCATCGGATATCTTGTTCCTACCTTCTTGCGAGGATTGGATTCACCGGTGTATCTTGGTTCTTGCTTTGTGTAACAACTCATGTTCTTGATATTGTACCTTTGAAGCCCGTGTGGTCATTGTATCAGCAACTTTGTAACCTTTGTACTTTATTGTTCTATGGAAGCCATGTAATTTATGAAATGTTGTAATTTAAGTTCATGGGATATATGTTGTTTCAATTATCTTTCATCTTATGTATAAATGAATCATTGGAAGTATATATGTTGTAACTCTTTAAATCTATCTTTTGGAGATCAATTTATGAATTTGAGTTATTTAATCGTAATTGGCTTCCCTATTTTAGATGGATAATTGGATTAATATTGTGATGTAGTTTTTATTAGAAGTAATCTTCGTTGGTAACCCTTTAGGATGTCAATGATAGTCTTCCGCTTATGTTTTTAATTGTTCAAGTTATGATTAATTCACTTAATCTTTTAAAAAAAAAATTATTTCTCCTTTTAGTTGCCTTGTAGTGCTGCAATCCTTTAGGGTTCCTGGTGGGGCATTACATTTGGTATCAGAGTAGTGTGAGTCAGTGTTTTGTGCCTTGAAGGAACTCCTTGTCAGTGCTCCGATTTTGGCAGTCCCTGATCCATCCAGAGAGTTTATGGTATGCACAGATGCCTCTTTAGAAGGGATAGGTGCGGTGCTTATGCAAGATGGACGTGTGGTTGCCTATGAGTCTCACAAACTCAAGGACCACGAGTTGAACTATCCAGTTCATGATTTGGAGTTGGCAGCTGTAGTGCATGCGTTGGTGAGGTGGCATCACTTTCTGTTATGGCGTTGGTTTGAGCTGCATAGTGATCACCGCAGTTTGCAGTATATCTTCACGCAGCCAAACTTGAATGCTCAACAACGAAGGTGGATGGATTTCCTCTACGAGTATGATTTTGAGGTTCGATATATTCAGGGGAAGGAGAATGTAGTGGCTGATGCTTTGAGTCGTAGGCGGCATGAAGTTTCAGCATTGTCCCTTGGAGTGGACTTGAGACAGAGAATTCTTGGAGTTCTTCCTCAGGACTCTTGGTATCAGGATGTTAGAGCCGTATTGGAGTCCGGAAGGCCTTTAGAGGGTAGATTTTCTAGGTATAGTCTTGAGGCGGATGGCCTTCTACGTCATCTTGGCCGGATCTACGTACCTCCTTTGGAGGGTCTTCGCACTTTGATCATGACTGAGGCCCATCGTGCACCTTATTCGGCACATCCAGGTGTCAAGAAGATGCATGCAGATCTTAGACAGATTTATCATTGGGCTGGCATGAAACGTGACATTGTCGATTTTGTGTCGAAATGTTTGGAATGTCAGCGAGTGAAGGCGAAGCATCAGCACCTAGAAGGGCTTTTACAGCCTAATTTAGTACCAGATTGGAAATGGGACATCATTTCCATGGATTTCATTGTTGGGTTGTCTATCTCTTCACGTCGTCATGATGCCATCATGGTCATTGTTGACAGGTTGACGAAGGTTTCTCATTTTGTTCCTATCCAAGCTTCCTATACAGCAGCAGTGGTGACTTGTGTCTTCTTGGAAGATGTGGTGAGATTGCATGGGATTCCGAGGCAGATAATCTCTGATAGAGATCCAGTCTTTACCTCAGCATTGTGGACCTCACTTCAGCATGCTTTGGGGACTCAGTTGAACTTCAGTTCAGCTTATCACCCAGAGACAGATGGTCAGACTGAGCGTGTGAATCAGGTTTTAGAGGACATGCTTCGCATGTATGTTATGGACCAGCAGTCGCGTTACGAGGATTATATTTATCTAGTGGAGTTTGCTTATAACAATGGATATCATAGCTCCATAGGTATGTCACCCTTTCAGGCATTGTATGGTCATCCTTGCCATACTCCGTAGTTGGGATCGGTTAGAGGACAGGGTGCTTATAGGCCCGGATATTCTTAGAGAGATGGAGCCATAAGTAGAGCGGATTCGTGAGCATTTGGTAGCTACACAGGATAGGCAGAAGAAGTATGCAGATGCTCATAGGGTAGATCGTCAGTTTTCTGTTGGCGACCATGTTTTCTTGAGAGTGCATCCGCGAAAGAGTCCGATCCATTATGGAAAGGGTTCTAAGTTGGTGCCTGATTTTGTTGGCCTGTTTGAGATCCTTGAGAGGATAGGACCTGTTGCCTACCATCTTGCCTTGCCACCGAGTCTATCTCGCATCCACGATGTCTTTCATGTTTCAGTTCTTCGACCTTATCACCCAGATGTGACTCATGTTCTTGATTGGAACGCTTTGTAGGTCGAGGACGGGTAGCTTTCCATGGAGCCCGTGTGCATTCTTTAGTGTCGGGATTTGACCCTCAGGGGTTGTACCATCGACTAGATAAGGGTCCTATGGGACCCAAATGATGAGACCTCAGTGACATGGGAGGATGCAACGAAGATGAGAGACCTCTATTCTTATTTGTTTTAGGCTTCCAGGAGTAAGCCTAGTTTTGGGGGGGAGAATGTAGTACCCCTTCTCGATTGGACTTATTAGACTGATTTTATGTTGCAGTTTACTATTTAGTTGACACTTTATTGCTCGACATTTTCTCAGACGTATTTGATATTATTTCCTTTTTATCTGGATATTAGGTGCATGAGTTATTTTCAGTATTTTAGTACTGGTGATTTCTAGTGTTTCATGGATTATTGCTTTGTACTGACATCCTACTTTATCTAGGCGATGCATCATATTATGTTGCGTGTCTGCAATTGTATTGGATGCAAGGGGATGATTTTCCTTCACTAATTTCGGTGAGATAGGGAACGTCGTTATTCTCCTTCATCGGTGTGCGTGCCATGTATTCTATATTTATGCATGCATGTGTGATTTGATGATGCAGGATATTGCAGGTATAAGTACCGGGTAGGTATGGGGTAATATCTTCACTTGGCTTCACAAGTCTGAGCGTGCCTTATATGTCCGATGGAAGTGGAGGAGATAGCTATTGACCCTAGTCCTTACCCTCAGTCTACTCTTGTGAGTGTCGTCTGTCGGTCATCCATCCCTTTTGTTCGAATTTCAAGTCTTCTTGCTTTTCCTTGGTTTGTGTGCCATAGTGGTTTGGTTATTTATTTAAGTTTAAGTTGTCATTCTTTGTTGGTATAAGCAATTTATTCATTATTATGCCTTTATGTCTTGAACCAAGCTTAATTGATTAATTTATTATATTTAAATCTATATTTGTGTATTTTGGAAAAGTAATCATGTCTAAATCCAATGGAAGAAGTAAAATAAATAAAGTTAATTGCTTTTAATAAATACAAATAAAGCTAACTTATTGATTTCCATTTTAGTTGAAAAGTTGATTTAATTGCTAAATATGAGAAATGTAATTTTCAAAAAAAAAAAGGGAATTCCCATTTATTTTAGAGGAATATGAAAAAAGAAAAAAAAAAGTCAATTGTTTTATTTTAATGTTTTTAAATAGAAAAATATTTCAACCTAGAAAATTAGGTTAAAACATTGTTTTACTATTTTACCTTGAGAAAATATTTTTGGAGGGATATGCTTGTTTGGAGGAGAAAAACAAATTTTGGAAAAATTTCTTGAAGGGAGGATTTGGGTTTTGAAATAGCTTGGAATTCTGCTGAAGCACACAACTTCTTCTTGGGAACTCTAGAGGTTGGTTGAATCATTCTTGTCTATTTTTAAAAATCTATGCTTTCTTACAATTCTCTGTTTATTGTTTAAAGCTTGGTTTATGAGTTTTGGGTGTTGAGTCTTTGCTTGCCATGAGATTGTTGAAGAAGAATCACATCAATTTGGTTATCAAATTTCAAACTCAAACTCTCTCCAAGTAATTTCATAATTTAATTTATGTTCTTCATTTTTGCTTGTGCATGAAATTCATGGCTTTTGCTGGTTGTAGTTGGAGATATTGTTTTTGGGTTTTAGTAGAGTTATGCTGGCAAAATTTTGCCAGGCTTTTACACAATAGTTTCTTCCTGGTAATTTCCAGTTTAAAAATAATAATTATGAGTTAAATTTCTCTTGTCCATTCTTGTTTGGAGCAAAGAAAATCAATTGGGGAATAGAGATCAAGCTTATTCCCATTCAATTTAATTTTTTGAATGAATTGGGCTGATTTGGGGGAATTTTTCTTGCCTCTATTTTGTCGTAGAAGTTTTCTTGCTGGTAAAATTTTTATTACCAGTGACTTCTATAATATATCTATTTGTTTATAATGTTTGTAAAGAAAAAAAAGGGGAGAATTTGGCTGGGGAAATTATTTGTTATTTTTAACAGAGATTTTCATCTCTGTATCTCTGTTAGATGTCTTTCTTGTCCCAGACATTTTTATTAAAAATCAGAATTTAATTTTATAAAAACAAAAAAAAATTTATTAGTTTGGGATTGGGCAGTTGGGTCCGCATGATGGTTAGATGGAGCCGGGGGTTCGGGAGAGGTTACCAGGATAACCCAAGATGGGGGCCGGGACCTATGGAGACCTACCTAGGGTAACCATCTTAAGCCATGTGATGACACTCTCTCTTTAGGGTCGCTAGTGTTTTGTGAGTTGAGTCACTTGTGTACTGCAGAGTCATGTGAACTGTTGTACTTATCTTGCTTGCTTGAGGGTCTTCTGCTATCTCCTAGTACGGTGGGGTGGTTCCATTATGGGATCACATGGTCGGGTGGTAATGCCACTTACCATTGGATATCTTGTTCCTACCTTCTTGTGAGGATTGGATTCACTAGTGTATCTTGGTTCTTGCTTTGTGTAACAACTCATGTTCTTGATATTGTACCTTTGAAGCCCGTGTGGTCATTGTATCAGCAACTTTGTAACCTTTGTAGTTTATTGTTCTATGGAAGCCATGTAATTTATGAAATGGTGTAATTTAAGTTCATGGGATATATGTTGTTTCAATTATCTTTCATCTTATGTATAAATGAATCATTGGAAGTATATATGTTGTAACTCTTTAAATCTATCTTTTGGAGATCAATTTATGAATTTGAGTTATTTAACCGTAATTGGCTTTCCCCATTTTAGATGGATAATTGGATTAATATTGTGATGTAGTGTTTATTAGAAGTAATCTTCATTGGTAACCCTTTAGGATGTCAATGATAGTCTTCCGCTTATGTTTTTAATTGTGCAAGTTATGATTAATTCACTTAATCTTTAAAAAAAAAAATTATTTCTCCTTTTAGTTGCCTTGTAGTGTTGCAATCCTTTAGGGTTCCTGGCGGGGAATTACAATCTTCATACAAATTGTCATGCACTATTGAGCCAGATACCTTTGAAGGGGTTCTTAAAACCCACAAGAAAAGAGTTCCATGAGTGAATAGTGACTAAAAGAATGATCATACTCTAACATTTGCACTGAAGAATCCTACTGTGATATTCAGATGCATATGTGCAACAAAGTAATCCTCGACTAACTATATCTTAAATATTCCTCCATTTTGCTAATCACCCCTAGGAACATGAATTGACCATGAGGATGTTGGCATTATTGTCATCGATGTCAACAAGTGCTACAAAGATGCGAAGAGGATGCAGAGAAACAAGTGTTGCAGGTTGTAGAAGTGATCATGTCAAGATAAATTGGTCGATGAAGAAGCTAGGCATCAATATGTGTGATTGACTTAAGTCAGATCAATGTCAGGTCGTGAGGAGTCTCTTTTGTGTTTTGTCGGATCAAGATAGCAATGTCAAATACCAAAGTAGAGCAACATATTGGAATAGATGATAAAGCTATTGTAACAAGTTTGTGTTATGTTGATAGAGTTTACTACTCTGATATCATTGTATTACAATAGCTATGGCGACTAGGAAACCAAGGATACCTATCAGAATAACTATTGAAGGCGGAATGACAAATTCTTACAATGGCAATAGAGATAAACTATTCTGACATCCTCCTATTAGGATACCCTATGCCAATTTGGACACCATCAGGATTACATACAAGATCAGGTCAAATAAAAAATGTTATCCAGATAGACCAAGCTATTCCGATAGAGGAAAATGAAGAGAAGACCCCTTGGTAAGTTTATCAAAATACCATATGCCGATATGCTGAAGGACTATGGGTATGCGATTTTAGAATAGCTATGCCAATACTTGTTCATGTTGGGTCATCAAAATATGGGTTTGTGTCTAGATGTTACTCTGATAGTGTTGGTTTTTTTGATGGGTACTCATTTCGATATACCTATTCTGATAAAATTGAGTTAATAGTATGCCATCAGAATGACTTGTTTTTTCATTCTAACATGTTTTTCCTATTTCGATAGTTATGGTGATCTCGATGAGTGGTTGTTCAGCTTGAAGTCTTTTTGTTCGGGGTAACTTATTTGATGAAATGTGTCACCATGGAGATTGTGTTTTGAGATAATTTGTGAAGGTGGATTAGATGCGAGATGTCAGCCCAATAGCTAAAGCTATACCGATAGAACTTTGACTAGTCAACATAATACGTGCAACATGTTTGTAGAGCATGCCATGACTGCACTCTGATAGTCCATATGGATGATTGATCTAGTTTGATCAATTGACTAGGATGCAGATTGAGGAGATTAAGAATAATTTGAGGACACATTGCATGCCAAAAAACACAAAGATAATGTGGCGCGTGGAACTGCCACGATGACGATTATGATCAAGTCCTCTTGGTTGAATCTAGAAGATTGGCGACTTAGATTTGAATTTGATCATGAACATAGGTTGACACGTCTAGAAACTTGAACTATTTACTAGCTAAATACAAACTGACTAAGTAAATGATCTGCAAGCTACATTTGAAATTGGACAGATCCTAGGGCATAACAATGATGAAGAACAACGGTTGTCCTGTGTGTGATGAGTTATGATCCAACTAACTATTTGAAGGTGATGTGTGGTTTATGAACTCAGTAGTGCACATAGGGTAGTGTGATTGTTCAAATAGAAGTAGAGAGAAGGATAAATTTGATTAAGTGATTACTGAATAGGTAAGAGAAGAAAGTGTTGCAGAGGTAAACTTGAGAAAACAAGTAGAGCCAGAATGAGAGAAGTAATTGCAGAAGAAAGAGGCAGAAAATTAAGTAGAAACAAAAAACTAATTTGGAAAAGACAAGAAGGCAGAGATAGAGAGACAAAGATGAAGTATCGTTAAGATACATCTTTTAGAGAAACAAATAGTTATGACAAAACTCATTTGTAACAAGGTTCCTATAATTGTAATAAATTGAATCATTGTGTATCTATGAGTGGGTGCTCAAAGAAGGGGTAGGTTCTCCTTGAGTTGGTTTTCAAAATCATAGGGGTTGGTGCTCCTTGGTTCTATTCCCTAAAACATATTGTAACTGTGATTTAATTGTGAGGCTGGATTGGAGCAGTAGACTCCAACAACTATTTTCACCAAGGTTGTTCCCACATTGGGTTTTTCTCATAATTACTAGTGTTATGTGATGTGTCCTTGTGTGTGTACGATTCTAGTTTTCTATTTAATTTTCACACACACTAGATTGAAGTTTTAGATTATCATTGATTCACTCCCCCTCTCACTATTTACTTGTGTTCTTCAATTGGTATCAAATCCATAGGTTCCCTTGTTGTAAAGCTTTCTCTAGCTTGAGTAGATCCTGTCTTGTGAACACAATGGCTAGGAATGAATCCTCCTCTAAAGAACCTATGTTTGATGGCACTAACTATGCCTTCTGGAGAAAAATAATGGAAACTTACTTGTCGTCTCTAGGCTTTGATGTCTTGATGTCAGTGAAAATTGTTATACTATTCCTCAAGTTCCTACTACCAACCCTAATGCAAAGAGGGAATATAAGAATGATGCCAAAGCTAAGAATGCAATCTTAAGTAGTCTATTTGATATAGAGTTTGTCATAGTCTTGTACTACACTTTAACAAAGGAAACATGGGATAAGCTACAAAAATTATATGAAGGAGATACCAAAGTGAAAGAAGCCAAATTGCAGAATCTAAGGGCTCAATTTGAAAGCCTAAAAATAAAAGAAGAGGAAAAGATATTGGATTATCTACCGAGAGTGGATGATATTGTGAGTTCTATAAGAGGACTTGGAAAGGAAGTCAAAGATGAAATCACTATTAAAAAGGTGTTGACATCACTCACTTCAAAGTATGACACAAAGGTCTCTGCGATAGAAGAAGCTAAAGATATAAAAAAAAATCCCCATGGATGAGTTATTTGGTTCGTTATTAGCCTATGGGGAGAGGAAAATTGGTAGTGAAACCTCAAAAAGAGAAGTTGTTTTCAATACTACAAAGAAATAAAAAGAATATGTTGTCAATGTGGAGAAAAATGACTTCGATGCTACTATAGCTAGCTTTGCAAGGAAACTCAAGAAATGTTCAAGAAAATATAAAGGTAAGCTCCCTTTTAAATGTTTCAATTGTGCTAAGAATGGACACTTTGCATCTAAGTGCCTTCATGGAGAGAAGGATGAAGATGAGAAGCAAAATGTGAAGATCTATGGTAAAGAAAAGATGTAGAATTCTTCCAAGCCAAGGAAAAGCAACTTTAGGAGAGAGAACAACCTTTACACATTTTAAGAAGATTCCACTGATGAAGAAAGTATGTCTAATAAGTGTTGCAGTGAGAATGAAAGAGAAATCAACCTCTTTATGGCACTAGGAGAGTTGCATCATGAATGTGTTGTTGATGAGGAAGAGGAAGTTGAAGCTGAGGTAGATCTTGAAGGTGAACTTGTGAGTAATGAGAGGATACAAAAACATTAAGTATGTTGTTGCTGAAGAATAATACAAATTAAAGAAATCTCTTGAGGAGTCCGAGAAAAACATTTCAGATCTAACAACACAATTGGATGAAGCTAAAAGAATGTGTGTGGTAACTAAAACAAATTTGGAGAATAAGGAGGAGTACCAAAAAGTGGAGGAATAAATTGCGAATCTCAGAAAGGATCTTGAAAAGTGAAAACATGAAATCAAGGTGAGAATCAAGTATGAGGGAAACATAAATGCACTGGATAAAACGTTGAACAAAAAAAAGCACTCCAAAGATACAGAGGGTGTTGGATTTGATGTTGGTCAGTGTTCTACAAGTAAAGACTTATCAAGAAAGGAAATACACTTCACTACTTCAAGTAATAATAATAATAGGCAAACCTTCATAGTCAAGGATGCACCAAGGAAGAAAATAGATCTGACTACAGCTGCTGAAGATATGAACAAAGAATATATTGATGCTATAGAAAGAAAACTTGTTGATCCTAAAAGAAAGACTGAGATGGATAATGATGGTTTCATAAAATTCAAAGACACAAGTAAGAACTCAAGAAGATAAAACTACGATGCTCCAAGGAGAAACAACTTTAGCAATGATTGCTATGCACTCCAGTTCCATGACTACTTCTAAAAATGTAATACATATGGTCATAGAAATATTGACTGTAGATTAATTAATAGGTCTCCTCCTAAATAGGAAAGTAGAAATCCTTTTGTTGTTCTAAGAGATGTAAATATTATTTGCTACCATTATAATGGTATTGATCATAGAAGTTATGAATGTAGAAGATATGGTTTTTAGTCCTATGACAATCCCTTAAGTTCATCATTCAATAGAGATGTAAAATGTTAGCATTGTCAAAATCTTGGACATATAGAAAAGAATTGTAAAATTAGAACAAGTAAGAAAAAGAATAAAATGACAACCTTGGAACCTGAAGCCAATCTAGATTAGAAAATAACAATAGACAAGAAGAAAGAAACCAAACAAGTTTGGGTTGAAAAAGATAAGGACAAGCCTGAGTCAAGTCTAATTGTTCAAACTACCCTACATGATAAAAGGAAGAGCTTATGGGTAGTAGATAGTGGTTGCTCAAATCACATGACTAGTGATAAGAAGAAAATTATCAATCTTGAAGATTGGAATGGAGGCTCAGTGTGGTTTGGAGACAATTCATCAATCAAAATTAGAGGAAAAGGTACTCTTATCATACATGAGAAATCAAAATCTTGTGATGTATACTATGTAGAAGGTTTAAAACACAATCTGTTGAGTGTTAGTCAAATATGTGACAAAGGATACAAGTTTACTTTCCATTCAAAATGATGTGAAATTAGAAAGGAGAGCAATGGTAAATTGATTGGAGAAGGAAAAAGGACTGATGGAAATGTCTACAACTTAAAAGAATGTTTTGAAAGACAATGCATGATGGGACAAGTTGAAGAGAGCTAGCTATGGCATAGAAGGCTAGGACACATTAATTTTGACAATCTTATCAAAGTTAGCAAGAGAGGGTATGTTAAGCACATACCTCAGATTATCAAACCAACAAGTACCTTCTATGATGAGTGTCTAAGAGGAAAGAAGACTAAAGTAAGCTTAAAGGCAAATGAGTACTCAACCATAAGGCCTTTATAACTTGTGTATACTAATCTATGTGGTCCTACTAGGACATGAGCTCTAAATGGTGAGAGATATTTCATGTTGCTTATTGATAATTTTTCAAGAATGACACAGGTTACCTTCTTGCAAGACAAGTCTCAGGCATTTGAAAGATTCAAAATTTTCAGAGGGTTGGTTGATAGAGAAAGTGGTTATAAACTGAAATGTCTCAGATTAGACCGTGGAGGTGAATTCACATCAAATGAATTCAAAGACTATTGTGAAATACATGGAATTAGAAGAAAATATTCAGCTTCTAGGATGCGACAACAAAATGGTGTTGTAGAAAGGAAAAATAGGACAATCAAGGAGATGGTAAGAACTATGTTAAATGAAGCAAATCTACTTGATATATACTGGAAGGAGATAGTCCATACTGCTTTATATACACTAAATAGAGTTCAACTAAGAATGAACAACAAAATGACACCCTATGAGCTATGGTATGATATAAAACCCTCAATCAAGTACTTCAAGGTGTTTGGTAGTAAATGCTTTATCAAAAGAGATGAAGATGGTTGAGGTAGTTTTGATTCAAGATGTGACAAGGGTATCTTCTTGGGCTACTCTACTCATAGAAAATCTTACAAGTGTTTCAACAAAAGACTAAGGAGAGTAGTTGAGAGTGTAAATGTTAGAATAGATGAGAACTTTCACAAAGGAAGCGAAAATATAGTAAATCAGATTGAAGAACCTTGTGTTGAAGATGAAGGACAATCTGAGAATGAACAATAACAGGTACCAAATAAGACACCAAACTAGTATGTTCAAAAAAATCATCTCGAGGATCAAATTATAGGAGACAAAAATGAAGGTGTGCAAACAAGACAAAGTTATGCAAGAAATAATGAACAAGTAAACTTATGCCTTATGATTGAGATGGAACCCAAAACATATGATGAGGCTAGTAATAGTGATAAGTGGATGAAGGCAATGGAAGAAGAGTTGTAGTAAATTAAAAAGAACAAAACATGGGAATGGGCTCCTAAATCTGTTGATAAGAATGTCATTGGGACCAAATGGGTTTACACAAACAAAAGGAATGAAGAAGGTAAGGTGATAAGGAATAAATCAAGACTAGTCTTCAAGGGGTATGCTCAAGTAGAGGGCATAGATTTTGACAAAAAAATTTCTACTATTGCAAGACTTGAAGCAATTAGAATGTTCTTGGCATTCTCAACATATAAGGGATATAGGTTTACAAAATGGATGTAAAGTGTTCTTTTCTAAATGGCAATCTAGAGGAAGAGTTGTATATTGAGTAGCCTGAAGGTTTTCAATTGCATGAGAATGACAACTTTGTATGCGGGTTGAGAAAATAATTGCATGGGTTGAAGTAAACACCTAGAGCATGGTATTCCAGGTTAGACAAATATCTCCAACAACAAGGATTCAGAAAAGGGAAGGCTGATAGCAACTTATACTTTAAGGAAGATGGTAATCACACGATCATTGTTGTAGTATATGTAGATGATATCATCTTTCGAAACAACAAGGATGCCCTATGCAAGGATTTTGCTGATTAAATGTAGTCTGAGTTTGAGATGTCTATGCTTGGAGAGCTATCATATTTTCTTGGTTTGTAGATTTATCAGTTAGAAAATGGTATATTTATATCACAAACCAAGTATGTTGAAGAAGTTTTAAATGGATGATGACAAGCCTATTAGTACTTGTAGTACCCCGTTTTGATCGGACTTATTAGACTGATTTTGTATTTCAGTTTACTTTTCAGTTGGCACTTGATTGCTCGTCATTTTGCAGACATATTTGATATTATATCATGTTTATCTGGATATTGGATGCATGAGTTACTTTCAGTATTTCAGTATTGGTGATTTCTAGTGTTTCGTGGATTATTGCTCGTACTGACATTTTACTTTATCTAGTTGATGTGTCATATATATATGTTGCGTGTTTGCTATTGTATTGGATGCGAGGGGACGATTTTCCTTCACTCGTTTCGATGAGACAGAGAACGTCGCGATTCTCCTTCATCGGTGTGCGTGCCATGTATTCTATATCTATATGCATGTATGTGTGCTTCGGTGATGTAGGATATTGCAGGTACAAGTACCGGGTAGGTACGAGGTATCGTCTCCACCTGGCTTCACAGGTCTGAGCGTGCCTTATATGTCCGATGGGAGTGGAGGAGATAGCTTTTGACCCTAGTCATTACCTCAGTCTGTTATTGTGAGTGCCGTCAGTCGGTCGTTCATCCCCTTTGTCTGAATTTCGAGTCTTTTTACTTTTCCTCGATTTGCGTGCTTTGGTGGTTCAGTTAATTATTTAAGTTTAAGTTGTCATTATTGTTGACTTGAGCGATTCATTCCTTATTATGCCTTATGTTTTGAATCAAGCGAAATTGATTAGTTATTAAATTTTAACTGTTAGTTGCTTATTTGGAAAAGAAATCGTGTTTAGATCCAACGAAAGAAATGGAATAGATTAGTTAATTGCTTTTAAATATATTCAATTAAGTTAACTCATTGCTTTCCTATTTAGTAGAAAAAATGGGTTAAATTGATACTTATGAAAATGTAATTTTCAAAAAAGAGAATTTTTCATTTATTGTTTTGAGAAATTTGAAAAAGAAAAAATAGAAAAAAGAAAAGAAAGTCAATGGGGAATTTTAATATTTTTTTTAATAGAAATTTTGGGCAACCTAGAAAATTAGGTTAAGAGATTTTTCTTCTAAGCCATTTTAGAGGAGATTTTGGGGGTTATGCTTATTTTTGGAGGAGGAGAAAGGAATTTTGGAAAATTGGCTTGAAGGGAGGATTTGGGTGTGAACCAGTTGGGATTCTTGCTTGGAAATCAAAAGGTTGGTTGAATCCTTGCTTATTGCAACAAAAAAATCATTGCTTTCCTTCCTCTTGCTGTTAGTTGTTTTAAAATCTTGAAGTGTTTGCTTGTTATGGGTTTGGAGGAAGAATTCAACTATTTTGGTTATCAAATTTAAACTTAATTTCTCCCATGAAGCTTCCTTAACTGAATTCTTAATGTTTCATCTTTGCTATGCAAGAAATTTCTTAGTTTATCATGCTGTTTGTAATTAGAAATTTGATGGATTTTGGTAGTGTTATGCTGGCAAAATTTTGCCAAGCATTCATAAAATCTCTTTCCCTAAATATTTTCAGTTTTAGAAATGATAGTTATGAGTTAAAACTCCTTGTTTATGCTTGATTTGAACAAATAGCTTCAATTGGGGTTTGGGGATTAAGTCTATTTCCATTTAATTAAACTTTTAGAACAAACTGGGCAAATTTGAATGAAATATGAATGCCCCTGTTTTGTCTCAGAAAATTGGTGATTGCTGGTAAATTATGACTCCTTTTAAGTTAATTTTAATTATTGGTATGTTGATAAACTTGATGGCTGGGAGTTTAACTTTATTTATTGTGATTAACAGAGGTTTTCACCTCTGTCTGTGTTTTGAATTTCTGTTCCTTTTAATCCCCTGTCGTTTTTTATTTGTTATGATTTTTAACTGTTAAATTAATCAAATTTAATTTGTTAAATTTAAAATTTAAATTGTGTTGGGGGCGGTGGCGGGGAGCTGGGCTCGACCCAGCCACGCACCCCCCTTTCCCTTCCCTTTGGCTGTGCGAGCTGCCATCCCCAGCGTGGGAAAAGGCAGCAACGCTGCTTTCCCCAGACTGGGAATGCAGCTCGCTGCATTTCCCAGTTTGGGAAAGGCAGCGCTTGCTGCCTGTGGGTTCGTGGGGGCCCACGGGGGTTCAAAAATTACTTTTTTTTAATGTTTTTTTTTTTAGATTTAAAAAAAAACGAAAGTGTTAAAAGTTAAGTTAGTGGTAAGTAATATGGTTAGCTGTATAGTAGATTTAATATTACATGATAACATATTGTTATTTTATTAAAAAAAAAAATAATAATATGTTACCATGTAATATTAAATAACAACAATATGTTAAAGGTTTTTAATAAATCCCATGCGCGTTATTCGTTTTAGTATTAAGCAATAATATATTGTTATTTTAACAATAATAACAATATGTTATTATTTAATATTAAATAATAATAATGTGTTAAATATAGTTTACGATGATGTTAAGATTAATGAGTAATTCTTTTGATTTAGTAATGGGGATTAATTGATTGGTATCGTGAAAATATAATCAAATGATTTAGAGGTTAGTGGTAATGTTGGGATTAAGGAAAGTCGGATTAAATTTAATATTGGTGTTTGTTATCCAAGTATTATAAAATAGTTGTATGAGGATTGTATTCGTCAAATAGATGTTATTGTGGAATTATTTTATAGTAGCTTGTATACATTTGTTCAATTTGATTTAAATGTTGACTGCTCAAAGAAAGATTGTTTGTAGTGTTTTTATCATTGCAGTCTAATCGTTTTAATGTCATCGCATTATGTTTAAAATGGTCAATATGTTGTCGATGTTTGCCCTTGGTCAGGTGTCGTTGTTCAAACCTTGAGGAAGTGGGCTTTTATGTGATATGTCCCTTATGGTTAACTCTGGGTTTGTGACTGTGAGTCCTACACCTGCGTCATGTCTTGATAATTTATGGTGGTAGTCCACCATAGAGTTCTCATAGATAGCCTTATCCAGTTAGTGACCTAGTAGAGAGAGTGGCTTTCGGGCGGGGGCCGCACCCAAAGTGGATGGCAGGATAACCCCTCGAAAGTCAGCTATTAAGTGATAACCTAATAATTGTTTAGGGGGTGGGTAGTTATTAATTTAATTAAGATAATACACCCCGTACACGGTTGAGTGCTTGTATAGGCTCAAGGTGTTTGGGAAGGCCTGGAATGGCAAACCTACCACCTTGTCTTCACGAAAGGATGGTAGGGTCCGCATGATGCTTAGATGGAGCCGGGGGTTCGGGAGAGGTTACCAGGATAACCCATGATGGGGGCCGGGACCTATGGAGACCTTCCTAGGGTAACCATGTTAAGCCATGTGATGACACTCTCTCTCTAGGGTCGCTAGTGTTTTGTGAGTCGAGTCACTTGTGTACTGCGGAGTCATCTGTACTGTTGTTCTTTTCTTGCTTGCTTGAGGGTCGTCTGCTATCTCCTAGCACGGTGGGGTGGTTCCATTTTGGGATCACATGGTCGGGTGGTAGTGCCACTTCCCATCGGATGCCTTGTTCCTACCTTCACGCGAGGATTGGCTTCGCCGGTGCATCTTGGTTCGTGCTTCTTGTAGCACTTATATTCTTGATTTTGTACTTTGAGGCCGTATGGTCATTGTATCAACAACTTGTAAAATTGTAATTTATTGTTCTATGGAAGCCATGTAATTTTATGGAATATTGTAATTTAAGTCATGGGATGTATATTGTTTTAGTTATCTTTCCTATTTGTATAAATGAATCTTTGGAAGTATGTATGTTGTAATTCTGTAAGCCTATCTTTTGAAAATCAATTTATGAATATGAATTATTTTATCGTTATTGGCTTTCCTTAATTTAAATGGAAGATTGGATTAATATTGTGATGTGGTTTTTATTTTGAAGTAATCTTCGTTGGTAACCCTTTAGGATGTAATGTTAGTCTTCCGCTTATGTTAATTATGAGCAAGGTTATGTTTATTTCCCTTAATCTTAAAAAAAAAAAATTTATTGCACCTTTTAGTTGCCTTATTGTGGTGCTATCCTTTAGGGTTCCTGGCGGGGCATTACATTTGGTATCAGAGCCCATGTTTCAACATTGGGTACTCTGGGATTGTAGTGAGCCCATTCAGTTTGACCTTGTGTGTGGATCTTAGTGGTTGGATTTCCCTTGCTATATCCTTGTCATTGATATGAACCGTTTTCTCTTTTGCAGTTTTGGTCATGGTTAGGAAAGCTAGGGGTGTCGGCCGTGTCGGTGGCCGCAATAGAGGTAGAGGTGGGAGACGAGGCCGAGGTTCAGACCGCCATAGTCCTTCACCACCTCCTACTCATGTGAGTGTGGATCAGGAACAGTCAGTGCATCAGGAGTTACCGCATGTGGAAGAGCCGGTTCCCGAAAGGGAAGAGCTGAGGCAGATGTTTCAGGAAGTTCTAGCTAGGCTAGGCCCCAGGCCTGAAGTTGAGCAGCCCATCCATGCTCAGGTTGGGGAGTCGTATCATCATGTTTCAGAGGAGAGAGAGAGAGAGAGGTCTCCTAGGAGGAGAGAGGTTCCTGTTGGTCATGATTCAGCTCCCTCGAGTCACATCAAGGATCTTTTGAGGACCAACCCTCCTTTCTTCGATGGCCGAGGCACAGGTCTCGAGGCGGAGACTTGGTTGATTAGTTTGGATAGGTGTTTCGCTATGTTTCCATACAGTAGCAACACCCGAGCGAGATGTGCGATCATGCGTCTCGATGATTTTGCTTCTATATGGTGGAAGTTAGAGGAAGAGAAGATTGGTCTGAATATCAATACTGTTTCTTGGGAGATCTTCTTAGAGAGGTTCAGAGTGCGGTTTCTTTCACCGCAGTGGAGACAGACTCGGGCAGATGAGTTCTATTCATTGCGACAGTTTGGTATGTCAGTTGACCAGTTCGAGCATAGATTCTATGAGCTGAAGCAGTATGCCGGGATTGGCAACGATGAGGCTATGCTCGTACAACATTTCTTGAGAGGTCTTAACGACCGCATTAGTGGAGGGGTTAGAGTTTTTGAGCCAGTTTCAGTGGAGGCAGCGGTGGCGAAAGCCAGATTGGTTGAGCAGAACCTCATCCGTGCACATGGTGGACAGGCAGGAGTTCAGATAGGGAGTGTTCCTTCCAGTGGGAACAGAGCTCGTGGGAATCAGTCCCAGTCAGCGGCACCATTCAGGACTCCTCAGGCACCCGCTAAGGGTGGACAGCAGCAGCAGCCGCAACAGCAACCGCAGCAGCAGAAACCGAAACAGTCTCAGGGCCAGCAGGGTGGCAACCCTCCTCATAGAAGAAACAGGAACTGGCGGAGAAGCAAACAGGGTTTTCTAGGACAGTCTTCTCAGAGTGCATCACAGGCCCCTAGTAGGGGAAGCTTTCAGCAGTCCAGTGGGCCGACTGGAGGTAGAGGACCTGGTAGAGGAGCTTGCTACTCTTGTGGGCAGTATGGTCATATAGCCGTGCAGTGTCCTCAGCGTATCCACCAGACAGGGAATCAGGGGCCAGTTGCATCAGAGCCTACAGTAGGGGATGCCGGTAGGACCCACAGAGTGTTTGCAGCGGTTGATAACCGCCAGGCTGAGCATCAGGGGACAGTTATTGAGGCCGCAGGTGTGTTGGGTGGTATCCCTATCTCAGTACTTTTTGACTCCGGTGCATCGGATTCTTTTATTTCTTCATCCATTGTGGAGCGGTGTGGACTCACGTCTGCTAAGCAGGTGGATAGGTGGCAGGTAGAGTTGGCTACCGGGGTACGCGTGGTCGTAGATGCCTTTGTTCCTAGTTGTGAGTTGGATCTAGGTCCCTTTGTGACTTCTGTTGACCTTCGTGTCATTCCTTTGGGATCCTATGGAGTAGTGTTGGGGATGGATTGGTTATCATCCCATAGTGCTCATGTGGACTGTCGTCAGAAGACAGTAGAGTGTTTAGATGACCATGGCAGGAAAGTGGGGATCGTTGGAGTTCAGAGATCGATATCCTTACGTATGATTTCCGCTATGCAACTTAAGCGGTGTATGCGTAGAGGATGTCAGCTTTTTGCAGTAACTCTTGAGGATATGGATGAGGGAGAGAGTCGAGAAATCGCTCTTGATGGTCACCCTATTCTTCGAGAGTTTGCTGATGTGTTTCCTTTGGAGATTCCTGGTATGCCTCTGAAGCGAGACATAGATTTCTGCATTGATTTGGTTCCTGGTGTAGAACCTATTTCGAGAGCTCCATATCGGATGACTACTCAGGAGTTGAGTGAGTTGAAGTTGCAGGTGGAAGAATTGTTGGCCAAGGGATTCATTCGTCCTAGTGTCTCTCCTTGGGGTGCGCCTGTTATCTTCGTAAAGAAGAAAGATGGTTCTCTTCGGTTATGCATTGATTACCGACAGCTGAATAAGGTAACCATCCGGAATCGATATCCATTGCCTCGTATTGACGATCTTTTCGATCAGGTGAAGGGAGCCATGGTGTTCTCTAAGATTGATCTGAAATCCGGGTACCATCAGTTGTGCATTCATGATGCAGACATTCATAAGACAGCGTTTCGCACTCGTTATGGTCACTATGAGTTCACAGTAGTACCATTTGGGTTGACAAACGCGCCTTCAGTTTTCATGTGCCTCATGAATGGGGTTTTCCGTGCATACCTGGATCATTTTGTCCTTGTGTTCTTGGATGATATATTGATTTATTCTAGATCTATGGAAGAGCATGAGGGTCACTTGCGTCTAGTTTTGCAGTGTTTGAGGGAGAATCAGCTTTATGCCAATTTGGCGAAGTGTGATTTCTTCCAGACTGAGGTGAAATATCTTGGTCATGTGGTTTCAGGAGAGGGTGTATCTGTGGATCCTTCGAAGATCCAAGCCATCGTGGATTGGCCAGCGCCGACCAATGTTTCAGAGGTTCGGAGCTTTATGGGATTGGCCGGATATTACCGCCGTTTTGTTAAGGATTTTTCCCATATAGGTCACCCGATTACTTCTCTTCAGAGGAAAGGGAAGAAGTTTGTTTGGGCAGAGCAGTGTGAGTCAGCGTTTCGTGCCTTGAAGGAACTCCTTGTCAGTGCTCCGATTTTGGCAGTCCCTGATCCATCCAGAGAGTTTATGGTATGCACAGATGCCTCTTTAGAAGGTATAGGTGCGGTGCTTATGCAGGATGGACGTGTGGTTGCCTATGAGTCTCGCAAACTCAAGGACCACGAGTTGAACTATCCAGTTCATGATTTGGAGTTGGCAGCTGTAGTGCATGCGTTGGTTAGGTGGCGTCACTTTCTGTTAGGGCGTCAGTTTGAGCTGCATAGTGATCACCGCAGTTTGCAATATATCTTCACGCAGCCGAACTTGAATGCTCGACAGCGAAGGTGGATGGAATTCCTCTGCGAGTATGATTTTGAGGTTCGATATATTCAGGGGAAGGAGAATGTAGTGGCTGATGCCTTGAGTCGTAGGCGGCATGAAGTTTCAGCTTTGTCCCTTGGAGTGGACTTGAGACAGAGAATTCTTGGAGTTCTTCCTCAGGACTCTTGGTATCAGGATGTTAGAGCCGTGTTGGAGTCCGGAAGGCCCGTAGAGGGTAGATTCGCTGGGTATAGTCTTGAGGCGGATGGCATTCTACGTCATCTTGGTCGGATCTATGTACCTCCTTTGGAGGGTCTTCACACTTTGATCATGACTGAGGCCCATCGTGCACCTTATTCGGCACACCCAGGTGTCAAGAAGATGCATGCAGATCTTAGACAGATTTATCATTGGGCTGGTATGAAGCGTGACATTGCCGATTTTGTGTCGAAGTGTTTGGAATGTCAGCGAGTGAAGGCGGAGCATCAACACCCAGCAGGGCTTTTACAGCCTAATTTAGTACCGGATTGGAAATGGGACATCATTTCCATGGATTTCATTGTTGGGTTGCCTGTTTCTTCACGTCGTCATGATGCCATCATGGTCATTGTTGGCAGGTTGACAAAGGTTGCTCATTTTGTTCCTATCCGAGCTTCCTATACAGCAGCAGTGGTGGCTCGTGTCTTCTTGGAAGATGTGGTGAGATTGCATGGGATTCCGAGGCGGATAATCTCAGATAGAGATCCAGTCTTTACCTCAGCATTGTGGACCTCACTTCAGCATGCTTTGGGAACTCAGTTGAACTTCAGTTCAGCTTATCACCCAGAGACGGATGGTCAGACTGAGCGTGTGAATCAGGTTTTAGAGGACATGCTTCGCATGTATGTTATGGACCAGCAGTCGCGTTGGGAGGATTATATTTATCTTGTGGAGTTTGCTTATAACAACGGATATCATAGCTCCATAGGTATGTCACCCTTTCAGGCTTTGTATGGTCGTCCTTGCCGTACTCCGTTGAGTTGGGATCGGTTAGAGGACAGGGTGCTCATAGGCCCGGATATCCTTCGAGAGATGGAGCAGCAGGTAGAGCGGATTCGTGAGCATTTGGTAGCTGCACAGGATAGGCAGAAGAAGTATGCAGATGCTCACAGGGTAGATCGTCAGTTTTCTGTTGGCGACCGTGTATTCTTGAGAGTGCGTCCGCGTAAGAGTCCGATCCGTTATGGAAAGGGTTCTAAGTTGGCGCCTCGTTTTGTTGGCCCGTTTGAGATCCTTGAGAGGATAGGACCTGTTGCCTACCGTCTTGCTTTGCCACCGAGTCTATCCCGCATCCACGATGTCTTTCATGTTTCAGTTCTTCGGCCTTATCACCCAGATGTGACTCATGTTCTTGATTGGAACGCTTTGCAGGTCGAGGACGGGCAGCTTTCTATGGAGCCCGTGCGCATTCTTCAGCGTCGGGATTTGACCCTCAGCGGACGCACCATCGACCAGGTAAGGGTCCTATGGGACCCAAATGATGAGACCTCGGCGACATGGGAGGATGCAGCGAAGATGAGAGAGCTCTATCCTTATCTGTTTTAGGCTTCCAGGAGTAAGCCTAGTTTTGTGGGGGAGAATGTAGTACCCCGTTTTGATCGGACTTATTAGACTGATTTTGTATTTCAGTTTACTTTTCAGTTGGCACTTGATTGCTCGTCATTTTGCAGACATATTTGATATTATATCATGTTTATCTGGATATTGGATGCATGAGTTACTTTCAGTATTTCAGTATTGGTGATTTCTAGTGTTTCGTGGATTATTGCTCGTACTGACATTTTACTTTATCTAGTTGATGTGTCATATATATATGTTGCGTGTTTGCTATTGTATTGGATGCAAGGGGACGATTTTCCTTCACTCGTTTCGATGAGACAGGGAACGTCGCGATTCTCCTTCATCGGTGTGCGTGCCATGTATTCTATATCTATATGCATGTATGTGTGCTTCGGTGATGCAGGATATTGCAGGTACAAGTACCGGGTAGGTACGAGGTATCGTCTCCACCTGGCTTCACAGGTCTGAGCGTGCCTTATATGTCCGATGGGAGTGGAGGAGATAGCTTTTGACCCTAGTCATTATCTCAGTCTGTTATTGTGAGTGCCGTCAGTCGGTCGTTCATCCCCTTTGTCTAAATTTCGAGTCTTTTTACTTTTCCTCGATTTGCGTGCTTTGGTGGTTCGGTTAATTATTTAAGTTTAAGTTGTCATTATTGTTGACTTGAGCGATTCATTCCTTATTATGCCTTATGTTTTGAATCAAGCGAAATTGATTAGTTATTAAATTTTAACTGTTAGTTGCTTATTTGGAAAAGAAATCGTGTTTAGATCCAACGAAAGAAATGGAATAGATTAGTTAATTGCTTTTAAATATATTCAATTAAGTTAACTCATTGCTTTCCTATTTAGTAGAAAAAATGGGTTAAATTGATACTTATGAAAATGTAATTTTCAAAAAAGAGAATTTTTCATTTATTGTTTTGAGAAATTTGAAAAAGAAAAAATAGAAAAAAGAAAAGAAAGTCAATGGGGAATTTTAATATTTTTTTTAATAGAAATTTTGGGCAACCTAGAAAATTAGGTTAAGAGATTTTTCTTCTAAGCCATTTTAGAGGAGATTTTGGGGGTTATGCTTATTTTTGGAGGAGGAGAAAGGAGTTTTGGAAAATTGGCTTGAAGGGAGGATTTGGGTGTGAACCAGTTGGGATTCTTGCTTGGAAATCAAAAGGTTGGTTGAATCCTTGCTTATTGCAACAAAAAAATCATTGCTTTCCTTCCTCTTGCTGTTAGTTGTTTTAAAATCTTGAAGTGTTTGCTTGTTATGGGTTTGGAGGAAGAATTCAACTATTTTGGTTATCAAATTTAAACTTAATTTCTCCCATGAAGCTTCCTTAACTGAATTCTTAATGTTTCATCTTTGCTATGCAAGAAATTTCTTAGTTTATCATGCTGTTTGTAATTAGAAATTTGATGGATTTTGGTAGTGTTATGCTGGCAAAATTTTGCCAAGCATTCATAAAATCTCTTTCCCTAAATATTTTCAGTTTTAGAAATGATAGTTATGAGTTAAAACTCCTTGTTTATGCTTGATTTGAACAAATAGCTTCAATTGGGGTTTGGGGATTAAGTCTATTTCCATTTAATTAAACTTTTAGAACAAACTGGGCAAATTTGAATGAAATATGAATGCCCCTGTTTTGTCTCAGAAAATTGGTGATTGCTGGTAAATTATGACTCCTTTTAAGTTAATTTTAATTATTGGTATGTTGATAAACTTGATGGCTGGGAGTTTAACTTTATTTATTGTGATTAACAGAGGTTTTCACCTCTGTCTGTGTTTTGAATTTCTGTTCCTTTTAATCCCCTGTCGTTTTTTATTTGTTATGATTTTTAACTGTTAAATTAATCAAATTTAATTTGTTAAATTTAAAATTTAAATTGTGTTGGGGGCGGTGGCGGGGAGCTGGGCTCGACCCAGCCACGCACCCCCCTTTCCCTTCCCTTTGGCTGTGCGAGCTGCCATCCCCAGCGTGGGAAAAGGCAGCAACGCTGCTTTCCCCAGACTGGGAATGCAGCTCGCTGCATTTCCCAGTTTGGGAAAGGCAGCGCTTGCTGCCTGTGGGTTCGTGGGGGCCCACGGGGGTTCAAAAATTACTTTTTTTTAATGTTTTTTTTTTTAGATTTAAAAAAAAACGAAAGTGTTAAAAGTTAAGTTAGTGGTAAGTAATATGGTTAGTTGTATAGTAGATTTAATATTATATGATAACATATTGTTATTTTATTAAAAAAAAATAATAATAATATGTTACCATGTAATATTAAATAACAACAATATGTTAAAGGTTTTTAATAAATCCCATGCGCGTTATTCGTTTTAGTATTAAGCAATAATATATTGTTATTTTAACAATAATAACAATATGTTATTATTTAATATTAAATAATAATAATGTGTTAAATATAGTTTACGATGATGTTAAGATTAATGAGTAATTCTTTTGATTTAGTAATGGGGATTAATTGATTGGTATCGTGAAAATATAATCAAATGATTTAGAGGTTAGTGGTAATGTTGGGATTAAGGAAAGTCGGATTAAATTTAATATTGGTGTTTGTTATCCAAGTATTATAAAATAGTTGTATGAGGATTGTATTCGTCAAATAGATGTTATTGTGGAATTATTTTATAGTAGCTTGTATACATTTGTTCAATTTGATTTAAATGTTGACTGCTCAAAGAAAGACTGTTTGTAGTGTTTTTATCATTGCAGTCTAATCGTTTTAATGTCGTCGCATTATGTTTAAAATGGTCAATATGTTGTCGATGTTTGCCCTTGGTCAGGTGTCGTTGTTCAAACCTTGAGGAAGTGGGCTTTTATGTGATATGTCCCTTATGGTTAACTCTGGGTTTGTGACTGTGAGTCCTACACCTGCGTCATGTCTTGATAATTTATGGTGGTAGTCCACCATAGAGTTCTCATAGATAGCCTTATCCAGTTAGTGACCTAGTAGAGAGAGTGGCTTTCGGGCGGGGGCCGCACCCAAAGTGGATGGCAGGATAACCCCTCGAAAGTCAGCTATTAAGTGATAACCTAATAATTGTTTAGGGGGTGGGTAGTTATTAATTTAATTAAGATAATACACCCCGTACACGGTTGAGTGCTTGTATAGGCTCAAGGTGTTTGGGAAGGCCTGGAATGGCAAACCTACCACCTTGTCTTCACGAAAGGATGGTAGGGTCCGCATGATGCTTAGATGGAGCCGGGGGTTCGGGAGAGGTTACCAGGATAACCCATGATGGGGGCCGGGACCTATGGAGACCTTCCTAGGGTAACCATGTTAAGCCATGTGATGACACTCTCTCTCTAGGGTCGCTAGTGTTTTGTGAGTGGAGTCACTTGTGTACTGCGGAGTCATCTGTACTGTTGTTCTTTTCTTGCTTGCTTGAGGGTCGTCTGCTATCTCCTAGCACGGTGGGGTGGTTCCATTTTGGGATCACATGGTCGGGTGGTAGTGCCACTTCCCATCGGATGCCTTGTTCCTACCTTCACGCGAGGATTGGCTTCGCCGGTGCATCTTGGTTCGTGCTTCTTGTAGCACTTATATTCTTGATTTTGTACTTTGAGGCCGTATTGTCATTGTATCAACAACTTGTAAAATTGTAATTTATTGTTCTATGGAAGCCATGTAATTTTATGGAATATTGTAATTTAAGTCATGGGATGTATATTGTTTTAGTTATCTTTCCTATTTGTATAAATGAATCTTTGGAAGTATGTATGTTGTAATTCTGTAAGCCTATCTTTTGAAAATCAATTTATGAATATGAATTATTTTATCGTTATTGGCTTTCCTTAATTTAAATGGAAGATTGGATTAATATTGTGATGTGGTTTTTATTTTGAAGTAATCTTCGTTGGTAACCCTTTAGGATGTAATGTTAGTCTTCCGCTTATGTTAATTATGAGCAAGGTTATGTTTATTTCCCTTAATCTTAAAAAAAAAAAATTTATTGCGCCTTTTAGTTGCCTTATTGTGGTGCTATCCTTTAGGGTTCCTGGCGGGGCATTACAGTACTCCCATGGTGACAAGAATAAAATTAAGCAAAGATGATGAGTCACCTAGTGTAGATCAGACCTTGTATAGATCCATGATTTGACAACCTATTGTATCTCATAGCCTTAAGGCTTGATACTATGCAAGTAGTCTACATGGTAGCTAGATTCCAAGTTGTTCCAAAGCAATCACATGTGAATGCAACTAGAAGAATCTTCAAGTATCTATAGGGAACACTTAGTTATGGCTTATGGTATCCGAAGAAAGGAGATCTCACTTTACAAGCCTTTATTGATGTTGATTGGGCAGGCTGTATAGATGACAGAAAGAGAACCATTGGTGGAGCTTTCTTCCTTGGTGATATATTGGTTTCATGGCACAACAAGATGCAAGATTCTATTTCTCTATCCACAGTTGTAGAAGAGTATATAGCTGCCACCACATGTTTCTCATGAGTTTTGTGGATGAAACAAAATTTAAAGGACATTCAGGTAGAGTTTTCAGGCCCCATTCCTATCATGTGTGACAATTAAAGTGTTATAAATATATCAAAGAACCCTATCATACATTCTAGGACAAATCACGTTGCAATCAAACATCATTTTCTCAGGGAAAAGGTTGCAGAGTGGGAAGTAAAAGTTGAATATTTGTGCATCGGTGAACAAGCTATTGATATCTTCACTAAACCATTGTCTAAGGACACATTTGAATATCTGAGACTCAAATTGGGGGTTGTCCTAATTTATTTTAGCACTTAAGCATTTTCAACAATCTGTGGTTCAGGGGGAGCTCATTAGTTTACTTATTCCTATCCTTGAACCTCATGTCTAGTCTTAGGGGGAGATTTGAATTCGTATAAGCAGTAGTGGCCTTCCCTTTTTTATATTGTAATAATGTTTCATCTTTCTCAGCTGGAGAATGCCCTTTGCCATTTTTGTCAAAGGGGGAGAGAAGACATGTCTGGTTTGTGTGTTGACATCAATGCCAAAGGGGGAGATTGTTGGAATTATTGTCATTAATGTCAACAAGTGCTACAGGGATGCCAAGAGGACATAGAGAAACAAGTGTTGTAGGTTGCAGAAGTGATCATATCGAGATAACTTGG
Source organism: Cryptomeria japonica (assembly GCF_030272615.1). NCBI lineage: Eukaryota > Viridiplantae > Streptophyta > Pinopsida > Cupressales > Cupressaceae > Cryptomeria > Cryptomeria japonica. The sequence goes on along the minus strand of NC_081409.1, from coordinate 263,276,203 downwards.
CCAAAGAAGAAGTTAGGCATCAATATGTGTGATCGGCGTAAGTCAGACTGATCTTGGGTCATGAGGAGTCTCTTTTATTTTTTGTCGAATCGGGATAGCAATGTTGAATACCAAAGCAGGGCTACATATCACAATAGCTAATAAAGGTGGTGTAACAAGTTTATGTTATGCCTATAGTGTTAACTACTCTAATATCATTGTATTGGAATAGCTATGGCAACTAGGAAACCCAGGATAGCCATTGGAATAACTATTGAAGGTGGAATGAAAAATACTTACAATGGCGATAGAACTACACTATTCTGACAAAATCCTATCGGGATACCCTATGCTAATGCGGACACCATCGAGATGACATACAAGATTGGGACAAATCAAAAATATTATCTAGATAGACCAAGCTATTTCGATAAAGGAAAATGAAGAGAAGACGCCTTGGTAAGTTTATTAGAATAACATATGCTAATATACTAAAGGACTGTGGATATGCGATTTCAAAATAGCTATGCATATTCTTTTTCATGTTGGGTCATCTGAGTATGGGTTAGTGTCTAGACGTTAATTTGATAGTGTTGGCTATTCTGATGGGTATGCATTTCAGTATACCTATGCCGATAAAGGTGAGTTAATAGTATGTCATTGAAATGATTTGTTCTGTCATTCTAACATGTTTTTCCTATGCTGATAGTTATGATGATCCAAATGAGTGGTTGTTTGGATTGAAGTCTTTGAATTCAGGATAACTTATGCCGATAGAATGTGTCACCATGGAGATTGTGTTTCAGGATAAGTTGTTAAGGCAGAGTAGATGCGAGATGTTAGCTCGATGGTTAAATCTATACCAATATGTGCAACATGTTTGTAGAGCATGCAACGATTGTAGTCTAACAATCCACGTGGATGATTGACTTGGTTTGATCAAGTGACCTAGATGCAGATTGAGGAGATTAAGAAGACTTTGAGGAAACATTGCATGTCGACAAACATAGAGATGATCTAGCACGTGGAACTGTGACGATGACGATTATGATCAAGTCCTCCTGACTGAATCTAGCAGATCGACGACTTAGATTCAAAGTTGATCATGAACATAGGTTGGCGCATCTGGAAACTTGAACTGTTTGCTGGCCAAATACAAACCGACTAAGTGAACAATTTGCAAGCTACATTGGAAATTGTATAGATCAGGGGGCATGACAATGAGGAAGAACAATGACTGTGTTACGTGTGATGAGTTATGTCCAACTGACTGTTTGGAGGTGATGTGTGCTTTATGAACTCAATAGTGCACATAGTGTAGTGTGTTGAAATAGTAGCAGAGAGCAGGATAAATTTGATTTTTACTGAACAGGTATGAGAAGAAAGTATTGCAGAGGTAAATCTGAGAAAATAAGTAGAGCCAAAATTAGAGAAGTAATTCCAAAAGAAAGAGGCAAAAAATTGAACAAAAACAAAAGACTGATTTGGAAAAGACAAAAAGGCAGAGACAAAGAGACAGATATGAAGTATCATTAAGGTACATATTTCAGAGAAACCTATAGCTGTTACAAAATGTATTTATAATAGGGTTTCAGTAATTGTAATAAATTGTTTATTGAATCACTATGTATGTCTGAGTGGGTGCTCAGAGCAGGGGTAGGTGCTCCTTGAGTTCGTGCTCAAAGTCTTAGGGGTTGGTTCTCCTTGGGTCAGTACCCTAAAATATATTGTAACTATGATTTACTTGTGAGGCTGGATTGGAGCAGTATACTCCAGCAACTATTGTCACTGAGGTTTTTCCCACATTGGGTTTTCCTCATAATTATTGGTGTTATGTGATGTGTCCTTGTGTGTGTATGATTTTGGTTTCATTTTTATTTGCACACACACTAGATTGAATTTTTTTATTATCATTGATTCAACCCCCCTCTCAGTGTTCACTTGTGTTATTTAGAGGAAATCCATTAAATAGAATAGAAAACACTAGAGAGAATATGCAAATCTCTATATCAATTTCATAATTTTCAGTTAAAATTTCAAGACACTATATTGATAGGCTTTGGATATATCTATCTTACTAATTTGTAAAGAGGGAATTACTGCTAACTAGTCTAAACATTGAAACTACAAATTACCCATACTAATTCTTGAGAATAACCAATTAGGCCCAACTTTAGTTCCTTAGGAGAGCTATGAAATTTGGTTGATCTCTTTCGATTTTATATGATTGCATATGAAATAATGCAAGAACTATGTGAATTACTATGAAAAGGACAAGATTAACATAAATAAAAAAATATAGAAAAATAAACAACTCAAAAGTATGAATCTAGAAATGTGACACAAAGATTAACCTATAACAAAAATATGGAGTATAAAGTACTAATTATTTGTGCTAGGCATCCTAGACATGAAAGTATTTCTACCAGCTAAAACATTGGATTTCAGATCAAGATGGCCTACAAATGAACCCCTCCAAAATTTAGCCAAAAAAGTGTTAATCACATGTGCAAATAACCATGGACTATGCTCTTTTTCCTATTCACAATCTAAAACTTTGTTTCTTAGTCTACACTTTCTAACTCCACAACTCCCAGTTATCAAATCTATAGCTTGAACATAGAAAGGAGAAAAAGTGTTATTTTATATAGAGGTTTTCCTAAGCCAAAGCCCATGTGGGAATTAACTTCCACTATAGCTGTGATGATTAGAAAAGATATCTTACCTTTGGTATAGTAGACACTGAAAACCTTAAGCAAATGGTAAAATCAAATAATATTATATTAAGATTGATGATTATAATGATGTAATTGTCTTTAGATAAGACCTTTAAGGGTTGATGCCATAGAATGATATGACAAGAACAGAAACAAATATGGAATGACAATAAAAGATCAATCATGAGAAACACACTTGCATGTAGGTTGTTGTAGCTTGCTACTCCATAACAACTATACCTAAAGACACTTTCTCATTAATATACTTTATCAATGAAATTTCTTAAAATATGGATGTGTCAAAATGAATTAGAGTGGATGCATTTACATAGGGATCACAATTTATCTTATTTTAGGTTGACTTCCAATGGCCATATTAAAATATCAAGATCAAATAATAAATGGTGGGTGTTGACATTATAACACATTCGATTTTGCATGTTTTTGGCATGGACTATGGTGCTAGGTTCCATAGTCTACCTTTGAAAGGATAAAATAAATGTAGATGGATAGTATAAGGTCATATGACATAGTATTTAGTTATTTCATGAGCATAGGATGATAGTTTGGCAGTGACAAGGCTATAAATAAGTTGAAAATGAGCTATAAGAGGGAAGACTAAAGAAATAGCCCAAAAAAGAGTATTAAATTTTAAGGGGTTACACTTTATGACACTACATTTAACCCCCAATTTAGCAAGAATTTGAACTTACACTAATAGTCATGGTAAACTAGAGAGAGAGAGAGAGAGAGAGAGAGAGAGAGAGAGAGAGAGAGAGATTTACCAACCCAGGGGAGGATTAACAAGAGATACGATGATTAACAAGAGATACGATGTCACTAACTATGAGATAACAAGCCCCCCAAGGTTAGGATGTTAACCGAACAACATCCAAGTAATGACACACAAAATTGAAGACAAAATTAAAAAAAGGGAAAAAAGAAATCAAAATAATAAAAAAATATAAAAGAGTTAGCACTAAACACCAAGGCTCCAAGTCAACTAGTTGAAGAGACCCAAATAATGAAAATGTCTAAATTGCTAATATAATTTTTTTGAAATGTTATTACAAGACTACAAATGGTCTTATAGAAAGATAAAGAGCATACACTAAATAATGAGATAAGAAGCCATGATCCAACAAATAGCAACATATGCTATGGTTTCATGAGGAGTTTTAAACCATGAATTCCTCTAGACAACATGGTGCATTATGTTGGGTTATTTATGATTGCATCATGGATTGTCTTGTTATGCTATTTGATCCATAAAAAATATCTCTTAAAGTAACTAGGATGATAAATTTATCATCAACCTTCTCTCCAATTGTGAGAAGCTCTACTTGAAGTGCAAAGACACAACACAAAAATTCCTTAACTTTATTTCTAGATTGCATATTAAGTGTATGAAACTTGGACTAAAGATGAAGGATCTTGGTCTATTTCTTCACCTCATAGATGGTAGAGAGGGCATCCTAAGACTCCTTTGATATTGTTGCATCTCAAACATGTGGTTTAACATCATTAGATATGCTAAGTGTGATGAACATCAAGGCTTTGAAGTCATCCTCGTCAAACTTCTTCCATTAATCAACATCATTTGAATGTGTTATAACAATAGTAACAATCTCCCATATCTCTTCAAAAGGAGTAATTGTGTGCATCTTGGTATTTCATGTGACATAATTATGCCCTTCAAGGAGTTGCACATATGAAAGATTTATCTTTGGAATAGACATGATAACACCAAAATAGAATATACCATAGCAAAAAGAGTATTATTATTAATGGTATAGTGAAATACATAACTTATTTGGGTAGACACATTCTTTTTTGGACAAAAATAAACATTGCAGTGAGCTTAATAGGATTGTGTAGTGAGACAAGGATGCTTATGTAGGAATTATACCTCACCTTAATCATGAACACCATAGCCTTCTTCATGTTGTACATATATGTTCTTTGCTTGATAGTATATTTGAAAAAGTAAATAATCCAATAGTCCTTGTCAAATCAACTCATCTAGTTGTAGGTTTTGTTGTTATGGAGAGTGTTATGGAGAGTGTACCAGTTAATGCCTTTATTATATTATAAGCTGATACGACACCAAATGCATTCAATGGAAGATCCCACATATGATATAATTAGCATAAAAATATTCAATAGATCAACGGATCTTTCTTCACATGGTCATAGCGTTGCAAACTTGATAACTCAAGTTCCTTTCCGTCGAAACAAGGGTGATCAAATCTACAAATGCTAGGTAGGGGTAAAGCAAATCATCTCACTTGCAACTTTAATCTTACATGCAACTTCATATCTCTTCTCTTGCAGTTATTCAAAATAGACATTCACATAGATATCTGCATCACTCATTGCTCAATCTAGCATAGCAAACACTCAATCTATTATCATATATATTGTGTTGAGGTAGACCACTTTGATAGGAAATGAAACAATTCAGAAGACAAAGTCAATGGAATGATTGTAGTTAGCAAGAAGACATGTTTAAATACATACCAAAAATAGGTATACCATTTAGAAATGATAAGGACGAACAAGCACACCAAAATATGTATTACACTAAAATTCACAAGGTTCCAACTAGTGGATGTGGCAACATATTTAGTAGCCTTGCTTCATACAATTAGTGGAGAGTTTGAAATTATATATTAAAATATTGATGTTCGAATGTGCCATATGTTTATTTGTTAATTGAAAAGGTGTAATGAGATTGCCATCTATGCACAAATTTCTTTACTATTAGTTCCTAGAGCCATTTACTGAATGATAACATTGCATCATTGACCTCATGTGTTATCAGACATAAAATAAATGTCCTTCCTCCTACTCATATGATATGAAATAAAATAAAATAAAAACATATTAATACTATAGTCTTATAAAGAAATGTATGAAATACAATGATCTTATGTGCCTGAAAAAAATCTTGATAAAAAGGTTATTCTTGAAGCATTTTTTATTAGAAAAATATGCATCATAATTTGTTAGCATAAAAAAAATAATAACTATAAAAATAGTATACATCATAGCTTCTTTTCATGTTTAAATAATTTATAGTGTATATCTCATGTAGGGAGAAATATTAGATACAAGGTCATAACAAAAGGGTGTTGCTTATGTGTGTCTAATAGCTTTTTCTTGTGAACCCCTCTCTCTCTTTGCATGTGTGTGTGTGCATATATGTATGCATACATTAAATGATCACTATACTTTTTATTTATGAGTTAATCTGACATGTATGACATAGTGTAAATTATAAATATGATGAAATAAAAAAAATAACTTACACTGTGGACCACATAGAGTAGTAAGAGACATGGTAGAATAAAAATTGCTAAAATTTTCCTTCATGAACTATTAAGACATGCACCACATAGTTGAAATGAAAGGAATGATAGATTTAAAAAACCTAAGCACGTGTGTGCATGCATACACACACACACACACACATATTCCTACCAAGGACTATAGAAATTGAGTTGTACAATTAATGTTTACCTTTTTGACTCATATTAAAGATATTTTTTATATGCCAAAAATTATTTATTCTTCCTAAAAATTTTAACTAAACTTTTCTAAAGAAAACATATATTTCAAAAATTATTTTTCTTTTACTTCGTTAGCTGGAGTAATTGACCTAATATGAACAATAAATGTGCCACCATTTCTTAAATGATGGTACTGGTAGTTGAAATAAATTTATTGGCAACTATTTCTTGGGTAGAAGATAATTTGTGGGTAGTAAGCTCTTCAAACTGTGTGATTATTTAGAAAATAATTTTGACGAAAAAGAACAACTTTGAATGGTGTTGAGTTTGGAGCTTAGAATACAAGCTTTCTACCCATTAGATTTGGCTTATACTTGTAGGCATGGGAATATTTATTCTTATTATTTATTATCAATAGAATCATTTTCAATACATGTAATCATACTAGAATTCTTTGCATTTCACATAAGGGTATAACTATCTATGGATGGCAAATGAATCAATTAAAAGTTTTTGTTTCCTGGCAAAATGGTAGAGTTCATGATATCATCTAACCCTTTCCCACTTTGTTTCATAATATTTGGTAAAATAGATCCTTCCCATAGTTTCTCTTTCATTAGCATCGTAGGAATATTTTACTTAATCATAAGAATCCACAACTTTGAAAGCTATTTCACAAAAATTTTAATCTCTCTTGATATCATTCTAAACATATTTATATTTCCTGAGCTAGTCTTTCAAGAAGATTACACTTCTTTTATCATTTGAACTTCTTTATTTTTGTGCTTTACATAGAAAGAAAAAGGGTTTTATGAGACTTTTCTCTAATTAGTGCAAATCTTGGCATAGTATTTTGAAGCTTTAAGGACTAACTTAGTCAGCCATATATGACCAACTCAAAAATTATGGATGTAATGCATGTACTTAACAAACTAAAAAAAACAAAAAAAACTAAATGGTTAACTTATTCATAAACTATATAATTCATCCTTAAACTAAATTTGAAGTGCAAGGATGATTGATATTCATCTCTTTAGTATTTTCATGTAAAACTATGAAGCCTCAACCAAATGTGATAGTAAACATGCTTGCAACCCAAAATAAAAAGGAACTTCCCTCAATATATGCATAATACAAGAATTTGAAACTAGCTCTACCCAAACATGAGGGTAAAAACTTTTAAATTGTCTTATTTTAATTTCTAGTAAGATTATATTAAATACTGATGTCATGACATTCACCTACAATTGGTTTATTTTTACCTTGACATTGCAAACAAAGTCCATCAAATCCTACATAATCACTCCTTTCGCAAGATATATAGGTATATGATGGTTTTTTTAAGGATAAGATTTTGGAAGAACTTGAATTTTCGCCATCTTTTACATTACCTTTTCCAAGTCATCTTTATTATCAATAGAATAACTTTTAATACATGTAACCAAACTATAATTCTTTGTATTTCCCAAAAGGGTATAACTATCTATAGATGGCAAATAGCTGAATGAACAATTTTTGTCCCCTATTAAAATAGTTTCAAAATTAGCGCAAATTTAATAACTATTTTTTGGTATCATTCTGTAAATATATTTATATTGCCTTAGCTAGTCTTACAAGAAATTTAAGCTTTTTGTATCATTTGAATTTCTTTGACTATGAGCTTTATAATGAGAGAAAAAAGGTTATATAAGACTTTTCAAACTGTAATTATTTATATTTCCCAAAAGGGTATAACTGTCTACAAATGAAAAATGATTGAATGAACAGTTTTCATCCCCTATTGAAATAGTTTTAAAATTAGTGAAATTTTAATAACTATTTTTTGTATCATTCTATAAATATAAATTTATATTTCTTTAGCTAGTCTTTCAAGAAGATTAAGATTCTTTTATAATTTATATTTGTGCTTCCATGTGTGAACTATGTTAGAACAATTATCAATCTAGTGAAGAACAATTAAATGCTATCATCTATCAATGGCATGCAATTGAAAAATATTTTAAATAATAGTAGGTGAGAAAGGTTTATATTCACCAATGTATAGTTTAAGAGTTAAATAAACCCAAAGTTTATTTATATTTGTGCTTCCATGTGTGAACTATGTAAAACATAGATGACACAAAATGTCATGTCAACAAAACAATCCTTATTTAGATTTGTACTATTTATGTAAACCAAAATTTTATAAATAAGTTTTCAACAAGCATTTTTTTGTCCTTCAAATATATATTTTAAATTGCAACCTAATAATCCTTTGTGGATCAAATTTGCCCCATTCTTTTGTTATTTTTTTTCTAACTTCTCTCTTGTATTTAATCATCCAACCAGTAACAAAAAACTTCTCATTATATTTATTCACTCTCTCCTTCCTCAAATTTGTAGGACAAGTCCACCACATTATCTTCCTTACATTATAGAGAAGAAATTTGCATAATCATCTCTAATATTTCTTACATGGAAGAGTGCACATGCAATCTAAGCCCCTGAGAAAGAATGTGCTTCTCATTTTGTGCAGTTATCTGAGCTCTTTTCATAGCCATTTCATTTATCTAAGTGCCTTTCACAAACAATTCTATCTTACCCAGCCATTTACTTAACCATATAGAGGCAAGATTGTAAAAATTTATTATTCATAACCATCAAAAGGGACCTTTTCCCTATGATTTCAAGTAATGTAAAACAAAAGAGATCTCAACTTATAATAAATAAAAGTGCTTCCTTTCTGACAACTAATGTGTTTATTTTGAAAAATAACCATCTCCAAATATAGCATAAATAAAATAAGGGGAATTAGTTCTAATTTTAACTCAAGTTTCCATTTAGCTAAGTTACCATGAGTCAAAAGAACAAGTCCATAGAAGTCACCCTAAGGTCAAACCTAACCCAGTTGCACCACCACAATTTTAAACCTTGATAGTGAAATGATCATGAAACATACCATGATCTTTGCAAATTGAAAGTTACAAACCTTAAATGCATACTAATGTTTGAATTAAAATATAAAAATCAATTAAATCAAGATATTGAAAAAGTTAAATAGAGGTGAAATACTATAAAACAACCATTGATTTCTATGAATTCAATTTTCAACTCCATTGTAAGAGAATCTTGAGTTTCTTTGTATCATCAACAAGATATTGAATGAAGGATCTAGTTTTTTTATGTGCATAAATAAATCCAATTCATGAAAGATGCTTGATTTTCTTAAAGACGCAAAAGACATAGTTGATCTTGCTTTGAATTTTTATGCCATGCATCTTCCCCATCAATTTGGCATTGTGTTGAAAAGAATGTGTGGGATTTATTAGAGTGGTATCCTTGCTGGGTTGAGATTTGCATAGTCTTTGTATTATAAGGAAGTGTCCTGGAGATATCCTCTAAGGGATTCTCTTCTATTTTGGCCTCTAGATTGAGTAGGAGGGAAGGCTTGTTGGGCTTTGCCATCTAGAATGCATATGACCTTTGTTTTGGAATGAATGGATATGCATGCATCTCTTACTCCTTGATGCACTTTCTTCTCAAGCTATAACTTGCACTTACCCTTCACTTGCCTCTTGATTTGTTCTTCATTTATTGAGCAAATATAGAGGCTGAAAGATGTTAAGGAATTTATGGGTAGGTGAAGATGAGAAGAGTGAGAAACCTGGGTTATGTAGTTCGCACACACCATTAATAGTTTGGGATGAAAAGTGATAGTATACTTTTGATTTATGGAGACACTAATTACAATAGAAGACTATGAGGAAGATACACGTGTAGATGATGTTAAATATCTCACAATATAAAATAAAATATTAGATATATAGAAGGCAGATTTTAGGTATCTAGAAGTAGAAATTATAGAGTTTTGTTATCAATAGAGAAATAGAGTGGACTAGGCAGATTGTCAAGGCTCTAAAACTATTTGTTGTTTAACAAAAGGAAGTCAAGTATAGGAATTAATATAAAAACATTGTATCAACATATTCCAAATATTTTCTTGCAGACATTATTTTGGCTATCAAGTTGTTTTAGATTCTTGTCATCTACATATCGCTGGAGCAACCCCCACCCTTAGGATTTACCACCTATGGGAAGAAGAAAAAATTGCATATTTTAGAGAAACAAATTGTAAATTATTAGAAACACAAATTTTATTTTATTTTTTGAAATTGGCATTATTCATTTTTACTTAAAGGCATCAATGACAAGACATTAAAAATTGTGTTTCAAATTTCATTGAATTTCAAACTATCTTGTATCTAAATCTTAGGTTAAGAACAATTGAAATAGACTCATTCCACATCTTACTAGCAACAAGGATTTCTAGAAATCAAGATTTTGTGGAGCACAATCAAGAATCCAAAAAATGTTGTAAGTAAAAGTGCTAATATTAATTAGTAAAAAATAAACAATGATTTCCATCTCAACTTTTTATATGTCAAGAAACAAAATACTATCTACATATCAAAAAACAAAGTCATCCTACCGCATTTGACAGCAGCTTCGTAACAACACGACCTTGTGGTTAAAATATATTTTTATTATAATATTCATGTTTAATTTATGGCTCTTCCCAATTCCGGAAGACCAAGGCTACGACATAATATTATTATTGGTTTGAGTACCAGGTGGAATATTATCATATATAATAACCAGCTGCCATCATTTGAACGGATGGTTCACATGGGCACGAAACACTAAAATGTTAAACTATCTCTCTTCTTAATAGTAAAGAGTAAATAATTATAGAAAGCCGAGAAAACCAGTGATAGCAATCAACCTACGGACGATACTTTTCACAAAAGCAGCCATCCCAAAATGATAAGGTCGATGTGTGTAATATCGAGATAGGGAATATATTGCCCATTAAAGCAGAATTTTTTTTAACAGTGTTCTCCTGTACTGAAATGAAATGAAACACATACAAGATCACATTCAATGATAACTCTTCTTATAGCAATAATAGCGTGGACTTGCACAAAGTGGCTAAGGTGGCAACCAGCAAAATCAAATAATACATTTCTGAAAAACAAATAAAACATTTATGAGAAACAGGAGGATCTCTTAGTCAAATAAGCCGGCAAAACCAGACTGGGTTATGTTCATAAGGATGAGAAGCTAAAATATTATTCTCAAAAATCTCATTCAAGGAGAAAGTGAAAATCGTATGAGAGATTTAATGATGCTGTGCACTAAAAGGGTGAAATATTTTATGAGGTTATATGAATAAGATATAAATGATTATATATTCAACATTGAAAAAAAAATTTCCAGTACGAAAATAAATGAATTAACTAAAACGATTTGTAGTTTGAAGATATGAATGAGTTTGAATTAATTAAAAGGATTTGTAGTTTGAAGATATGAATGAGTTTAAACATTTTAGTTGGAAGACAAATATGGACAGAGAAATTTGTTATGTCTTTTTAAAAAAATAAGTTTGAATAACTAAATAGCGTGCATTCATTTACTATCATAAAAAAGTAGAGAGCACAACTGTTCTATACAAAATAAAACATTCTGAAATCATCTATATCTAATCAAATAAACTCTAACCTATTTTCTTTATGTGAAAACTATTGAAGGAAATGAATATCATGGATTCAAATCCAAGTAAGATGAAATGCTGTTATCTCCCCTCAAAGGTTCCCAAAATCACAGAAATTAATGATTTTGGAAGCCTTTGAGGGAGAGTTTGTAGCATTTCTCTCATATCTTTCCTCCTCCTCAGCAATACATCTCAATAGGTAAAATCTTTTAATGAGATTAGCTAGCCCTTCTGTAACCCACTTATCTACGAACAGTCTTCGCATGGATACCGACTTTTTTTATCGTCTACGTAAAGTAAAAAACAAGTTTATCTACACAAATTCTCTCAAAGATTTGATCACACAGGTGTCTGCCTTTTGAAGGTCAAGTCAAATTCGATGAACAATTCTCTGGTGTAAGCGAACAGGAGATTTCTTTGGAAGTAAGAAATCTACCCGAAAAGGTCAGAAGAGATGAGGTTTTCTATAATAGTGGTCTGAAAAGTCGTCAAAAAAAAGTATTGGTTTGATAAAGTAATTAAATTATTAAGATGTAACAGTTTCTGGAATGAAACAATCAGAAAACGGATTCGTTCCTATTCCAATACGTTGGACCAAATAGATTTTCCCTCTTGTATTCCATTACAATCAAAGAAACAAAATTATATTTTTTAATATTCCTTGACAATGATATGTGCAAATTGATCTCCATTTTCTACGTGTCACCAATATTTTTGGTTAGAATCGTAAGTTACTCCTTTAGTGTAGTACGCATAAGGTTGAAATCAATGTTCCTTCAATAAGTTTTTATGAAATGTAAAATATAATAGTATAATATTCATCAAAAAGTGGGATGGAAAAAATTACATTAAAAAATTACATTGAATCAAGTTTAAACATTAAAGATTTAAAGGGTTTAAGTAGCTAAAACATGTCTATCATGAGGATGGTCTTTAGCAATAGGATTGTTATGCACATTACTAAAGTCAAAATTATCGTCAATTTATTCCTATCTAGTAAGTAGACCATCCTCCTCAAGGTATCTTTTAAAGGTTGTTGAGCATGTACTAGAGATATAGTTAGCTTCAAGTAAAGAAACTTGCTCAAATTAGGCCAATTAGAAGCACAATGTCCACAAGAGCAGTTATGCCACCAAAAACTTCCTTTCTTATGAGAGGAAGTTGAGGATGGTTGTGAGGATTGGGAAAACTAAGCCTAGCATTATCTCTATTTTGAGAGTACTAAGGGTCATAAGAATTAGAATAATTGTTTAGTAGACTATCTACAACCCCATTAATATCCTCAAGCAATAGAAGAGGAAAGAGGCATAAAACTTGCAACAATGCTAGTGGAATTACCCTAATTGCCAAAGACTTGATGCAAAGGGGCAAGTGAATCTTTGCTAGCTTGCACTTGAATATGGATATGAACATTAGATAAAATCATTATATTTTTATAAAGAGATAAATGAATACCAATAGAAAATCTTCAATGAAAAAATATGTCTGTCATAATTTTAAAGAGAATATGTACTCTGTAAGCATACCAAATCTAAGTGTACTTCAACAGGAAACATGACCAATTCTCTAACAAAACAATTTGTCATGAAATGGTAGCAATCCTAAATGACCTAAAAAATCACAAATACAATTGCAATCTTCTAAAGATTTGTTGTACAACTATAACAGATTCTTGAGTGTCTTCAATTTTTCAAAGAATGGATATTGAGGCTACTAAATTATAAATGAACAAGATAAGAACCAAGATGGAGACTTTGATAAAGAATGTAGTAAGAAAATTGAGTCAATTTAGCCTTAGGAATGACTGACTAGATGCCTTGAAATCTGTGAAGCTAAATTAACATAAAGAACTAAAGTTGCATGTGATAATTTAGATAGTTCTCCATAAGAAGATGAAAACAATGTCATTAGTATAATTACTGGGGTCTATAGTTAAAAAATACTATATCAAAGTACCATTTCTAATCCTTTAACCATTCAAATGATAAAGTATTTAGAGTTATCTTAAAATCAATGTAGTTTAATATATTGAATAGGTATTCGATTTATCCAAGCATATCTTTTATCTTAAGTTGATAAGAATCATGAACAACTCTTAAATAATTTATATTTTCTTATAATTTGTCAATAGTCTTATGCATTATTATGCAAAAGCAGCATGACTATTATGATTTGAAATAATGCAGAAAAATTTCTAGTAATGGTAAGAAGAATATTAGTGTTGTTTTTATTTTTTTTCTAAAGTGAAAGATTGTGTAGTGATCTTTTCTAATGACCATTTCTAAAAAGCTAAAAAATAGATGAGTTCCTTGTGGGAAAGAAGAGGAATTAGCTTTTTGGAAATTTGGACAGAATAGATGTTTTTTTTGTGATACAACTATATACTTTTTAAGGGTTAATCTTCGTTATGTAGTAATTCATTTTTCACCTCTTTGTGAAAATTCAACATATTTTTAATAATTTTTCATCTATAGATAGAATGAAAGTTTAGAACCATTAGAAAAGACTTCTCCAAATTGGATGAGGTGAACTTTAGGATGGAAAGATCAATCTCAAAATTCATCATATCCAATATTTTATAAAATGTAGCTAGGAAAATATATTCATGACCAAGAATAATTAAATTTTGAAGCATTGGCCCTTCCTACAACCTCGGGATCTTGGGGCTTCATGTCTCATGGTGAGTCCAATTTTGGTAGATCTATAATTCAGTAAATTCATCCCATCCCCCTTTTGGTGAATTTCAAATTTTATAGGACCTTGAAAATTAATATGAGTCTATTAGGATGAGTTTGACTGATAAAAATAACAATGAAGAAGAAAAATCTACTTACAGATCTTAAATAGGCTAAAAAGGCAATTTTGAAAGTATTCAAATCAAAGGTGAATTTATGATAATTATGAATTATATTAAGAATTAATAGATTCAACCTTAAGATGTTCTTCCCATAGTGTGCTGGTTAAGTGGTGTTTCTTTTTGTTGTGACCTTCAAGATTCAAACCCCCACTAGGCCATTATGATCATAGGCCTGTGCATTCATTAAACTATAGTATAGAGATTTTCTTTAAATGGAAATATTAAACACTTATGAAATATACAAGGGATTTCTTTTATCATGGAGATGAGCCAAGGATGAACCAAATTGACACGAAATTGGTCTAAAGTAGGCATTATAATAAAGGGTACATCTAAGCTTGTAGGTCCAACCTAGGCATGAAATTTAATGAAACCGATAGTGGGACAAGTGAAACCATCATGCATCTTAATTAAGAATTCAGATTTTTCATGTGTCTTGATACAATTTGTATGTGTAAGGGAATTCTTTTGTAACCACATTTACCATGTACACTAGATCAATGAGAAAACCATGTGTGGATTTTTCATTAATTCTAGTGGCAATGTATACTGGTCATATGATGGATGCATTGAATTATCACTTTGGGTGAAGATAATATTGGGTTCAATGTTAGTTTTAGGTTTCCCTTGTTTAAGAAAAGGTTCTATCATGTTAACTAAATGCTCTTCTTCGCTAGTTTGAGCATAAATGTCTATGTAATTAGAATTTGGCTCTACAATTTTTTTTAATGGGAAGGTAAAGGATAAGTAAAAATTTGCAATTTTTCATTAGATGATGCTATGGATATATTCCTTTTAGCATTTGCAATATACACTTATATGTTATTATATCTAATGGCATCTTAGAATTCATGTCTTAATTTGTTTGGCTCATCTACTAAATTTGGCTTCTAATAAACTTCCTATAGTGTGTAAAAATTTATAAATTCAATTACTATTACAATTTTTATAAGTATTTTATTATAGATAGGTATTTTTTAAAGTTCAAAGGAGGGCTAGGTTATTATCTCATCTACACTAGCTCCTATTTGTCATTGTGACTAGATGTTAGGTAGGTAGTTTAAAAACCATAGGCAAGTGGGGATGCATCCCCTCTATTCAAGGGCCACATATGCAATACAACTTGTTGCTAGGGATTGGTGAATCAAAGTTCTTATTTGGGCTAAACTAGTTATACTTTTAGCTATGGGTAATGTGTACCATGGAAAAGTGGGTATATTATTGACATAAATGCATATATATGCATGTTTATATAATTGTGTTCTCATATTGAAGTATATACCCATAAATTTATATGTAGATATTGCCTAAGGAAGTATATGCCTAGTATATTTCATGGAATTTTTGTATGTGCATGTCTCACAGGGGTAACGGAGACATAGTATGTGCATTATCTATATTGCAAGGGGATTTTTGTGTATATGGCAAGTGGATACTAAAAAAATTCTAAATTTGTATATATAGAGAAAATATCTCAAATACATGTAAAATCTAGTGAATAGTATGATATGATTCATACGGTATAAATGTAAAATGATATAGATTTCATATAGATTAATGGTCATATTATTCTCATAGATTACTATGTAGCTCCATAACATTATAACTTGAAATGGCCTATGTAAATATATATTTTTTTGCATCAAAAATTTCAAGTATTATATGTCACAATTCATTTCTTAACCTTTCTAGATGAATCTATTAAATTTGTTTGACATTAAGATCCTCCTATAATAGATTTATTTTTTAAAGAAACCTAGAAGGATCAATAATTCATAAGACAAGAAATACTAGACACTTACAAACAAGGGTACATGAAATATAATCATATTTATGTCACGCTTACCTAAATATATATATCTTATAACATCATAACTTGAAATTGCCTATATTTTGCAACTACTTGCTGAGAGGCAGCCAAGTTTTATAGATTTATATTTCTAGCTAATGTCTTAATTTATGGTTGCATCAACTTTAAGCCAAGATTTTCGGTTAATGAGTAATGGGTGAAATTGTGTTGTTTAGTTATTGGTGGCCTAGGATGGTTCCAAATAAAATATATTTTTATGTCTCACCAATGCATTGATATCATTATTTTCAAGATTGATCAATATCTGCCATCAAATCCATGTGATGTTTAATAAGATTAGTAGTAGAAATAAAGGGATACATGGTTGATAGGTAGTATGCATAATAATTTATTATTGCTCAAGAAACCATTAAGTTTAATATGTCATGGGTTAGCTTTCCTAGTATCAAATGATGAAGACAAGGTTCCAACTAGTCCATGTGGAGACATATTTTGTGGGCCCGCTTGATGCAACCATGATCCAGTGGGTCCTCAAAGAAAACTTACCAGGTCATGCAACAAGAGTATCACAACGAAAGCAACAATAAACATTGAAACATTAAAAATCATATCATAATATCATCTTAGAACCTCCAGTAACCAAATGGTTATCATCATAGAGCATCCGGTAATCTGAACCAGTTGCATGCAAGCTATCATGCCAGATTACAATCCATCCAAAACTCTCAGAGTCTTCTAGATCTCTAATAATGAATCTAGAATCTCATACTGATCCACTTCCTACAATGATCACATAAAACCATATATATACCCTCTAGAACATATTTGGGTTGGCCACAAAATATTACATTTACCAAGATAGGAAAATGAAGCGTATAAATAGTTCAGCCCGAAGAATGAATATAAATTCTTGAGAAAAGAACCACCAAGAAGTGCAAATCAACAAGAAGGTCGACCAAAGACTTAGGAACATCTAGCAAGACCCAAAATAGATCCACACACCAAGAAACCACTCTGAAAAAGAAGAAATCTCTGACTAGTAAGCCCAAAACTGCTCCAGAACCCAGAAACAGTCAAACCGAAAGTAATATCTTTTTGGAAAAGAATCAAAATGAACTAAGAATCTGGAATTGAGCACAAGAACCAGCCTCATAACCGAAAATATGATTTGCAATGAAAAGCATGCAACTACTGGAACATACCGATACGAATACATAAAATTGCACACTGAATTGAACAAGAACTAAATAAAAGGGAATTATTTTGGTTGATGCAAGATTGCTTATAGATCAGGGATGCTCCTACATCACTGCTACATAAAATTGGTAGAGAGTTTGAAATTATATATATAAAAAAATATGTTGTAATGTGTTATATGTTTATTTTTATTTTAAATGTTATATTACAATGATCATTTATGTACATATTTCTCTATTGTTAATCCCTTGAGCTATTTAGTGAATGATAACATTGCATCATTGACCTCAGTTATCATTAGATGCAAAATAGTTATGTCCTTCCACCTACTCATATGCCATGAAATAAAAGAAGAACATATGACCACTAAAATTTTATTAAGTAATGTATTAAACAATATGAGCTTATTGTGCCCCAAAAGAATATTGATCATTTGTAAGGACAAGTTACAATAAAAGTGTATTCCTTAAATATTTTTCCCTAGAAAATTATAATTATTTAGATATGAATATAAATATTATAAAAGGAATAGACATCATTACTTATTTTCATTTTTAAATAAGTCATGATGTATATTTTCTACGGAGAAATATTAGAAATGAGGTGATAACAAAAAGAAGTTGTTTATTTGTTTCTAATATCTTGCTCTTGTGAACTTATGTCTCTCTCAATGTTTTTGCACGTGTATTTATACATTAAATGATCAATATAACTTTCACTTATGAATTAATATGACATGTATGACATAGTCTAAATGATAAATATGGTGGAAAGAAAAACCAATTTAAGCCATGGACAACATAGACTAGTAATAGACATGGTAGAATAAAAATTGCTATATTTTCCTTCGCAAATTAATAAGACATATATAACATAGTCTCAATGAAAGACATGATAGAATAACAGATCATATATAGTTAAAAAAAACTTAAATACATATACATATCAAAAAAAATATTTTATTTTGGTTGGACAAAAGACCCGTGACCTGAAATATATTTATATATATAGCAAAATACATATGAAGTTTAAAAGAACTAGATAAGCATCGATCATTATAATCTTGGCCATCATGACCTGAAAAACTATGACTCGATATTTTTAAACGTCATAAGAAGCCAGAGCGTCCAACGTGGAATAGTGGTTAAATTCGTGTTTAATTATGGCTCTTCCTAACTCTGAAAGGCCGAGGGTACAACATTTGTTTTAATTGGTTTGAGTACCAGGTGGAATATTATTATCTATAACCAGCTGCCATCGTTTGAACGGATGCTCCACATGGGCACGCAGCACTAAAATGTTAAACTATTTCTCTTTTTAATAGTAAAGATTAAATAACTATAGAAATCTGAGTAAACCAGAGATAGCAATCAATATGATACTTTTCACAAAGGCGGCCATCCCAAAATGATAACCTCACTGTGTGTTATATTGAGGGCTGAAGCTATTTTGGTTCCAAAACAGACTTTTCTTACAGCATGTTAGCGACAGGTTAGTCACCGTTTATTGCAAAAGCAACGGTGTAAAACGCGCGACTAACACGCATGTTTGTCAATCCGTACTCTCATTTTAGAACCAAAATAGACGTGTCCAATATGAAACGGAGAATATATTGCCCATTAGCGTAGAATTTATTTACAGTATACTCCTGTATTGAAATGAAGTGAAATACATAAAGGATCACATTGATTGGTCACTCTTCTTATAGCAATAATAGTGTGGACTTGCACAAAGTGGCTATGGCGGCCACCACCAAAATCAAATAATACATTTGTGAAAAACATATGACAAACATTAGGAACAGTTCAGTCAAATAAACCGGCAAAACAAGAGTGAGTTTTGTTCATTAGGAGAGATGCTTATATATTTTTCTCAAAAATCTCATTCAAGGAGAAAGGGAGCAAGGGAAAATGGTACGAGAGATTTAATGGTGCTGTCCAGTAAGAGGGTGAAATATTGTATGAGGTTACATAAATAAGATACATCCATATAAATGATTATTCAGTCAAGATAAACAAAAATTTTTGCAGTTTGAAAAAAAAATTAATTACAAAGATTTGTCGCATGAATATATGAATCAGTTTATACCGATTTAGTTGGAAGACAAATGTGCACAGAGAAGTTTGTTATACTTTTCCTAAAAAATAATTTTGAATAAGTAAATAGCCTCGAATCATTCATAAGCACTGTCTAGGAAATAAAAATAAAATGTAACATCGAAAGCATTAAATTAACAGAGAACATAGCTGTTATATGTAGAATAAAGCATTCGAAAATTGTCTATATCTAACCAAATATACTATAATCTACCTTCTTTGTGTCAAAATAAATCCAAGTGAGATGAACTGCTGGTATCTACCCGCAAAGGTTCCGAAAATAATCTACATTTCTCTCATATATTTCATCCTCCAATGCAATGGATCTCAATAGCTAAAATCTTTTAATGAGATTAGCTGGCTCTTCTGTGATATGTTATTTGGCTAGAGGAATATATATAGGCAAGAGTTGCAATGTATCTGAACGAAATGTTCAGTTAGCTGTACCCCACTTATCTATAAGTGGTCTTGGCCTGGATACCGACTTTCTTCATTCTCTACATAAAGTAGAAGACAAGTTTATCTACACAAATTCTCTCAAAGATTTGATCAAACAAGTGTCTGCATATCGAATCTCAATTCCAATTCGATGAACAGTTCTCTGATGTAGGCGAACAGGAGATTTCTTTGAAAGTAAGAAATCAACCATAGAATGTCAGAAGAGATAAGGTTTTCTATCTTAGGGTTGTCCGAAAAGGAAGCCATCGGGAGAAAAAAATATTGGTTTGATTAAGTGGTTTAATTATAGAATTGTTACAGTTCCTGGAATGAGACAATGAGAAAAACGACGCGTTCCTATTTTCTGAGTTGAAATTGTCGACCTAACAATTCTTCGTGAGGATTTATTCCGATACGGTGGACAAAACTGATTTTGTCTCTCGTATTTCATTACTATGAAAGAAACAAACTAATATTTTATAATATTCCTTGATAATGACGTGTGCTTATTCAACTCCATGTTCTACGTGTCACCGATATTTCTGCTTAGAAGCTAGGTTACTCCTGCAGTGTAGTACGCGTAAAGTTGAATTCAATGTTTTTAAAAGTATTTTTCAGTTTTTAGGAAATCTAAAATATAATAGTATAATATTCATCAAAAAGTGGGACATAAAAAATTACATGATGGATCAAGATTAAACATTAATAAATTAAAGGGTCAAGTTTGAGTAAAAAACCAAAAAATTCAAGTAGCTAAAACATGTCTATCATGAAGATGGTCTTTATCATTAGGATTGTTATAGATATGATTAAAGCTTAAATTATTGTCAATTCATTCCTACCTAGTAAGCATACCATCCTCCTCAAGATAGCTTTTAAAGATTGTTGAGTATGTACTACAGAAATAGTTAGCTTCAAGTAGAGAAAATTACTAAAGTTGGGCCAATAAGAAGCACAACGTCCATGAGAGGAGTGTTGCAACCAAAAACTTCCTTGCTTATGAGAGGAGGTTGAGGATGGTTCTGAAGGTTGGGAAAGCTAGGCATAGCATTATCTCTATTTTTTGAGTATTAAGGATCATAAGAGTTAGAAAAGTTGTTTAGTAGACTATCTACAACCCCATTAATATTGTCAAGCAAGAGAAGAGGAAAGGGGCATAACACTTGCAACAATGCTAGGGGAATTGCACCAATTGCCCATGAATTGATGCAAAGGGTTAACCTCAAGTGAATCTTTGCTAGGTTGTGCTTGAATATGGACATGCACATTAGATAAAATCATAAAATATTTATAGAGAGATAAATGAACACCAATAGAAAATCATACAAGAAAAAATTTATCTCTCTTGATTTTAATGAGAATATGTATCCTATAAGAATACCAAATCTAAGTATACTTAAAAAGGAAACGCGACCAATTCTCTAACAAGGCCATATGCCATAAAATGGTAACAAACCTAAAAGGCCTAAGAAATCACAAATCCAATTCCAATCTTCTTAACATTTGTTTTGCAACTATAAGAGATTCTTGAATGTTTTTAATTGTTAAAAGAATGGATATTATGGCAACTAAATAATAAATGAACAAGATGGCAACCAAGGGAATAAAAAATGTAGTAGGAAAATCGAGTCAATTTAGCTTTAGGAATGTCTGACTAGATGCCTTGAAATCGATAATGCTAAATTAACATAAAGAACTAAAGTTGCTTGTACTAATTTAGCTAGTCCTCCATAAGAAGATGAAAAGAAACTCATAAATATAATTAGTGGGATTTGTAATTACAAAAAAATGTATCAAAGCACCATTTCTAATCCTTTCACCATTCAAATGATAAAGTATTTAGAATTATGTTAAAATCACATTAATGTAGTTTAATATTTTGAATAGGCATTTGATTTAGATAAATATTTTTTTTCCTTAACTTGATAATAATCATAAGCAACACTTAAATAATTTATATTTTCTTTTAGTTTCTCAAAAATCTTATGCAATTTTATGCAAAAAGAGCATGACTATTAGGATTTGAAATGATACACAAAAGTTTCTAGTAATGATAAGATGAATATTAGTATTGTTTCCCTTAGTTTTTAAATAGGTAATATTTATTTTACACTTTATTTGTTCTAAAACTAAATCATTATCCTATTTTTATAGCTGAAAATTTTAGAAGAATGGGACTTAAAGTGAAAGATTGTGTAGTGATATTTGTTAATGACTATTTCTCAAAAGCTAAAAAATGATTCTTGGACCATTTCTCTATCTCTTCATATTAGAAGATCATTCATTCCAAGCTATCATCTCAATGGCATATCTACTATTCTAATAAGGAGGATGAACTTGTTGATATAAAATCTTTATTGGGAATTATTGATAAAATAAGGATACATTTCACTTTCTCATTCTTCCCCTTCATGAAATGCTTTATACAACCTATGTTAGAATAATTCATTCCTTCTAAGGGAAAGTACTCTCTCTTGGATTTCTCTTCATATAAATATTTTAACAAAGAAAAGGAATGAAAAAATAGGAATTTCTACATCTCTTATATCAGTGCTTTATGGAAAAGAAGAGGAAATGGATTTGTGGGAAATTGAGTTTGATGATTTTCCTAATACAATTCTACAATTTTTTAAAGTTTAAGCTTCCTGATGTAGTAATTCATTTTTCACCTCTTTATGAAAAGTCAAACTATTTTTAATAATTTTTCATCTATGGACAAAATAAAATTTTCGAACCATTAGAAAATCTTTCTTCAAATTGGAAGAGGTAATATTTAGGATGGAAATATCAATCTCAAAAGTCACCATGTCCAATATTTTTAAAAATATTAATAGTTAAAATATATTCATGATCAATGATAATAAAATATCGAAGCATTGGTCTTTCCTAGAATCTCCATGATCTAGGGGATCCATGTTTCATTGTCAATCCAATATTTTTGATTAGGGATCAAACACATTCTGAGGGGACTTGAAACCCCTTATAACAAGTTTTGAAGGGACCCAAAACCCTCTAGACTTAATCAGAATCCAAAACTCAAAGGAAGAATGCTAACAATAGATAAAACAAAGAGTAATAGTAGCCAACCAACAACCAAACAATAGCTAAAAGGCATCAAAGATCTTGCTGAAACACCCACAGGGCCTAAGCAATCAAACAAGAGAGACTACATAGACAAACATGAGCATAGGGTTTTAATAGGCTTCCTTAATGTTAAAAATGGGTTTTAATAAGGCTCCGATAACCTCCACCTCCTCTGACATATAAATGAAGCATGCAAAAAAAAATGGAAAACTAGGTTTTAAAAAGGCTCCCAAAACCTTCACCTAGTGCTGAAACATGAGCCCAGTGAACACCAAAACCTCAAACTCCACCAAATTCTCCACCTCTATAGTAGAAGAAGGATAGCGAAAAAGAGAAAAGATGTGAATAGAGCTAGTGCAACCAACCACCGGAATAAGAGGAGCAAAAGCCCCCTTAAAGTAGCTTCCAAATTCACCCACCAAACCAAGATCCACCTAAATAGGAACAACCAGTAGGGAAGAAGAAGCGAAAAAAAGAAGATCCCTGGCCAACCCCACACAAAGGTTCTTGATCTCAAAAGAAGAAAACTCCACTTCAATAGGAGTATCACGGAGGAGGGCCAAAGAAAAAGTATCATAGGCTCACCAAAGAAAATAGAGACTAGGAAACCATAGAGCTCCAACAAATTGCACAAGAATATGAATCACCTAAAATTTATTTCCTAATGTTTCTATTTTTTTATAATTTGTTTCAAAATATAAAAAATGCTTTATCTATTATTCTATTAGATAATAGTACTCTACATTCTTATTAAGATAATGTTAGAATATCAAATGTCAAAGCATCAACCTTTAAGAAGCGAGAATTAAAATAGGTTGACCAAATTTCCTTAAGTTTGTATTTTGGTTTGCATTTTCATGAATAGTATTCTATAGTCATTTCACTATTATATAATAGCAACTAGTTCTCTCCCATTTCTTTTGACAATGCAATGTGTGTTAAAGCCACTTGATTTTTTATAATAATAATCTAAAGTATACATAAATTTATAAATATCAAATATATAAAAAGGTGAAATATATAACTTTAACTGACTCATTTATATAATGATAAAATAATTAGTTCTTATAAAATATTATATAATAAATAAAATTATTAGATAGTAATATAATAACTAATAAGTAATATTGAAATATAATCTATATATATATTAGTAATAAATAATAGAATAATTACTATGAATAATAATAGATGTTACTATGAAAACAAATTTAAGGTAAAGCGCGAGCACATAAATATTATATTAATAATAAAAAACATATGTAGAGAGATGATGGAAATTGGAAATATGAAAAAACCAGAGAGTGAGACAATAGAGAAGTAGAACTAGAGGAGAAGAAAAACATCCAAGCCCAAAAGAGGAGAGCATAGCACTTACAAACTCGAGACCCACACAATCACCATATTAAGAGCGAGGCTCAATCTGCACCATGTGTCTTACTTGACGAAACTAAATTTGACCAAAAAGAGAAAAAGAAGAGAGCATCGTTCAATTTTCATATACATCCAAGAAAAATTAAAGAGCAAAAAATTTGAGAACATCACAAAAGTAGAAACATCACCGGGGTGCAGCATAGAAACATCACCGGGGTGCAGCATGACATCAAATTAGGGGTTGTTTTCCCCCAACCAATCTAAGCCTGAGATTCTTCCCTTTGAAGACCCACATTATAATCTTCAACCCCGTTTCGAAGACAATCTTTGGAATAGACTTCCTTGTGTGTGTGGGAGTTGCCTAGGCTAAGCCCAACATCTCGTAGTGCCTATGATTCACATACTCTAAAACCAACAAGCAGATCCTTCAGAGCCCTACACGAGTAATCATTTGAGTAGATAATAGTCAGTTTAGTAGCCACAAGGATGGTTATTGTTATTGTTATTGTTATTATCATAATGATTATTAAATTTCATTAATTAATTTTAATTTAATGATTAAAAATTATTGTATGTGGAACTTCAATTCTAATTTGACATATTTTGTTTTTTGCAAAACTTTTACTGTACATATCTAGTTTCTATTACATGTAGAAATCATTATTGTTAAAATGTTGTTTAACTAAGCATTATGTTATAGATGAACGTAGAATTTCTTTCACAGTGCACTTCTGTGCACTTCTGTATTGAAATGAAATGAAATACATACAGGATCTGCACTAAATGTCTAGTTTGTTGTACCCCACTTATCTATGAACAGTCAAATTCGATGAGCAATTCTCTGATGTAAGCGAACAGGAGATTTCTTTGAAAGTAAGGAATCTACCCTAGAAGGTTAGAATAGTCTTGTCTGAAAAGTCCTCGAAAAAAAGTATTGGTTTGATTAAGTGATGAAATTATTCAGATGTAACAGTTTCTGGAATGAAACAATGAGAAAAAAGATTCGTTCCTATTTTCTCTTTTAAAAAATATCGACCCAACAATTCTTTGTGAGGAGTTATTCCGGTACAGTGGACCAAACTGATTTTCCCTCTTGTATTCCATTACAATCAAAGAACCAAAATAATATTTTATAATATTCCTTGAAAATGACGTGTGCAAATCCACCTCGATCTTCTACGTGTCTCCAATATTTCTGGTTAGAATCGTAAGTTTCTCCTGTAAATCAATGTTTCTTTAGTAAGTATTGTTTAGTTTTTATGAAATCTAAAATATAGTAGTATAATATTCATCCAAAGAGGGATGGAAAAAATTACATTAAAAAATTACAATGGATCAAGTTTAAACATTAACAATTTAAAGGGTCAAGATTGAGTAAAAAACACATAAAATTTTAGTAGCTAAAACATGTCTACCATGAGGATGTCATTATCATTAGGATTATCACATACATTACTAAAATCAAAATTTTCATCAATTCATTCTTATCTAGTAAACATACCATCCTCTTCAAGATATCTTTTAAAGGTTGTTGAGCATGTACTAGAGAAATAATTAGCTTCAAGTAAAGAAACATACTAAAATTAGACCAACTAGAAGCACAAAACCATGTCTATTCTATAAGCAAACTAAATCTAAGTATATTTCAAAGGGAAACATGACCAATTCTCTATTAGAACCATATGCCATGAATGGTAGAAAACTTAAAAGGCCTAAAAACTCACAAATATAATTACAATCTTCTTAAAATTTGTTGTATAGCTATAAGATATTCTTGAGTGTCTTCAATTGTGAAAAGAATGGATATTGTGGCTACTAAATTTTAAATGAACAAGATGAGACCCAAGTGGGAGACTTTGATAAAGAATGCAATAGAAAAATCAAGGAAATTTAGATGCCTTGAAATCTGTGATGCTAAATTAACATAAAGAACTAAAGTTGCTTATGCTAATTTCGATAGTCCTCATAAGAAAAATGGAAAAAAATACATAAATATAATCAATGGGGTTTATAGTTGCAAAATAGTATGTCAAGGTAACATTTTCTAATCGTTTCACCCTTCAAATGATAAAGTATTTAGAATTATGTTAAAATCATATTTATGTAGGCATTCAACTTAGCTAAGCATATCTTTTACCTTAAGTTGATAATAATCATGAACACCACTTAAATAATTTATATTTTCTTTTATTTTGTCAATAATCTTATGCAATATTATGCAGAAAGTGTGTGACTATTATGATTTGAAATAGTGCAAAAAAGTTTCTAGTAAAGGTAAGATGAATATTAGTATTGTTTTTAGTAATTTTTTAAATAGCCAATATTTGTTTTACACTTTATTTATTCTAAAAGTAAATCATTATCCTATTTTTATTGGTGAAAATTTTAAAAGAATTGGACTTAAAGTGAAAGATTGTTTAGTGATCTTTGCTAATTACCATTTCTAAAAAGAATAAAAAAATTATTATGGGACAATTTCTCCGTCTCTTTAGCTTAAAGAAGATCATTCATTTCAAGCTATTATCTCAATGGCATATCCACTATTCTAATAAGGAGAATGAACTTGTTGATATGAAATCTATATTAGAAATTATTGATAAATTAAGGATACATTTCACTTTCTTACTCTTCCCTTCACCAAGTGCTGTAAATTATCAATGTTAGAATAATTCTTTCCTTCCAAGGGAAATTAACCCCTCTTAGATTTCCTTGCATAAAAAATATTTTAACAAAGATAAGGCATTAAAAATAAATAATTTCTAGATGATTTTCTTAATAAAATTCTATAATTTTTTAAAGGTTAAGCTTCCTTATGTAGTAATTCATGTTTCACTTATTTATGAAAAGTCAACCTATTTTTAATAATTTTTTATCTATGGATAGAATGAAATTTTAGAACCTTTAGAAAACCCTTCTCCAAATTGGAAGAGGTAATCTTTAGGATGGAAATCTCGATTTGAGAAGTCACCATGTCTAATATTTTGGTTAAAGTATATTCATGATCAAGGATAATGAATTCTTGAAGCATTGGTCCTTTCTAAAACCTCCATGATCTTGGGGATCCATAATTTATTGTGAATCCAATGTTGATAGATCTAGAACTAGGTGGATTCCTCTACTCCTTATTTTTATGAATTTCAAATTTGATAAAACTCTTAGAGGTAATGTGAGTTTATTAGAAGGATTTTTTTATATAAAATATAGTGATGGAATCCTTATTAAATTATCTATAGGTTCAAATAGAAATAAAGATGAATATAATGTACTTATAGATCTTAAACAATTTATAGAAGGAAACCTCAATAATATTAAAATAAAATAATATGAATGCATGATAATTATATTTTTGTTAATAACTAATAGATTTAACATTAGATTTACGTTCACCTTTCTATAATATAATCTTTATTTTATTTGAATAACATTCTATCTTATTTAATTTTTTTGTTATGTTTAATTTCTTCATAATTTTATCTAAATTAGATAACCTTTTATTAGAATTCACTATGCAAAAAATAAATTTATTCGCATCTAGGAGCGCTCTCCATATCTATAAGAATCTTTGTTCAACTGAACAAAGACTAGAATCTCTTATTGTGTCCCAATTAAAATATTTCTTAGTGTTCATTTCATTGGTTTCTATAAATATTATTTAAGCAACATTTGTTACATCTCAGTAGAGTCAAATAGAACTTTGGTATTCTCTCTTATAAAAAATTTCATATCAAATAGGTCATCCATTATTTGGGATCAACCAATAGAAAGAGGTATTCTATTCAGTAATGGAAATAAGTTGAGAAATATGGAGATGGAATGACCAACTTTAGTCTCTTTGATCACCATAGATGTTGACATTAAACAAAAAGGGAAGCTAAGGAATTCCAACTATTTTTCAATACTTTGTTTTTTTTTAACAATTCCATGCTTAATGTTGCTCAATAAATCTTTATAAGGGGAATATCATTGCCTAATCGCTTCTTTCTTTGCAAGGGAGAGGCTGAGGATATTGCTCATCTTTTATTACATTTCTCTTTTAGCTAGGAGACTTGGACCCACTTCTTTGACATATGTGGTATTAGTTGGTGCTTCCCCTTTAGTTTGCTAGAATATTGGTTGCAATGGTTGTGCCCCTCAGAAAATCAAGCTCTTAAGTTTCTTTGGAACTTTATGCTCCCTCATGTGGCCTAGGGCATTTGGAAGGAAATAAATAGTCCCATATTTAGAGACATAGATTCTCTGATTGTTGTGGTTTCTCATCGTATTCAATCCTCTATTAAGGAAAATTTCATTATGTCTTGCCCCTCCTAATAGTATGATCCAACTATTAGGTCTTCAAAAATGGACTGGGAGATTATCAACAGATGGCACATTGACTGGGATATTTCTAGACCTACTATTAAAATGAATCACACAAGACCCAACATTGCTTGGATTTCTCCCCCTAGGGGGTGAATCAAGATTAATGTTGATGGGGCGACCAAACATAATCCTGGGCCGACAGGCTATGTGGGAGTTGTGCATGATTAAAATGGTAGTCTTGTCTTGGTAGTGGCACTCCCGCTAGGCACTCAGAAAAACCATTTTGTCGAGGCAAATGTAGCCTACATTGGGATTAAAATGGCTAGCCACAGAGAATTTAAGAAGGTATGGTTGGAGAGTGATTCGTTAAATATAATAAATTGTTTGAATAAAAAGTCTCTTCCTAGCTGGATGATTAACCATTTAATGCAAGAATGCTTTGAAATAATGACCAAATTTGAGGCTATTAAAATCTCACATGTTTTGAGGGAGGGGAACAGGCCCATTGACCACGTGGCTAGTCTCAGTGTGGTTAGAGATGATGAAAAGTGGTGGCAAGAAGGGGATTCCTTCCCATTCCAGTTCTGTGAGTTGGCAAGGAAGGATACCAAAAATCTCTCTTTGCTTGAACATTAATGATGATGGATCACATATGTAAGAATTTTCATAGAAATAAGTGAAGGCGAGTTTCCAGATTGTTCATGTGTTACTGTTTGGTTTGTGTCGGCCTGAAGTCTAGTTTTGGTGTTGTCTGAAAGAATTATATAAGCAATATCGTAATGAGGGGAGACAAAAACATAATGGAGCCATCCTTGTGTGAGATTTGTGAGAAAAATGAGGAGGTCTGGAGGGAAATCATAGATGGGGGTATGGAGCCCTTTTTTTTAAAACATCATGGATAAAACCCTCAGCTCACAAATTTATTCATGAGAAATTGGGATAATGGGGTGTTGCATGTATATGGGGGAGAGTTTAGAATCAACGAATCCTTTATTGATGAAATTTCTGGGCTCAATAAGGAGGGCAATAAATTTTTTCATGGAAAGGAAAAATTCAGAACAAGCCCTCTCAGTTTTATATGAAAAATAGAGTGAAAGAAGAAGAGTTAAGAAGAACCTGGATGACAACTATAATAGTCTGGACTTTTAGAGTCTTTAGGCAGACATCTAAAAATTCATAATGAGGTACATAACCCTTTATGGCCACTTTGCTAGCATCTTTTCTTACCATTTCACTATTCTGAATGATTTTAGGCATGACAAAAGAATTTCCATTCCGTTTTACTTGCTGTCTTCATTGGAGCTATCTATTACTAAGAATTCTAAGAATGGGGGTTTAATCTTCCTTATCATGGAGTAGGAAAAATCCCATGAGGTTAAACCCTCTCCTTCTCTGAAAAGCCCTAAGTCTTTATCCAGCTAGGAGCTGCATGAGGTTTCAGATGTGGAGTTTGATGATGTAGAGGTTGGAAGGGCTATGGATTGGAATGATGTCTACGTGTCAGATAACTCATATTATAAGCCCTTGGAGGATGAGGGTCCCTTGAAGAGGACCACTCCTCAGACCTGTAGCAATATAAAAAACCCACTTGGATGAGTTGCTAAAAAGAAAACCCTGTTTCATAGACCCACACCTTGGGCTCGCAAAGTCTGAAAAATAGAAGAAAGGAAAAAAGGCAAAGATTATGACCAAGTAGGATAATAAATAAATAAATTGACACCCTCCTCAATGTGGACCCTAATGAGATCAAAGAGGACTAAATGGATGTTGATAAGCTCTTGGGGAAGTTGCTGATGTATCAAGAGAAGTTCTTCTGATGGGTTTGTGGGGAAATTAATATTCTGAAAGAGGGGATTAAGGATCTCATTCCCACTTTCACTAAGATTCCAGCTCTAGATAAGACTAACGAACTACTGAATTCATCCCAACAAATTGTGAAAGATATTAAGGTTATGAAGACTAAACATGAGGCTAAAATTGAGAGGCAACTGAAACAAATATAAAAAGTAAAAAGTAAACTAAATGGTTTGGTGGAGGTTAGCAAGGAAACCATGCATAGCAGTGTTGATGGTTTCAAAGGAGTCAATAAGGAAATTTCCATGCAGAAGAAGTAGATGACCAGACCTGAGAGATCCCCAGATATTAGCTTGGCTAAGATGAACCAAGAGGTGTAGGCATCCACGGGACAATCTACCAAGACAAGAAGCAAACATCAAGTTACTGGTAGTTTGAGGTTCATTATGGAGGAAGTCCAAGAGATTAATAATAAAGCGATCCAAAAGAATGTTGAGATTATGAAAGCTCTTTCTTAGTTTTTTTTTTTTCTGCTTGTGTCTTGTTTAGGTCTATTTTTTGTGGTTTTCTATTTTGGCATGATTCCCTTGTTTCATGAGCTGGTTAGCAACTGGTTAGACTCTGGTTACTGTGTTTGATTTTTTTGTTGGATTTGGGTTTTGGGTCCCTGTAAAACCCATTTATCATAATAAAAAATAAATCTTTAGATAAAATTGCTCCAAAGGCTCTTGTTTCTTTTGCCTTATTAAATATTTCAAACTCCACACTCCAGTCCACTAGTTCTTATCCTACTGTCAACTTGGTGGTTGCAAAAGTATGTGATCTCCTTTTGATCTGTATAAATAGCCATTGCTTCCTGACTCACATCAATGAATTTCAAACAACTAGATGCTTTTGGTGGTGGGAAAGTTGTGTTGTTTTTTGAAATATCCTAATGATCGAGAGGCTATTTTAGATGTTGGGGATTCGGAATGGGATTCATATGGTTAGATTTATTGATTCTAATTTTTTCAGAATAGATTTGCATAAAGACTTCATTTATCAAAATGATGAGGATGATGTTTCTAAATTTGTAAGGGAAATGAAATGAAAAATAAGGATAAGATTGAAGACTTATAATTAATTAGATTGATTATGGAGTCAATTCAGTAGAAATTGCAAAATTATTATTTTGAATGTTTAGAATGATAATAATGAAATATTTAATTTATTAAATAGATAAATGAATTTTTTTTTCAATGATGAAGTTAGCTAGTTAGAGAAGAAGAAGTTTCTAGTTTAAAATGGACTTAATTAAACAAGATGAATATGAAAATTATATGGATTTAGTTATAAAAAATAGATAATTAGATCTGATAAAATAAATAAATAATACAAAATCAATAGATAAATGGAAAAATAAAATAGTTAATAAATAATAAAATAAATGATAATAAATAATAATCATTTAATGATTAATAAATAATAAATAATGTGATTAATAATTAATCTTTCAATAATTAGGATTCAATAATTCTTGAATAATTTTAGTTTCTAGACATTTATTTCAAAAGAAAAATCCCTATTCTTGTTATCTATATAATGAGTTAATGAAAAATGCAAAACATATATTATCATCTATACCTTTCTTTTAGTCCTTCATATGTATCCCTATCCTTTTATCTATCTTACACTATATTACTATTCATATTTCTTATATATGGATTTTGTCACATTTGTTTGAGCCCTTTACATTTATCACCTACAGTGTTTTTATATTTATCCTTTTACTTGTTGTTGATTTGGAGATTAAATGTGTGGGCACTTATTTGATGCTACCATTTGCTTGTGATTATTAATTGGCAATAGAAATGAAAGAGGTGGTTATGTAATTATAGTTACCTTTTGTAAGGTGGCTAAGTTTTATATATTTTTTCTTTGTAGCCAATGTTTCAATTTATGGTTGCCTCATATTTGAGTCATTATTTTAGGTGAATGATTAATGGGTAAAATTGTGCTTCTTATTTATTTGTAGCCAAGTATGGTGTCAAATAATAGTATTTTAGGCCCCATCGATGAACTCATACTATTGATTTTAAGATAGATCAACACCTACCATGTAATCTAATTGATTTTTAATAAGATTAGTAGTAGAAATAAAGGGATAGATGGTTGAGAGGTACCATGCATAAGAAAAAAAATTTCTCAAGAAACCATTGATCAATATGAAACATTTTACCTTTTCTAGAATCTAAAGAAAAAGTTTCAGAGGGTTTCAATCGGTGCATGTGGCAACATATTTGGTAGACCTACTAAATATAATTTCTATAATGTTTGAAATT
This sequence comes from Cryptomeria japonica, assembly GCF_030272615.1. Classification (NCBI taxonomy): domain Eukaryota; kingdom Viridiplantae; phylum Streptophyta; class Pinopsida; order Cupressales; family Cupressaceae; genus Cryptomeria; species Cryptomeria japonica. The sequence goes on along the minus strand of NC_081409.1, from coordinate 263,243,195 downwards.
ATATATTAAAATAATTATGTTGTAATATGGTATATGTTTATTTCTTATTTTTTCAATTTTTTTTTTTTGAATGAATAGTGGTAAATGTTTATTGAATCGAATAAACATTTCAAAATAACAAGGCAACAGCCAACCAAAGGCCCAAAGAAAGCCACAACCACCATACAACCAATAGAAAGAACTCAAAGGAACCCCAAATGTTACATTCAAGTATCCTCCATAGTTAAGTTCTCTAATGTCACCACATAATTTGGCGGTAATAGATGCCAATCATCCACTCCTACATATCAAGATATTTTGAGGCCCCTTTACCTAAACACTCAGCCACTCTATTCCACTCATGGGGGATATGCCTGAAAGAAATTTGTTGCAGGAAGGAGAAAACTTGCAAAAACTATCTAGTAACCAAGGCAAAATGCCAATTAACACCATCCAATTTATCCTCCTTCAACATATCAACCACCACCTATGAATCAGATTCACTAATTAATACCTTTCCATCCAAGGGAGGAACCTCTCTCCACAACATAAAGAATTGAAAGAGCCTAAATAATATTATTAAAATGATAACTCTTATAGGAGGAGAAAAATAAAGAAACCATGCGATCACTGCCTCTACCAATGCCCTCGATACTTGCATGCGCTAGGTTCATTTTAGAAGATCCATTTGTATTGATCTTCAAAAAAACCTCGTGAGGAGGAAGTCAATGACCAACTCTTTGAATCTTTTGTTTGGCCTATCTACCTTTTCTACCATTAGGGGAACTCAAGCCAATGGCAACCAAATTAAGATATCTGAAAACCACTGCATCACTAGCATCTGCAATCTCAGAGATGTCACATTTAGCCAAAATTGTCTCTTGAAGCTTACTAAAAATTTGAAGCCATATGTTCTTACTCTCCATTCTTGAATCTTGAAAAATCCTTTAATTCCTCTCAATATAGAGATTCCAAATAATGATGCAGGGACCCACAATCCAAACAACTTGAATAAAAGGAGCCTTTCATGGAGGGCATCCCAAACTATTCCAAAAATCCACAAGAGAAGTGGCATTCACACAAGAGTGGCTCCATGCCTCCCACCTGAAATTCCAAACCTCTCAAGTATTAGAATACTGAAAGAAGAGGTGTAAAGTACATTCCTCACTAGTCTTACATAGAACATAGAAAGAATGGCCCTGAAAACCCCTTTTCATCAAACTCTCCCAAGTGAGAACTTATTTTGGGCCACCAACCAAAGGAGGAAATTTAATTTAGGCCAAGAGAACCTGTTCCATACTTACTTTCCTAAAGGGTCCTCAATCTATCTATAGAGTTATCTATCTAACTCCAAGCAACTCGAGGCCACAATATATTTTCCTTTTGAATTTGGACCCCATTCAAGAATATCCATACTCTTGAGGGAGCAACAAGGCCTACTAGCTAAGATATTAACTAACTCTTGGCACTCTTTCATAGTGCCTCTAAGAGACCATTCTTAAGGGTCCTTCCAACAAGTCACCTCTAACTAAACTTTAACTTTAGTAGTCTTAAAATCCTCCACTTTTTCCCATCCAACATTAGTCAAGATATTGCAAAGAGAACAAAAGTGATGGTAGTTGGAGATGATTGGGGAATGAACATCCCAAAACTCATTCTAGAAAAGGGCATCAAATCCCTTATTGAAAATCCAAAAAAGATCACCCTTGATGAGCTTGGCCCCTCTCTTGAGAGTCTCCCAAATCATGGACCCCTTACCACCCATAATAAAATGATGCACATCCAAGCCACTAATTCCACCAAGATTTTTCTAATTAAGTATTTTAGCCTATTCCTCATATTGGTAGGTGCGCCACCTCCAATATAGTTTAGTAGATAGAGAACAAGTGATCAGGCCATAAGAATGGAGCCCCAAAGCTCTCTAAAGATTTGGCCTTCACATAGCTTCCCATCTGACCAAACCCCACTTAGAAAAAGACAAGGTTACCAGACCAGAGAAATTGGTGAGAAAGGTCATCAAAATTTTTAATAAAACTAGCATGGGGAATTTACTTAAAACTTCTATAGATAGGCAGAGCCTAAACCACAAACTTCAAGAGAGTCACCATTTTGGAAGAGGAGAGACAGCTATAAGTCTACTCCAAGAAGAACCCTTGTACAAAACGTATTGAGAGCAAACTCCAAGAGGAACCCCAATATAAATCAAAGGGAGAGAAATAATTTGAAATTGAAGAATGCATGCACTTCTTCTCTGGATAAGCCTAGGAGTATTAAAAAAAAAAGACTTGGCCTCATTAATTGTTTTCCCAAATGTAGACATGTAATCATCTAAAGTTATTCTAAAATTGTCTGATTCATTGATTCTGACCAAGGCCATCAAATCTGTGTCATCAACAAACTGGATATGATAATATGGGGGTATACTATCGCATGAAGTCCAGCCCTGAAGAATTCCCATTCTAGCATGAGACTTAATAAATTTATCTAGCCCCTCAGCCATGATGATAAATAAATATGGGGAAAGGGGATCCCCTTGTCTAAGGCCCCTTGAGGCACTAAACAATCCAGAATGTTATCCATTAAGGAGAACTAAGAGGGAAACATAAGTAATACAACTCATGACTCAATTAACCCAATCCCCATTGAATCCAAAAATTAAGAGAATTTTACAAACAAAAGACCATTTGACTCTGACATAAGCCTTCCCAATATCCAGTTTAATTAACATGGCCTTTTCCTAAGAGGTCACCATAGAATGAATAACTTTTGTAGCAATCACAATCCCATCCATAATTTTTCTTCCAGCGAAAAAATCCACCCTACTCTTCTGGAATCAAAGTCTTTAGGAAAGGCTTAATCCTTTCTACAATCAACTTGGTGATAATCTTTTAAATCACATTACATAAAGCAATGGGATGAAACTGATCAAGACTATTTGCATCCTCTTTTTCGAGAATAAGATCCAAAAAAGTGGAGTTCATGGTTTTTAACATCTGTTTATTCCTCTGAAATTATTGAACCACCTCTAAGAGATCCCACTTAATGATCTCCAATAATTCTTGAAAGAATTCAATAGGGAACCCATCATGACATGGTGCCTTACCCTTCTTCATATGAAAAACTACACCTTCTAATTCTTCAAGAGAGATAGGGTGAAGAAGTGCCTTATTCACCTCATTAGAAACTAAAGAGGAAATACAATCTAAAATAACATCAACACCTTGATCTATGTCAAGAGAATCCTTAGTAAACAAAGCAAAAAGTAATAAGAAGCCTCACAAGATATTTCTCTAATAGAGTAAAGCTGAACTCCAGTTGAAAAGACAAGAGATGAAATGTAGTTGCTGTTCCTCCTAGATTTCACAAAATTGTGAAAGAAGGTAGTATTTGTATCACCCTCTTGGAGCCAATCAATAAGAGATTTCTTCTTTTAAAAGATCTCTTCCATGAGATCATACTCCTCCAAATTCTTAACTTCTACGGCCTTTTCCCTACTTAGCTCCTGAGTGACTTATTGGTCTCTAATCAAGCGATTGATATCATCTAATGGGTCCCGAGATGCTCTCTTGCTAAGGTGCAAGTTTCTAAACAGATGCTTATTCCACTTCTAAGTGTATATTTCACATACTATAATTTTTTAACAAAAGAGTACATGGCCCTACCATGAGTAGGTCTTCTTTCGTACAACTAACTAATCATCAAGTCTTCAAGAGAGGGATCATGAAGCCACATGAGCTAGAACTTAAAGGTTGGGTTCTTTGAGGCACTGTAGGAAGTTACTAAAAATTTGATCAGCCAATGATCTGAGACTTTCCAGTCCAAGATCTCCAGGTTGATTTTCTATCTATCAGCCAACCGATAAAATAAGAATAGAAACCTATCAAGCCTTTCAGAGATAGCATCAACTCCACATCTCATGTTGTTTCGCGTTAAGACCCCATTACTTGGTTTGACATTAATAATATTCAAGTTATCAATACCAGCTCAAAGGACATTAAAACAAGTGTCCACCCTAATGATCCCTCCACTTTTCTCCTCCAAACTAAATACAACATTAGAGTCCCAAACAAAAATCTAGGGAATAAAGGGTTCAAGAGAACATACAAATTTAATATGCTCCCAAAGCTTCAACTTGCCCACAAAATCTGTGGGAGCATTAAAATTAGTAAATAAAAAAATTTAACCTGAATCCAAGAAGGAAGAAACCATAGTGATGGATGACCAACTCGAAATCCACCAGAGAGGAGTAACCTTTCTTGGATCCCAAAAACATACCATAGCACTAGAATTGCAATGGGCCCCCACACATTGACAAGAGCTGGAAGGCCAAATCCTAGTCCAACTTTATCCAATAATCCCTCTACAGACAATTTAGTTTCCTAGATAAAGATACTATCAAGAAAATAATACTTAATTAGATCCCAAATATCCTCTTGTCTAGGGATGTTATTCATACCTCTAACATTCCAAGATAGCACAATAATTTTTAAGTTTTTTTGTCTAGGGATGTTATTCATACCTCTAACATTCCAAGATGGCAAAATAATTTTTGAGTCTACGAAAAGTGAGAGTCAATGGACTTCACTAACCCTGATTGCACCAAGGATTCCCCAATTAATTTTACCTTTTCCTAGTCTTTCTTACACCCCACGTTTAAAAGCTTCTCTATAGGTCCCTTTTTTAGTGTTTTATGTTGTAAGCCTTATTGATATGTGGCGACTGATCATACTAGTAATTTAGACTCGTTTTGTATCCTCATTAGGGTTCAAGGTTTTTGTATTTGTATCTGCATATAATTGTTAATTTGTATTGGCTCTAGATCTACCTAAACCCTAACAATTGGTATCAGAGCCGTGTATTTCTATAAATTGGCAAGGACTTTCAGATTTCAGTGCTAGCAATGGAAGAAACCAAATTCAAGGTCAAGAAGTTCAACTACCAAAACATCAGTTATGGAAAATACAGATGGAGGATTACTTGAATCAAAAGGATCTATGGCGGCCATTGGAAAGAAAGTCAAAGAAATTGACTGCAATGTCAGATGAAGATTGGGATATTCTAGACATAAAGATGTAAGGAAGTTAAGTAGCGGAAACAACTTCCTACACTAACCTTGAGAGGAGGGTAATGCAAAACTTTTTCAGATCATTACAACAGTTATAGAAAATAGAAATAGATATAATAACATTCATACCACAACACAATTATTTACGTGGGGAAAACCCTTTCGGGAGAAAAACCCCACCCTCCAAAAGCAGCTCAATATTTTATTCAGCAATCAAAAAATAGATTACAACATACTTGTAGAGCAAGCTCTTCGCAGGAGTAGCACTAATCAGAGATTCAGAGGCAACTCAATAGCCATAGGACTCTTACACACAACCTCTATCTCTCACACCTCATAAATAGGAGATACAATACAAGAAACCGTCAAACGGTATTACAAAACCATGGGCTAAAACCACCCAATAAGGTGTAGCCGACCTTATCTTCCTTCTAGATGCCCTATGACATGTTAAAGCACACATCAACATGTGTCGCTCCCTTTTTACAGCTCATTTATGTATTCGATACAAATTATTTTTCCTATTTCAAGAGTACAAACTTCTGGAGGCCATAACTTGAGAACCGGGTGTCCGATTGACGAACCGTTTGAAGCGCTGGAAAGCTCGCGAAGTGCTCTATCACCTCGTAACCCGCTTCACCGGTTATGGCCACTTTTCAGGGCGTTTTGGAGCCTCTAAAGTCCCCAAAATTAAGTTTAAACATTTTATTGCACCCCTCCAAGACAAAAACTTTAATATCTTCAAAACTAGCTGTGACCTTGCGACGCAACTTTACTGGAATGCTTATCTAGCCAACCAAAAGCTTCAGGGAGAGTTTCGCACCATTTCGTACTCAAATGAAAACTTACTATAAATAGTAACCTTGCATAAATGCAAGGTTGAGACACCATTTTTCCCAACAAATCTCCCACTTGTCGAACACCTTGCAAGAGCAGAAGGGAATGTCAACACAATGAATCAATTGCTAGGGGCCATAAGGCCCATAGACTCTGAACACCATCTGAACTTCTCTGTGCTCACAGCCTTAGTTAAAGCATCTGCAACATTCATCAAAGTTTCCACCTTAACCAGCTTCACCCTACCATCTTCGACCATATCTCTAACAAAATGATACTGAACATCAATATGTTTGGTCCGGGCATGAAATGTCGGGTTCTTAGCTAGGCTAATTGCACTCTAACTGTCACAGTAAACTGTCACTGTACCTTGTTTTATTCCAATATCTGAACACAGTCTCTTAAGCCAAATGGCCTCTTTACAAGCATGAGCAGCTGCCATATACTCTGCTTCAGTAGTGGATAGAGCAACCATAGCCTGTCGCTTACTCATCCAACTAATTGCACCACCAAACAAAGTAAACACATAAGCACTAGTGGATCTTCTGCTATCAATATCACCTGCCCAATCTGAATCCACATAACCATGGATATCAAGGGAAGTCATGTCTCCAACTGAATTACCATGATAACACAAAGAATACTCTGAAGTACCCTTCAAATATCTGAAGACTCTTTTGACTGCATCCCAATGAACTCTACCAGGATTAGACATATATCTAGAAAGTACTCCCACTGCTTGGGCAATGTCTGGTCTAGTACAAACCATAGCATACATCAAGCTTCCAACTGCACTCTGGTAAGGCACTTTGCTCATGTCTTCCATCTCCAATGGGGATGTAGGACAATCTGAAATAGATAGTTTCATTCCAACTGTAAAAGGAACACTCAATGGTCTACAATTCTGCATGTTGAACCTCTGTAACACTGAATTCACATACTTACTCTGGCCTAGCCATAGCTTTCTGTTCACCCTATCTCTTCTAATTTCCATCCCAAGAATGTGCTTTGCTGCACCAAGATCTTTCATTTCAAATTTAGCAGCGAGCTGAGACTTCAGTTCTAAAATCATACCTTTCCCTTTTCCAATGAATAACATATCATCAACATACAATGCAATGAATAAGAAATGATCACCATAAGATTTATAATAAACATAGTGATCTGATTTAGAACGTTCAAATCCCAAACTCAACACATATGTATCAAATTTTTGGTACCACATCCTAGGACTTTGTTTGAGGCCATACAAAGATTTCTTCAATTTACAGACCAAATTACTTTTTCCTTTCACCACATAGTGCTCCAGCTGTGTCATATAAATATCTTCCTCCAAATCACCATGAAGGAAAGCAGTTTTCACATCCATTTCCTTAACCTCTAAATCATAAGCAGTAGCAATAGAAAGCAAAAATCTAATGGACGTCATTTTTGCAATAGGAGAAAATATCTCACCGTAATCAACACCCTCAACCTGAGAGTAGCCTTTTGCAACCAACCTTGCTTTATACTTCTCAATGCTTCCATCTGAACCAATCTTTTTCTTGAACACCCATTTACAAACAACAGGTTTTTCGTCCTTTAGGCAATGGTACAAGATCCCATGTATCATTCTTTTTCAAAGCTGCCATTTCTTCCTCCATAGCAATCTTCCAGGATTCTGCATCATTCATACCTAATGCCTCTTCTACAGATTTCGGTTCATCCACACTAGTATTCAGAGCAAAAATACATCTCCAATCATTAGGTGAATACCTTTCAGGTGGTTGTCTATGTCTTGTAGACCTTCGAACAAGCTGAGTTGGAGGTTCTTCCTCCTCTTCTGAAGATTCAGAGCTAGACGAGCTCTCCTCAAATTCTTGCCTATCTAGGGGTCTCGATTCAACTCTTTCAGGTGTAGAAGGAAGTTGAATCACATCTTCCTTTTTAGTCTGTTTTGGCTGCAATGTAACAGAAGGAGACTTAATTTCTCTAAAAATAACACTTCTACTGTGAATTACCTTTTGTGCAACAGGGTCCCAAAGCTTGTATCCTTTCACACCATAACTATACCCGATGAAGATACATTTCACAGCCTTGTTCTCTAACTTTGTTCGCTTCTCCTTTGGCACATGTGCATATGCCTCACAACCAAAAACTCTAAGATGTATCAATGAAGGCTTGTGACCTGACCATGCTTTCATAGGCGTTTTATCAACAAGAGCTGATGTAGGAGACCTGTTAATCAGGTAGCAAGCAGTGGCAACAGCTTCAGCCCAGAATTTTTGTTCGAGCCAGCACCACTCAACATACTCCTAGCCTTCTCCATCAGTGTCCTGTTCATTCTTTCTGCAACTCCATTCTGCTGTGGAAAATACGGAGTTGTCTTATGCCTGTTAATTCCACAATCTTTACAGAATCTATCAAAATCATTAGAGCAAAACTCACCGCCATTATCAGTTCTCAAACATTTTATTTTCTTTCCAGTCTGCAACTCAACCATTGCTTTAAATTCTTTAAAATGACTAAAAACTTCAGATTTACTCTTCAAAAAATATACCCATGTCCTTCTACTAAAATCATCAATAAATGAAACATAATATGTGGATTTTCCAATCGAAGAGACATCTACTGGACCAAACACATCAGAATGAATAAGATCCAAAACACCACAAGTTTTATGAGAACTCGAATAAAACTAAACGCGGTTTTGTTTTCCATAAATGTAATGCTCACAGAAATCAAAGTCAAGATTACAATCATTCAAACCTTCAACAAGATTTTTATTTTTCAAGGTCCTTAGACCCTTCTCTCCAATGTGGCCAAGTCTCTGGTGCCATAACATAGTCTTCTCTGTAGGTGACTTTGCTTCAGACGAAAGAGCACCCTTAGGTACCCAAAAACCATTTCCATCTGCTGAAGGTGAAACCTTCAAATCTTCCAATGAAGTATCCGTAGATTTACTTTTTACAGAAGTGCTATTACACTCAATAGTGTATGCTTCAAGCTTATACAAAGTGCCAAACCTGACACCTCTAGCAACTACCATAGCACCCTTAATCATCTTACATCCTGTTTCAGAAAAGACTACCTGCACACCCGCATCTATTAGTTTGCTCACAGATAACAGGTTTCGTTTTAATCCAGGGATATGCAGCACACCATTAATCCCTTTTATTCTACCATCAGAAAACCTGATTCTAACTTTACCTCGACCAACAATGTCTAGAGGTGAATCATCACCTAAGTACACCTTACCTCCATTAAATCCTTCATATTCAGAAAACCAATTTCTATTGGAAGTCATATGAAAAGATGCACCTGAGTCAATTAGCCAGGCATCATTACCTGAATGAGTCGCCAAAGCCGCAATAAATGCATCGCCATCTTCCTTGTCGGACTCAGAATCAGAATCGAACCTTTTCTTTTTCTTCTTCTTCTTTTCTTCTTTGCAGTCCTTACGGATGTGACCCAGTTTACCGCAATTCCAGCAAATGACTTTGGACTTTCCAGGAGATTTCGATCTCCCTTTGGATTTGGACTTGTCACGCTTCTCATTCTTCTTGCCTTTCTCCCTAGGTCTTCCACGAATGGTTAGGGCTTCCTTTGAACTGATGGATACCTTCCTTTGCATCTCTTCACTGAGTAGGGCACCCACCACGTCTTCAGATTTCAAAACAATAGAAGTACTACCGATAGCCATAACAAGAGAATCCCACGAATCAGGCAAAGAGCAAAGCAAGATCTGACATTTCTCCTCCTCGTCCATCTTAACACCGACGGATACTAATTGAGCCACCAACATATTGAATGCTTCCAGGTCGTCTGCAATTCGTCCGCCCTCTTCCATCTTCAAGGAATACAATTTCTTTCTTAAGAAAATTTGATTTAATAAAGATTTCACTCGATACATCTCACCAAGCTTAGTCCATAGCTTCTTTACAGAGTTTTCTTCATGGACATTGATTAGAACAGAGTCTGTCAGGCACAGTCTGATTAGACCCTTGGCTTTTCGGTCCATAACATCATATTGAGCTACCGCAGTAGGATCTATGGGCCTTTGGACATTCGCATCAACAACATCCCAAAGATCTCGATCTATTAGCAGATCTTCCATCTTCAGCTTCCACATCTCAAAATTACTTCCGTTAAATTTCTCCACCTCTATTCTCCCTGACGAACTCCGCATCTGAATATTCCTGCAACAAGATCAAAAAGTGTCTTCTACACAAGCTCCCACTCAAATCTGGATTAGTTCAAAAAACCCAACTGCCCACAATTGAAACCAAAGGTGATCAGGCTCTGATACCACTTGTAAGGAAGTCAAGTAGCAGAAACAACTTCCTACACTAACCTTGAGAGGAGGGTAATGCAAAACTTTTTCAGATCATTACAACAGTTATAGAAAATAGAAATAGATATAATAACATTCATACCACAACACAATGATTTACGTGGGGAAAACCCTTTCAGGAGAAAAACCCCACCCTCCAAAAGCAGCTCAATATTTTATTCAGCAATCAAAAAACAGATTACAACATACTTGCAGAGCAAGCTCTTCACAGGAGTAGAACTAATTAGAGATTCAGAGGCAACTCAATAGCCATAGGACTCTTACACACAACCTCTATCTCTCACACCTCATAAATAGGAGATACAATACAAGAAACCGTCAAACGGTATTACAAAACCATGGGCTAAAACCACCCAATAAAGTGTAGCCGACCTTATCTTCCTTCTAGATGCCCTATGACATGTTAAAGCACACATCAACATGTGTCACTCCCTTTTTACAGCTCATTTATGTATTCGATACAAATTATTTTTCCTATTTCAAGAGTACAAACTTCCGGAGGCCATAACTTGAGAACCGGGTGTCCGATTGATGAACCGTTTGAAGCGCCGGAAAGCTCGCGAAGTGCTCTATCACCTCGTAACCCGCTTCACCGGTTATGGCCACTTTTTAGGGCATTTAAGAGCCTCTAAAGTCCCCAAAATTAAGTTTAAACATTTTATTGCACCCCTCCAAGACGAAAACTTTAATATCTTCAAAACTAGCTGTGACCTTGCGACGCAACTTTACCGAAATGCTTATCTAGCCAACCAGAAGCTTCAGGGAGAGTTTCGCACCATTTCATGCTCAAATGAAAACTTACTATAAATAGTAACCTCGCATAAATGCAAGGTTGAGACACCATTTTTCCCAACAAAAGACACTCGGAACCATTCGCTTGTGTCTTGCACCGTCTGCAGTCTTCAATATATCAAAAGAAACAATGACTTTAGATCTAATGGCGGAACTGGCTAAATTGTATGAGAAACCCCCAGCTTTGAATAAGGTATTTCTTATGAGGATCCATAGTAGATCATTTAAATGAATTTAATACAGTTACTAGCCAATTGAATTTTTTAAAAGTTAACTTTGATGAGGAGGTTAGGGGTCTATTAATTTTATGTTATTTTCTAGAAAGCTGAAATTGCTTGGTTATGGCTACAAGTAACTCTATCTCTAGTTCAAATACTTTGAAATTTGATGATGTTGTTAGTGTTATTCTAAGAGAGGAAATGCAATGGAAAAGCACAAGTGAGACATCAACATCATTCGGTACTATTTTGAATGTAGAGAATAGGGGAATATCAAAGGAAAGGGGAAAAGGTCGTGGGCATGAGAAGTCATGATGGAAGTCAAAGAAAGGATGCTCTCAATCTAGAGGAAGAAAGGATTGCTAGTACTACAAAAAGAAAGAACATTTAAAGAAAGATTGTTTGTCTAGGAAAAACGAACAAGGAGACAAAAATGAAGATGACAATAAGGAACATAATGTTGCAAGTAATACTTCACATGATGCCTTGATTCTGTGTTTAGATAATGTTAATGATTCTTGGGTAATATATTTAGGGGTTTGATTTCATACCACACCCCATAAAAAATATTTTCTACATTATATTCAAGGTGATTTTGGACAAGTATATTTGAGTGATTATGAGCCCAGTCAGATTGTTAGAAAAGGTAACATAGAGATCAAGTTACAGAATGGAAATGACTGGTTGTTGTAGGAGGTAAGGCTTGTTCCTAATTTAAGAAGAAATTTAATTTTTGAAGGAGAACTAGGCAATGAAGGCTTCATAATTACCTTTATAGAAAATGTCTAGAAGGTCACTAAAGGTGGAAAGGTAGGAACATTGTATTTGTGTACTGGTAATACTTATTCTACCTTAGCTGCTACAGAAAAAGTTGTTGCAGGGATAGCTATAATAGATGTTGCAATGACAAATTAAAAATTGTGGCACCATAGAATTGGACACATGAGTGAGAAAGGGATGAAAATCCTTCACTCTAAAAATTTGTTGCCAGGATTGAAGCAGATTGATTTAGACTTCTATGAAAATTATGTCTATGGTAAATAGAAAAAAGTTAGATTTCTCAAGGTTTGGAAAGAGAAGAAGAATGAGAAATTATAGCTTGTGCATTCAGATGTATGGGAACTGACTCATGTATCATCTCTTGGTGGCTCTTGTTATTATGATATTTTTATAGATGATGCAACCAGGAAAACATGGGTATATTTTCTATAAAAAAAATTAAATGTTTTTGAAACTTATAAGAAATGAAAATCTTTGGTTGAGAATGAGATAGGAAAAAAGTTGAAGTATCTTAGATTTGATAATGTAGGCGAGTATTGCAGAAAAGCATTTGAATATTACTCTTCTTTCAATGGAATCTGAAGGAAAAAAATAGTTTCAGGAACCCCACAAGAAAATGGTGTGTTTGAGAGAATGAATAGGACCATCATGGAGCATACAAGGAGTATGAGATTCTATGTTGGACTAACCTTACAATTTTGGGTAGATGTTGTACATACTGTTGTTTGTTTGATAAATAGAGGACCTTCAAATCCTCTGGATAGTGGAATTCTAGAGGATGCATGGACTGGTAAAAAGGTAAATTATTCTATTCTAAGTCTTTTGTTGTGAATCTTATGTCCATGTTGATAAAGAAAATAGAAGTAAGCTTGATGCTAAATCTAAAAAATCTACCTTCATTGGATATGGAATGGATGACTTTGGTTATTGATTATGGGATTTTGAAATTCAAAAAATATTTAGAAGTAGAGATGTTATATTCAATAAGCAGGTCATGTATAAAGAACAAATGCAGGAAATGAAGCATGGATAGGTCAAAAAGGAAAATGTGATGCTGGATGAGATTCCTAAAAATAAAATGCCATTCATACCTAATGCTCAACAACAATAAAATATCCCAAAAAGTTGTACAAGTGTTAGACAATAATACATTTGGCCTAAAATTCCGACGGAGAAGGTATATTGTGATCAAATTTGATTTTCTTTTGAAAAAATACCCGATTTTGTCGGAATTCCAACGATAATGCAACATTTGGTTTTGATGGAGAAGGAATTGGCAATGTCATTTGTGTTTTTCTAGAAAAAGTGCCCGCATTCATCAAAATTCTGACGACCGCGGGCATTACTTAAAAAAAAAAGAAAAGACCAAGTCATTTCACCAATCCTACCTCTTTGTCCCGCCTCTACCATTACAAAATACCAGCTATCCAAGCTATACTACTAGTATATGACCTGATTGGGATGCATTCGATCGATATGTCAATGTGCTCAACTGACCAAAGAGATCAGGTCAAGCGCTCTTTCTCATATGAAAACGAATAGGTCACTTATGCATTGATTGGATGACTGCGGGACAAAGAGATTGGATCAGGTCATTTATGCACTCGATCGACCAAGGAGAAAGAATAAATCTAATTCACATGACATCAAGGCTCGATCTCCTAATTGTAGTCACCGCTTGGATGTCTGAAGGAGATAGCTTCTTGTCATAATGCATTGCGTTCATTGCCCACATCTCACTTCTGGATGGATGCTTCGACACTACGACATAATAAATCGAATCGAGTCAAATGGTTGGTTCACAGTAGGACCTTTATGCCACAAATGCTCCAGCCATAGAATGAAGTGGTTCCTCCCATGCCGATTCTGGTGAAAGAATCTGGATTTATTACGTGCTCAAGAACTCGCAGGTGGGGGTCTAGTAAGTCAAGAAGTTATTGTTGGGCCATACCTCGATGAAAACAAAGGAGGGAGGCGGACATAGGTTCCCTGTGCCGGTTTAATCATTGCAGGAATGTGTTTGTCAGGGTGGCTATTACAATTATCATCATTTCACTCTAAATTGGGCATTACAAGATCCAGTTGAAGAAAAAAGATAGGGTATAAAATATTTAGATTCAAAGTTTATTATAGATTTATTAGATTAATTGCCAATAGCAGAGATCATGAGAGGTTTCTGTAATATGATATGATCAATTTAAAAAAATAATTTCTTACAAGACCTAAACCGTTGAACAATCCTATAATCATGTATTAATTAAACATTGCATTTTAAATAATGAACAATATAGTAAGCCTGAAACATATTAACACTACTTTCCATATCTAAAATATATCCTAATTAAGGAGAGGGATGACCTAAACCTGCGTGATCAAATGCCATTATGTAAAATATATCCTAATTATGGATGCTGGTATATATGGTTGTGATAGAAAATCCTTGCTGCAGAACCGTGAGAGCACTATGTAGTGATCGAGTGCTAATTTTTGTTGATGTTTTGGAAGGGAGCATAAGTGTACCATTAGGAAGGTGGTATAAATTGGAAGCTGAGAGGTATAAGGTAATGAGGTGTGGGTTAGGATAAGATAGGGAGGTAAGTGATGAAGGATGTAATGGTGAAAGAGTAAGTTAGGATATGTTAGGGGTTTGGAAGGTAGTAAAGTGAATGGGGGGAGATAAAAGGATGTGAAGGATGGAATGGGGTTCGGTAGGTGAAGTAAAAGTAAGTGTGTATGAGGTTAAGGTTTAGGATAGGATGTAGGAAAGTGGAAGAGGTTAAGACAGGGGATATGAAAGGTAGATGGAAGGTAATAATGATAGGAAGTGAGGTAAAGGTTATGAGGCGTGGGTTAGAAAATAGGGTGTAGGAAATGGAAGGAAGGGTCATATCACTTTGAGAGTTTTCACCAAGATGAGTAGCCCGAGTATGGACCTCAAATCTTACAAGCCATGAGGATCCACTTGTGGTAGATGAGAATATTGATCAATACAAATTACCTAGCCTCATCATACATAAATACAAGAGTTATAGACTATAGGAAGCACATATCATCAGCCAAAGGATCATATTCAAGAGTTGCTTCATCTCCAATCCTCTACATTTTTAAGATCCACAAATGGGGTTGAGGATAAGTCTTGGTTACTTAGCTTGGACTTATACTTTGGGTTGCATCTATATGTGAGCAACCCAAAGGCATAATTTTCAATGCAATTTTTGAGAGGACTTGATTCCACCTTGTGGTACTGGGAGGATAAAATGCACCAACTCACATTGGAAACCCTCCCCACATACCATTTTGGAGTTCTTCAAAGTGTGTTCTATTTCAAAATATTTTTGACAAAGATGCATAGATGAGTTTCACAATTTACATAATAAGGTTTCATAGTGGCTCAACATGAGAGTTATTTTTTGGAGTTCTTGTAGTTTGTAGATTACATTCAAGACAAGTTACTTGTCAATTATTTCATTAGGGGTGGAAAGCCCAAAATTTTAGTTTTCCTACACACGGCCAATCCAAATGACTTTAGGGTTGCTATGGAAAAGTCTCTTATGGAAAAGGAGGTACATGGGAGGACACAAGAGGCATGAGAGAAGTTTGTAACTTTGATGAAGGGACTAAAGTGTCCATAGGCCTCCCCATCCTTCAAAGGATAATTTAGACTTACTATATGATTTACAAAGAAAAACCCAATAGTATCAATATTAGGGACAAAGGTCTAGGGCATAGTAGGGTCCATAGGTTAGTCACATGTGACCATCACCGACATAAGAATATTTTATGTATGAGAGACTATAGGGATATCAAGCTAGGCCTTCTATGACTTAACAACCTTTTAGGGGAGAATCTAGTGTTTTTAGTAGGTAGGATCTTCTAATTATGGTGGGGCCTAGCCAACATAGGGTTATATGAGAGGCACATGTTATGTATATGTTAGTATCAGACAGAGAGTGCCCACAAGGTTTTAGAGTAGGTGGACACCATCCTAGGATGTCAAAGTAGATAGTTGATATGTGGGTCTTTACCCTCCCAACCACTCAACATATACCACCATGGGTCTTTACCCTCCCAAACACACAAAGGTCAAAGGAAGATTCACTGCTACAACACTCACTTTTTGTGACAGTCTCAAACACTTAGGAAAGTCACTCCTTTTGTGGCCATTCTTCTTCACACAACACTCTCTAACATTAATTATGATGATAGTGTACGTACTTAAACCTTCCACCAGCACCTAACTCAATACCAAACTCTTTCCCAATCATGCTAAGGGACTAATTAACTCAACTCACTATGAAATTGTGACGATCAATGCAAGGTTTAGGATAGTAGTAATTAGGATCTTCTAATTATTGTGGGGCCTAGCCAAAATAGGGTTATATGGGATAGGGGTAAGTTCAACAGTGATGTGTATTAGATTCTCATCAAAGTTTCCTATTAGTGTTAATTTGTATCAGCATTAACCACTTATTGTCATGAGAATCAACTAATAGACAACATAGATATATTTTATCATCAACCTCCTTTTTTTTCACCAAAGGGATAAAAATTTATTAAACACAACGAGAATTATAGAGCAAGAAAGTAGATACATAACCTAATCTAATCTCCATTTTCATAACCTATGAAGGTAGATACAACTAAAAAATCTTGAAATAATTGCATATGAAGGGCGCTATTAGAAAATAACTCATGTACCATGCTATTCTATGTAGCTACTACTAATTATTGCATAGAAATAGATACATGTGTTAAAATGTGTTGAAATAGTAGCTAGCTCGAATAGGACATACCCTATAAATGTAACTTGTAATTTGAATATACCTTGAAGTGTGCAATATGGAAGGTTTGTATTCTTAATCTCCTGCCCATTTCTTAATTTAGAAGATGATATCTTTATTAAATATCTCCTCTATTAAATATCTTTATTAACTTGATTTCTCCTTCAATTCTTGATGAATGCTTGATTGCCTCTTCACTTGGAATTGAATTGATTTAATAATTAAGAGATCACTTGAATTGTAGGTAAACCCCTTCAAATGATAGGGTAGGCTTCCTTTTATACCTAATATATGCCTTGAAAGCATTTTATCCTAATGGCTTTAAATTAAAGTACTCTCTTTTCTATCTATTACTGGTGGAGCAAAGGTTGCATTGTATCATCCTAGGATACATATATCCGTAGATACAACACAAGTTAAATGTATCCGAGGTCGATGCAAAGCAACCTCTACTCCAAAGATCACCAGAAAATAGAGAAAGAACTTTAATTTAATGCCACCATGATAAAAGGGTTTCAAGACAAATAAATGGTATGCAATTGTATCTATTTGGAATGCATTACCCAAACAGTGCAATCAATTAGTTGCCTTTGAAAAGAAAATGATATGATGAAATATTTAGGCATAAAATAGATGAAATGCACTCCATACTACTACTGCACAATATTTTGGTCGATGATTTTTTTAAAATAGTAAAGGAAGATGTATGGAACAACCAAATTCTTATCATTATAAACAATGAATATTTTGATCCTTTTATGATGTGTAGTTGAGAATATTTTATGAAAGGTCCCTAAATGAATACACTTTAAACTGATTTTAGCAATGACTATCGGATGTAGACAAAATGAATGCTTTTTGGATTAGGATGGTACACAGAATCCACTATCAAAAGGTTTCTTTGGAAAGTATATGATTCAAAACTAAGGAAATACAATTATTTATAATTTTTAACCATCTTAGATGCAAAATCCCTTATTTAGCCTCTCACAAACCCTTAAAAGTAGGGTTTCTCATATACCCCTCTTCCAAAAACTATACCATCCAAATGATGATGGATTCACCTTTCATTTGAAATGTATAAACTCTGTCAATCATAAAATGCTCCCCTCCTTAAGGCAGATTTGCTACTGCTACTCCTTAGCAAGCAATTCTCCACTCTTACATTTGCTGTTTTGGTGAGCACCCCGGTTCTCCACCCAATTTGCACATAAACCTATTAGTAATTTATTTTACATGTTAGAGGAATGCCATCCCATGAATATTAGGCCTTTTACATTCATGGAATGACCATTCTCATTGTAAATCAACCAAATCAAATACCAAATTGCACAAATCTATTAGAATAGTCAATGCAACTAGTCTAAAGTCTGAGACAAATGGATTAATAGTGCATCTTCCCTGCAAATAATATGTTCAAGGTCTCTTCAATGCATTATGAATTTGAATACACACTCAAGAAAAAGTTACCATAAGCCAAAACACCAAAAATTTCAAGAAAACAAAAATTTGTTGTTATTGCTTGTCCTAGTCCGTACACCAGCATTATCTGCCGTACAAAGCATTACATCAACCATTTGATCAAAAACTCTTAATTTCTGACACACAAGGTCATGAAATGATTTATTGAACTTTCCTAAACTCTTGTAGACTCGCTAAGCCATAAATTCCTATTACATCTTTTTGTTGGTCCAAAGGTCCTTACCAGGCCCTTTAGGACAAATTACAAACTTATTACAATTTTTATCACTAAAGGCCATAATGGACCTTAAGAGATCATAATTGATTGGTTCTTCACTCCTAAGACCTTCAAAATTCTTCAATGGCTTCATTGAGTCCTTTGGTCTTCCAAATGCACCTGCACCAACTTGAATTCTCCTTCAATGCTTGATTGCTTGTTCACTTGGAATTGAATTGATTTCTTAATTAAGAGATCACTTGAATTCTAAGTAGACCCCTTCGAATGATAGGGTAGGCTTACTTTTATACATAATATATGTCTTGAAATAATTTTATCCTGATGGCATTAAATTAAAGTACTTTTTCTTCTATCTAGTATTGGTGGAGCAGAGGTTGCATTGCATCGACCTATGATACATATTTCCGTAGATACAACACAAGTGAAATGTATCCCAGGTCAATGCAAAGAAACCTCTGCTCCAGAGATCACCAGAAAATTGAGAAAGAACTTTAATTTAATGCCATCAGGATAAAAGGCTTTCAAGATAGATAAAATTTGAGTTTGATTGTCATCATTTACTTTGCCAAATTCTTCACACATAACTCCTAAATCAATTTCCTACTCACAAGAATTTTATTAAGTCTCAAATATAGGGAAACAAAAGGCTTCAAATAGAAAACTTGTACATGCAACTAAATCCATTGACTTATAATCAGAAGAACAAAATCAAGAAATGGTTTGATCATTTGAGAGATATTGTAGACTTGCAACTCACTAGCTACTTAGTTTTTGTGGGTAATAATTTTTTTTGTTTTGGTTATGATTGTGGTGTTTGTAGGGAGACATTTACAAATTTATATCTATTTTCACTATTTAATGGTTTATGGGTTTGTAATGGTAATTTAATGTTCTTTAATATTTTTGTATATATTCTTTATAATATCCTATTATATTGATTTGTTCTATTATGGATAATGGTGTGGGTCAGATGGCTTTTCCGTCGGTACATGAAAGAATTGAATGAGTTCTACTTTTAAAAATTACATGAAACATTTTTAATTTATTTGATTCAGTGTTATTTGCAAAAAAGTTTATCAATGATGTTTACTTTCTCCAAGAATTGTTTAGGATCTTTCCATTAGATAATATGTAACATCGAATGACTAAATATTTTCTTTACAAATGCTTATTTTATTTAATTATTAGCTGAGAGTGAATTAAAATTTATATCTATATGGAAGCTGAACATAGAAGCTGAAGAGTCATGTGCAAGAAAATTTTGTAAAAGAAAGCAAGCAGGAATTACCTTGAATGACATGGAAACAAGATCATCAGCTGCCTAGGAGAGAGAAATTGGAGAAAAGCAGAGGAAAGTGTTAAAGGGTGATAAATAGATAGAGAGTATGTAATACAAACAAACAATGTCTGGAGTGTGTGATGTGACATCTCTAATTTATGTCTGGTGGGACTAACTGGTTTTGGAGTTCCTACGAAACCTATTAGGCCACTCTTGGAGGAAATCAATGTTTTCATGCAAGGGGCACCTTTTTTCTATTATGGGAATGATTCTTTTGCACCAAAGGATATTTGGAAGTCAATATCCAAAAATTTCTATAGTGTGGAACTAGAGTTGGCGGACTCAGAGTAATTTTCAGCTTTCAAAAGACCAAGAGGTTATGAACATAATCTCCCAATAGAAGGGATATTTCAAGCATTACCTCTCCCCCCCATGACTATTCAGGAAGCACTTCCTCAGACAAAGGACTCTTGGCCTCCATGGGGTCAAAGAAAAAAATTGAAGCAAAGACTCTAGATGATGTGGTGGTGTCCTTCGTAAAGAACTCTGCACCATAATTGAAAATTCACAAGGGAAATTGCAAGATAGTGAAGAGAAATACATTCTTGAAAAGTGGGAAGAATGGATCTTGGTTTGGGTGGGGCCAAGTTAGGTGGCTCCTCTAGAGGTTGATGAGATAGAAATCATATTAGGATTTAAAATAGATCACACTCGTGGAACTTCGTGTATGACTGATCGATTGCGTTGTTTGGGTAATGCATTCCAAATGGATACAGTTGCATACCATTTATCTATCTTGATTAAAGACTTTTATTTTGATGGCATTAAATTAAAGCTCTTTCTCTTCTATCTAGCATTAAATTAAAATAGAAGAGAAATAAGAGAAAGTACTTTAATTTAATGCCATCAGGTAAAATTATTTAATCAAGATAGATAAATGGTATGCAACTGTATCTGTTTGGAATGCATTACCCAAACAACTCAATTGATCAGTCGCACACGAAGTTCCACGAGTGTGATATTTTTGAAATCCTAATATGATTTCTATCTCATCAACCTCTAGAGGAGCCACCTGACTTGGCCCCACCCAAACCAAGATCCATTCTTCCCACTTTTCAAGAATGTATTTCTCTTCACTATATTGCAGTTTCCCTCGTGAATTTTCAATTATAGTGCAGTTCTTCATGAAGGAGACCACCACATTGTCTAGAGTCTATGCTTTAATTTTTTTCTTTGATCCCATGGAGGCCAATAGTCCTTTGTCTGAGGAAGTCCTTCCTGAATAGTCATGGGGGGGAGAGGTAATGCTTGAAATCACCCTTCTATTGGGAGATTGTGTACATAACCTCTTGGTCTTCTGAAAGCTGAAAATTACTTTGAGTCTGCCAACTTTGGTTCCACACTATAGAAATTTTTGGATATTGACTTTTAAATATCCTTCGGTGCAAAAGCATCATTCTCATAATAGAAAAAAGGTGCTCCTTGCATGAACACATTGATTTCCTCCAAGCGTGACCCAATAGGTTTCGCGGGAACTCCAAAACCAGTTAGTCCCTCGAGAAATAAATTAGAGATGTCACATCACACACTCCAGACATTGTTAGTTTGTATTGCATACTCTCTATCTATTTATCACCCTTTAACACTTTCCTCTGCTTTTCTCCAATTGCTCTCTTCTAGGTAGCTGATGAGCATGTTTCCATATCATTCAAGCTAATGTCTGCTTGCTTTCTTTTACAAAATTTTCTTGCACACGACTCTTCAGCTTGTATGTTCTGCTTTCGTATAGATATAAATTTTAAATCATGTTCAGATAATAATTAAATAAAATAAGCATTTGTAAAAAAAAGATTTAGTCATTCAATGTTACATATTATCTAACGGAAAGATCCTAGACAATTCTTGGTGAAAGGAAACATCATTGATAATCACTTTTTGCAAATAACACTGAATCAAATAAATAATAAATGTTTTATGCAATTTTTAAAAGTAGAACTCGTTCAATGCTTTCATGCACCGATGACAAAGCTGTTTGACCCACATCATCTCTCATCATCGGAATTCCGATGACAACTAATGAAACATCCGACAAGGATGCTATATATCCAACGTCACTTCCATGTCGGACAGTTGTTGAGGAGCAAACATAGCATCCGTCGGAATTCCGATGGAAATCCACCAAAATTTGTTGCCAGGGGTGCAAATATAGCCGATGTTAGAGGAGTTCATAACATTGTTGGATGACCGAGGCAAATGGCATCGTCGAGAATCTCGACGATGAGTTTTTGATGGTAAAGTTGGCAGAATTTTGACATTGTGTCATCGCAAATCCGACAATTAACCATCGGAAATTAGGCCCAAAAGTACTAGTGAAACATTCTATGAGGTTAAGTCGGCCTCCTGAAATATTTTCTCCTTCTTTTTATTCTATTTTATTAATTAATTCTGGTGAACTAGAAGGATATGAAGAAGCAATGCAAGTGGATGCCAAATAGCAATGGGTGCTAGGCATGAAATAGGAAATAGATTCCTTGATGAAGAATCACACTTGGGACTTAGTCCCATTACCTGCAGGAAAAAGAGCCTTGCCAAATAAATGGGTTTATAGGCTGAAGGAGGAGGATGGAGGACAAAAATGTATAAGGCCAAACTCTTGGTTAAAGGTTTTGCATAGAAAAAGGGTATATATTTTGATGAAATATTTCTCTAGCTGTAAAAATGACTTCAAATAGAACTCTTCTAAGTCTTGAGGTTGTAGAAGACTTCCATCTTGAACAACTATATGTTAAAACAACTTTTCTCCATGGAGATTTGGAGTAGGAAATAGATACATGCAACAATCACAGGGATATGGCCTAAGTAGGCATCTCGACAATAGTATTTGAAATTTGATAGTTTCATTGTTGAACAAGGTTACCACAAATGTCATTATGATCATTGTGTCTATTTTAAGAGATTGGATAATGACAATTATATTATCCTATTACTTTATGTTGATGACACGCTTGTTGCTGGGTCTAACATGCAACATATAAATGAACTTAAACAAAAATTAGAAAATTCATTTGCTATGAAGGATTTGGGTGCAACTAAGCAAATCCTTGGTATGAGGATTTCACGGGATAGGAAAAGTAGAACATTAACTTTTTCCCAAAGTGATTATATAAAGGTGTCAAAAATATTTAACATGCAAAATGCAAAAGTAGTTGCTACACCTTTGTCTAGTCATTTCGAATGGACTAAGGAGATGTGTCTAAAGACATAGGAAGATGTACATAAAATATCTAATATCCCATATTCATCAGCTATTGGCAGTCTGATGTATGCGATGGTCTACACATGGCCAAATATTGCACATGCAGTGGGATTTGTGAGAAGGTATATGAGCAATCCGAGAATGAAACTTTGGAATGTTGTTAAATGGATTCTTGGGTATTTGAGAGGTACCTCTAGAAAAGCGTTATGTTTTAAAGGATCAAATGCTTCTCTATGAGGATATGTTGACTCTGATCTAACGGGTGATACCAATACAAGGAGGATTACTATAGGGTATGTTTTTACTATAGGGGGAACTACACTTAATTGGATTTCTAGACTACAAAAGGTTGTTGTAAGTTTTCAACTACTGAAGTTGAGTATGTAGCTACTACTAAAGCTAGCAAGGAGATGAATTGGTGACAATATTTTAAAGAGGAATTGGGCTAGATGTAGTAGGATAGCCCATTATATACTGATAGGCAAAGTTCCATTCATATTGGAAATAATTATTCTCTTCATTCTAGGGAAAAACACATTCATCTTAGGTACCACTTCATACAGTCTATTTTAGAGGATGGCCAGTTATGGCTTCAGAAGATTCACACAAGTGATAATCCTACATATATGTTCATGAAGGTAGTCCCATGAGAAAATTTGATTTCTTCCTCAGTTTTTCTAGGCATTCTTGATTGAACATCATGGAATTAAGGAACATCCGAGTCCAACCGTTTTATCCAATGGGAGTTGCAAGTTTAGTAGTGTCATCCACGATTAGTCTCCTAGTGGGAGATTATTTAGTGTGGAGTCTGATGAGTCTCTAGGTGGGATATTGTTTATATCTGGTGATTGATCATGCTAGTACTATACACTATCCCCCGAGAGAAGAGGTTCAGGGGCGCAACCATTGAGAAAGCGAGGCTTTGGGAGCATAGCCCCCGAGGAATTTTTTTTGTGTTTGTATCTTCAATTAATTGTTAATTTTTATTTTCTTTCGATCTACCTAAACCCTAATAAGCCTAAAACATGAGAGGTCCCACTAATTTTTATTATCTCCTTAACCTCTGACACAATCTAGGTGGGGCTATATTTTCCTTCATTGCCCTTTCTCCTATCTACTTCCTCTTAACACGATAAAGGAGAATCAGTATCCATATGGGTGTCGGCAACAACAATAAAGGAAAAATCAGAGTGGGGGGATGGGGGTGAATCATTTTTCACTAGATTAAATAAATTAAGCACAATCTCAGATCTGATCAACTACACCAAGAGTAAAGATAGTACAATAACAACAACACACATAAAACCAATATTTATGATGTGGAAAACCTGGTTAAGGGAAAAACCACGGTGGGAACCTACCCACAATGAGATAATACTTTGCAGTAGTATGTGTAAATATTCACTAGCGAATGCACATGCATTCAGGCACACTACTTAAAGCTCACTGCTCAAAATATACTGACCCACAAGGAAGCTCCAACCCTCAAGGAAGGTTAATTACCTTACAATAATATTTGGACTACAATCTGGATTACATGAACTACAAAGATAGCATCTGCTAATGCCTGATGAAAGTTTCAGTTAAGCTCATTTGTCTACCTTACAAAAATATTTTCTCAATACACCAATCTTTGATAATGTAGACACAACATAGACCCCCAAAATACATGAATATAACACCTATTTATACAATTCATCAATCTTGACTACAAGGTCGGCCAGACCCTCAACCCTCAATTATAAAATTACATCACATGATACATAAATCATCCACCGAACCAATATAATATCATCAAAAACATAGCTTGGACTTGAATCAACTCCTCAAATGCACACCACCACCGAAAACCTCTCCAACATCAATCGCAACACGATACACCACCAAAAAATACTGCATAACAAGAAGAATATCACTAGACCCAAAAGATCTTCAAGAATAGACACAAGGATCAATGTGCACCATAAAAAAAATAGGACATGACTAGAAAACACCAACAACCTCATTAGAACCATCCGCAATAGTTGAAACAACACCACTTAATCAAATATTCATCTATCATCATGCTAACACTCAAGAACACTTATCAGTAGCAATTCAGACTAAAAAGATAAGTTGTAGAGGACCAAATCATGAACCATATTAAATAAAGATACACTTGAACATCCAAAACACTATTCCAAATTTTCAATCAAAGATATAGTCATATCGGAGCACAACGAATCAAATACTAGACTCTGCCAACTACAAAGCACATATGAACAATCTTCATACCTGAATCCACAACTCAAATAAATTACCACATATCATCATGGAATCAATAAAGAATGAAGTATATCTAGTTGATTCAGAATCCCAAATAGATAAACAAACCAAATGAACTCACTACAAACACGAGATCAACAGACAACTCTCTGCAACACAAAAACATAGAAGTATGTTGACATCAATTACAACAACATATCCTAGTAGCAACAATATCCAACAATCTGTCCCTTTGGCATTGATGGCAACATATGAATGTTAAAAAAAATCAACGAAAAGGAATGAATCAATACCAACAAACTCCAACAAACTCCCCCTAATATAATGCACACAAAGGTCCAAAGATAAAACAGTTTTTTACATGCTTCTCTCCTTCTTTGAGAGAAATGCCAAAGATAGAATACAAATCATGTTTCTCTTCCCCTTTAAAGGATAATCTCTCCCTATAAGAAGTACAATCTCTCCTCCTTAGGATAAACTCACAACTGATCATCTGAATCACTGTCTGACTACTCTGGCTAAGTAGCAACACCAATTCATGAACCCAGATTAGAAGATAAAACTCTGAAGTCCACGTAATTGATGCAATGCCATGCATATAATTCTCATCAGGAGGGTCAAAGATGGCTAACTTGCCTCTCAAATAGACAAATGTATATGTAGGCAATGGCTTAGTAAAAATATCTACAATTTAATCCTTTATAGATACATATTCCAATCTGACTTCTTCATTACTCACTTTCTCCCTCAAGAAATGATACTTTATTGATACATGCTTGTTTTTAGAATGCATTACCAGATTCTTGGAAATATTGATAGCACTTGAATTATCACAATGTATAATAGTAGGCATTATCATAATATATAACAATAGGCTCATCATAAACAAATCTAATATCCTCCAACATCTGCTTCATCCAAACTACCTGAGTATAGTTTCTAGCAAAAACAATGTATTCAAATTTAGTATTAGATAGAGATATAGCATCTTTCTTCTTGTTGGACCATGAAATCAACTTCTTCCCCAAAAAGAAAGCTCCACCGGTAGTGCTCTTATAGTCATCAACATCACCTTCCCAATCAGCATCACTATAGGCACATAATAGCAAATCATCATTCTTCGGATACCACAATCCATTATCAACAGTCTCCTTCAAGTATCTATGAATCCTCTTTACAGCAATAACATGAGTCTCTTTAGGATAAACTTGAAATCTAGCACAAAGACAAACAACATGCATAATGCCTGGTCTAGCCCGAGATAAGTACAACAATCCACCAACTAAAGATCTATACAAAGTCTAATTAACTTTTTAAGATTCATTATTTTTAGACAACTTGCATCTAGCCACCATAAGAGTTCCAACAGGTTTTGAATCATCTAATGCAAACTTCTTCAATAACTCCTTCACATAATCAGATTGAGAAATGAAGATACCTTTATCGGTCTGAGTAATCTGCAATCCTAAGAAGAATTTCATTTCACCTATCATAGACATCTCAAATTCCTTTTGCATATCAACAACAAATTTCATACTCAAATCATCATCTCCTCCAAAAATGATACTGTTTATGGTGAAAATGGATAACAATAATAACAAAATTGAAAGGCTAAATGAATCCAACCACTAAACCCTAGCCTAACAATGAACAAAGATCCACCATAACATATGAAGATAACCTAAGACAATGCAAAATAACTCAAAATCAAAAAGATTATACCATCACATGTCCAATAGGGTTTTGATCTCCATTCTTCCTATCTCCATTGATCTTGCTTGATATACTTGCTCTCAGATTTTTATATGCACAAGAGCTCAACAAAGAACGGAATGTGGTTGCAAGTGGAATTGTAGTGTAGCCAAGTACTCCAAAATCAGTCATTAGGATGAGTGATTAGTCATTAGGATGTGTCATTAGGATATGTCATTAGGATCTGTCATTAGGATCTGTCAATGAAGAAAGCATCTCCTTAAATAGAAGACACAATAAGAAATGGAGGGTTAAGATTAAGAGGTGTAAAAAGAGAGGTCGGCTAGGATTAGAGGGTAGGTAAAAGAAATAATAAAATAATGAAAGAGGTAGGTAGTGTATGAATTAAGAGATGAATGACATGTGTCATGTGTAGAAAAGGATAATGAATTAATTAAATAAATAAAGATTTATTTAATTAATAGAAGAAATAGGACAATTAAATAAATAAAATATTTATTTAATTTAGGAAAGGGATAATTTAAATAAATAAATGTATTTATTTAAATGAGAAACAAGGCTAGAAGAGGATAAATGAATTAATTAAATAAATAAAGATTTATTTAATTAATAGAAGAAGTAGGCTTAGATAATTAAATAAATAAAATATTTATTTAATTAGACATGACAATTTTGGGTGTCTACATTTTGCCCCTCTTTGAGACAATGCGGCTTGTCGCGTTGTTTCAAAGAAGATAAGATGAACTGATACAGAGTTGCCCCAGGATGGGAATTATATGCCCCCTCGAGAGATTGGATGAAAATGTCTGAAAAGATTGCAGACAATCTCTCGATAAGAAAGACAGGATAGAATGGACTGATCAGATAAAGTGACAAAGTCACGGGATAAGGAAGACTGACTCGGGAAATGAGAGCTAGGGCAGTCTATAAGATAGACCACGGGGGAAAATACATCCTCATTGTCATCTACACCGTCACAAGAGCATAGTGCAGAGCGAGAAAAGAGCAGCAGCAGTCAGCAGCGATGGTTTTTGTTCATAGTTTCGACCGTGTTCGCCGATTCTAGAGGCCAACGGAGGCAGGAGAGCCAGTGAGTACCACAAAACCTCCTCGTACTTTGATGCATTTATTGTTGTCATTAATGCATACTAGGTAATGTAATAAATGCGCATTTATGTCAAGAAAATGTGTTTGTATCCAAAAATGCGAATTTATGTCTTCCAGGTCAAATCGGTAGTTCTGTGATGAACATACGCTGTCGATTGGATAAGCTGCTGAGAGGATACACTCAGGAAGGTCCTCTAGGGAAGACTAAGATAGATCAAGGCACTTTGTGATGAACAGTGAGTACCAAGATAGAGTACTTTGTGATGAACAGGGAGTACTAAAATATGAGCAGCAATTTGTGATGAACAGGGAGTGCAAATGTGAGTAACATTTTGTGATGAACAGTGAGTGTCACACATGTAGTACTTTGTGATGAACAGGGAGTACTACTAGGATAGATAGCAACACTTTGTGATGAACAGTGAATGCCACGATAACTGACATGATTGAGTTGCTTGACTGCAGGAGTACTTGCCGATGCTAGAGTCACGGGAGAGATTCCCATCGACTCAGAGGTTGCGACCTGAGTTGACAGCCGAGGACTGAGCTGCGATTCAGGTTATGGGATTGAGATACATTCTGTATGTGCCTGAGTTTCGGGTGAACATGGGATTGTTGACTGCACTGGCTGAGAGATGGCACTCAGAGTCTTGTAGTTTGCATTTGCCAATGGGTGAGATGACAGTCACCTTGGAGGATGTATATAGGATTCTACGGATACCGATCGATGGGGAGTTAGTACCCTATGATCGAGACAGAGATAGGGATGCACTAAGACGAGTGTTCTAGGATCCAGGACTAGGGATGAGGGTGGGACAGGTGGCATGGGATACCATGACATGGACAGGATTAGCACTACCAATAGTGTTGACAAGAGTTATCAGTGGGTTCCTCTGTCTGGATAGGACGACACGAGGGGTGGTTTCAGGGGACACAGGGGCCAGGAGAGTTGATCTTGGGGTGGGTCCTTCTAGGGCTCAAACTGCGTCGAGGCCAGGTGGCTCCGAGGGAGGGAGTTCATCATAGCCTTAGAGGGCTCCCTATGTATCAGTATTGTACCATTTTTGTATTGTAGACACCTGCGGGTGATTTTGTAGCCATATGATTCTTTTGACATCATTGTATCATGACACTTTTGATTATATATGAGAGATGATCCATTTTTGCGGCAGCTATATGCATGTGTACCTTATGTGATGAAATGTTCTTATGTGATACATGTTTTATGATATGGATGCTTATATGATGCAATGCAATATTTTTTTTTTTTTAAATTTTTTTATGTTGTATATGTGATGCATGATGCAAATGTGAATGTATGTAATGCAAATGAATATGATAATGCAAATTATTATTTACATAATGAAAATGTGAGATGTGCTAATATGTGTTGTATGCAGGATGTGATGCAATTGTGATATCTATATGTATGTATGAAATGCTTATATGTGGTGATGTAGGTGTAACTATATGAAATGCAAATGTTTTTGGTGTGTCATTATACTCAGTCATGTGATAGCGGGCTACGCGGACTCGAGAAGGACAATGGAAGTCAATCAAGAAAGGGGGATGGAAGACAGAAGATATGAACGTGAAAGAGCTTCTTGTGCGTTATCATCATTGAGCTTTATTATGGCAAAATAGGTTATGACAATCGAGGCATTTGTTCGGCCCAGAAAGTCATTGTACCTATTTGCATGGAGATAAGACAGTCACAAACAAGGAATGCCCCAGTTCATACTAGACTCACAGTGTCCTCATATCCTTGGACAAGTCATAGCATTACTAAAAGACAATCCACAGACAGCAAATGCAAATAGGTGACGATACCCCATCCTCGCCTTTCTAGTCAAAGACATCCTGGAGATAGAATCTCTAGTCAAAGACATCCTGGAAAAGCTAAAAGACATGTCACCAAAAAGATAAAATCAATAGAAAACCAAGACTCGACACCAACATCCACTGTAGTCCTCAAGTTTAGTGTCTCTTGTCACCTGTATAAGTCATGTTTGATTGTGGTCACAATGTTCACTTTCACAAAAAGGATAGATTAACACTGAACCATATGTTGTCTGAGTCTGTTGAAAGATTTGATTTTTGTTGAAGCCCATTGTTGCTGCTGTGTCTCATCTGAAACTGACTGAATCCATGAAACTGATACTTTATTGCGGAGAAGACGAAACTTTATTGCGGATCTGCGATGCAAATGTTGCTTTATTGCGGATTGTGCGCGGATAGACTTGAAGGAAGCTGGAAGAAACTGTACTCCTCGAAACATGTGATGTTCTCAGTTCCACACCCATCACTAGACGTAGGAATTGCCTTAGTCGCAGATAGGAGCTGATTTATTATGGATGGAAAGGGAGTGAAAAAGGGAGGGTTATGGATGGCTAACCAATCTTAGGTAGATCAATAACAAGCCATGATGGGAATGGGTAAGTTTATTGTGAGTGAATAGGTTGTGAGTGTGTGCAAAGTGAAAGGATGAAAGAGAATCTTGAAGGAGGGAGGAGCAATGTCTCTACGCATGGCGCTGGTGACCCAGTTTTCACCATGGTACTTGCCCAGGGCGCCACCGAAGTGGTTTTCACCGTTGGACGAAATTATTTCTCTTTACTTTTTTGGATTTTTCAAATTTTTTGTTGTCACAAGGCGCCTGTTTGCCAGGTTTTCACCATGTAACGATTTTTTTGCATTTTATAATTTTTTTGTATTTTTGCAATTTTTTGATTTTTTTGTATTTTTGCAATTTTTTGATTTTTTTGTATTTTTGAATTAGGATATTCCAAAGAGCTTATGTGTAGAACCTGTGAAGATGCATGCTATTGATAGGATCCTCCAAGGGTTCACCTTCTGTAGTTGAGAGCTGATATGCCCCAGATCCATATACTGCTGTGATGATGTAAGGACCAAGCCAGTTGGGTTCAAATTTGCCCTTCTTATCTCTGTCTTGCTGATTCTTGGGGTTCTCTCTGAGTACTAAGTCACCTACCTCAAATGCGTGAGGCTTGACTTTGTGATTGTAGCTTTGTTCCTTGAATGAATGATGTGTAGCTTGAGTGACTGTCTTCCTTGATAAAGGAACTGAGATAGAATTACTAGTGTGTGGACTACACAGGCCCATATGCGTGTCACCTAAAGAAGTTTGGGCATCACTGATAGCAAAGTCCTTTGAGGAAGCTCCATTAAAGGTCCATGATGTATCACCAGAAGGAAAAGGATGTGTGGAACAAGTGGATGAGTTATGAAGGCTTATGATTGTGAAAAGAAGTGAAAGTAGGATAGCATGATGGAGACTTAGGATCAACAAGTATGCTTTTTGACTTGAAATTTTAGAACTTTTGCCCCCAGTTATTTTGGTATTAGGGGAGATCAACTCTTTCTCTTTTTGCTTCATAGGATTTTTATCCTTGACTTTGATTTTTGCAGAGTCCAGTAGCTTTTGATTTTGATTTGGACTAAAGGACTTCTCTTTATTTTTGACTTTTAGATTTTTCTTTTCAAAGCTTGATTTTTGATCCCCAATTAGTAAGGGCTTTTGTAATTCTTGTTCATCCAAGTCTGGGAGTGGAGTGGAAATGGAATGAGTGGATGATATGGTAAGGCTATGTGAGTTCTCAAGAGGGTTGGTGATATGCTCAATAGATTCTTTGTTGGAACTGCTCTTAGGACTATTGATATCAAGAGTTGCTTGCACCACTAGAGGAGATTTGCATTCGGACTTAGTAGCCACAACACTAGGTGGTTCACACCCAATTCCTTGACATTGCAAATTGTTTGTAGTTTGTTCTTGTTGACTAAATATCTTAGGAGACTGTGGGAGTTGATCAACATAAAAGATATACTCACCACATCCCATGTCTTTAATCTTGAACTTGTCTTCTTTTAGCTCTGCCTGTTTTGATGTAGAAGCTTTTAAGGATTCAGGATCCACATATGCCGATGAAGGAATAGCTTCGCCATTGACTGGGATTGTTATTTCTGATCTAGGTTGTAGATTGTTGCAATAGATGAATGGATTTGGATCCGCTTTGACGGTCACTTCAACTCCATTGTGTGGAAACTTGATACATCGATGATATGTAGATGGTATTGCTCTCATCTCATGAATCCATGGACTCCCTAGCAATATGTTGTATGTGAGATCCAGATCAAGTACTTGACAAACCACATCCTTTGTAACTGGCCCAACTCTAAGAGGCAAGGTGACTGTGCCTTTGGATGAGCGCTCTTCATCATCATATGCCTTAATGGTGATTTGGTTTGTAGAATTCACAGCTTTGTCAGAATATCCCAATTGTCTTATGGTACTCAAGGTACAAATGTTAAGACCTGCTCCTCCATCTATCAGGACTCGCTTTATTCGGTGTTTATGTATGAAGGCTTCAACGTGTAAAGGTGCATTATGAGGCTGACTTATGGAGGCATCATCGGCTTCTGTGAATGTGAGGGAGTGTGGAATGGATAGGTATCCCACCATGGCTTGAAACTGGTCCACGTTCAGATCAGTAGGGACAGCAGTGTCTCTCAAGATTTTGTCAAGGATAGCTTTATGTGCAGGAGATATACGTAAGAGCTCAAGAATGGAGATGAGCGCGGGTGTCTTCCCTAGTTGTTCTACAAGGTCGTACTCAGGCTTGGTAGATAAAGGATTGGTATTCTTAGTGGAGGAACCTGACAATGTAATCTTACCTCGACGGGTTGTAACATGACATTCGGAGGTAGCTTCGGATGAAGATCCCACACCCTTTAGGACAATTTTAGGTCGCTGAGGAGGATTCTCAGGATTTTTATGTTTGATAGTAATGGTAGAGATATGATTGTCCATTGAGATGTGATTGATAGTAGAATCATAATTGTAAGGTGCTCTAGTATAATTGGCTTGATCATCTGTGACTTTGCCTTTTCCCTTGTCATGTTTTGGGAATGGTTCCTTAAACACCTCATGCTCTTGGTTAGATGAATGTCCCTCAATCTCAATATCTCCTCTGTCAATGAGATCTTGCACAATGTTTTTCAATCGATGGCAATTACTTGTCTTGTGACCCTTGCTCTTATGAAACTCACAAAACTCATCATCATTCCACCAATTCGGTTTTACCTTTGGTTCATATGGAGGAAAATCTGGGACTGTGATCACTTTGTTTGCTACAAGCTTTTTGAATACTGATTCAAGTGGTTCTCCCAATGGAGTGTACTTCCTTTGTGGTTTTGAAGTTGTTTGATTGTTCACTTGATTGTTGGTAGAACTTGATCCAGAAAAGACGAACTTTGGTCTCACTGTGTTGGCATCAACAACACCATCATTAACTGTGTTCTTATTCTTGTTCCAAAATTTTGGTTTGTCCTTTCCTTTGAAGTCCTCTTTGTTTTCTTTGAATAGTTTGATAACTCCTTGTTCAATTAAGACTCTTTCTGTTGCTAGGCCCTTTTCAATGACATCCTTGAATGTAGACAAACAAGCTTTTCTGAGATCATAGCCAATAGCCTTGTTAACATTTTGTGTGAACATTTCCACCATTTGTTTTTGCGGGATTTCGCAAGAGCATCTGCTAGCTAAGTTTCTCCATCTTTGTAAGAATGTTGCGAAAGATTCTCCTTCCTTTTGTTTCGTATTGCACAAGGTAGTAACTGAGACATCTGTTTCAATGTTGTAAGAGAAATGTTGAATGAATGCCTCTGCTAAGTCGCCCCATGACTTAATGCCGGGAGGTAATTGAGAAAACCATTCCATAGCTTGGTCACCTAAGCTCTGTGGGAACAACCTCATCAAGTATGTTTCTTCTGCTGCTACCTCAATGCAAGCTGTGAAGAATTGTCTTATGTGTGCCTTGGGGTCTCCTCTCCCTCTATATTTGTCGAACTTTGGTGTTACAAAGTGTGGAGGAAATGGAGGCATTGGAATGCTCTTATCGAAGGGATAAGGGCATATATCTCTCATAGTGTATGTAGGTTTGGATGTACTCATGTCCTCCACTTTCTTTTGTAGATCTCTAATTTGTTGCTCCAAATTATTTTTGGGAGGAGATTGATTTCTTGTAGCATACCCCATGTTTGAAACACCCATTTGAGGAGGAGCTTGTTGCATGTATGGATGATACTGATCGTAGACATGTCCATATGGAGGTCTATATTGTTGCGACATGTATGGAGCACTTGGCATAACTTCTTGTTGAGGGACCCCATATCTGTTTTGTGTGTATAAACCATATTCAACAGGTCTTTCATTTTCCATTGTGTTGCCCCCAATTTTGACATGAGTTCTCCTTGTGTCAAAATTTTGAGGATGTCCTTGAGTATCCACTTGTCTTGATTGATCCATACCTTGAGCATGTGTTTGAGCATAAGGCCTCCATGATGGTCTTTGAATGTAAGTATCATATGTTTGAGCTTGTGTATGTGGGATTGCTGGTTTTTGAAGCAAAAATGATGGTGACTCAGGCATCATATTCGGTCCTCTATTTCCTCCACTATTTGGTCTCCTTTGATCCATGTTGGATTGAGTTTGTTGTGAGGGTCAACTTTCCATAAGTTGAGATAAGTCAAAATCATGCGGTATTTTAGCTCCACTTTGTGCCATCATGTTTAAAAAGTATTGACGATCTCTCCTCATTATCTCTTCAACCAATCTATTGAATTGAGGATCCATTATGGATTCTTGTATGTCTGCTGATAGTATTGAAGAGTTGTCAACATTGTCATTGTGTGTAGTATTGTTGTTTATAGTGTTTGCGCTTTCCACATTTGGATTATGTCTATAAACATTCATGTCTGGTAATGTAGTGTGCTCAAGATTGTAGAATAGATCATTGTCATACTCATAAGAACTCATGTTTACGGATTCTTGAGCTTCTTTAGCTATTCTCCTAGGTTTTTGAAGGCAGGTTTCAACCATGAACTAGGTGTTTAGCAATATGTGAGAGACTAGATGAAAAATATGAAAAGAGTATGGAAGACCAAGAGTTGTATGGAGTGTAAATGAATCTTGAGGTGTACTTGCAATGTCCAAAGTGTAAGACCAAGTACGTAAGTAGTAGAGTAGGTGTGACTTCCAAAGAGAGGATAGTTTCTCTTGATGAGGTAAGCTGACCTTGACTCTAAGTAAGACCAAATGAGACCCAAAGGTAAGAAACCTTGGTGAGGGACCACTTAGCAAAGTGTAGTTGTATGTAGTGTGTTGACAAGGTATGATGAGGACAAGCAAGTGACCTTTTGACTCAAGTTTAGACAATTGTGAATGTAAAATGAGATGTGAAGCAATGATGGACTATGTGAGACCCTAGAACAGGCTGAATGCTAGATGAAATCTGAAGAGACAACCTAGGAAGCTCAAGTATACCGAAACTGATTTCTTTTGTTTGTTGGACTGTGAAATTTTTCCAATTTGTGAAGTTTTTGGTTGTGACCAAATCTGAATGTTTGACTATTTTTCGTGACAAGAGGACACAATGTTGATGAGGACTCAGTGTTTGCAAGTGTTTAAGACTCCAAAATGACTCCAAGAAAAGTGTGTTGTTTGATGTAAAATTGTTTTGCATACACTTGAAGACACAAAAGGCACAATGTTTTGCTGTTTGGTCTTGATTGTTTGAATGTTTAACATAAGTCAAGCACAATTCTTATGGCTGGCCAAGACAATAGTTGTTGATCCCACATAGGGTTTTACCCCCGAGGCTACGCTATTCAGAGCGAATACTTAGATGCTTGACCTCACTGGCTCCACCCTCGGCACTCACTTCTCAGGTCAGCCAAGCATCAGTCCCCATGAAAACTCCCCATGGCGAACTTTGTATCTCTACTAAGAACCGTATGTGTGTGGGCCGCTACCAGAGGTCCGACCTCTTGCCCCAACAACTAGAAGGATTTGGGCCTCTAAAACAAAAATGTGCTAGTAAGGGCATCTGCTCGTGTGGCCATACATGCGGCACTTTCAGCTCTGTAAATACAGAAGGCTCCCAGCCGGTAGGGGTTACGCCCTACAAATGATCAAATAAATTTGATCAAACGGGTTTATGGGGAGACATAGTGTCGGTATGAACTAATCAGCACACGTTATTCATAGTTTTCACCATGAATACATTTGATTATAGTGGTTTGGATGAGGTGGGTTTTCCTCGCTACCACTTGGGTCGTTCTCTTCTCACTAGAAGTCCTAATGACCACACGGGAAGACAGGCCCTCTAAAGATTAAACAAAAAGAGCCTATTGCTCAAGACACAAAAGACAATGATTCAATTTTAGTGCACCAATTGAAGTGTTTGCTAGTCTATGAAAACAAGGCACACAATAAAAATCCCAAAAAACCTTGCCAAGGACCTGCAACAAAGATTTATTAGTAGTTTGGATTGTTTCAAATGATCACCCCTTCCTGCAAGCACACAAGTTAGGTAAATTTTAGATCCAAAAGACTTTGTGAAATAGGGGCCTTCAACAATGCGTTTTGTTGACCAATTCAAAGACCTGATTCATCATAAAAAAAGAACACCTGTAAAATTTTAAGAGATTTCCAGAAATGTAAGAAAATCCAAAAAATTTATTAATTTGCTCCAAAAATTAATTTTTTATGAAAAATCATAAAAAATTCATATAAAATGCAAACTTGATCCAAAAAATCTGAAATTTTTATTGGAGAGTCCTTATGGTCTTCCAAACCTGCACAAAACATTTTCTACAACAAACCCAAGCAGTTTGTGAGATATGAGTAAAATAATGCAAAACCCTAATTTTCAAAGATCTGATTTTTGAGGAATGATTTTGCATCAAATTTAAAATAAAAAAGAACAGATCTTGTGTATTATTCTGAGAGATTTCCAAAAATGTAAGAAAATCTGAAAAATTCTCTCATTTGCTCTCAAAATTAATTTTTTATGAAAAATCATAAACAATTCATATAAAATGTACAATCGATCCGAAAAATCTGAAATTTTTACTAAATCTTTCTGATACTGTTCCTGACCTGCACAAAAAATTTTATGGAAAAATTCGAAGCCGTTTGTGAGATCTGATCAAAATAAATAAAAACCCTAATTTTTAAATATCTGATTTTTAGGGAAATATTTTGCATCAAAATTAAATTCACAAAGAATAGATCCTGTGTATAATTATGAGAGATTTCCAAAAATGTAAGAAAATCCGAAAAATTCTCTCATTTTCTCTCAAAATAAATTTTTTATGAAAACTCATAAAAAATTCCTAAAAATTGAAAATTTGCTCCAAAAATTCTGAATTTTGGATTGATAGCTCTTGATACTTTCTTCAACTTGCAAAAAAAATTTGGTGCAAAATTTCCAATCCGTTTATGAGATATGATCGAATCTCTCCAAGATCTTGATTTTGTGTCCAAAACCCTAGCTGCACAAGGTTATTCTCCAAATTGTTTTACAAAATAGCAATATAGGGTTAGAAAAATCTGCAAAAAAAACATAGATCTAAGAAAAATCCATGTCCCACCGGGCGTGCCAAAATGTTTATGGTGAAAATGGATAACAATAATAACAAAATTGAAAGGCTAAATGAATCCAACCACTAAACCCTAGCCTAACAATGAACAAAGATCCACCATAACATATGAAGATAACCTAAGACAATGCAAAATAACTCAAAATCAAAAAGATTATACCATCACATGTCCAATAGGGTTTTGATCTCCATTCTTCCTATCTCCATTGATCTTGCTTGATATACTTGCTCTCAGATTTTTATATGCACAAGAGCTCAACAAAGAATGGAATGTGGTTGCAAGTGGAATTGTAGTGTAGCCAAGTACTCCAAAATCAGTCATTAGGATGAGTGATTAGTCATTAGGATGTGTCATTAGGATATTTCATTAGGATCTGTCATTAGGATCTGTCAATGAAAAAAGCATCTCCTTAAATAGAAGACACAATAAGAAATGGAGGGTTAAGATTGAGAGGTGTAAAAAGAGAGGTCAGCTAGGATTAGAGGGTAGGTAAAAGAAATAATAAAATAATGAAAGAGGTAGGTAGTGTATGAATTAAGAGATGAATGACATGTGTCATGTGTAGAAAAGGATAATGAATTAATTAAATAAATAAAGATTTATTTAATTAATAGAAGAAATAGGACAATTAAATAAATAAAATATTTATTTAATTTAGGAAAGGGATAATTTAAATAAATAAATGTATTTATTTAAATGAGAAACAACGCTAGAAGAGGATAAATGAATTAATTAAATAAATAAAGATTTATTTAATTAATAGAAGAAGTAGGCTTAGATAATTAAATAAATAAAATATTTATTTAATTAGACATGACAATTTTGGGTGTCTACAGATACCATTAACAGACTTCAACAATTAACATGCTATCATTATCAACCTTAAAGTATAAATTACTATTAGGAATACTTTTACAGAATCTCAACTTCAACAAATACTTATCCAATCTAGCATACCAGGCTCTAGGGGCTTGCTTTAATCCATACAATTCTTTCTTAAACTTTCATACCATATCTCCTTCATCTGATAATGAAAATCCATCCAGTTGCTCATTGTAGACTTCCTCTTCCAAATCACCATTCAAAAACTTTGACTTAGCATCCATCTCATACACCTTGAAATTCTTGTAAACAACATATACAAACAGAAATCTAAAAGATTCAATTCTAGCTACCGGAGCATGAGTCTCCTCATAGTCAATACCTTCCATCTGAGAACAACCTTTACATACCAGTCTTTCTTTGTTTCTAACAACTTCACCGACTTCATTTAGTTTATTCCGAAAAACCTATTTAGTGCCAATCAAATTCTTGTCTTTAGGTCTCAGAACAAGTTCCCAAGTGTTATTCTTCTCAATCTGATTAACTTCTTTTTCTATAGCTTTTATCCAATTTTCATCTTTACATGCTTCTGCAAAATCTTTAAGCTCAATCTTTGAAATCAAACATATCTCTTCAACAACAATCCTTGTCCTAGACATCACACCTTTATTCTTATCACCAATAATCTGATTTTCTAAATGATTTAGTCTTACATACCTCGGAGTCTTCTGATTATTCAAATTTTTTGGCTCTTGAACTTCTTCACTGGTAGCAGCAATATATGGATTACCTGTCTCTATGAGATCTGTTGCAGTCACCGGTTAGGAGGGACCTCAAAGAGATTAATCTGGACCAGGTAGAAAGAGTAAACACAATGGAAATAATAGGATATGATGGATGCAATGCATAACTGAATGAATTAGATCATGAAAACTGATTATAGATAATCGGTAACATCCGGATTACAAGATTCAACTCACTGGATTGCTACATACATGCTCAAATAGAGAATTGGTCAACTCTAAACCTCTAATTCTAAGGATCTATCTCTATCTTCTATCTCCTTAATTTATAATACTCAATTACAATGATTTATATGATCCAAGGGGATCCAGTCGGCCAAAACGGGATCAAATGCCTAATAAAAAAATCAAACATGCAAAACCAACAGGTTGGCCTCCACCAAAGACATTCATCTGGAAAATCCAAACGATGAAGTGCAGATCAAAGGGAAGGTTCTCCACATGCCAAGGAAAATCAAAATCAATGAACTAGGCTCCAAAAGCTATGGAAAGGATCCAGTAGATTTATCAATGCAAATAGGTCCAAGCGGGCTCGGTGCCAAAAGAATATCTCAAAATCCAGAATCGATAACTTGCCAAAAAATTATCCAAAAGCTCCATGGTTTAGGAATAAGGAAGATGATCATATCCTTGAGAAAAATCAAGCTCCAAAATATTCGGTGACCCAATGGAGGAAAATACAGAAAGAAATGCTAAAATTGCAAAGAAAACAAAAGAGAAATGTTTTTGGTTGATGCAAGATTGCCAAGAATTGGGGATGCTCCTGCATCATATATCCAAAGTTATTGGAAAAAAAGTGAGTCCCTCACTTTGCTGGGGTCAGAGGAAAACCAAGGTATTCAGCCTCTACTTGAGAAATCTAAGATGAGTCTTCAACTAGTTTCTCCTTCCATTTCACAAGATACTCCATCTATTGACTACTCTAGGTACTACACCCAATCCTTGCGTCCAAAATATCTTCAATCTCTTCAGGTTCTTTAGAAGAGAAGAAGAGAAGTTGCTGATAAATCTTAAGAAGTGTACTTTCATGAAGGAAGAGTTAGTCTATTTGGGATTTGTAATATATGTGGATTGATGGAAGATGGACCTGAAGAAAGTAAAAGCAATTGTTGAATGACCTAAATTGGAAAGAATTGGAGAGGTAAGAACATTTCATGGATTGGCTAATTTCTACCAGAAGTTCATCAGAAATTTTAGTTCAGTTTGTAGTCCTATGACTGAGACAATGAGGGGAGATAAGAAGGAATTCAAGTGAACCACTAGAGAAAATAAAAGTTTTGAATTGTTAAAGCAGAAGGTCATTGAGAAGCCTATGTTAACTTTACCAGATTTCAACAAAGTATTTCAAGTAGACTGTGATGCAAGTGGGAA
This sequence comes from Cryptomeria japonica, assembly GCF_030272615.1. Taxonomy (NCBI): domain Eukaryota; kingdom Viridiplantae; phylum Streptophyta; class Pinopsida; order Cupressales; family Cupressaceae; genus Cryptomeria; species Cryptomeria japonica. The sequence continues at coordinate 263,202,635 of NC_081409.1, read as the reverse complement.
TGCAATTGAAACCATGTTGAGTCAAGAAGGGAGAGCAGTAGCTTATTTTAGCGATAAGTTGAATGATGTTAGGAGGAGTTATTCAGTGTATGATCAAGAATTTTATCCCATAGTTCAACCCGTGAAGAAGTGGAGACATTATTTGTTGTCTAAGAAATTTGTGTTATATACTGATCATCAAGCATTATAGTATTTGAACAGTTGAAGTAAGTTGAATCAGAGACATATGAGATGGGTAGAGTTTTGTAGAGTTACACCTTTGTGTTGAAGCATAAAAGTGGGAATCCAAACAAAGTTGTTGATGCATTGAGTAGAAGGAGGAACTTATTGATAGAGATGGAAGTGACAGTATTAGGATTTGAGGAGTTGAAGACCTTGTATGATGATGACCCAGATTTTGCAGAACCTTGCAGAGCATGTAAAGAACTGGTTATGGTAGATAGAAGCAAGTGGTTGGATTATTTCATTTAGGATGGGATGTTATTCAAAGGAGTTTAGTTGTGTATACCTATAAGTTCTATGAGGGAGAATCTGATAAAGGAGAAACATAGTGGAGAATTAGCCAGATACTTTGGTGTTGATAAAATAGTAGCATTAGTGAGTGAACATTACTTTTGGCCTCAGATTCATAAGGATGTTAGGAAATTTGTGCAGAGTTATAGAGTTTATCAAGTTGCAAAAGGCATTAGTCAGAATGTGGGATTGTATAAACCTTTGACAGTACCGGAGAGACCTTGGGAAGACATAAGCATGTATTTCATACTTGGATTTCCTAAGAAACAAAGAGGAAATGACTCTATATTTGTGGTGGTGGATATATTCTTGAAGATAGCTCATTTCATACCTTGTAAGAAGACATCAGATGCAATACATGTAGACAACTTATTTTTCAAGGAGGTAGTGAGATCGCATGGATTGCCTAGAAGCATAGTTTCAGATATAGATACTAAGTTTGTTGGTTATTTTTGGAAAAAAAATTAGAAGAAGGTGAAGACAGATTTAAAATTTAGTTCTACTATTCACCCATAGACCGATGGATGGACAGAGGTAGTAAACAGAAGCTTAAGAAGTTTTTTGAGATGCTTAGTCAGAGAGTAAACTAGAAGTTGGAATTTGATTCTTTCACAAGCAAAGTTTTCTTAAAATAATTCAGTGAACAGGAGTACCAGAAGAGCACCTTTTGAGATTGTTACCGCAGTAGACCCTAGAGGTATATAATAATTGAGAGATGTCAATAATGAAGATAAGAGGAGTGAAGAAGTAGAAGAGTTTGCAGAACACATGGAAGCCTTACATATTTAGGTTAAACAATATTTGGAGGATATGAACAACAAGTATAAGGAGAAATAAGATGAGAAAAGGAGACACAAGGAATTTAAAGTTGTTGATGAAGTGATGGTATATCTAAGAAAATAAAGATTTCTAGTTGGAACGTATAAAAATTTGTAGATGAAGAAGTTTGGACCTTGTAAGATCTTGAGGAAGTTCAATTCTAGAAATGCATTTGAAGTGGAGTTACTAGATAGCTTGAGTATTTCACCTATATTCAACATTGCAGATCTACACCAGTATCGTGAATTAGAATTCAGTGAAGATAGCATTTAGGAGCTAGAGAAATAGTTGCCTCTAAAGGAACCAGAAGAGATTGAAGACATTTTGGACAAAAGGATAGGGTGTAGTACTTGGAGCAGTCAATACATGGAGTATCTTGTGAAATGGAAGGGCAGACTAGTTGAAGACTTATCTTGAATTTATCAGGCAAAGGTGGACTGCCTTGGTTTTCTTCTAACCCCAACAAAGTGAGGGACTCACTTTTTGGTCCAACAACCTCGGATATCTCATGTAGGAGCATCCCTGGTTCTTTGCAATCTTGCATAAACCAAAAATACTTATTTTCTATTTGTTCTATAGTTTTAGCATTTCTTTCTGTATTTTCTTAAATTGGTTCACCAGATCTTATGGAGCTAGATTTTACTTGAGGACATGATCATCTTCCTTATTCCTTAACCATAGAGCATTTGCATCATTTTTTGACAAGTAATTGATTCGAGATTCCGAGATAGTTTTTTGGCACCAAAACTGCTTGGACCTATTTGCATTGGTGAATCTACGAGATCCTTTTAATAGCTTGCGAAGCCCAGTTCATTGATTTCGATGTTCCTTCATGTGTGGTTGACCTTCTCTTTGATCCTCGCTTCATCCTTTGGATTTTCTGGAGGATTCTCTTTGGCAGTGGTGGACCTATTGGTATTACATGTTTGATCTTGTTCTTTGGCATTTGATCCCCTGTTGGCCAACCAAATCCCCTTGGATCATATAAATCATTGTAATTGAGCATTAGAAATCAAGGACATAGAAGATAGAGATAGATCCTCAGAATTAGAGGTCTGGAGTTGACCAGTTCTGTATTTGAGCATGTATGTAGAAGGCCAGTGTGCCAAATCTTGTAATCCCGATGTTATGGGTTATCTGTAATCAATTTTCATGATCTAATTCATTCATTTATGTATTGCCTCCATCATATCCTCTTATTTCCATTGGGTTTACTCTTGCTACCTTGTCCAGATTGATCTCTTTGAGGTCCCTCGAAAATGATGACTGCACCACATTTCAAGGGTAACTTTCCATCATACTTACTGGCTCCCTTAGGCAATCTCCGAGCAATAAGGGCTTCAAGATCATCCAATTCTCTTTCTTTCTCTTCCATCTCTCTCTTTTCTCTTTCATATCTGGATACCAACATGAAATTTCTCAAGGATCGTACTTCTGGTTCCCAGATATAGAGGCTCTGAATGCAATCTCATATTTACCATGTGATTCTTGAAATTGACTCAACTCAAATGCAACAAGCTTACCAACCAACATGTCTCTGGTCACAGTAGTCGCACTCCATATTTCATCAATAGCAGCTACTTTATGCTTGTAAGAAAGAGGCAATGACCTCAGCACCTTAGAAATGATCTCATCTTCTTCAAGATTTCCATTAGCACATATGATGTTCATGATAAGCTCATCCACCTTAGCCATAAAAGATGTTATGTTTTCATCTTCTCCCATTTTCAATGCCACATACTTCCCTTTCAAACTTTGAAACTTAGCTACTTTGACTTGTGCATCTCCTTCATACAAGGTCTCTACCTTCTCCCAAATCTCATGTGTTGTCTACAGACCCATCACAATATTCATCTTTGAATTGGTCAAGACACTCAACAATGCTTCCTTAGCTCTTATGTTATGTTTAACATCCTTGTTCTCAATGGCATTAACCGGTCCATTATGAAGAACATTGTAAAAATTATTTGTAATCTTCCAATACTCATCTCCAAGACACTTCAGGAGAACTTCCATCCAGTCCTTCCATATAGTGTAATTGCTTCCATCAAATCTCAAACTCTCCTTGAACACAAAAGTTTCCATCCTGGATCTCCTCAAGCGGTCAAGCTTCTTCTGAAGGATCTAGCTCTAATACTAATTTTTGGCAACAACAATGAAGGAAAACTGAGAGGGGGATGAATCAATTTTCATTGGATTAAACAAATTAAGAACAATCTCAGATCTGATAAACACCCCCAAGAGTAAAGATAAACTCAATAAAAACAACACACATTACACCAATATTTTTGAAGTGAAAAATCCGGTTAAAGGAAAAACCATGATGGGAACCTAACCACAATGAGATAATACTCTACAATAGTATGTGTAAATATTACAATGGAAAATGCACATGAATTTAGGCACACTACCTAGAGCTCACTGCTCAAAATACAATGACCTAGAAGGCTCCAACCCTTAGGGAATGTTCGCTATTTTACAATAATATTCGAACTATAATCTGGATTACATGAACTGCAAAGATAGCATTTGCTAATGTCTAATGGCAGTTCCGATTAAGCTCATTTGGCAGTCTTGTAATAATCTTGTCTCAATACATCATATCGAAGGATAATATTCACTTATGTACACATACACCACTCTCTGATAATGCAGACACAACTTTGACCCCCAAAATACATGAATCTAACACCTATTTATACAATTCATCAACCTTGACTACAAGGTCGGCCAAACCCTCAACCCTCAATTACAAAATTACATCACACAATACATAAATCATCCACTAGACCAATATAATGTCATAAATAAAATATCATTAACCTAAATCAACTCTTCAAATGTGCATCACCACCAAAAATCTCATCAAGATCAACTGCAACACGATACACCACCAAAAATACCGCATAACAAGAAGAATATCACCGGATGGAAAATATCTTCAAGAATGTGCACAAGGATCAATACGGACCATAAAAAATAATAAGATACAACTAGGAAACACCAAAAATCTCATTAGAACCATTTGCAATAGCTGCACCAACACCAGTTAATCAAATCTTCATCGATCATCATGCTAACACTTATCAACAGTAATTTAGACTACAAAGATAACTTGTGGAGCACCAAATCATAAACCATATGAAATGAAGATACACATTAACATCCAAAACACTCTCCCAAATCTGCAATCAAAGATATAGTCATATGGGAACACAATGGATACATTACTAGACTCTATGAACTATAGAGCATAGAAGAACAATCTTCATATCGGAATCCATAACATGATCAAATCACCACATAGCATCATGGAATCAATAAAGAATGAAGTATCTTTATTTGATTCAGCATCCCAAACATATAAACCAACTAGATAAACTCACTACAAACACTAGATGATTGAACAACTCTTTGCAATACGAAACCATAGGAGTATGTTGACATCAATGACAACATATCCTAGCAGCAACAATATCCAACAATGCGAACTAGAGTCTCCATCATATGGCCCACTAGGGAGAGAAACATCCTTCCAAGTAATTGTGTTTGAGAAATTTCCATGGTTGTGTGTTCTGAGGGAATGCCAACGAGGATGACATCTAACTAGTCTAGAGCCTCAAGCACATTAAATCCATTAAAGCCTTCATCCCCTTGTCTATCATTCAAAGTATTTTTTTTACCTCTACCCTTGTTCTTAGATTTGACTAGAGTAAAACCCTCTTTATCCTCCACCACTGATGCTTTTCCTCTATCCTACTTAGGTGGTGGACAAGTGTAGCCTTTACCCATATCCATCATAGGATTAGATTTAGGACACATTCGCTACAGATGATCTTATTCATGACACATTTGACAATGAAATTGAAGGGTTTCATAATCAAGTTGTTGGACCCAATAATTGGACCCTAGATGAACTTCTATGGAATCTGGTAAAGATTTATTTAATCCAATTCAATAAAAACATGGTGATAAGTAATTACATTTTTATCCAGGGTCTATCGCAAAGGACCAATAGGTTTCCCCAACAATAGGGCAACTTGATGAAGAATATCATCTCTCCAAAATTCCAAATGGAACCAGGGTAGTTGTACCCAAACTGGAACACACACCTCCTATGGGTTAAATTCAACATGCCAAGGCTTGATGAGGAGCCTGAATTGGTTATAAAAATATGGCCCCCCTTCAAAGGCCTTTTTTATATCTAAAATGCATTAAAAAATCACCAAAAAAGTACCCAAATTAGCAGGGAGAAAAACCTCCATGTCCCCTTTCGAATTCCAAGTGTGATACACCCAAGATTCCAAAAATGGCAACAAGACACAAATTCCCATAAATTTGCAGATTAATGCATGGTTAGAAAAATATAAAATATCCTCCTCAACATCCTTAGGTGAATCACTAGAATGAGCCTTTCCTCACTCCTTGCAAGGCAACCATTCACTTTCATAGGCCGTTAATCTCATCGTTCATGCAAGACATTTGTTCTTCATTGATCTTTGAATTTTGTAGCTTCATGATGGGTTTTTACCATTCCACCAATTAATACTATAGTTTTATTAGGCAATTTATCAAAAAAGCATCTTATTGTGCCTAAAAAATATATTGATAATTTTAAAGGTTAAAAGGTTATTCTTTAAATATTTTTCCAAGTATAAAAATATACATCATAACTTATTTTCATGTTTAAATAAGTTCTGATGCACGTTTTCTAGGGACAAATATTAGATATGAGGTAATAACAAAAGGAGGTTGTATATATATTTCTATTATATTTTTATTGTGAACTTCTCTTTCTATATTTTTGCATGTGAATATATACAATAAATGATCACTATACCTTTCATTTATGAGTTAATATAACATCTATGATATAGTCTAGATGAAAAATCTAGTAGAACAAAAAAATAAAAAATTAGTCATGATAGAATAAAAATTGTTATAATTTTCCCTCGTGAACTAATAAGAGATGAATCACATAATGTAAATTAGACATAATAAAATAAAAATTAATGTAATTTTCTTTCATGAACTAATACTCAAGACATGGAACACATAGTCTAAATTAAATACATGATAGAATAATAATAGATGATACATAGAATGATTATTAGACATGATAGAATAAAAATTAGTATAATTTTCTTTCATAAACTAATACTTAAGACATGGACCACATAGTCTAAATGAAAGACATGATAGTGTTGGCATTATTGGCATTAAGTTGTCATTGATGTCAACTAGTTTGGCAAGGTCACCGGTAAGTAAGAAGTGGTGACCGATATAAGAAGAGAAAGGCATATGATGGAAATGCACATGTGAGTGACAAATGCACATGTGAGTGAGTAGACAAAAGGAAGGCTACCAGTACACATGAATTCTGTCATCTATCAGTAAAGAAGGCTTACCAGTAAGGCAAAAATCAGGATGAAGGTTGGTTGTTTGTTTATGATGAAGAGGTGGAATGTTAAAAGAATCACAACAAAACTCGGTGAGAAGAACAAAGAGGATGGCATCAAGACATACTAGAAGGCAAGATGAATTATCAAGTGGATGCGCCACCGATAAAGAGATTTATTTTTATGATATCGGTAAAGTGAACTGAGCTGGTAGTCAACCTTAGTCAACAAATAATGTCAAATCGACATAAAAATCCAAGAAGAGGTGGATGTCAACAAACATGATAGCTAGATGCTAGGTGGTGATATTGCACAGGTCGGTGGAGTGTGCATCGATGTAACAAGTCAGCATGTTGGTCAACTTTTATGAAGAACACGCAAGTCACAGAGGATGCCAGAGGATTGCGGCTCAAGGAAGGCAAGCTGGCAAGTGACTGAATTGAACCTACAAAAAGATTTAATCTTTGTACCCATTTGCTGAAGGAAACAACAAATCCATTAATAGAGTATAACAGAGAAAAGTAGAAAAGCATGGTGCAAATCTCTAGATTTAGAAAATGCACATTGGAATGAAAATCTTTATTAGTGTTGTTCTATGTCATGAAGATCATATAGCTAAAAAAGTAGATTGAATCAAATCAGATTTGGATCGAGTTGGAGAAGGCAAAACCTAACACGAAATTGTTTGAATGTGGTTTTTGGTGGGAATCCAAGATTATAAAAATGTGAGCTCAACATACAAATCAATGACGCTTGATGTGAAGAAGGAGAGTGAAAAGAGCTTGAGCATAGAGAAGGATCATCTTCCTTAGAAATTATTCTAAGAAATTTCCAGAGTGAGTTAGCAGGAAAAAGAGTGAGACGGTTGAACTGGGAAGCATAGAGTACCGGTAAACTATTGCAGGTCTGATAGTTGAGCTAACAAGTGAGGTGTGATTGGTCAAGAAGGCATCCAAGTCTGACTAAGTGTGGTGTGAGACTGAGAGAGAAGAAGAGAAGATTGTTAACCGACAGAAATCTATTTGATCAAGTTTTACAGAACTTATTTGCAACCAGAAGCTATAGCTGTATCAAAATTGTATTCAAATATACATCACCAAGTTGGAGCTTGGTGCAGGGGTTGGTGCTCCTTGAGCTGGTGCCCTAAATTAGTAGGGGTTGGTGCTCCTTGGGTTGGTGCCCTAAATCTTGGTGATTAATTATTTCACTTATGAGGCTAGATTGGAGTAGTAGTCTCCAACATCATTTCTCACAGAGGTTTTTCTCATATTGGGTTTTCCTCATACATCTGGTGTTGTGGGTTGCATTTGTGTGTTTGTCTCTTTTGGCATCCTCATTTGTCTTGCTGCATTGACTATTTAGTGCTTATGATAAAAATTGGTATTGTAAGGTTATTTTAAAAAGGAAAAGAATTCAGGAACCACTAATTCACACCCTCTTAGTAGTACATTGTGTTCAACAATTGGTATCAGAAACTAGGTTCCCTATTTATTAAAGCTTCGATAGATTATGGTCTTAGAACATAATGGCTAGAAATGAGTTTGATTCCTCAAAAGCTCCCATGTTTGATGGATCTAACTGTGCCTTCTAGAGTAGAAGAATGGTGACCTATATTTCCTCTCTTGGTTTTGATGTGTGGATGTTTGTAAAAAATGGGTATACTTTCCCTAGTGTTCATCCCACTGATCTAGATGCCAATAAGGAGTATGAGAACAATGCAAAGGCTAAACATGCTATCTTGAGTGGGATGTCTGATAATGAGTTTTGTAAGGTCATGCATTGTGCATCTGCCATAGAGACTTGGGATAAAATGTAGAGGTTATTTGAAGGAGATGCAAAAGTCAAAGAGCCCAAGATGCAAACAATAAGGGGCCAACTTGAAGGCATCAAAATGAAGGATGAAGAAAAGATTGCAAACTACCTACATAGATTTGATGAAACCGTGAACACCATCAGAGGATGTGGAGAAGAAATTGGAGCTGAAATTATTGTCAAGAAGGTGCTTAGATCTCTCACACCTAAGTATGATACTAAGGTGTCTGACATAGAAGAAGCCAAGGATCTGAATATCTTCACAATGGATGAGCTATTTGGCTCACTGACAGTCTATGAAATGAGAACAACCAGTGGTACATCCTCAAGGAAATAGGCAACACTCAATTCCACCAAGAAGTAAAAAGAAGTGGTTGCTCATAAAGGATCTAGTGAAGACTTTGATTCAAAGATAGCAAAATTTGTCAGAAAGATCAAAAGAGGATCTAACAAGTATAAAGGAAAGCTACCACTCAAATGTTTCAATTGTGGTAAAGTGGGACACTTTTATGCAAAATATTCTTATAATGAAACCAGTGGAGATGAGTCAAGAGGCTTTCACAGATCTATTGGCAAAGACAAAGAAAGAAATGTCTACTGGAAAGGAAGAAGAAGCTACCAGAAGTAGAACAACCTATATACTATTGAGGATGATGCCACAGATGAAGAAAGTGCATCAGAAGATAACTATCATGAGAATGACAGAGAAGTTAATCTATTGTTGGAACTTGATGAACCGGTTGGTAAAAATGAGTAAGAAGAAGACATTGAGGTTGAAGTGGATCTAGAAGGTGATATTTTAAGTGCTCTTGAGGAACTGAGTAAAACAAGAAGGGAATTCAAGAAGTTCAATCTCCCTAGATGAACAAGGTCTCTTGAAGCAATCCCTGGATGAGTCCAATCAAGTTATATCTGACATGAAACATCGGTTGGGAGAAGCCTAGAGGATATGTGAAGTCACATCCTCTGATCTAATGAATAAGGAAAAGGAGCATCAAGATCTGGAAGAAAAAATAGTGAAGCACAAAAGAAAATATGAAGGCAACACTGAAGCTTTAGACAAGATGTTGAGCAAATAGAATCAATCCAAAGATACTAGTTGCTTAGGATTTGAAGAAGGTCAAAGTTCAAACAACAAAGACACATCTGGTAAGGAGATATAGTTTGCTTCTTCAAATGAAGGTGAAGAGAAGAAGACATTCATGATAAGGAAGGATACCGATAAGAAGTCATATGCAGATGCTGTTAGAAACTGCCACACAAACCAGTATACACAATCAATGAGCCGGAGGCCCCATTCAATGTACTAACATTAAGATCTAAGGAGAAATGCAAGTGTTGACCATAAAGGATTTACCAGAGTCAACAGCATGAAAGGTAGACCCCCAATGAGACAGTTGTTTGCAGGACCAAGGCAACCTAACTAGTATGTTCCAAACTTTCATGTTTATTATTACCGGTGTAAGAAATTTGGGCATAGAATAGTTTACTGTAGATTAACCAATAAGCCATCTATGGGTTATGAAAGTAAAAATCCTTTTAATGCACTTTGGGATATGAATGTTGGTTGTTATCAGTGTAATGGATATAGTCATAAGAGTTTTGAATGTAGGAAGAATAAACCTATGCCCTTCGATAATTTCAAAGATTCGTGTTTAAATAAAAATGTGAAATGCTATAACTGTCAAGAGTTTGGACATATAGAAAAGTTTTGTAAACAAAGGAAGATCAAGCAGAAGAAGACAAATCTTGATCAAGAACTGGTAGTTGAACCGGAGCACAAAGTAGAAACTGACAAGAAGAAGGAAACCAAACCGGTATGAGTTGAGAAAGAAAAAGACAAGGCAGAATCAAGTCTGATAGTGCAGACTGCCCTACACATTGAAAGGAAAAATCTATGGGTTGTAGATAGTGGTTTCTCTAACCACATGACCGGTGATAAAAACAAATTTATGAAGCTTGAAGATTGGAATGGTGGTTCAGTAAGATTCAGAGACAACTCATTCATCAAAATAAAGGGAAAAGGTACTCTAAATATTGATGGAAACTTGAAGGCACATTATTTATATTATGTGGAAGGCCTAAAGAACAATCTATTGAGTGTGAGTCAGATGTGTGACAAAGGTTATAAATTCACCTTTGAATCTACTAGCTATTAGATAAAGAAAGAGAGTATTGGTTAGGTTGTGGTAGAAGGAAAAATAACACATGGTAATGTTTACAATTTGAAGGAATGCTATGAGTCCTAATGCATGATGGGATAGGTTGATGAAATTTGGCTGTGGCACTAAAGATTAGGCCACATAAACATTGATAACTTAGTTATAGTAAGTAAAAAGGGGTGTGTAAGAAATATGTCAGCTGTCATCAAACTGGTAAGCACATTTTGTGATGAATGTGTGAAAGGGAAGCAGACTAAGGTGAGCTTCAAGACAAAAGAGAACAACACCTCAAGACCACTTGAAATTGCACATACATATCTGTGTGGTCCAACCAGAACAAGAGATCTTGCCAATGAAAGATATTTTATGTTCGTTAATGATGATTATTCAAGAATGACATGGGTCACTTTCCTGCAAGATAAATCAAAAGAATTATACAGATTCAAGATCTTTAGGAAGATGGTGGAGAAAGAAAGTGAGTGCAACTTAAAATGCCTAAGATTCGACCGAGGTGGAGAGTTCACATCAAATGAGTTTGAAGATTATTATGAAATGCATGGAATTAGAAGACAATACTCAGCCCCCAAGACACTACAACAAAATGGTGCGGTAGAAAGGAAGAACATGACAGTCAAGGAGATGGCCAGAACCATGTTAAATGAGGCCAATCTACCAAAAATATATTGGAAGGAAGCTATTCATACTATTTAATATACCTTGAAGTGGGTTCAACTAGGGAAAAACAATAGAATGACACCTTATGAGTTGTGGTATGACTGGAATCCATTAGTCAAATACTTCAAAGTTTTTGGAAGCAAGTGTTTTATCAAGAGAGACATGGATGGTCTAGGTAGTTTTGACTCCAGGAGTGCTAAAGGAACTTCCTTGGTTACTCATGTAACGTCAAGGACTACCAATGCTACAACAAAAGACTAAGAAGAGTTATTGAGAGTGTGCATGTAAGAGTTGATTAGGATATGCACAAAGGAAGTCAATCATGGGTAAATCGGTATGATGATTCTGGTGATGAAGGTGAGGAAGCTTAGTTAGATAATGAACTAGAAGAAGCATCCAAAAAGGCTCACAATCAGTATGTGCAGTTGAATCACTTAGAAGAGAAGATTCTAGGAAATAAAAGTGATTGTGTGCAGATTAGGAGAAGACTTGCCCAGAATGATGAACAAGTCAACTTTTGCCTCATGACTGAAGTAGAACCTTAAACATTCAATGAGGCCAACAAAAGATAGGAATGTATGGATGCCATGGAAGAATAACTATAACAAATTGAGAAGAACAAGACTTGGGAATTAGTCCCTAGACTGGAAGACAAGAACATAATTGGCACTAAATGGGTCTACCTAAATAAGATCAATGAAGAAGGTAAAATTGTTAGGCATAAAGCTAGGCTTGTGTGCAAAGGATACTCTCAAGTCGAGGGCACTAATTTTGAAGAAACATTTGCACCGGTAGTTAGATTATAAGCAATTAGAATGTTTCTAGCCTTTTCTGCCTACAGGGGTTATAAGGTATATCCGATGGACATAAAATCTACATTTCTAAATGGAAATTTGGAGAAGAAGTGTACATGGAGCAACCATAAGGGTTTCTACTACATGATGATGAAACCTTTGTGTGTCGATTGAAGAAGGCCTTGTATGGTTTAAAGCAAGCTCCTAGAGCATGGTATTTAAGATTAGATCAATATCTAAAGGAGGAAGGATTAAAAAAGGGGAGTTTTGATAGCAATCTATACATAAAGAATGATGGAAACCACATGATCATTGTGGTTGTGTATATAGATGACATTATTTTTTGAGAGACTAAGGAAACCCTTTGAAAACAATTTGTTCATCAGATGCAATCAAAATTTGAGAAATCAATGCTTGGTGAATTGACATACTTCCTTGGTTTGCATATATTACAGCAAGATAAGGGAATCTTTATCTCACAAACCAAGTATGGATCAAACATTGTATAGATCCATGATAGGTCGCCTCTTGTATCTATCTATGTCTAGACTAGATATAGTGCAGGTAGTATGCATGGTGGCCATATTTCAAGCTCCACCAAAGCAGTCACATATGAATGCCATAAGCAAAATATTTAGGTACCTAGAAGGAACACTTAGTTATGGATTTTGGTACCCTAAACAAGGGGCATTCATCTTGGAAGAATACACTGATGCTAATTAGGAAGGTTGCATTGATGACCAAAAGAGCACAAGTGGTGGTGCATTCTTCCTAGGTGACTAGTTGGTCTCATGGCATAGCAAGAAGGAGGATTCAGTCTCCTAAAACATTGCTACAACTACATGTTTCTCTTAGGTGCTATTCTCATCTTGTGTGATAAATCAAGTGCCATCAACATATTAAAGAATCTGGTGATGCATTCTAGGACAAAGCATATAGCCATCAAGTATCGTTTACTTAGAGAGAAGGTTGAAGGACAAGAAGTAAAGATGGACTATGTCCCTACTAGAGAACAACTAGCAGACATTTTCACAAAACCATTGTCGGTAAGCAATTTTGAGTACTTAAGACACAATTTGGGAGTTGTGTCACCTCTCTTATGCACTTGAGAAAGGAAGGTTTTCTATGGTTCAGGGGGATTTCATAGAAACATCTATAACTGTTGAACCACATCTAAGTATCGGTTGCAATCACTGGTAGTAGCCTAAGGGGGAGCTAGGTATGGATCAAAGGGAGAGTGTACAATACCCTTTATCATTGTGTCAAAGGGGGATAAATTTGCTAGTATGAAGTGTCTTACAATAAGTTGACATCAATGCCAAAGGGGGAAATTGTTGGCATTATTGGTATTAAGTTGTCATTAATGTGAACTAGTTTGGCAAGATCACTGATAAGTAAGAAGTGGTTACCAATATAAGAAGAGAAAGAGATATGATGAAAATGCACATGTGACTGAGCAAACCAAAGGAAGGCTATTAGTACACATGAATTGTGTCATCTATCAGTAAAGCAGGCTTACCGATAAGGCACAAATCAAGATGAAGGTTGGTTGTTTGTTTGTGATGAAGAAGCAGAATGTTAAAATAATCACAACAACACTAGGTGAGTAGAAAAAAGAGGATGGAATGAAGACATACCGGAAGGAAAGATGAATTATCAAGAGGATGTGCTATCCGTAAAGAGGATGTTTATTGGTTATACCGATAAGGTGAATTGAGCCAGTAGTCAACCTTGGTCAACAAAGAATGTCAAACCGACATAGAAATCCAAGGAGAGGTGGATGTCGACAAACATGATAGCTGGATGACATGTAGTGATATTGCACAGGTTGGTGGAGTGTGCATCGATGTAACAAGTCAGCAAGCAGGTCAACTTTTATGAAGAACCAACAAGTCATAGAGGATTTCAAAGGATTGTGGCTTGAGGAAGGCAAGCTGGCAAGCAATTGAACTGAACCTATAAGAAGATTTGATCTTTGTACACATTTGCTGAAGGAAACAACAAAGCCATTAATGGCATATGAAAAAGAAAAGCAAAAAAGCATGGTGCAGACCTCTCGATTTAGAATAGCACATTGGAATGTGAAGCTTTGTTAGTCTTGTTCTGTGTCATCAAGATCATATCCATGGAAAAGCATATCGAATCAAATCAGATTTGGATCAAGTTAGAGAAGCCAAAACCTAACACGACATTTTTTGAATGTGGTTTTTGGCGAGAATTGAAGATTATAAATATGTGAGCTCGAGACAGAAATCGATGATGCTTGATGTGAAGAGGGTGAGTGAAAAGAGCTTGATCACAAAGATGGATCATCTTCCTTAGAATTTATTCTAAGAAAGTTGCAGAGTGAGTTAGCAAGCAAACTGGTGAGAGGGTTCAACCAGTAGAGATAGAGTACCGATAAACTATTGCAGGTCTGATAGTTGAGCTAACAAGTGATGTGTGATCCATCAAGAAGGTATCCAAGTGTGACTAAGTGTGGTGTGAGGCTAAGAGAGAAGAAGAGAAGACAGTTAACCAATAGAAATCTATTTGATCAATTGTTGCAAAACTCATTTGTAACTAGAAGCTATAGTTGTATCAAAATTGTATTTCAATATACATCAACAAGTTGTAGCTTGGTGCAGGGGTTGGTGCTCCTTGGGTTGGTGCCCTAAATCAATAGGGGTTGGTTCTCATTGGGTTGGTTCCCTAAATCTTTGTATTTCATTTTTTCACTTGTGAGGTTGGATTGGAGCACTAGTCTCCAACAACATTTCTTAGCGAGGTTTTTCCCATATTGGGTTTTTCTCGTACATCTAGTGTTGTGGGTTACATTTGTGTGTTTGTCTGTTTTGGTATCCTTATTTGTCTTACCGGTTTGACTCTTTAGTGCTTAGGATAAAATATGGTATTCTAAGGTTGTTTTAAAAAGGAAAAGAATTTAGGAACCACTAATTCAGCCCCCTCTCAGTGGTACATTATTTTAAATAGATAGAATAATAATAGATGATATCTAGAATGATTATTATAATTCTCCTTCACAAGATGAAGAAACCTATGACTGTATGTTTTTAAATGTCATAAAAAGGCCATGGGTGTCCAAAATGGAATAGTGGTTAAAATATATTTTATTAAAATATTCGTGTTTAATTTATGGCCCTTCCTAATTTTGAAAGGCCAATGTTGTAGTAGATATCTTAATTGGTTCAAGAAAAAAGTGGCTATGCCTTTATCTATTGAGATTAACTCCAGATGGGGGAAGTGGATCCAACCATTAAAATATGAAAGCGTCCCTTTTGCATGTTTTCACTACAAAAATTGAGGCATACTACTAAAAAAACCCCCTACAAGCCGTCAAAGAGAAAGCGAAGAAAGACAACACAATGCAATGGAGATTCAAAACTATTAAGAAACTAGTTGTTGCAGAATAAAATAAAATAGTAGATGAATCCCAGTGTCATCATCCCTAACACTTTTGAGAAATAGGGGAACATCAATATGAAAAACCCAGAAAACCATGTGTGTGAAGGTGGAAAAGAGGATCAAATAAGCAAAGATGAGAGAGAACTAAAAAGCCTCAATCAAGATAAACAACGAAGTGGTAACCTGGAAGATGAAGAAATACATGTGGTTTTGCAAACCAAGGAGGAGGCGGCTTCATACTGGACCATGGAAAACACTAACAGGGATTTCCCTGCATCTGACTATGAGGACACCCAGAGCTGTTTGAATCTTGAAGGGATTTCATCATCAGAATCACAATAGTCGATTGAGATAGAGAAATCTACTTTCCAACCATCCCCCATGACTTCAATGCTTAATATAAGTACAAAGTGGGCTAAGAAAGAATCTTTCAAGCATAAAGCATCTACCCAGAACAACCAAGAGGATGATATCCAGAATAATGGTGCTATAAAATGAAAGAAAGCTAGAAAAAAGGGGCTGAAGTCAACCCCTAGGCTACCCTTGTCAAGACTAGAAATAGGACTAAGTCTCACATGGGATTTATCCCCTCAGCTCCTGGAAGAAGATCAACAAGCTAGCTCAAAGATCAAGAGGCAAGCAAGAATATAGTGGATGGAACTCATATGGCCATCCTTGAGGTATGTTCCTTAAAAAGAAATGAAAATTATTTCATGGAAAATTCGTGGATTGAATAGTCCACTTAAACATGATGTTCTAATAAATTTTTTTAGAGAACATAAACCGGATATTATTCTTATCCAAGAAACAAAAATGACAAAAGAGAAAGTTGAGAAGATTAAGCTTTTAAGGATGGTGGGGTTTTAGGAGGTAGCTCTGATGGTGCTTTTGGGGGTATTGTCATATTCTGGAATCTTAGGTGAGTCATAGGGGTGCATGTTAAGAAGGATAATAGTGTGGCTTTTATAAGGTGTCATCATTTAGGTGATGGTACCTCTTGGCTCTTGACTAGTATTTATGCTCCTAATAATAGACTAGGTAGATGAAAATTTTAAAAGAAGTTGGAGGCTATCAGATCTCCTCTTAAGTATGAATGGTGGTTGGTGATGGGGGACTTCAATACCCCTCTTTGTAACAATGATAAACTTGGGGTCATCCCATCTCAATTAGATAATAGAATGGACCTACGAAACTTTATTAATAACCAAGGTCTACATGATATTGATCTTTAAGGGGCCAATTTTACCTAGACTAACCAAAGGGCAGGGGGGATCTTATTCAAGTCAGATTAGACAGGGCCCCTATCTCAAATGACTAGCTTGGGCACTATCAGAGCTCTCTATCATATATTTCATGGATCAGTTCAAACAACTTTCCTGTGGTTTTTGTGGCAGAGAATATAAGTGAAAACAGAAATTTTTCTTTTAGATTTGAAAGGATGTGGCTAGATCATCCTAATCTTGAGATGGCCATTGAGGAATGGTGGTCAATTTATGTCAAAGGTACCACTATGTATAGAATGGAAAAAAAATTAAGGCATATGAAAGATAATATTAAGAAATGGGACAAGGAAGTTTTTGGGGATTTATTCATTCCTAAGTCCAAAACCCAGCTTGAGCTAAAGGAAATCTAGGAAAAAATCCAAGGTAGCGGATATATGAGCTTTCTATCAGAGAGGAAAATGAAGTGCTTGTAAAGTATCATGAGATCATCAGAAGGGAAGAAGAATTTTAGAAATAATGGTCCCAATCTCTTTGGCTTAAAGATGGGGACAAAAATACTAGGTTCTTCCATATATTTGCTATGAAACACAAGGTTGCTAACATGATTTCTAAATTGAGGATTGATAGATTTGAAACAAGGAAGGACGATGAGATTAGGAATGAAGACAAGAACTTTTTCAACTCTTTTAGATCTCTGTGGATAGTAGGATGGATGATCATTCTCAGAGGGCCCTCTTAGAGACCATTACTTCCCTCATTAATAAAGATTAGAATAATGTCCCAGTTGCCATTCCTTCTGAAGGGAATGTTAAGAAAGTGGTGTTATCCTTTAATGGAAATAAAGCCCCAGGAATTGATGGGTTCCTATTGTTCTTCTTTCAAACCTTTTGGATCATTATCAAAATGGATCTCATTAAGGGAGTGCAATAATTTTTGGGGGCTAGGTTTATCCTAAAGGAACTCAATGCCACTTTTCTAGTTTTGATTCCCAAATGTCCAGGGGCTGACCAGATGGATCAATTTACACTGATCAATTTGTGTAATTCTTTCTATAAGATTATCTTGAAGGTGGTTATTAGCAGATTGCTCACGGCTCTCCCTTCCATTATCTCACCCCAACCGAGTGGCTTTGTGCCTGGTAAACAAATTCTAGACTCTATCATCACAATTAATGAAAATATTCACTTGCTAGTGGAATCAAAGAAACAGGGCTTCTTGATGAAATTGGATTTGGCTAAGGCCTATGATCGAGTGGACTAGGGTTTTCTAGACAAGGTGCTTAGAGCTTTTAGTTTTTGTGAAAATTTTATTCAGTAGGTTGGCCAACTCATTTCGACCCCTTCATTCTTTGTCATCATGAATGGAGTGCCTTCCCCTTTCTTTAAATCTTCTAGGGGCATCAAGCAGGGGGACCCCATCTCCACTATTCTCTTCATTATCTTGGTTGAATGTCTAGGCCAAAACATAAGCAAACTTGTTTCTTAGGGTATTTTGTTGGGAGTTTCTCCCTTTTCTGGATTCAAGGCCTGTTCTCACCAACATTTTGTTGATGATACCATTTTAATGGGTACTTCATCAATCAGAGAAGCAACTAGCATGAAGAACCTTCTTAATACTTACAGTGCAGCTTCATGTCAAACGATTAACTAGGAGAAACACTCTTTATTCTTCTTCAACACTCGGGAGGACAAACCGACCAAGATGGCCTGTATACCGGGATGCCAAATTGGTCAACCTCCTTCTATTTACTTGGGTCTCCCCTTGGGTATGAAACCTATGCATGTTTTCTGGAACAGTCTTGTTGATAGATTCAATAGGAAGTTGGCTGAGTGGAAAGGGACCCTTTTTAGCCAAGCAGGTAAAATCCAGTTATTGAAATATTCTCTCCAAAGTATTCCAATTTATGCCTTAAGTCTCTTCAAAATACCTAGTAAATTTGCAAATGCAATTGAGAAAATTCAGAAAGATTTCCTATGGTTTGGGATTGAGGAGAAGAAGAGACTTTCCCTCATTGCCTCGGATAAAGTTTGCAAACCAAAGAAGGTAGGGGGCTTGGCCTGAAAAATATTAAAACCTTGAATAAAACTCTCTTGGCCAAATAAATATAGAGAATCTATCAGGGAACAGGTGAATGGAATGATATTTGGAAGGCTAAATACTTACATCTTAATCCTACCATGGAAGATTTACTTGCCTTAGATTAGATCCTGAGTGGCTCTATCATATGGAACAATGTTACTCAAGCAAAAGGAATTATGAGTTTGGGCAAAGTGTGGGATATTGGTAATGGTAGAAATATTCATTTCTGGGATGATTCCTAGATTGGAGGTGCTCCTCTCAATTATCATTGTGTTCCTCAGGTGATCATCCAAGCTCGCAAGAACAAGTTTCATGTCAAAGTTCCTCACTACAGGAGAGATCAGAAGTGGGTGGACCTGATCACTATTGATCCTAACTTAAAGCATGTTAATATGAAACTCAACCAGGTTGTCATTAATCCAAGAAGGGAGGACCACCTGGTGTGGGGAGGAACCCCTTCAGGGATTTATTTAGTGGATTTTGCTGTCCTTTTGTTGGCTTAGTCTCAATACTCTATCCTCTGCTGAGCCAAAACATGGTGTTTAGGTTTGATTATGATTCCTTTGTGGGTTCTTATTTTCATTTGGAGAAAAATTTAGACAAATAGGTGGTACAAGGAAGAAGATGACATGGATACAGATAGTGAGGAGGTTCGAATTATCTCAAGCTAGAAGGAAAAGGGGAAGATGCTGAGAGGTGAGGAGTTGGAAGCCAAGAACTGCTCACCCCTTCCTTCTGACTCCAAGGATCAGAATAAGGGCTTGGTTGGGGACAATACCCCCAATAAGGAAATTAAGACAACTGAGTGGAAGGAGGTGGGTCTGAAGGTGAACTTGGACCCTGTGCAAGATGAGGCTCAGGACAACTCCCCTCGGGATTGCTTCAATAAGGTCTTCTTTTAGATTCTGAAGGAAATTAAAAACATAAAAGCTAAACAGGTCCAAGAAGCTAGCAAACTTGAAGCTTTGGAATCTATTGGCATCAAAAAATTCATCTCTCTACCTGACTACTTAAGTGAGCTAACTAAAGCTATTAGCAATGCAAAGGAAATTATCAATACCTATTACAATAGCTTTAAAATCCTAGAAGATAGAGAAAGGGAAACTGAATAGAAGATGGAAGGGATTGAGAAGACTCTCAAAAAGATTGGGGAGGAGAATTTCAATATTTTAAAGGTCACTTCTAATAGTATCAAGGTCCTTATTAGCAAACTCAAACATGTCTAGGGGGATTAGGCCCTCGAGGACACTACTGAGGAGAAGGATCGAATTCCTGAAGATAAAGAAGTTGATCCCAGAAAAATAACAAGAGCAAGTACCAAGAAGAAGAAAAACCAAAGCAAGGACATTGAAGATATGAAGAGGACTATTGTTACAATGGAGCAATTGGAGCTGGAAGCTGCTGAATTGCGAAAGAACTTCACCTAGGCTTGGTTGTTCTTCTCTCCTTTTTCTACCGTCGGGTGTTTATTTTATTTCTTTTGTGTCTTTTTTTCTATTGGCTTTTTGTTTTTAGCTAGGTATCCTTTCTGTGGTTGTTATCTTTTTTTTTTTTTCAGTGGACTCTGATGACTATTTTTTGAATCTATGATGTAAAGCATTTCAAGAACCCTTGAAAACCTATTTTCTCGTAATCAAAAACATTAGGAACACTTCAATGAAATCCTGTAAAGCAAGAATGAGTTATGTTCATAAGGATGTGATGCTTATTTATTTCTCTCAAAACTCTCATTCAAGGAGAAAGGAAAAATGGTATGAGAGACTTAATGATGATGTGCAAACAAAGGGTGAAATATTGTATGAGGTTTTATGAGTAAGATACATGCATATAAATGATTATTAATTCAAGATGAATATAAATGAATTAGTTAATTGAATATAAATCAATTAGTTAAAAAGAATTGTAGGATGAATATAAATGAGTTAGTTTAAAGGATTTGTGGGTTGAATATAAATGAAATAGTTAAAAATATTTGTGGGTTGAAGATATGAATAAGCTTAAGCATTTTAGGAAGAAGACAAATGTGCACAGAGAAATTTATTAAACTTTTTGTTAACAAAAATTAGAATAATTAAATCATCTCCAATCATTACATAAACTCTCTAAGAAACAAAAATAGAACATAAAATCTAAAATAGAATAAAAAGCAAAGAACACAGTCATTATATATAAAAATAGAGCATTCTAAAACTATCTACATCTAATCAAATAAATTTCTACCTTCTCTATGTGAATTTTTTTTTAAAGAAAATGCCATGCAAATCCAAGTGAGATGAAGTGTTGTTATATGTCTAAAAATCACACAAAAGTAATGATTTTAGGATCCTTTGAGAGAGAGGTGGTAGCATTTCTCTCATATATATTACACTCCAACACAATAGATCTCAATAGCTAATGTTTTTTAAATGAGATAAGTTGGCTCTTTTGTGATATGTTATTTGGCTAGAGGAATATATAGGCAAGAATTACAATGTATCTAAATGAAATGTACCCTAGTATCTAAGAACAACCTTCGCATACATACCAACTTTCTTAATCTACTACATAAATTAGAAGACAATTATATCTACACAAATTCTCTCGTAGATTTGATGACACAATTTTATTCCTATTGAATGTCAAGTCATATTCAATCAAAAGTTCTCTCATTAAGCAAATACGAGCTTTCTTCAAAAGTAAGAAAATCTAACCTAGAATGTCATAAAATATAAGGTATTCTATTTTACATTTGTTCGAAAAGAAACTAAATTATTAAATATTTTCCATGATCTATTTGACCCATAAAAAACCCCATGTCTTCTTAACCCAATTCGGAGAAAAAAATATTCACTTGGTTAAGTGATGAAATTATTCAGATGTAACAGTCCCTTGAATGAAACAATGAGAAAAATAATGCGTTCTCATTTTCTTAGGTTAAAACAAATTGACATAACAATTATTTGTGAGGAGTTATTCAGATACGGTCGAAAAAAATAATTCTATCTCTAATATTCTATTACTATCAAAGGAAACAAATAATATTTTATAATATTCATTGACAATAATGTGTAAAAATTGACCTCGACATTCAACGTGTCACCAATATTTTTGTTTTTAATCGTAGGTTACGTCAGCTATGTAGTACACATAAAGTTGAATTCAACATTTTTTTTAGTAAGCATGATTTAGTTTTTATGAAATCTAAAATATAATTTTTATTTAGTATAATATTTTTTATGAAATTATATTTATAATTTCTATTTAGTAATAATATTCATCAAAAGGTGGGATGTAAGAAAATACATCCAAAAATCAGGATGAATCAACTTCAAGCATTAACAAGCTAAGGGGTCAAGTTTAAATAAAACATCATAAAATTTAAGTAGGTAAATCAAGTCTATCATTAGAATTATTTCATACATTACTAGAGTCAAAATTATCATCAATTTATTCCTACCTAGTAAAAACATAGTCCTTCTCAATGGATCTTCTAAAGGTTGTTGAGCATGTAGTGGAGAAATAGCTAGCTCCAGGTAAAGGAACTTGCTAAAATTAAGGCAATCGAAAGCACAATGTCCATGAGAGGGCTTATGCCACCAAAAAATTTGATTAGAAGATGGATGATGTTTATTAATGGACATTGGTGTCATGTAAAGCTCTTAGATTCTACCTTCAAATTGCAAGAAGAGTTTGACATCTTTAGTTCTATTGACAAAGGATGTGCTATTGTATTCCCTTATTTTGAGATCGAGGTTTCACTCTTCCCTTTGGGAGTTCTTGGTTGAGTTATTTGATCATCTTGGGGCTATGGATGTGCTTCAATTATGAGATATTTATTATGATGCTTGGAGAGCTTAATTACATGGTTTACTGGGAGCTTTAACAGTGATGTAAATTCATCATTTGTTAATACATGGCGATCTTAATGTGGTTTGGATAATATGTTGACATCTTGATTTCCATGGAGGTCTCTTGAGTCTTTGGTGAGGTTTTGTTGGTTCTCTTTGATTTTGAGCATTAATCATTTTCTTAGAGCTTCATGATTTTGTAGGATTGCATTTGAAATTGTCATGGATTGATTAGTGGATACCCATTGAGACTAAAGAGACTTGGGTGAGGCTAGAAGAACTTATGTTTTTGGGGATTGTGTGTTGAGATTGTTACTCGTTGATGAGGATTTCAACAAAAATTTTGAGGATCCTACACCTATTTATGGATGTGAATCCATTATGGGCTTGAAGAGAAGATTTTCATTTGTTGTAGGTTTTAGTTCTTAGTGTTTTGAGCACATGACAATATTATTTCCCACCCTTGGTCTACTCAACAAGTGAATGATCTAAGAGGTATTGCTTGCCTAGTTATGAGATGCATTGATTATTTTGCACCTTGTCTTATCATGAGAGATATTTTTAAATATAAAATTCTTAGGATTTGTTGAGAAGAAGATGTATGGTTTAAAGGCTTTTTATTGTTCTCCTTATTGTCGATCTTATTTAGAGGGGTAAACCAATTAGTTTGTGGCTTTGTTCATATTCCCCTTATTGTGGAAATGAATGGCTGGTTTGATCTACCTTTGATATGAGAGGTTTACAACTACTGCTACCATGTTTCAATTGATTGAATGTTAGATTTTGATATCCTTTTAGTTTGAGAATCATAAAGGAGAACTTACATCACACTGCTCAATAAATGTTAAGAGTGTAAAAAGGATATGGTTTGATTTCCAAGTTATCTCTTTGGCCTTGTTATTCCTCCTAGATCTTTGTATTCACATGGTTGAGTGTGAAGAATCTGAGAGAGCTACAAAGACGGATGGTGAGGAGACAAATGGTGAGAAAGGTATTGAAACATATTTGGTTATAGATTTTAAAACTAGATGTTTCCTTGACACTATGTAGTACAGGAGTTAGCCACATCATATATGTGAAGTACTATAAATAGAATTGATATACTTTGATATTTTTTAGATTTAATATTAATAATGTAGTGGGGGTTTGTAGATATATGTCAGATTATCCTTTATGATATTTTATTTTTTTTATTACTAATGTGATGACGAGAAATTACATGTTTCACTAGATTTGGATATATGAGTAATGCAATTGTGTGGGATGAGTTAGATGTAGACTATCTATATCCACTAGATTGTTTTTGTGGTGATGTTCACTTTGTTTATTGTACTTTTCTATGACCATTTGTGGATTGGTATGTCTCTTTAAGATAGGAGGTTGTATATATAGAGGCTTGATTGTAGTTTTAGAGTTGATATGTTGATGTCATGAAGTTTTATCTAGGTTGGTATACCTTTATTTTAGGTATGATTAGCTTGGATGAATTACAATTTGTTCTAGATTCTATTCCAAATGGTATGAGTAAGGTAGTTACTCATAGCCTTTGTTATCATTTAAATCCAATGATTATGTTCATGTAGAGATTGGTGCAGGCTTCAGTGATAGTTAATATGGTACACATTGGCATATTCATTTTTTTTTCATATGTTCTATCTTCGAGGATATGAGGAGTTTTTTGCTTGATGGCAGTTATCATGGTTGATTTTATAGGTGTCCTATTAGAGAGTCAGATCATTGTGAAGAGTCAAATGGTACATGTATGGGTAAAGGATTTTTTCCATCACCAATATTTATAATACATTCATAAGGGGTGATGGGTTCCACTACTAGTAGTAAAAGTGGGTTGTGAACATAATTATTTAATATTATTTTCTCCACTTATGGAAGTATAGAATAAAACATTTAATGACTTTGGAAGTGGAAAAATGAGTTACCTAAATAGGCTTCTCAAAGTGCAAGCTTGGAAGATGCAACATGTGTCTCCTACTACTCTTGTCATTTATTGTATTTAATGTAATGTTTGTCTTGCAAGAATGGGCACCAAAGTTGGAGGAAAAGTATTGGAGCGAAAATGGGTTACTTTTTGAGTTGTATAGAGGCATCCCAAGGGTTTTTCGCATGAGAAATGAAGAGAGATCTTTATACATATTTATTGGTGGTTTTGGAGCTCTTTCAATTCCATAAATTCATCCTTTTGGGTGTATATTTTATGTGTAATAGTTGAATGTCGAATTACCTACATGAATAAAGGATAGGTTGGAGGTTGTTCACATGTGTATATAGGTGCCACAATGATGGATAAAAATAGAAGAAATAAATTGTATTGTAAGCATATTTATTGTTGATAATGTAAGCATGACCTCTCTTCTTGCTAGAGTTTTTTCCCACTAGGATTTCTCCCTAAAGCCTACATTATGTGTTGATCTTATGTTGACCTTCTTTTATGACCTATTGTTCATATCTTATGCTTATGTTAATCACTATTTTTTTTTTTTATAAGTTCACATAATTGATAGGTTTATTAACCATGATTTAAAAGCTTATTTATGGTATCATTAAGAAGAAGGATGTAATCATGGTTTTCCACATTAAGGAAACTTGTATATGAGTTTTAGATTTTCATGTTGTATCTTTCTAAGACTTGTATCTCATCCTTTGATTATTTTATTGGATATCAATTTATCTTCACAATATATGGTATTACACATATCCATTTTTCAATATATATGACAAGGGGATACTAAAAAAAGAAGTTTCCAAATTTATGTACACAATCTATATAGCTCAAATACATTTTAAAAACTAGTGAATAGTATGTCACGATTCATATCATGCGGATGTAAAACCATACCAATTTAATATATATATTTATGATCATATAAATTTCATACAATAATATGGATTTCTATAATATTATAAGTTTTTGATTAGGGAAAAGAGGTTTTGAAGGGACCTGAAACCATTTACATCAAAATTATCCAGTCATGGAAAACAAATGCTTACCAACCATTGGACATAAGAAAAAACAAAACACTAAAATAGGAGAACAAAGCCCCAAAGACCTTAAAAGTATTTCATTAAATTTTTTTTCTTTTGAATCAAGTCTTGATTAATACTACGCACCTTATGGACTATGTAATTAGTGGGAGTTATACCCTTGTCCCTTCTATGAAGCCTTGTATGAAGATCAAGGGAGGAATCAGAAGCCAATTTGTGGGTGGCATCCATCCTCATAGATTTGACACTAAAATTAGGGGAATCTGCACCCCATTCGGAGATATTTAGGATAGCGTGAGCTTGGACATTCAACTGCTTAAGTCCTTTGGAGATATTCTCCATGTTCATCTAGCTAACAACAACAACAACAACCCTTAATTTCTCCTAAATCTTAGTAAGGTACTTCTCCAGGTCTTTAATGTGTTGATCATGCCCTTCCTTCAGATCCTTTATTCTTTTAGCCAACTCCTAAATAGTGGCCAAAATTTAATCCATGTTCTGCACATTTGAAATTTGAACAAATTTATCCTTCAAAGTCTTAGTCTTTGATACCATCCATTAAAACAAGGTATTGTAGCTATTGGCAACATCCTTCACATTCTTAATCATATGGCTAGAGTTAATAAGAGAAGAGCCTTTCTCTAGAGAGGTAACATTACCAATATCCACATGAATTTCCACATGGAAAATTGCGTCAATACCATCGACATGCAGGGGGTGGGTAGCAAGGGATTGCAAACAAGACTTAGGCTTTGATTCCTCTTGTGGTTTCATCTTATTTTTATATGGGGAGCCACTGGCCAAATGGGGAAATGCTTTCACCAACTTAAGAGAGGGACCCCCCAATTTAATTTTACCCTTAATGCCATATCTAGGGGCCATATAATTGGGCACAAACTCCTCTAAGGGAGAATACTCAGAGTCCTCATCATCTAAAATCATAATTTTATGGTGGGTCAAAAAACCCCTTTTGGGTTGTTTATGTTTCCCTAAATAAACACCCACATCCTCATCTAAAGGTGAATCCTTCACATCACTTAGGTAACCCCAAGGCTAACATTATGAACAATGACTTTCTCATAAATAGGAGCAGGGGTCTTATGAATAGAAATGGATTTTGCATACTCCATGATGGCGACAATCAAACCCTCATGATTTAAAATGTCCTATGTAAATATAATTATTTTTAACCAAAACTTCAAGTGTTAAATGTCACAATTCATTTCTTAGTCTTTTTAGATGCAACTATTATATTTGTTTCATGATAGGAGCCTCATATAAAATATTTATTAAAGAAACCTAACAAGATTAGTAATGTATGATACAAGAAATACCAAACACTTACAAAGAAGGTCGCATAAAATGCAATCATATATATGTGAAGCTCACTAGAATATAATTATGAAATTGAAATAATGGAAGTGCTTAGAATGACAAGAAACATGCCATTATCTTCCTACAAACCTTAGATGAATCTTACTATAACTATTTGATTATTTTAATGGATGTAGTGAAAATTAATAGTATAATTCTATAGTTATTGATTCTAATTTTGACAAAATGGATTTGCATAATGAATTAATTTATCAAAATGATGAGAGGGTGAGTTTATTTATATTGAAAAAACAATTAAAAGATAGAGATAAGATTTATTACTTACAATTAGTTAGATTGACTATGGAGTCAACTCAATTGAAATTTAAAATTATCATTTTTAACTACTACAATGACAATAATGAAATATTTAATTTATTAAATAGATAAATGAGAAGCTTTTGATAAAATATGAAGTTATCTAGTTAGAGAAGAAAAATATTCTAGTTTAAAATGGAGTTAACTTGATGAGATGAAAAATTAAATGTTAGTGTATTTATTTCTTATAAACTATATAATTGGGTTTGATAAATTAATAAATAATACTTA
Organism: Cryptomeria japonica; assembly: GCF_030272615.1. NCBI lineage: Eukaryota > Viridiplantae > Streptophyta > Pinopsida > Cupressales > Cupressaceae > Cryptomeria > Cryptomeria japonica. Next base: position 263,175,004 of record NC_081409.1, on the reverse strand, counting down.
ATTACATAAATGAGAAGATAAGATACATAATAAATAAGGAAATAAATGATAAATAATATGATTAATAATTAATCTAACAATATTTAAGATTTAACAATTAATAAAAAATTATAGCTTCTACATATTTATTTTAGAAATGAAAAATCCATATTCTTCTTTATCTCCATAATGATTTGATGAACAATAATCATGCACCCAATATGTCACATATGATGCAATACAAAGTATATATATGATCATTTATAAATTTATTTGTACCTTTAATGTGCATCCCTATCATTTTATCTATCTTACATTGTCTTATTATTATTTCTTCTTATATATGGATCTTTCCACAATTGTTTGAGCCCTTCGCATTTATTTCTATAGTGTTTTTTCTAATTATGCTTTCACTAGCTATTGCTTTAGAGATAAAATGTATGGACACTTATTTCGTGCTATCTTTTCCTTAGTGAGAATTAATTACAATAAGATTATGTCCTTATATTTTGTAGTTATTTTTTGAGAGGTGGCTAAGTTTAATAGATTTTAATTTCTAGCTAATGTTTTAATTTATGGTTGCCTGATTTTTAAGTGAAGAAGTGTGTTGTATAATTATTTTTGGTTTATTGTTGTGTCAAATAATATATTGTTTTAGGTCTCACCATCATATTTTTAATTTTAAGATTGAAAATAGTAGCAATAAAGGGATACATGGTTGATAGGTAGCATGCAAAAAAAAATATTAATTATGAAGAAATCGTTGAGTAATATGTCATGGGTTAGCTTTTGTAGTATCAAATGATAAAGTTCCACATGGTTCTAATTGGTGCATGTGGCAACATATTTGGTAGGCCTACTACATACAATTGGTGGAGAATTTGAAATTATACATTAAAAGAATTATGTTATAATGTGTCATATATTTATTTATTATTTAAAATGTTGTAATGAGATTATCATATATGCACAAATTTCTCTACTATTAGTCCTTTATCTTATTGTGCTTCATAAAAATATCTATAATTTGTAAGGACAAATTACAATAAAAAGATTATTCTTTAAATATTTCTCCCTAGAAAAATATATATCATAATATGTTTACTTGTGAAAATGAAAATTTATAAAAAATAATAGACATTATAGCTTATTTTAATGTTTAAATAAATTATGAAGTATATTTTCTACAGAAAAATATTTGATATGAGGTAATAACAAAAGGAGGTTGTTTATGCGTTTTTATTATCTTGCTCTTGTGAACTTCTCTCTCTATGTTTGTGCATGTCTATGCATACATTAAATGATCACTATACTTATCATTTATGAGTTAATATGACATGTACGACATAATCCAGATAATAAATATGACGGAATAGAAAAATAACTTAAGCCATGGACCACATAGATAAGATGAGAGACATGGTAAAGCAAAAATTGGTATAGTTTTCTTTCATAAATTAATAAGAAATGGACCACATAGTCTAAATGAGAAATGATAGAATAAAAATTGCTATAAATTTTGTTTATGAACTAATAAAAGATGGACCACATAGTCTAAATGAAAGACATTATAAAATAATAATAGATGGAGTCAAATAAATTAAATATGCCTAAACCTATATATACCTTGAATGATTATTATAATTGTAGTTCATGATCTGAGAAAACCTGAGACTCTATATTTTTAAATGTACTAAGAAGGCCATGGGCATCCAAAATGGAACATTGGTTAAAATATATTCTTATTACAATATTCGTGTTTAATTTATGTCTCTTCGTAACTGTGAAAGGCCAAGGCTGTATCACATATTTTAATTGGTTCGAGGAAAAGGTAGAATATTATGATCTATAACCAGCTGCCATCATTTGAACGTATGGTCCACATGGGCACAAAACACTAAAATGTTAAACTATTTCTCTGTTTAATAGTAAATAGTAAATAATGATAGAAATCTGAGAGGAGTGAGAGGAGGATAGGAATCAACCTACGGATGATACTTTTCACAATAGCGGTCACTGTGTGTATTAACAATACAGGGAAAATACTGTCCTTAATGTAGAATTTTTTTCAGAATGTACTCCTGTACTCCTGTAGGGATTACATAGATTTATGTACTCATACAGCAATTTACCTGCAACAAATAAAACGTTTCTGAAAAACAAATAAAACATTTATGAGAAACATTAGGAACACTTCAATCAAATAAGCCGGTAAAGAAACATTTATGTTAATAAGAATGAGATTCTTATATATTTCTCTCAAAAAATAATAATTTAGAATAAACATAAAATTTAAGAAGCATTAAAAAGCATTGAACACAGCCGTTCTATCAAAAAATAAAGCATTCTAAAACCGTCTATATCTAACCAAATAACTATAATCTACTTTCTTTGTGTAAAATTTTTTGAAGGAAATGAAAATTGATTATCATGGGTTCAAATCCGGCCAAGTGAGATGAAATGCTGTTATCTCCCCACAAAGGTTCTGAAAATCACAGAAAAGTAAAGATTTTGGGAACCTTTGAGGGAGAAGTAGTAGCATTTCTCTCATATATTTCATCCTCCAATCTCAATAGATAAAATCTTAACTGGCTCTTCTGTGATATGTTATATGGCAAGAGTTGCAATGTATCTGAATGAAATGTACTCCACTTATGACACAAGTGTCCGCCTATTGAATGTCAAGTCATATTCAATCAACGGTTCTCTCATATAAGCGGATAGAAGGTTTCTTTGAAAGTAACAAAATCTACCCTAGAAGGTCAGAAGAGATAAGTTATTCTAAAACCACCATGTCTTACTAAACCACCATGTCTAAAATCAACTATTTTCCATGATCTATATGATATTTTAAAACCACCATGTCTTACTAAACCAATTGTGAGAATCTTTGTTGTGTTTTGCTTGATTGATTAAATTATTCTGATGTAACAGTTCCTGGAATGAAACAATTTGAAAAACGATGCGTTCATATTTGCCGAGTTAAAAAATGTGGACCTAATAATTCTTTCTGAGGTATACGGATGCGGTGGACTAAAGTGATTTCCCCTCTGGTATTCCATTACTATTAATAAAACAAAATAATGTGTGCGAATCCACCTCCATGTTCAACGTGTCACCAATATTTTTGGTTAGAATCGTAGGTTACTCCTGTACTGTAGTACGCATAAAGTTGAATTCAAAGCTTTTTTCAACAAGTATTATTTAGTAGACCATCTACAACCCCATTGAAAGAGGAAAGAGACATAACGCTTGCAACAATGTTAGGAGAATTAATTCAGTTGTCAAAGGCTGGGTACAAATGGAAGTCAAGCTTTTGCTAACTTCCATTTGAATATCGATATGCGTTTTTACTAAAGAGATAAATAAATATCAATATAAAATCTTAAAAACAAAAAATTCTCTCCCAAAGTTAATCAGGATATGCATCTTACAAGCATAACAAATCTAAGTATACTTGAAAGGAAACATGAACAATTCTCTAATAAAATCTTATGAAATGGTAGCAAGCCTAAGAGACCTAAAAAATCATAAATTCAATTCCAATCTTCCTAAATTTTGTTGGATAACTAGAAGTGATTCTTGAGTGTCTTTAATTGTCAAAAGAATTGATATTCTAACTACTGAATTAAAAATGATCAAGATGAGAGCCCAGTGGGAGATCTTGATAAAGAATGTAGTAGGAAAATTGAGTCAATTTAGCCTTAGGAAGAACTAACTACATGGCTTCAAATCAGTGATGTCAAATTTACATTAAGAACTAAAATTACCAATGATAGTTTAATAAGTTGTGCATAGGAAGATGAGAAGAAAGTCATAAATATAGTAATAATAGTTTAATAACTTGTCTATAAGAAGATGAGAAGAAAGTCATGAATATACTTTGTGGGGTTTATAGCTCCAAATAGTGTATCAAGATAACATTTATAGTCCATTCACCATTCAAATAATAAAATATTTGCAATCATGCTAGAATCATATCAATGTAGTAAAAAGTATTGAATTTCTATTTGATAAATAGATAAACATATCTCTTACCTTAAGTTGATGATGATCATACACATCACTTAAATCATTTATATTTTTCTTTTAATTTTTTAATAATCTTATGCAATATTATGCAAAAGGAGCATGGTTATTATGATTTGAAATTTTATAAAAAAAATTCTAGTAATGATAAGATGGAATAATGAGACTTAAAGTGAAAGATTGTTTGGTGATTTTTGCTAATGGATATTTGTCAAAAAAAAAAAAACAATGCTTGAGCAATTCCTCTATCCCTTCAACTTAGAAGATCATTCATTTCAAACTATTATCTCAACAACATATCCACTATTCTAATAAGGATGGTGAACTTGTTGGAATGAAATCTGCATCAATAATTATCGGATAAAAAAAGGATACATGTCACTTTCTCCTTCTTCCCCTTCCCTAAACATTCTACATAACCCATTTTAGAATAATTCTTTCCTTGCAAGAAAAGGTACCCTTTCTTGGATTTCTTTCCTTAAGATTACTTTAACCACAAAAATGTGTAAAAGAATATTTATTCCTATAGGTCTACTTCTAAGGGGCCAAACCCTAAAGTTTGGATACCTTTACATCTTTTATATCTCTATTGTATCCAAATATATAGATATATATGTATCTGGAAGCTTATAGTAGAAAAATACAAAAAATCTAAGTAAAAATTATTTCTTTTATTTGAGAATTTTATTTGCATAATAGAGTGAAATCAAAAGATATTTATTATAATTTGTATGAATCAAACATATAACTCTTATTATTTTATCAATAACATGACTGGACTACAACCACATAGCTCTTTAATAATTTATCCCACTAGTAGAAAAGGAGAAATTTCAGCTATGCAAGATACTCCTTTGCCTTTATACATTAAACTTCCATTTGGACATGGACAAGTTAAATTACTATATATTATGACAATGATTTAGAAATTAATACCTTACTAAATAATACAACAATTTGAATAAGGAGCTTTAGATTAGAATTATTGTGTGAAGCTTTAATGCTCTCTTAAATCAAATTGCGGGAGTGTAACTTTCCTTCTATGAGTGATTATCTTAGTTCAACTATTTTCAACTTAAAATTTTGGAAATACTCCTCACATGCCAGTTTCTATATTATTCATGAGAAGCTTCTTGGACAAAATAGACAATAAAAGAACCAAACTCTTTTCAAGGTCAATTTGAGTTCACCTGTCAACCTTAGAGTTGTAGTGTAGTGCACCCTCATGCTTGGGGACACACCACAATGGCTAGGTGACGTTTCACACACAACTCACAATCACATTACACATATATATTCATAATTTGATGTAGTAGTTTTTACAACTTGAATCTACCAAAACCACAAGGAAAACATGCTACATAAAGATCCTCTCAAGAACCAAACATGGGGGGAGTGTGGAATAGTGTATTGTGGGAGTAGCACTAGAATAAAATGTGTTTTGCACAATACTATTTTCAACCACTATTGCCTCCCACTCAAAATTTCATATACCATTTTTAAAACACCATTCCTTCACATGCATAAGTTAGAACTATCCAATGTAACCAATTTGTATGGGTAGTCATACCCAAAAGGAATCTCCCCACAATTCTATACAAGTACTCAAAACCCAAAAGAAAACTCCCCAAAATAGCCTCAAACTCATTCTAAACATGGAGTCTCTCAACAAACTTGGGAGAGTCTACTCCAATACAGTTATATGCAAGATTGTTATATCAACCTTTAACATATTTTTCATATAAATTTAATATGTATAGTCACATTTAACAACAAGAAAACAATTTAAGGCTCCCCTTTCAAGTGCATGTTACATGTTTAACAAACAACAAGGGAAATTTTCAAGCTACCTACCATGAACGATCCCATCAAACTCAAATAATTTGGGTGTAGATTGATTACCAAGCAACCTTCTTCTACCTCGCTTCCCCTCTTCTTCCCTTTCTTCCCTTAACTCGAGACTCACATTCAATATCTTACTCTAAAATTGTCAAATTCCTTTACAAAACGTAAAGGACACCTCTTTCTAAGAATTTGGAGATGAAATAAAAGTTCCCATTTCTCCCATCTCTCATTTTGAAAGTGACGTTTATCGCCTTCTCTATAACTCACATGTTAATCCTAAATACTTGCTCACACAAACCCCATGAGATTCCTATCACATTGGATTGGTCTCTCAAGTGTGCAAGTTGGCTAGTGGGAATAATTCTCTCTCAAGATCCTTCCATATGTCCTACTACACCCATTCTTACATAAATAAACTGTGACCAATGATAAAATTTACTACTTATGGAGAATAGGGTAGAAAAGGGGTTAAATGTAATAACCCACCATAAATTAACTCAACAAAATTGACCATTCTTTTTTTTGTTTTTGTTTAATTTAATCATTGTGTTTGATTCAATTGCATACTCTGGGCATCCATCCATTTGGATTAGGCATTCATCCATCTGGGATGAGCATCTAACCATATAGGTTAAGCATTGGTCCATATGGGACATAAGATTTCATCTATCCAATACGGTATAGGCACCCATATGAGGTAGGCATATATCCAATCAGGATAGGAGGTGCTCTGGCCAAAGACTTACACTCATCGAGACCATTCAGGTCCTGAGTCACTCACTAAGTACTACACTCTTGTAACAGAAGTGCACCAAGGTTGCCATCCTTAGGAGTAATTAAATAACATAATTCAAGCTTGAATTTTGCCTCGGAATTTGGCTTAAAGCCTCGCGAAGTCAAGCGAATCCATAGGGGATTCTTTTCGAGTATGCATTGAATTACTTTTTCCATTTTATTGTACTTATCTTTCAAATTAGGATTCTTACTCAATCCTTCTTTTTACCAAGCCTAGACCCCACCCACGAATGCCTAAGTACTAGGGACAACTCCATCCCAAGACTACCTACATACCCATTTCAGCATGGGATCAAGGCGTAGAATATGTAATTCTATTTTCTACTCTAAGGTTTGATGTAAATTGATTAGTGGGTATGCAACCCTTTCTAGGGTCAATGTCCTAGACAGTTTCTCTATAGTTGCTACCCACAATGGTAGCACTTAAGAAAAGGCTCAAGATGGCCTATTGCTTGTGGCCTAAAACAACTAGATCCTAATTCTTATCATAAGCGTCACCCTTGACCAATTGTCAATCAACAACAATTCTTCGAGATTAAATCAATTTTATAAAAGCATTCCATTCAATCAATCCTAATAGGGGTTTACTATGGTTAACTCAGCGGATGAAAGATCACTTCAGAATTATCTTATTAAATTATCGATCCAAGGGGGATTACCCACCCCTTCAATTTTAACTTCCAAGTATCCCTTATTACTCCCTAATGATTTATAGGGACGATGCCATAGACATCATTATTGTAGCTTTATTAGGCATTAAGTGTAGTAGTTCAACACGATGGCATTACTCGTAAGCGTGACGTAGAGGCAGTGTATATACCGAACGCTGCTAGGTTTTGGTTTTCCAACATCTTTTATTTAATTTTCTAACTTATGATAAACATCATACTTGAAAATAATTATGAATTGAACGCATATAATTAGACATTGCGAGGGTCAATTAATTGAATTAACTACTTGATGAATTACAGAGAATAAAAACCATAACTAGAACTATAACTTGCATAATAATAACAATTAGGAAACTTGCATAATATTAATTAAACATGCAACTTGTATGGAGATGGAAATGCCAATAAATGTAATCAATGTAAGGAATTTGCATAAGGCGAAGGTAGTGTAAGTTACATGCAAGAATATCGCCTTTAAAGTCACTAGTCCCAAAAATAGAATTTAGCTTCAAATCATATTGACATGGATAAATTGCTAAGGGGATCTTAAGAAGGTATAATATAATTTACAATTTATAAATTTGCTAAAACTAATTATAAATCTAAAAATTTACCTAAGTTTAAAATTTTTATTAAACTAAAATTTATATATTAAAAAAAATTAACATTATACAAATTGCCATGAATTTAGTTGAAATGGCATTTAAGAAAAACAAAAAGATGAAAGGGAGGAAGTGGGAGTGGGACCCATGGATCCCATCACCACTGCAGGTACTGCGGAAGCAAGCCCGTAGTGGTGAGGGGACTCCGTGGTCCCCTCCCCTACTCTACGGCCACTGTCATGATAGTGACCACAGGGGAAGTGGAGGGTACCACTTCCCCGATAGTTACTAAACCGCCTCCACTAGCCTACATGGCACTCGATAGTCATAAATTCTGAATGACGTGATTTCAAAATTAAAATTGCTTGAAATGTTTAATATGTTCATTTTTCGTTTGATATAAATTTAATAATATATATATATATATATATATATGTATATATATATATATATATATATATATATATATATATATATATATATATATATATATATATATATATATATATAATTAAATGTGGTTATATATTTCTATTTTATTTCCAGTCTATTTACAATATAAGAGAGATATAAATATAAGAAAAGGAATATTTTATGTGAATATGAATTTAAACATAGAGATGAAACAACCTAGGGAGATTAATTTGTTCCCAGCAATGTACAAATAATTGAAAAATAGATGATTATGTTGAGTTAAACAAAGCTTTCAGAGGAAGGATTTCATGAGCTAATATTTATAGAGAGGGATTCATTTCATTATTCACAAAGAGATTTATTGCTACATATAAAAATAATCATGAAATCAAATGAGAGTAAAGATTCATTCATAGGGATGAATAACACAGAGGTTTATTCACAGGGAGATATATTCTTCAATTTCAACTGATATTCACAGAGAGATTTTCTTTCAGATTTCTATTCGAAGAGTCAGAGAAATGAATTTGAGGGAAGAAATAAGGATTAAGATTCAAATCACATAGGGAAGAGTTTTAATCTCAGAAAAGAGATTTAAAAATAAAGGAAATATGATTTTTGCACAGATCTACAATCTTTGGAAAAACAAAAAGCAAGATTATGTGCATATTTCCTAAATAAAATAAATAATAGAGCTACCTTTTATTCCTAAATAAGAAGAAGATATTCATTTATTCATTCATAGAGAGAGAGATTTATTTATTTTTATATTCAATATCATCTCTAGTTTTCAAGAGAAAACAGAAAAGCAAAAATCTGATTTTCTACCTTTTAAATAGATTAAATAAAATATGCAAGAGAAGTCTGCATTTGTATTTAAAAAGAGAAAGAATTATATCACTGCAATTCTTTAAAGAAAATAAATAGATTTTCTTCCTATCCAGTAAATAAAAAAATGATTTCTTTCAGAAAACTATATTCAACTAACGAATCTAGAAACTATATATATTTTTTGATAAATACAAATTCCTCATATGACAAAAGGAGAGAACCTAGTTTACTGAAGCTTGATATTGAATCTTCTAGCTATCCTTTGATCCTTCCTTGCAACTTGAGAGAGATACTTCAAACAACAACTTAAAAATCCAGCAACAAAAATGAGACTACCAAAGAAAAACTTGGGAAATTTCCTTCAAAACATAATCAACTCCCTTTGAAACTTGCATATCATTTTATAAGAAAAATATCTCCCTTCCACTATCTAGAAATTTTTAATTAAAAAGGAGATTCTTTTCCAATATTGGACTCATGCAAATTGATTAAACTTAGTGGGGGAGTTACATGCAAAGTGGTGGAGATTCCTCTAGAAGCTTCTTATTCTTCCTACAACATGTGCCATAATTGGGAGTGGAAAATAAATAAATAAATAAAAATAATTATATTCTCCAAGTATGTGTGTGTGTGTGTTCATTTTATTCTTTTATAACATTTATTCAATCATTTTAAGTAATTTAACCAAAAACATAATAGAATTGTATTTAAATCAAAAAGTGATAGAGGAGGGTTGTGACATCCTCCCCCGCTTAATTTGTGCATCGTCTCGATGCACTTATTGAACGCATCCAAAAGACTCTATAGTTCATGATTAAAACAAAAAAGGAAACACTTGCTGCATCTCTCTAGTATCTTCCCACGCAACATTCTTCTCATCATATGGGTTCCATTGTACTTTGCATTGATCAACCTCTCTATTGCGCAATTGGCATTGGTGCCTCTCGAAGATTTTGAATCGCTCTATCATTATTCCTCCCATTTCCTGGACCTGTAAAGAATCCCCATTCAAAATGTGTTTCTCATCAGGTACATACTTTTTAAGAAGAGATACATGGAAGACATCATGGATTTAGCTCAACTAGGGAGGTAAGGCCAACTGGTATGCAACTGGATTAATCCTTCCCAATATTTCAAAAGGCCCAACATAACGAGGTGCAAGCTTGGTGTTTTTCCTAAACCTTATGGAACTCTTGTGTGACCTAACCCTTAGGAAGACTTTCTCTCCCACCTCAAACTCCCTTGGTGTCCTGTTTTTGTCTGCATAACTCTTCTACCTATCTGAGGCTTCCTTCAATCTCTACCTAATTTCCTTAGTTTTCCTTTCCATTTCTTTCAACATATTTGGTCCAACAATTACTCTATCTTCAAGACTATCCCAACTCAAAGGTGTTTGAGATGGTCTACCATACAATGTTTCGAAAGGTGCCATTCCCAAAGATGTTTGATATGTATTATTGTAAGCAAATTCTACTAGAGGTAGGTATTGTTCCCATTTCTTCTATTGGTCCATGCAGTACATGCAAAGAAGGTCTTCCATAATCTGATTTGTCCTTTCTATCTGACGGTCAATTTCAGGATGGTATGCAGTGCTAAAATTTAGTTCAGTTCCCAGAGTTGATTGAAGGGTGGTCCAAAACCTTGAAGTGAATCTAGCATCTCTATCTGATATGATTTTCTCTAGTATTCCATGCAACCTAAATATTTCCTTAACAAAATGCCTAGCCAAGGTAGGTGCATCATCCATCAGGTTCCCTAGTATAAAGTGTGCCGCCTTAGTGTTTGTCAATTACCACCATTATTGTATCATGTCTAGAAGTTGATGTGGGTAACCCTTGCACAAAATCCATGCTAATAACTTGCCACTTGTGTTGAGGTACATCATGTAATTGTAACAATCCAGCTGGATGTCTATGTTCTGCCTTTACTCTTTGACACTCCAAACATTAACCACGTATTTGACTATGTCATTCTTCATCCCTTGCCAGAAGTATAACTTCTTTAGATCTGCATAAAGTTTGTTAACCCCCGGGTGCCCTGAATAAGGGGCATTGTGAGCCTCCGACAATACTACTTCCCTTAAGTCTCCTGAATAAGGAATATAGACTATATTATTGTATCTGAGCAACTCATCTTCGTCTAATGTATACCCTTCAATCTTAGGATCAGTTGGATTGTGTGCTAATGTCAATTTGACTTGCTCATACCATGGGTCGTGACTCTGCTCATCCATTACTTGCTTTTTGAAAGGAGTTTTGAATGTTGCTATAGTCATCAAGTGTCTCCTCCTACTCAAAGCATCCACGATCCTATTTTCCTTCCCCTTAATATATTCAATTTCAAAATCATATTCACTTAGAAACTCTAACCACCTTCTTTGTCTAGCATTTAAGTGGGGTTGGGTAAAGATGTACTTTAGTCCTTGGTTGTCTGACTTCAACTCAAAGGGCTTCCCTAGTAAGAAGTGTCTCCATTTCTGTAGGGCATGCACAATCACTGCTAACTCTAAGTCATGGGGTGCATAATTGACTTCATGAGTCTGTAGCTTTCTGGATTCGTAAGCTACTACCCCTTCATCTTGGACAAGTACTCCTCCTAAACCTTCAATAGAACCATCAGTTATGACTGTGAAGTGTCCATTCGGATCTGGTACTTTTAAAATGGGTGCGGAGGTTAGTTTTCCCTTCAAGATTTGGAATGCCTTATCACTTTGTTTTGTCCACACAAACCTTTTACCCTTACTTTTTAATGAGGTAATGGAGTTTTCTATTTTAGAGAACCCTTCCGCAAACCTCCTATAGTAACCTGCTAGCCCCATAAAGATTCTTATCTCTGACACATTTTTAGGGATCGACCATTCTACTATTGCCTTTATCTTATTTGGATCAACTACTATTCCTTCCTTAGATATTATATGCCCAAGTTAGTGAATATTTTCCTCGAAGAAGGCACATTTTGATAGTTTCCCATATAACTTATGTTCTCTCAACCTTTGCAAAACAATTTGTAGGTGCACTAAATGTTCCTCCTCATTCCTAGAGTAAATCAATATGTCATCCAGAAATACCAAAACAAATTTATCCAAGTAGTCATGGAGTACAATATTCATTAGGTTCATAAATGTAGCTGGGGCATTCGTTACACCAAAAGGAACTACTGTGAATTCATAATGCCCATATCTAGTCCTGAAAGTTGTTTTCAGAATGTCTTCCTCCTTAGTTCTGAGTTGATGGTACCCTGACCGGAGGTATATCTTTGAGAAAATTGCTGCTCCTTTCATTTGGTCAAAAAGATCCTCTATCCGAGGTAAGGGATACCTATTCTTTATTGTGACCTTGTTCAACATCCTATAGTTGATGCATAGTCTTAAGGTTCCATCCTTCTTCTTAAGAAACAAGACTAGCACTCCCCATGGTGATACACTTGGCCTTATTAATCCCTTAGCTAAGAGTTCCTCTAATTGCATCTTGAGTTCTTGCAATTTAGTTGTGTTCATTCGGTAAGGTGCCCTTGATATTGGTTCAGCTCCCGGTAGTATGTCGATAGAAAAGTCAAACTTCCTTTTGGGGGGGTAAGCTAGGTAATTCTTCTAGAAATACATCCTTGAATTCTTTTAAGAAAGGGGTATTTTCAAAGGTTGGGGTATTTTCCTCTTTTCCTTCATCAATTTCAACCATATAGATTAAGCCTCCTCTTCTTCTTTCCTTCTTTAATTGCGTGGCTGATATGGTTTCTATACTAATGGGGTTAAACTTTCCTTGGATTTTGATCCATTTTCCCCCATCATCCAAACATTCAACAACTTTATTATAGCAATCTACATTAACTTGATGGTCTATTATCCAACTCATTCCAATAATTACATCATATAATCCTAGGGGTGCCACATAGAGATCCACCCTTGTTCCAAACTCAAGAAATTGTACCCTTGCCCTTAGCAAACACTTAGTTACTTCCCTAGTTGCCTTATCCCCATATTGAACCATCCATGATGACTCCATTTGATTAACTTTTAATGCATATTTTCTTACTAATTCAGGTGAGATGAAACATTCAGATGACCCAGTGTCAATTAGAATTGAAATTGGTTGTTCAAATAGTGTATCTGTAGTTTCCACGGGAACATTCTATTATCTTCCTCTTTAGTTCCTAACTGCTGCATGAATCCTTTGTTGGGGTCCTTGTTGGGGTTGATTGGCCCTAATCTAACCCTACATCCTGGGACACTCTATAGAAAAATGGTTTCCCCCACACATGAAGCATCCACCTGGAGGACCCCTCCTGCCTTCGTTCCTAAGAGGATAATTCCTTGTTTCATTGGCCCTGGGTGGATAAGTTACCCTGCTCTGCTGGTCATTCTTGTTGTAGTTGCCTCTATTATTACTGCCCTGGTTATTATTATTATTATTTCCATTCCTCTGATATTGATTAGGGGGTGGCCTTCTTTCGAAACAATTATTCCTTTGACCTTTGTTGAAGTTAGTGTTCCCATTGAATTCATGCTTCCTTTTAAATGAGTGGTTCCCATTATAGTTCCGCCCTGCTAATGTTTGAATCTTCCTTTCTTGCCTTAGGGACTTCTCAAGTACTTCATTCATGTTATTGGGTCCATGCATGTCAACCTCTGCCCCTATGTTGGTATTTAGCCCCAAAATAAACTTCCTTGCTTGGCCTTCTTCATCATTCTAGTACATAGGTACATATTTAAGCAATTTGGCAAACTTATCCCAATATTGTTGGACTGATAGGGGCCCTTGCCATAGATTATGGAATTCTATCACCTTCTCATCAAAGAACAATTGAGGGAGCCACATGTCTTGGAAGTGGTGAACAAATTGATCCCATGTGACCATATCCCTGCTATACCCATTTTGTTCTTTGATGTTGATCCATCAACTAGTTGCCTCCCCTGTGAGTTGATAGGAACCCCATAAGGCTTTGGTTGTTTCACTAAAATCTCTTAGTTCAAAATACTTTTCCATTTCATTTAACCAATTCTCAGCTCCTTCACCAATTTGCCTCCCATCAAACTTAGGAGGGGTGATTTTCTTTAGATCCTTGGAGAGTTCCAATATGTTATTTTCTTTTCTATTACTCATCATATTCCCTTGATTGCTACCAAGGTTTCCATTTTCAGTACCACTTCGATTTTCAAAGTCATTCTGCCTTGCCCTAAGGTCTTGCATTGATTGTTCCAAGATGTTGATTTTATCTCTTTGCTCGGTTAGAAGGTTGATTATAGCCTCAACCCCATCTTCATTATTTCTTGGCTTATATTGATCCCCTTCATGGTCTTCCTCATGGTTTTCTTCATGGTTTTCCTCATGGTTTTCTTCCCTTTGACTCCTAGTGGTAGTACGTCTTCCATTACCCCTTCCTCTTCCTCTTCCTCTAACCATTCTAGGTTTTTACCTGAAAGTTAAATTATGTAGTTAGTTCTTGGTTTAGGATTTTAAAATTTAATTTCTACCATTGCAAAACATTCCCTTATTTGTATAAATTGAAGTGAGCACAAGGCCTAGATTTGAACCTTTGCTCTGATACCACATGTAATAACCCACAATAAATTAACTCAACAAAATTGACCATTTTGTTTTTTGTTTTTATTTAATTTAATCATTGTGTTTGATTCAATTGCATACTCTGGGCATCCATCCATTTGGATTAGGCATTTATCCATATGGGATGAGCATCTAACCATACGGGTTAGGCATCGGTCCATATGGGACATAAGATTTCATCTATCCAATACGGGATAGGCATCTACCCATATAGGGTAGGCATCTATCCAATCGAGATAGGAGGTGCTCTGGCCAGAGACTTAGACTCATTGGGACCATTTGGGTCCTGAGCCACTCACTAAGTACTACGCTCTTCTAACAGAAGTGCACTGAGGTCACCGTCCTTAGGAGTAATTAAATAACATAATTCAAGCTTGAATTATGCCTCAGAATTTGTCTTAAAGCCTCGGGAAGTCAAGCGAATCCATACGGGATTCCTTCGGAGTATGCATTGAATTACTTTTTCCATTTTATTATACTTATCTTTCAAATTAGGTTTCTTACTCAATCCTTCTTTTTACCAATCCTAGACCCCACCCACGAACGCTTGAGTACTAGCGACAACTCCATCCCAAGACTGCCTATATACCCGTTTCAGCACAGGATCAAGGAGTAGAATATGTAGTTCTATTTTCTGCTCTAAGGTTTGATGTAAACTGATTAGTGGGTATGCAACCCTTTCTAGGGTCAATGTCCTAGAGAGTTTCTCTACGGTTGCTACCCATGATGGCAGCCCTTAAGCAAAGGCTCAAGATGGCCTATTGCTTGTGGCCTAAATCAACTAGATCCTAATTCTTATCATAAGCGTCACCCTTGGCCAATTGTCAATCGACAACAATTCTTCGAGATTAAATCAATTTTATAAAAGAATTCCATTCAATCAATCCTAATAGGGGTTTACTATGGTTAACTCAACGGATGAAAGATCATTTCAGAATTATTTTATTAAATTATCGATCCAAGGGGGATTACCTGCCGCTTGGATTTTAACTTCCAAGTGTCCCTTATTACTCCTTGATGATTTATAGGGAAGATGCCAGAGACGTTGTTGTTGTAGATTTATTAGGCATTAAGTGCAATAGTTCAACACAACGGTATTACCCGTAAGCGTGACCCAAAGGCACTGTATATACTGAACACTACTAGGTTTTGGTTTTCCAATATCTTTTATTTAATTTTCTAACTTATGCTAAACATCATACTTGGAAATAATTAAGAATTGAACGTGTATAATTGGACATTGCAAAACTCAATTAATTGAATTAAGTACTTGATGAATTACATGGAATAAAAACCATAACTAAAATTATTTATTATTCAAAACTTGAATTATAACTTGCATAATAATAGTTAAACATGCAACTTGCATGCAGATGGAAACACCAATAAATGTAATCAATGTAAGGAATTTGCATGAGGCGAAGGTAGTTTAAGTTACATGCAAGAATATTGCCTATAAAGTCACTAGTCCCAAATATAGAATTTAGCTTCAAAACATATTGACATGGATAAATTGCTAAGTGGATCTTAAGAAGGTATAATTTAATTTACAATTTATAAATTTGCTAAATCTAATTATAAATCTAAAAATTTACCTAAGTTTAAAATTTTTATTAAACTAAAATTTATATATAAAAAAAGAATAACATTATACAAATTGCAATGAATTTAATTGAAATGGCATTTAAGAAAAAGAAAGATGAAAGGGAGGAAGTGGGAGTGGGACCCATGGGTCCCATCACCATTGCAGGTACTGCGGAAGCAAGCCCGCAGTGGTGAGGGGACCCTGTGGTCCCCTCCACTACCCTACGGCCACTACCATGACAGTGACCACAGGGGAAGTGAAGGGTACCACTTCCCTGGCGGTTACTAAACCGCCTCCACTAGCCTGCACGCCACTCGATACTCATAAATTTTGAATGATGTGATTTCAAAATTAAAATTGCTTGCAATGTTTAATATGTTCATTTTCGTTTCATATAAATTTAATAAATATATATATATATATATATATATATATATATATATATATATATATATATATATATATATATATATATATATATATATATATATATATATATATGTGGTTATATATTTCTGTTTTATTTCCAGTCTATTTACAGTATAAGAGAGATATAAATATAACAAAATGAATATTTTATGTGAATATGAATTTAATGATAGAGATGAAACAACCCAGGGAGATTAATTCGTTCCTAGCAATGTTCAGATAATTGAAAAATAGATGATTATGCTGAGTTAAACAAACCTCTTAGAGGAAGGATTTCAGGAGCTAATATTTACAGAGAGGGATTTATTTCCTTATTCACAAAGAGATTTATTTCTACATATAAAAATAATCATGAAATCAAATGAGAGTAAAGATTCATTCACAGGGATGAATAATACAGAGGTTTATTCACATGGAGATATATTCTTCAATTTCAACTGATATTTACAAAGAGATTTTCTTTCAGATTTCTATTCAAAGAGTCAAAGAAATGAATTTGAGGGAAGAACTAAGGATTAAGATTCAAATCACGTAGGGAAGAGTTATAATCTCAGAAAAGAGATTTAAAAATAAAGGAAATATGATTTTTGCATAGATCTACAATCTTTGGAAAAACAAAAAGCAAGATTATGTGCATATTTCCTAAATAAAATAAATAATAGAGCTACCTTTTATTCCTAAATAAGAAGAAGAGATTCATTTATTCATTCACAGAGAGAGAGAGATTTATTTATTTTTATATTCAATATCATCTCTAGCTTTCAAGAGAAAACAAAAAAGTAGAAATCTGATTTTCTACCTTTTAAATAGATTAAATAAAATATGCAAAAGAAGTTTGCATTTGTATTTAAAAAGAGAAAGAATTATATCACTGCAATTCTTTAAAGAAAACAAATAGATTTTCTGACTATCTACCAAGTAAAAAAATGATTTCTTTCAGAAAACTATATTCAACTGAAGAATCTAGAAACTATATATATTTTTTGATAAATACAAATTCCTCAAATGACAAAAGAAGAGAACCTAGTTTACTGAAGCTTGATGTTGAATCTTCTAGCTATCCTTTGATCCTTCCTTGCAACTTGAGAGAAATCCTTCAAACAACAACTTAAAAATCCTACAACAAAAATGAGACTACCAAAGAAAAACTTGGGAAATTTCCTTCAAAACATATTCAACTCCCTTCTTTGAAACTTGCATATCATTTTATAAGAAAAATCCCTCCCTTCCACTATCTAAAAATTTTTAATTAAAAAGGAGATTCTTTTCCAATATTGGACTCATGAAAATTGATTAAACTTAGTGGGGGAGTTACATGCAAAGTGGTGGAGATTCCTCTAGAAGCTTCTTATTCTTCCTACAACATGTGCCATAATTGGGAGTGGAAAATAAAAATAAAAATAAAAATAATTATATTCTTCAAGTGTGTGTGTGTGTGTGTTCATTTTGTTCTTATCTAACATTTATTCAATCATTTTAAGTAATTTAACCAAAAACATAATAGAATTGTATTTAAATCAAAAAGTGATAGAGGAGAGTTGTGACAATAAAATTATCATTAAATTATGTTTGAGGTTTTCTAATTATTCCAACCCATTGTTCTAGGACTCAAGGATTTTGCTCATACATAAAATTATGCAAACAAGCCTATGAGATTTTGCCAAGATCAAGAGCTCAATGAAATGTACAAAATAGAGACACAATATAGGACAAGAATAAACTGTATTCTCATCAATAAAAAATGATCAATAATTTCAATTACATACAATGTAGATGAGCTTGCTTATATAGGAAAGGCTAGGGATATGTGAGCACACAAACATGACATGTGGCTCAATAAGAAACAAGGGTAGGTAGGAAATAGGTGTGGGTAGGTAGGAGAAATAATATAATAGTCCACATGAGGTGGATCACCCACTGATTGTGGAGTGTAACAACAAGATCAACACCATAAAAGGTGGAATTTCTCCTACACACACTATCCCAATGTGGCACAAACACCCAAGTGTCTCATACCCAAACTACTATGAAATGCATTTCCTAAGTAAACTTAAGTAAGTGTAATAATATCCAAGATGAATAATTATTTACACCAACACCCCCCCTTAAGTGCAACTTAGGGGAATGCACTTAAGTCTACAATGTAACTAAGCAATGCAAGATGGGTCTCGGCTACTAGGCCATGTTAGGTACCCATGTACAAATGAAAATTCATGAAAACCAATGCAATGAAATCTCTCACAAAGTGGGGAAAGAGAAAAACCCAATGGGAAAAAACCCTCCCCCAAAAGAGAGATGAAAAACTAGATACAAAGAACTCTCATAGAAGTATGTGAAGGACAAAACCCCATGTGAGGAAAAAGTCCCTTCCATATGAGAGAAGAAGAGAAGCTAGGAAGCCCCCCCTCAATGTGGAATCTACACCAATGATAGAAGCTCGATGTATGAAGAAACTGCTTCATGAATGTCGAACAACATTCCTCCCCTTAAGAAGAAACAAAACCAAAGGTGTATCCATGTAGTCTCCCCAATCATGAAGGGAAGATGTATGAAAAAAAATCATGATGAAAGGAATCTCTGAAAACTGCTCAAGTGTCCCTATGTCAATGTTGAAAGATACCCCCTCCAAAG
Organism: Cryptomeria japonica; assembly: GCF_030272615.1. Classification (NCBI taxonomy): domain Eukaryota; kingdom Viridiplantae; phylum Streptophyta; class Pinopsida; order Cupressales; family Cupressaceae; genus Cryptomeria; species Cryptomeria japonica. The sequence continues at coordinate 263,155,632 of NC_081409.1, read as the reverse complement.
GTGGTAAACAATGCCACACTGCTGAAAAAGGCACTCCAAGATCTAGTGGAGATGGATGTAGAACATGTCCCAAAGACACACATGTCTCCTCAAAAAATAAAGAGACCTCCTCCAACTGTTGTACATAAGTATCCACAATAATGTCAACCTTAAAAGAATGATCATGTAGAGAATGAACAAGAGGGTCAGAGTGTTCCCTCGCAACAATCGAAGAAGGATCACCTTCATCAAAGAGAAGATGAATGTCATCAATGATGTCTCCCAAATCTGCAATGTAGGACTCCATAAATAAACATGCAATGTCTGTCAAGTAATCATCCCATGAATCTGAAGCTGGAAGACAATGAATATCCTGCTACACTTAATCACATGAAGGCAAAACTATTGCACTATCCACATCATCAGGGGCAATAGGTGATGTGATATCAATATGAGGAGATGAAATACAAGACTCAAGAATGGGTTCACATGTGAGAATCCCCATTTTCAAGTGTCCAAAGTTCTCCTCAAAAACTGAACCATCACAAGAAGTGTGATCATCATGTGTAGAATCATCAAATGTGAAATAATCATCATCAATGAAATCTGAAAAGGAGTATAACCAAGATGCATGATCAACCACCCCAGTCGTAATGATAGCTCTAGTCTCCAAGTCTCTAATGAAAACTGACTCAGGTGTGAACTCCACAACTCTCTTAGTTGCACCATGTGTGATTTGATAGATAGAAAGGAGATTGTTTGTCAAGTGGGGTAGACACAACACATCATTGAAGGAGTTATCCCCAATGTCAATAGATCCTTTCCCAATAACATCCATGTATGTATGATTGCCCATCAAAATCTGTGGCATGTTGCAAGGCTCAAATGTAGAGAACATTGACTACGAAGATGCCATATGATGAGAAGCCCCTGAATCTAGAAGCTATCTCTCTGGATTATGACTAATAGTAGCACATAGAGCTTTTCCTTTTCTTGTTCCAAAAGAGTGAGTCTTCCCACTTGTAGAAGCCATGAATGCTTGCCCTTTTCCTTTTGAATGTGAGAAAGTGGAAGTTGATGAATCATCCTTCTTGTAGACTTTAGGCAAATCAATGTTATGCTTTTTGACGATATGTGTGAGCTCATCAATCTTCTTAGAATGGAAATGATGCTCCTCATGACCAACCTTTTTACAATAGGCACAAGTAGGTCTCTCCCTCTTTGGTGAATTATCTCTCTTGGAAGAGGATGAATCTCCTTGTTGTGGAGAAGATGGTGCTTTTTCCTTAGGCTTTGATTGCCATTTCTCCTTATTTGAGTTGTCCTTTCCTTGATTTCCTTTGTTCCCTTGATTTGCCACTAATGCTTGAGACTTAGAAGCCTTAAGAATGCCCATGCTTATCAACTTAGTTTGCTCCATCATCAACATTTCATTGAAAGCATCAAATGTAGACATTTTGTAGCTTGAACCCATTGTCATCCTATGGGTTTGAAAACTAGAAACAAATGCTGCATATTCTTGTGGAAGCTTGCCTATCAAGTTGAATATCAATTGAGTATCCTTTTTATCAATGCCACAATCTTTGAGTTGTGCCCTCAACTCATTTGCCTTAGAGACATAATCTTGTATAGTATCAAAGTTCCTGGGATCTAACATGGTGAGATCACTATCAATTTGATATCCCTTAATCTCATCAACTTGACCATACAAGTCTTGAAACTTTTGCCAAGCATCCTTGATTAGAGTACACTTCTCAATATGAAAAATGACATCCTTTGATACATAATTTCTTAAGGTACCAATTGCCATGATATTTTAAGTGAGCCAATCCAAGTGACCAACTGGATCAACCTTAGGATCAACGGGAGCAACAATAGTTCCATCAATGTAATGAGTGAGTCCTTTTTCCATAAGTTTACTCCATGCATCAATTTTCCAAGTAGCATAATTATGTGGAGTTAAGAGAGGAAACTTAGGAGAACCCATAGCAGCAAAAGAAAGAACACAAGTGAACAAGAGCACAAGAGACACCCCCCCAAATTCAATCAGTCAAAGTACCCCCCCCAAAGTGATGATTTTGGCACTTTATACTTAGTGTGATTACAATGAGCCACTTGCAAAACAAGGAAAAGTGGACTTATGAAGCAAATTTTACAACTTCTCAAATGAGATACAAGAGACTTCAATCAATAATGCAATGAATCTAACTGAGATTCAGGCATACATACAAGTACCAAGAGAGCCAAAAATGGCCAAAATCTGAAAGTACAATTTCTACTTACAATTGCATCAATCTAATAGCATCATGTGAAAGTAGACAAAAAAATATGTACTTTAAAAAAAAAACGACACCTGAAAAGGAGGTTGTATGACCCTAAACGAAGCCTCTGAAGTTGCAAAAACTAGGATTACTAGGTACAGTCACCAAAAACTGCATGTTCTGAAAAATTTATGCATCAAAATCAAAAAATTTCTTCACCGCTGCGGAGAGCACAAAATTCTAGCCCATTTCAAAAAAAATTGCTCGAAAAAAGGAGCAAAAATGAGAAAGATATCATCGTCTGAAGTTGAAGTACAAAATCAGAAATACAAATGAGAGGGGGGTCCAAAATTTTTCAAACCCTGCTGATGTGTGCTGACGTCAGCAAATCACCCAATTAAATTTGATGGCCGTATGACCATTGCAAAAACTTCACCTCTCTGCTGACTAGGCGTCCATACTGTATGGACTGCTGACTGGGCAGGTGACTGTGCAGTACGAATGATGATGTGGCACTATACAATGGCGTACGGACAGACTGCATGGCGCGGGTGACGTGGGGTACAAATCTGACGTCACTGTGCAGGGTGTACGGATTTGCCCCTGGGCCAGTGGCTGCCTACCACGTGGCGGACGCGGGGCCTCCTGTTTTGGTGGTCATCGGCGGAGGGAGCGGCCGGAGCCGAGGGGGTCAACAGCTATCCGAAAGTCTTGGGTGCCAGCGGAGACATAGCAGTGGTGACAACAGGTTGCGGCAGGGTCCCAGCTAGCGGGAGGTACACTACAGCAGCAGCGTGAGGACGGAACGGCCGATGTGACTCGGCAGGTATTGGCATGGGCATTCGGACCTGCAACACCTGCGACATGCAGATACGGGGTAGGGGGGGTCTGCGGACCCACAAAAAAACCATTTTTATTTTTTTTTGATTTTTTTTTATTTTTCAATTTTTTTTTTTTGACAAAAAATTTTTGAATTTTTTTTATTTTTATTTTCGGAAAATATAAAAAATTTCAAAATTCATACAATAATAACAAAATTGGTGAAAATATTTTTTTTCATCAAAATAGGTCGACTTTATAACCAAAATTCATGGAAACAGCCTTCTAGACGCAATGGCGGGGTTGGATTTGGTCTAGGACGCCTCCAAAAGATGCTGCTCCTCAGATCTACCTCTTGACATCGCAATAATGCCTCTTCAAGATGAATCAATGAAGCCCCAATGGCTCTAATACCATGTGAGATTTTGCCAAGATCAAGAGCTCAATGAAATGTACAAAATAGAGACACAATATAAGACAAGAATAAACTATATTCTCATCAATAGAAAATGGTCAATAATTTCAATTACATACAATGTAGATCAGCTTTCTTATATAGGCAAGGCTAGGGATATGTGGCTCAATAAGAAATAAGGGTAGGTAGGAAATAGGTGTGGGTAGGTAGGAGAAATAATATAATAGTCCACATGAGGTGGATCACCCACTGAATGTGGAGTGTAACAACAAGATCAACACCATAAAAGGTGGAATTTCTCCTACACACACTATCCCAATGTGGCACAAACACCCAAGTGTCTCATACCCAAACTACTATGAAATGTATTTCCTAAGTAAACTTAAGTAAGTGTAATAATATCCAAGATGAATAATTATTTACACCAACAAAGCCATTAGACCCACTCTGACATTAGAAAAATATAAAACTTCAAAATGACACATCAATAGACACATTAGAAATTTTTACTTACTAATTGTTACATACATACAAAATTATAAATAATACTTACATCTGTCACAACACAAGTACACAATTTACATGACATAACAATTTCTACATCACAACAATTAGCACATAACAAAAAATATTACCCTCTCCAAATGAGCTTGATCAACTTAAGTAGTTTTTATAGGTTATCTCACCATGTAGGTTCCTTGATCCCATTATCCATGTGAGTCCTACATGCTCAAGCATGCATTAGTCCAAAATATTAGCATTTATAGCTCAAGAAAATTGAGAAACATCCATTGTAATGAAATCACATATATCATCTATTACTATACATTTCATCGTAGTCATTCATTAGTTTTATCATTTTTAACTAAGAGTGATGGCTACTCAACACATAAAATTAGAATAATTTTGAATACTAAAATTTACCATGCGTAAATCAATTAATCAAGATCATTAGGATAATCAACTATATGTACACACATATAAGCATAGTATAGATTCATCTAGTCTATTATCAAGTGTACCATTCTTAAATATGAAATGGCATTAGTCCAAAGAAAATACTCATAACCATAGGTTCATAACAATATGGTAACAAAATATATCATCATTGTCCCATATTGATGGAAGGAATGATTGTACTATAAGAATGCAAATCTATCTTAGGTGTTGGGCCTCACACCCTCCTCCAGGTATTGGATTTAGTCCTAGAAGTTCTTAAAATCTGACACTTAGTCATTTGGCTAAGGAGATCCATTAAAATAGAATTGATTATGATATATAGTCAATTTAACATATAATGAAGCTTGATGTTCCTCCTTTTATAGGGTTGAACCATCATCCGTAAATGCTTAACCAAATATTCCTTCCTAGTCATGTTGTGTTACTAAAGCAAGGTGTTTAAAACTTTAATCTAGCATCTAGATGCTTAAGGGTCACCTATCCTTGAAAATAATATGATAGGAGTGACTATTACACAATAATATCCATCTCAAGACCTTTGCATCCTATTGCTAGACTGAATTACCTATAGTCCTAATGTAAAAATAAAATAAAAAATACATAGATAAATAAATAAATGTAATCCTTAGAAGATTGGTAAAAATATAGGTCTAAACTTCTAGAGATCTTGATAGGAGAATTTAAAATTTTAGTACTAGTGGAGCCTAGGAAGACCCTATAATCATGGGACTTTAGGCCCATCAATCCCTAGATTTAATTCAGATAAAAGTCTTTTCTTCCTAAGTGATTACAGTTAAGAAATGTGTATAATCAGAAGCCTATGTTTAAGGTCAATAAGGTTGTTCACCAATATTTTCTCCACCCTATGAGTTCAAAGAACTTACACATGCACACAATATTATAAGATGTTGAGTTGTGCATAGGGCTATTGTGTAATGCAACTATTAAGGGCATTTATGCATATTATAGAAATATATATACGGACATTTCACTAGTTTATGATATCCTTATGCAAGGCTTATCAGTTGTCATTGTTTATTAGTTATGAATGATTTTAATAGCCATGCTATGAGTTAGTTAACAAGGAACTATCCTTAAGCATCTAGTCAACAAGCATGATTTTCTCCTAAGAATGTTAGAAACACTTCACCCTTTGGTACTTATCTTACATGTATATCATTTCATCTTGAGAACTCAAAGTATAATAATTATGATGGATCCATGCTATGTGATGGGACTTCAATAATAATCTCTTCACTGGTGAGGATACACAACCAGTAGATAAGTTAACCTGTAATTAGAATGTTAACATAAGAATTATTTTGGAACTATCCAAAACCCATTTTGTTAGGACGTGATAACACATTTCCCTAGCTAAAAATAAAATTGGGTAAACCTTTAAGACTCTAATGTATGGAAGATACAATCTTTCTATATTTATATATATCCAAAAACTGCAACACCTTATAGGAATATCCATTCGCCTTATCCTTCCCCACACATCTCATTGTGTTCACCAATATGGTCATAATTATTTATATAAATAAAATTCTACATGTACAAGTAGTAGTAATAAAGAAAAGGCCTCTTGAAACATAAAAGGTTCATTACATAAATTTTATAGAAACATCATAAACAAAAATAAGCTCAAATGTAGCAACAATTGCAATAATTTAAATCTAGTCAACTTCAATTAGATAGGTATCTCAAATACTTTTCATAGGTAGCATACTTTTAAATCTTACTATTGAATGAAAAAAAAAATAACAATCCATAATAATTTAAGAAACATAAAAATTTGGTGATCTCAAGAAAATTACACACAAAAAATCACATCATGGCTCAATCAAGACATTCAAAGGGGAAGAAGAGAGTTGGTAGACTTATCCTTAAGAACATAATCTAGAATATACTCTCGAATTAGACAGCCTCATGCTAGGCATGACTAAGGATATTTGTCATCTATAAGAGAAATAATACTTAATAAATGATAAATGATAATAAAAAATAATCAATGAAAGATTAATAAATGATAAATAATTTGATTAAAGACTAATTTAAGAATAATTGTAGTTCAACAATTATTAAAAACATTTAATTTTTATACATTTATCTAAAATAATAAAAATCACTATGATTGTTATGTCTCTAAGGGTTTAATAAAAAAATTCATGCCCAACACCTCACCTATGATGCATTGCAAAATTTTTATGGTCCTTTATATATTTCTTTATGTCCTTCATATCTATACATATCCTATTATCTATATTACATTGACTTATTATTCTCATTTCTTTTAAATGGATCTTCCCACATTTCTTTGAGACCTTTGCATTTATCCCTTATAGTTTTATTATATTTATCCTGAACTTGCTATTGGTTTGGAGATAAAGTGTGTGGACACCTATGTAGTGCTAGCCTTTTCTTTAGACTCATAATTTGCAATGATAATGCAAGAGGTGGTTGTGTTCTTATATTTGGTAGTTACTTTTTAGGTGGTGGTTAAATTTTACAAAAAAATTATCTCTAGTTCTAATGCTTCAATTTATGTTTATCTTATCTTTGTACTTAAATTAATGTTTGTATTATCTTTGGGTAAATATTTTATTTAGTAGTTACTTTTGTTATGGTTTCAAGCACATCCGAAGAAAATATGAACTAACAGTTATATGCAGATTTAAATACAAAAGATAAAGAAATAAAATAGGACACAGATAACATAGAGATTTAATGTGGTTCACCCAGAATGGGTTACGTCCACCATACACAGTCGTCCAATCTTTCTTATTATCCAGCAAAAAATAGTACATCAACCTTACAATGCCTTAAGCATCCCAGCCGCTTATAACATGCGTTTTTAGGGCAACAAACAAAGTTGGCCTTTTTAAGGTTTTATTACAATGTCGGTTTTCATCAACAAAAAATGGCAAAAAAAAAAATTCTCAGGGGCTGCCGCCCCTGAACCCCTTCCCGGGGCCGGCGAGGATATGGCCTGGGTGTACAGTACTTTGTTGATCAGTCACCACATTTCAACAATCTCCCACTTGGAGACTGATCAGGCTCCACACCAAACAATCTCCTACTTGGAGACTGATACTACATGACACCACTATACATGTAGCAACCGCTGGATAAAACACTAGGGCTCGACTGGTATAAATTTCACAATTATCAATCAAGAAGACCAACAGAAACTGATGAAGAAATTAGCTTCTCCTGTGGAACTGCCTTCATGAACATATCGACAGGATTCTCACTTGTGTGAATCTTCTCAAGCTATAACTGACCCTCCTCCAAAACAGTCCGGATGAAGTGGTCCCTGAGCTGAATGTGCTTTGTCCTTGAATGAAAAGCAAAGTTCTTCGCAAGATGAATGGCACTCTGGCTATCAGTATACAATGGGCTATCCTCTTGTGTCTGACCCAATTCCTCCAGAAAACATCGCAACCAAATCATCTCCTCGCTGGCTTCTGTAGCAGCAACATACTCAACTTCAGTGGTTAAAAGTGCAACAAACTTTTGCAGCCTAGAAATCCAACTGACTGCAGTTCCCCCTATAGTAAAAACATACCCTCTAGTACTCCTCTATGAATCAATATCACTCGCCAGATCAGAGTCAACAAATCCATTCAGAGCAGCATTAGATAATTTGAAACATAATGCCTTCATAGTAGTTCCTTTCAAATACCGAAGAATCCATTTCACAGCATTCCAATGTTCCATACCTGGATTACTCATAAACCTACACACAACTACCACTGCATGTGCAATATCTAGTTTTGTGCATACCATTGCATACATCAGACTGCCAACAGCTGATGAATACGAGATGTTAGACATTTTATTAACCTCTTCCTATGCCTTTGGACACATCTCCTTAGTCAATTTGAAATGACTAGCCAAAGGTGTACTAACTGCTTTTGCACCCTGCATGTTAAATCTTTTCAACACCTTCTTTATATACTCACTTTGGGACAAATTCAAGGTTCTATTTTTCCTATCCCATGTAATCCTCATACTGAGAATTTGCTTAGCTGCACCCAAATCCTTCATAGCAAATGACCTGGCTAATTTATGTTTAAGATCATTTATATGTTGCATGTTAGACCCAGTAACAAGCATGTCATCAACATAAAGCAACAAGATAATATAATTGCCATTAACAAATCTCTTAAAATATACACAATGATTAGAATGACATCTATGATAGCCGTGTTCAGCCATGAAACTATCAAATTTTAAATACCATTGTCGGGGTGCTTGCTTTAGGCCATACAGACTTTTCTTCAACCTACACACCAAGTTCTTCTTACCTTTGACCTCATATCCTTGTGGTTGCAACATGTAAATTTCCTCCTCCAAATCTCCATGGAGAAAAGTTGTTTTGACATCTAATTGTTCAAGATGTAAATCATCTGCAGCCACAAGACTAAGTACAGTTCTAATTGAAGTCATTTTTACAAGTGGAGAAAATATTTCATCATAATCTATACCCTTTTTCTGTGCAAAACCTTTTACCACAAGTCTAGCCTTATATCTTTTCTGACCTCCTTCTTCCTCTTTTAGCAGATAAACCCATTTGTTAGGCAAGGCACTTTTTTCTGCAGGTAAAGAAACTAAGACCCAAGTCTTATTTTTCATCAAGGAGTCCATCTTCTCTTCCATGCCTAGCTCCCACTGATGTTTGGCATCTACCTGCATTGCTTCTTCATATTCTTCTGGTTCACTAGAATTCGTTAATAAAATAGAATACAAAGAAGGAGAAAATATTTCAGGGGGTCTACTTGTCCTCGTAGAATGTCTAACACTTGCAGGAGTTTGTGGGACAATCTGTTGTTGCTAAGCATCAGGTACCTATGGCATTTCATTTTCAGGAATCTCATCCAACACCACATACTCTTGTTTGTCCTATTCATGCTTCTTTTCCTGCATCTGTTCTTTATACATAACCTTCTCATTGAATATAACATCTCTACTTCTAATTATTTTCTTATTTTCAAAATACTATAACCGATAGCCATATTTATCTATCCCATATCCAATGAAGGTACATTTATGAGATTTAGCATCAAGCTTGGTTATGTTTTCTTTATCAACATGGACAAAAGCTTCGCAACCAAAAGTTTTTAGAAAAGAATAATTTACCTTTTTACTAGTCCATGCCTCCTGTAGAATACCACCATCCAAAGGGGTTGAAGGTCCTCTGTTTATCAAATAGATAGCAGTACGTACAACATCTACCCAAAAATGTAAGGGCAATTCAGCATGTAATCTCATGCTCCTTGCGCATTCCATGATAGTCCTATTCATTCTCTTTGACACACCATTTTCTTGTGGAGTTCCTGGAACTGTCTTCTGCTTTTGAATCCCATTTAAGGAGTAGTAATCTTCAAATTCTTTGCTGCAACACTCACCTTCGTTATCCGATCTGAGACACTTCAACTTTTTTCCTATCTCATTCTCAACCAAAGCTTTCCATTTCTTAAAAATTTCAAAAACATCTAATTTTTGTTTTAAAAAATATACCCATGTTTTTCTGGTTGAGTCATCAATAAAAATAACATAATAAAAAGAGCCACCAAGAGATGATACCTGAGTTGATCCCTATACATTTGAATGTACAAGCTCTAACTTCTCACTCTTCTTCTCTTTCCCAACCTTGAGAAATCTGACTCTTTTCTATTTACCATAAACACAGTTTTCACAGAACTCTAAATCAATCTTCTTTAGTCCTGGCAATAGATTTTTGGAGTGAAGGGTTTTCATCCCTTTCTCACTCATGTGCCCAAGCCTATGGTGCCACATTATCGAATCTATTCTTGCAACATTTATTGTTGTTGTCCCTGCAGTAACTTTATCTGTAGCAGCTAAGGTAGAGTAAGTGTTACCAGTACAAAGATATAATGTGCCTACCTTCGCACCTTTAGCTACTACTAATGATCCTTTAGTGACCTTTCACATACTGTCTGAGAAGGTAACTATGCAACCTTCACTACCTAGTTGCCCTACAGAAATAAAATTTCTTCTTAAATTAGGAACATGTCTTACCTCTTGTAGAAACCAGTCATTACCATTCTGCAGCTTGATCTTTATCTTTCCTTTTCCAACAATTTGACAGGGCTCATCATCACCCAAATATACCTATCCAAAATCACCTTGAACATAATCTAGAAAATATTTTCTATGGGGTGTAGCATGAAATGAAGCCCCAGAATCTATTACCTAAGAATCATCAACATTATCCAAACATAAGATTAAAGCATCTTGTAAAGTATTACTTGCAATATTAGCTTCCTTACTGTCATTTTCATTTTTGTATCCTTCTTTGTTTTTCTGAGATCAACAGACTTTCTTTAGATGACCAGGCTTTCCGCAGTACCAACAATCTTTCTTTCCTCTAGATTGAGAGTGTCCTTTCTTTGACTTCCCTCGTGACTTCTCATTCCCAAGGCCTTTTCCTCTTTCCTTTGATCTTCCTCTGTTCTCCACATTCAAAACACTACTCGATGATGTTGGAGTCTCACCTATGCTTTTCCTTCGCATTTCCTCGCTTAGGATAACACCAACAATATCATCAAATACCAAAGTATTTTTACCAGAGACAGAGTTACTTACAGCCATAACAAGCTATTCTAGTTTTCTGGCAAAGAACATAAAATCAAGAGAGCCCTAACCTCTTCTGCAAAGGTAATTTTTACCGAAGACAATTGACTGGTAATTGTATTAAATTCATTTAAGTGCTCCACTATAGATCCTCCCTCACTCATTTTCAAATTAAACGAACGCTTCATAAGAAATACCTTATTCAAAGCCAAGGGTTTCTCATACAACTTAGCCAATGTTTCCATCAAATCTATAGTCATTTTTGCTTCTGTTATATTGAATACTACAGATGGCACAAGGCACAATCGAATGGATCCCAATGCCTTTCTATCTAAAATGTCCCACTCTTCTTCTGACATTGTGGTCACTTTTTTTGCCTTTCCTTCCAATGGTCACCACAAATCCTTTTGATACAGGTAATCCTCCATCTGCACTTTCCATAACTGATAATTCTGGCCGTAAAACTTTTCGACCTTGAATTTGGAATCCTCCATTTCTCCCACTCAAATCTGAAAGTCCTGCCAATTTACAGAAAAACCTCGCTCTGATACCAATTGTTAGGGTTTTAAGTAGATCCAAAGCAAATATGAACTAACAATTATATGCAGATTTAAATACAAAAGATAAGGAAATAAAACAGGACATAGATAACATAGAGATTTAACGTGGTTCACCCAGAATGGGTTACGTCCACCATACACAGTCGTCCAATCTTTCTTATTATCCAACAAAAAATAGTACATCAACCTTACAATGCCTTAAGCATCCCAGCCGCTTATAAGATGTGTTTTTAGGGCAACAAACAAAGTCGGCCTATTTAGGGTTTTATTACAATGTCAGTTTTCATCAACAAAAAATGGCAAAAAAAAAATTTCCTCAGGGGCTGCCGGCCCCGAACCCTTGCCCGGGGCCCAGCCTAACCCCAGACCCCAGCGAGGATACGTGCTGAGTGTAGAGTACTTTGCTAATCAGTCGCCACATTTCAACAACTTTTTAGGTGGGGGTTAAATTTTACAATTTTTTTATTTCAAGTTCTAATGCTTCAATTTATGTTGTCTTATCTTTAGGTAAATATTTTTTGTGAATGAGTGATGGGTGAAATTATGTTGTTTAATCAGTTTTAGCTTAGTATAATGTCAAATTGTATAAAATTTTGGGTCTCACCAATGTAATTGATTTTAAGATAGATCAATACCTACAATTTAACCCGCTTGATGTTTAATAATATTAGTAGTAGCAATAAATAATCACATACTCTTTATCCAGAGACAATCGAGTGATAATTCAAGAGGGTTAGTTTTTATAGTATCAAATTATGGAGTATCACATGTTATCAACTAGTGCATGTGGCAAAATATTTGGTAGGCCCACTACATACAATTAGTGGAGAGTTTAAAATTATATATTCAAAGCATTATGGTCCCATGTTCTATATGTTTGTTACTTATTTTAAATTGTGTAATAAGATTCTGATCTATGCACAAATTTCTCTACTATTTATCCATAGAGCTATTTAATGAATGATAAAATTGCATCAATGCCCTCACTTATGATGAGATACAAAATAGAAATGGTCTTCCACCTATTCATATGCTAGGAATAAAGGAAAAATATTTTAAAACTAAAGTTTTTAGACAATGCCTCTAAGAAAATAACATTACCATGGTCAAAAGAAGATCTTGATAATTTGTAAGGTTAAGTTACAATAAAAAAATGCTATGAACATTAAACAATTCTCTCTAAAATATATACAATGTAACTATTTAAAAATTATAGAAAGAGTAAACAAAAACTCTTGAAAAAGTCAGCGTCCAAAATGGAATAGTGGCTATATTATATTTTTGTTTAATTTATGGCTCTTCCTAACTCCGAAAGGCCAAGGCTGTAACATATATTTTAATTGCTTCGAGTAAAAGGTGGAATATTATTATCTATAACCATCTGCAATCATTTCAATGTATGGTCCACATGGGCACGCAGCACTAAAATGTTATACTAATTCTCTTTTAAACAGTAAATAATGATAGCAGTCTGAGAAACCCACAGACAGCAAACAACCAACAGACGATTCTTTATAGATGTGTCACTGTCTGCACAAAAGCAGATATCCCAGAATAATGCTCACTAATGTAGATTTGTTTTGAGAATGTACATTGATTGATCACCTCTTGCAACCGGCAAAGACAACTCTTGGTATAACAATTGATCACCTGTTGAAAATCAAATAATACATTTCTGAAAAACATTAGGAAAAGCAATAAAACAATAGGAAAGGGAAAATGGTATCAGAGATTTAGTGGTGATGTGCAGTGAAAGGGTCAAATATTGTATGAGTCTTATAAACATGAATATAAATGATTATCCATAGAAAATGAATAAAAAGATTTGCAGTTTGAATAGAAATGAATTATTTAATTGGAATTGTAGCTTAAAGATATTAATCCGGTTAAGATTGTAGTTGGAAGACAAATATGCACAGAGAAATTTGTTATATTTAAAAAAAAAAAATTGAATAACAGGAACTGCTTAAGAAATAAAAATAAAACAAAAATCTAAAGAAAAATTAAAAAGCGGAGAACACAGCTGTTCTATCCAGAAACAAACCATTCAAAATCGTCTATATCTAATCGAATAAAACTATAATCTATTTTCTTTTTATGAAAATTATTAAAGAAAATAAGAATTCAATATCATGCATTCAAATCCAAGTGAAATGAAATGCTGTTATCTCCCTTCAAAGACTCGCAAAATCACAGAAAACAAAGATTTTGAGAGCCTTTGAGGAAGAGGTAGTAGCATTTCTCTCATATCTTTCATCCTCCTATAAAATCTTTTCGTGAGATTAGCTGGCTCTTCTGTGATATGTTATTTGGCTAGAAGAACATATATAGGTAAGAGTTGCAATGTATCTGAACTAAATATCCGCTTAGTTGTACCCCACTGACTTTCTTTGTCCTCTATATAAAGTGGAAGACAAGTTTATCTACACAAATTATCTCAAGGATTTGATGACACAAGAGTCTGTCTTTTGAATGTCAAGTCAAATTCGACGAACAGTTCTTTGATGTAAACGAATAGGAGGTTTCTTTGAAAGTAAGAAATCTACCCTAGAATGTCAGAAGAGATAAGGTATTCCGAAAGAAACTGAATAATCAAATATTTTCTACGATCCATATGACCCAAAAAAATATTCGATTGATTAAGTGATTAAACTATTCAGTTGAAATAGTTCGTGGAATGAAACAATGAGAAAAACAATGCATTCGTATTTCCTCACTTAAGAATTCTCTATGAGGAGGTATTCCAATACCGTAGACGAAGCTGATTTTCCTTTCGGTATTCCATCACGATGGAGAAAACAAAATTATATTGTTAATATTCCTTGACAATGACGACGTGCGAATCCATTTCCATGTTCTTCATCTCACCATTAGTTTTTGTTGAACCATAGGTTGCTCCGCATAAAGTTGTATTCAATGTTTTCTTCTAATAAGCATTATTTAGCTTTTATAAAATCTAAAAGATAATACTATAATATTCAACAAAAAAGTGGGATGTAAAAAACTGCATTCAAAAGTTATGATGGGATCAAGCTTAACATTAACAAGATATAGGGGCAAGTCTGAATGAAATAACAAGGAAATCTTTAATATGAAGATTGTTTCATATGATTATTGTGAATTCATTTATATTTAATAGGCACATCCAATTTTTCAAGTGTATTTTTAAAATGTTGTTGAGCATGTAGTGGAGAAATAGCTATTTCATGTAAAGAAACTTACTAAAATTAGGTCTACCAAAAACACAATGTACATGAGAAAAGTTATGTCGCCTCAAATTCCTTGCTCGTGAGAGGAGCCTAAGGGTGGTTCTAATGGTCAAGACAACTAGTCATAACATTATCTCTATTTGTAGGGTGATAAGTGTCATAGGACTAAGAACAATAGTTTAGTAGACTATCTACAACCCCATTGATATCCTCAAGGAGAAGAAGAGGAAGGAAGGATAACACTTGCAACAATGCTAGGGGAATTACCCTAGTTGTAAAAGAGTTTATACAATGGGTAACCTCAAGTGAGTATTTGCTAGCTTGCACTTGAATATGGATACACACAATGGAGAAAATCATAAGTTTTTTTATAAGAGAGAAATGAAAATCAATAGAAAAACATTAAAAGCATAAAAGCATAAATATATGTCTCTAGAAGTTAAAGAGAATATGTATCCTATAAGCATATCAAATTTATTAAACTTGAAAGGGAAACATGACCAATTCTCTAACAAAACCATATTCCATGAAATCGTAGCAAGTGTAATGTAAGATTTGGCTGAAAACCCTACCCAAGATGCAAATGAATGAAGGAAAACAAATAGAGAAATAAAATACAAGCAAGAATAAACTGTATTCTATTCAAGAGAATGCAAAGCTTAACATGAGTTTTAGAGATTAGTATACAAAGGAAATCCTTTGGTTATTTAGGCCAAGCAAAGAGATATGATATTATAAGATTATGACAAGTGTCCTAATCTTATGATAGGAGACATGAAGCAAATAAGTATCATAATAATGTGACAAGTGTCTTGATCTTATGAAATGAGACATAAAGTAGATAAATATAATAAGATTGTGACAAGTGTCTTAATGTTATGAAATCAGACAAAAAGTAGTAAATATCTCATGTGGAACCTAAGTAAACTTAAGTAATAAGACATGAAAAGGAACTATGGAAATATAGATGAATTAGTTAGACAAAGTACCCTATTCATACTAACACCCCCCCTTAAGTGTAACCTAGATAAAATGTTAATAAACATGAGTCCCACCTATAATTCTTAATGAAGAAACCATGTACAAAAGTTCCTTTAAAAAATAAATGAATGAGAAACCTAGTAGAAAAATTCCCCTCATATGAAAGCATGAATGAAGAAGGTCTGAGTGACCCTTCTAAAAGATATTTCTCAATGACCCATAAAAGAGATCAAAGGTAAACATATTTTCTCTCATTAAAGGGTTTGGTGAATATATTTCCAACCTAATTTATTGTAGTATAGTAGTACAAATAAATGACCTTCTCTTGAATTAGCTCCCAAAGAAAATGCATACAGATCTCAATGTGTTTAATCCGTTGATGCTGGATTGGGTTCTTTGAGATCTAGATGGAACAATAGTTGTCATATTAGATGATTGGATATCAGTAAAAAGTGATACCAAGTTTAGTGAGGATATTTTAAAGCCAAATAGGCTCAATGACAGCATTCACATCCACCTATTACTCTATCTTAGTTGAAGAGAGAGCGATGACATGGTTTTTATTAGGGGAAAACAAGTTTTGAAGGGACCAAAAATCCTTTACAATAACAGGTTTTCAGGGAACTCGAAACCACATATAGAAGGATTTTATAAGGATCCAAAACCCACAAAAGGAACATTGCTACAACTAGATATGACTAAGACTAATCAATAGTACACTAACAAACATCAAATAACCGATTGAACCACCAAATAATTCAAGGCCATCAAACAAGAGACCTCTAAGATACATAGTCAAAGGGTTTTGCCAAGCACCCATAACCTAAACCAAGGGTTTTACAAGGTTCTCACAACTTGAAACCATGGATTTTTAAAGGGCTCCCATAACTTGATGATACAAAGATAGAGGGTTATGAAAGGCTCCCAAAACCTTAAAAATGGGTTTTGACAAGGCACCCACAATCTCAAGGCCTAGAAAAATAGACCACATAAAAAATAGTGCATTGACAGCCTTCAAGCAAAAACAAACAACATCTCTAGAATAAACCATCTTCACCTCAATATACAATGGCACCTCCTCTATAAGAAAATCTAAAGAAAATATCTGATGCTGAGAAATAAACACCAAATTTCTCGTCCAGACCATCTCCACCTCAATAGGAGAGACTGGGACACAAAGGACAAAAATGGAAAAGAAAGCCCTAATAAAGAAACACTAATTCAAATAAGAAACTATAAAAATAAGAGTGGCATTAGAGATCATACCCACAAGGCACAAGCCAACTCCACATCAATAGGAGAGGCTAGGGCAATAGAGATAGAAAGGGCAAAATAATCCCCCATTAAGCAACAACACTTCAAATAAGAGTTAAGGTACTTCACTATAGAAGAAAAAACCAAAAGAAGCTTGTAAAGATAAGAACATGAATTCCACCAAGACAAGGCCAAAAGAAGAACAAAACCAATCCAAACCCATGAGAGAGAGAGCCACCAAATCTCCATCCAACCACATTTAGTCCCAAAAAGAAGAGAATCCAACCTTAAAGCCCACCTCCAGCATAGATCCACAAACAACAACAATGGTCTAGAAATATTCCCTAGAAGGTACGTCAAATGAAGTAAAGGGAAAACCAAAAGAAGCCACACCATAAACAAAAGAGAGGAAAAAAAACCCTCCCACCTGTAGCCCATGCACCATAATAGAAATGCCCAATGCAAGAGAACTCCAAGCAAAGAATGCACATATCAAAAGGAAAAGAAACACTCCCAAGCATAGACCAAAATTCAAAGCCCACAAAATAAAGAGGTCTCAAAGACCAAAACCAAAATAGGGCACGATAGGGACAACCTAATCGCCACACCCATCTGTGGTAGGGAAAATAAAGATGGAGGCAATAAATCCAATCTTCACATCACTATGCCATAGTATCTAATTTTCCATTATATTCGTGAGCTCTGCAACCTACCTTTGGACGTTTTGCATGTCTCTATGCATCTAAGAAAAAATTCTTCCTCTTCCTCTCCCAACCATCTTCTTCCTATGATACCAGATGATGTAGCTAGTTAAAACATAACCAATATAACAAAGAATAATAAAAAATAAACAAAAAACTAGATCAATTGTTCTTCATTATTCTTCTGCAACTCCAACCATTCTGCCATTACAATGAAAAAGTCCCTATTTTAAACAATCACCAAAAAAATCCTTTTTGGGTAGATTTTTAGAAAAATCCAAAAATTGCCATTTAAGGAAATTTTCAAATCTATCCCAAAAATAACGAAATCTTCTAGAAATCTAAAAAAAAATTCCTACAAGACAAAAAAACAACTTTCTAATCTCAAAAAGATTACGAGCTCAAAATTAACTAAAAACCAACTTTCTAAAAAAATCGAAAAAGAAAGTAAAAGCCAATTTTGAGGCCTTAGATGAAGGAATCCAGCCCTGAAAAAGTTTAATTTTTGGAGGCCCTACCAAACTAGGTTTTGTTATAAATCCAATCAACTCCTCAATATCTATGTCCACGTAAAATTTCAGCCCAATTGGACAACTGAGTCAAAAGTTATGACCCCACGAAGTCCCTGCATCAAATTCCTAACAAGATACGTAGAGAAGATAGGGGAGATACAAAATAGAAGGGTTAGAGAGATATATTTAGAACTTGGAGAGATAGGAAAGAATGAGAGAGAGAGAGAGAGAGAGAGAGAGAGAGAGAGAGATGACAGAGAGGGGCGAAGAGGAGAGTGATAGGAAGAGAAATAGGTCTAGAGATCGAGGGAGACCAAGAGTGAATGAAGATAGAGAGAGAATGATAATAGGCACTTAGTAATTATTGAAATTTTACTAAGTCTAAGAAATAATAAGATCTAGAGCTCGGGGAGAGAGGATAGAGTGAGATAGAGAGAGGTAGAGATGGAGGAGAAGGAGAAAGATAGGAAAATAGATAGGTCTAGAGCTTAGGAGACACAAGGAGTGTGAGATAGAGAGATAACAAGACAATGATGATAGGAGTCTACTAATTACTAAAATTTGACTGAGTATGAAAAATTATCAGATCTCATAAAATATATAATCTGCATGATGACTCCTAGATATATGATACCATTCTCAAACATCTAGCCAATATATACATAAAATATAACTTAATAAAATATAGCTTATATTTTATAAATATATCCTATAGAAAAAACTAAGAGAAGACCAAAAGCATTGGCATCTAGAGGCATGCTCTTTTTATAACTTTATATTAACAAAATGCATACGTATTTTTCTTGTTTACTATAATGTGTACATGTTATAATGTGTGCATGTTTTTTTCTCATAAAAACATGTATGCATTTTTATTTCAAATAATATGTACACATTTTTTATTCAAATAACATGCACGTGTTTTGACTTGCACTTAGCATTGGATGACAAACCTTAGGCTTGGGAGGGAGGTAAACAAGGAAACAATGAGTTGCATATATAGAAAGTATGAAGTGAATAGAGCTCACCTTGACAACCAACCTGCTAGATTTTAGCTTCACGAACTCTTGTTCACATATGCTTCGAATCAGCCTTTTCCAAATCAAAGCAGAATTAAAAACTCTATCAAGCACAAACTTACCCATTATGCCAAAAATTGAAACACCACTTTGTCTTAGTTAAAAATACATTTCTTCATCACCATCACCTAAACTCCCCCGTAGCAGAATATCTACCGGTTCACAATTACTGGATTCTAATATCCAAACATAAAACTTAGACCTTACAAGGAACAAAACAATGGCATTATTTTCATCATCAAACAACTCCATCAGATTGTTATCATGAGTTCGAGTTCTCTCACCCTTAGTTTGTTCATTATCAATGTTGGCACTATCATCCACATCCATCCAATCAGGTTGGTGAATGTCAATGTATTCTGGTCGAGATAAAACATCTCCTCCTCCATTAGAATAAGCATTAACAGATTCAATAACATTTTCATTCACTCCATGTGACGCCTGAAACCGCTTGGAGCGATACCCATTGTCCTCTGCTCCTATCAATGGTCTCTTTCATTTCAAACTAGAAAACTGACTTTTATCATTTACTATGTCATCTAAATCCATAGGCTCATAGGTTTTTGTGAAATTATCTGCACAAAGGTTGTCATCATTATGGGAGTGCCTCTTTATTTTCCTCAAGGCCATGCCATCCGCAGAGCTCTCCAAAGCCAAAATTTCTCCCAGGCCTCCTTGCCCTACTACCTCACTCCAATCTGCATCCTCCTCATCTTGGGAGTCAACAGCAGATTTAGCTTGGGTTTCCAATGGCATACACTCTTCCTCCCGCAATCTCTTGAGTTCATCCTCTTCAACAACAACCACTTTTTCAACATCTTTCAGCTTAGAAATTGCAGCATCTATACAAGGACTATCATGGCATTCAACCTTCACCACACGAATGCCAACAACTTCCTAGCCATTAACGATTTGGCCAATAAGTGCCAAGGCTAGCTCAAGGGGAGAGCAAATAAGAATCCCAACATCCTTTTCCTTAACTAGATTCTCCTCTTCAACTGAGTCCCCCTCTTTCTTCCAGCCATCCCACCAATGTACGTGGCGTTTGAAGCATAGTTTTACATGGAACATAAAACTACCATAGAAGTTATAAATTTTACCTTCTCCTTCTTCCTCCATCTCTGCTCAAGCCAACATGGCTCTGATACCAATTGTAAAGATTAGAAAGAGAAGAGAAAACAATAACAGAAATAGAAAAGCAATAAGAAGAGACCACACGATTTATCATGGTTCGGCAAATATGCCTACATCCACACTCAAAGCAGGGAATAACTTCTATTAATCAACTCTCAATGCCAATACATACATGACTGCACTCAGTCATTTATACAATCACATTCAGATGTGAAATGAATAGTTGGGAGAACGTGAAGGGTCATGTGACCATTGGACTTCACATTCCCAACAATTAGTATAGGTATTTTAAATATACCTACAGAATTTAGTACTCCCTCTCCAACCTATTTCATAATTGAACATTAGTAAGAGTTCATGGTTTCACTTTTAACTATAAGAACAAACTATCAAATTTATGAAGAGTGTTTATTAATACATTATTTTCTCATCAATATCTAACATATATATTTATAATATTTATATTTTCAGATGAAATATCATTGAAAGTGTTGAAATTTAATTAATACATGAAGAATTTAGATTTTATTTTCAAGTTTTTATATTAAATTGAAATCGTTTGCAATAGCTGATAATGATTTTTATTTGACTTATCATTATAAATTACTGATGATTATTTGACTATCCATTATTTACCTTTTCGATAGGAATAAGTTATATACTCAATCTTATTCTCATGGAGAGAAATTACTTCCTATACAAATGAAAGATGTTGATCTTCTACCAATATTTTTTTTTGTGTTTTTAAATGGAAGAGACAACTCCATAAAAAATGGTATATGCTAATAGCCAATTTATTATATTATTTACAAAATTGTCTTAGCTTTGTATACTAATGAAGATAGGGATGAGGGTAACATAATTCTTTGAATTGGATACTACATAACATTTCATGATTGTTGAATAAGCTAGACATTGCTATTGATTATTTAACCATTAAAGATTGTGATGTTCAAATGGAGTGTCCACTAAATTCGATTGAAAAATAAAATTTGAGCAATGAAAGAGAAGTATTTACCACTTTTGGAATATTAAATTTTTATTTACTCTTTGATTGTTGAAGAGTATGATTTTTAAATAGAGTATCGACTAAATTCAATAGTCAAAAGTCAAATTTCATAATTTTTTACCAATTTTTTGATAGAAATAAGCTATAATTAGTATTGATTATTTGACCATTAAAGAGTTTAATGTTTAAATCGAATAACATTTGAATAATATGTGAGATAATTTATTAAGGGCCCATTAAAAAGTGACTTATATAAGCACCATCCTCATCATAATCATTTACTTTAGTCCTAGCTAAGAACCTTTATCATTTAGGTTATGACTTAAATATTTTTTATTAGATATTTTAGTTGTCTATATATTTATAAAATTGAATAGTTGTTATAAGCATATATATCTAAAAATATTGTGAAATATATAAACAAAAATTGCTTATCCCTATTTTTTTTTTATGAATATCATTTTTTAATATATATCAAAACTATTACATATAGAAATAGGAGTTATAATTTGTTTTTATGAATATCATTTTTTAATATATATCAAAATCACTACATATAGCAATAGGCACATAGACACAAATAAATCCATAGATAAATAAAAGTAAGATAAAATATAAAAAATATAATTTATTTTAATTTTTAAGTATTGTTTTAGTTTAAGCATTATATTTCAAAGGTAATATAATAAATCTTAAAATTCGCATACAACTTTTCAAAAAGTTACCTGAAAATAAATAATTTACTTTAAATTTCTTTAAAATTTATTTTATTTTCTATATGAATATCATTTTTAATATCCATTGGAGCTAGCAAACCTACAAGAAATAAAAAACCACACTATTTATTTAAAATATACTTAAAGGGAGCCAAAAGAATCTACTCTAGGCTCGACCACTTCTATATTAACAAGAATTACTTCACCCTTGTGCCTGATGAGCATGGCACTTCGATTTCCGTCTGACCTGCTACTATCTCTGATCACCATCCTTTTGTTGCCCTGATTAAGATCTCCAATTCCTCCCCTGCCCCTGCTTGCTCGAGTAGGAAGTTCCTCCTCAACACCTTCTTTCTTCAGAATCCAATGGTCCGCGCGGCTATCTCCATGGTCAGATTCTTTAACTCAAATGACCATCGACTCCTTTCCCCCACTACTAGATGGATTCATAACCTTTCTGCATGGTAGAAAATTCTCCAAACCTTTGGACAAAAAAAGGCTATCGATTCCAGATGCCTTGAGAACGCCATTTCCTGCAATCTTCTTCATCTTGAGGCAAAACTGCAACTTTCTCCTGAGAATAAGGAGCTCCTTTCTCAACTGGCTAAAGCAAGAGATGCCCTAAAGAAGCACCAACAGGTTAAAATTAGAGGGGCCATGTTTAGAGCCCAACATTACTTGCTTAAATTTGGCGATAAGGGTTCAAAATTCTTCTTCAACCTCTTGAAACATAAAAAACATTAGGGAGAGAGTGGATGGATTGGTTGTGGACAATAAAGAACTTATGGATACCCCTACAATTGCAGCTACCTTTTTTTCATTTTTTCAGAATCTTTTCACCTCTGAAGACTCTATGGATGCAATGAGACTAAGGCTCAAATGTAAAGAGATCATCCCTACTAGGATTTCCCATACTAAATCCCTTCTCCTAAAACAATGAATCTCTAATGGTGAGATTGAGAGAGCTATCTGCTCTCTTAGCGATGGTAAGTCCCTTGGCCTGGATGACCTTCGTATAGAGTTTTATAAATCCAACATTGACTAGATCAGTAAAGACCTACTGGAACTCTATAATGAGGCCATCACTAATGGATCTCTTGGTAGAGACATTAATCAAGGCATCATTAAGCTCATTCCTAAAGAGGGGGACAAATCTCTCATAAAGAATTGGAGACCTATCACTCTCCTCAATGTTTCCTACAAGATTCTCACCAAAGTTCTTGCCTTCAGACTTGAGACTATCCTCCCTAGATTCATATGTTCTACTCAAGTTGGCTTCATTAAGGGCAAGTATATTCTTGAAAACTTGATTACTAGCTGGGAGGCCATGGAATGGGCTAAAACCTCTGGACAAAACTCTGCCATGTTCCTTCTTGATTATGAAAAGGCATATGATAGAGTGGAATGGGACTTTATCCTCATGATGCTTGATGCCTTCGGCTTCCCTAAATATTTTTGTGATATTGTTAAAGTTCTCCTCAAGGATGCATGTGCCCTTATTGAAGTTAATGGCTCACTCTCCTCCCCTATCATGCTCACCCAATCCATCCGGCAAGGCTGCCCCTTGCCCATGCTTTGTTTTTGATTGCTTCGGATGCCCTTTTTTATCTACTGAGGGATGACACAATCTCCCCTAGCATTAAAGGCTTGAGACTCCCTGATGACACCGAACTCTTAAACATTCAATTTGCTGATGATACCTCTCTCTTTCATGATCTTTCCAAACAGAACTTTGAAGCTCTTAGTCAAAAAGTAAGGCTCTTTTGTGACATCTCGGGTTCTCAGATCTCGTAGAATAAATCCCTCCTATTTCGCTGGCAGGAAGAGCCTCCCGACTAGGCCCTACACCTTGGCTACCAATGGGGTGGCCCTAACAAAATTGTTAGATACCTCAATATACCCTTCTCCCTATCTCCCTCCATTAGAGATATGTGGCTTTGGATTAGGGAAAAGATCGACAAAAAAATGAATATGTGGAACAATAAATTCCTCTCCCTCGCTAGTCGGGTACAAGTCTGCCAAAAACTCCTTTCCTCATACAGTATCTACTACTCCTCGGCTTGGATGTTTAGCAATTATCAGATCTTTGAAATACAAAAGGTTATTAGATGCTTCCTTTGGTTGGATGGCAAGGGGGGGAAAAAAGCATGTTGTTAACTAGAAATGGTGCTCGCTTGGTAAGAAACTGGGTGGTCTCGGGTTTAAAGACCTCAGATTGCAAGGGATCTCCCTTGCAACTAAGTGGATATTTCATGCGCTCGATGGCCAGGCACCCTGGAAGATCTTGATTAGGAACAATATTGAGAGGGTTGTTCCTAAGCATGCCAAATCTCGGAATTCTCTCCCCTTTGCTGACATTGTTGCTGGTAAATTCCCTATCTCTGTCCAAGGCTCCTCAATGTTCAAATCCATATGGAAAGCTTGGGAACTTGTTAGGGGCTCCTTGACAAACACTAAATTTTTCTCCAAAGACCTTATTCATGGTGAAAGATCTATATGGTGGAACATACTTCACTCTTCCAAACCTCTTGCTCTCACTAGGGGCTACTTGGCTAGGCTTTGGGCCCAAAAATTTATCACTTGCTTCATGGATATATTGAAGGAGAATGGTCTTATCTCCTGGGAGGAAATCAATTTGCAAGTTCAACCTCCCCCACTCTTAGAAAAGGACCTATACACTTCTCCAGATGGCCTGTGCCACTCTTGAACTTCCCAAGCCTTGAATGGTTGATTCCCATAGCTTCCTCACCTTTACCTAGTATGGTGGAACCCCTCTTCACAAAGTTAAAGCCCATGATATCTACACCATCCTCAATTATGATGATTCTATAGTACACCACCTTAATCGCCTCTGGTACTATGACTTGGATGTCTCCTTCTGGCAATCTTCTCTTAACAGACTCTGGAAAGATCTGGTTGCTCCAAAAATTAAGTGCTTTAATTGGCTGCTTTTACTTGATAGGCTGCCCTTGAGAGTCTATAATGATACTATTGATCTCTGCTCAATTTGTAATGTTCTTGACTCTTCTAGGCATATTTTATTTGATTATATAATTGCTAGAGATATTTGGTCTATCTTTGGTTTCTTAATTCCTCACGTTGTTTCTATCATAGAGATTGTTACTGGCTTTGTTCATGGCATTAAAAAGGATGCCAACCTTCTTTGGTCTATTCTGTCTTCTAACATTCTTTGGTATATCTAGAAGATTAGGAATGAGGATAGGTATCAGGATCGAATGAGGACCCTTACTGAGGCTTTTAGAAGACTCACCTTTCATAACATTCTTGTGCAGGTCTCTGCTATCATGGACATCGAAAGAGACAAGTTCTTGCGGTTCTTACAAGATGGCTCTGCTACCATGTTTGTCTATGAGATGAGATGCAGATATGACTAGATGTGGTGTGCTGAGAACACCTCCCTATTTGAACAAGCCCTCAAGAAGCTCAGTATAGAAATCAAGGACAGTAGGGGCCCTTCCTATCACCAGACGAAGATGTTGATCCAAATACAAGAAAGAAAAAAAGTTGTTTGGATGGAAGGCCTGGCTGGCTAGACCACTCGGATGGAGGATCACAACTCCATCCTTCAGTAACTTCTGATATTTTGCTACCCCTTTTTGTTACTGGCTATATGCCCTTTGTATCTGGACTTCCTACTTAGTGTTTGTCTTTTTATGCTATGTACCTATAGCTGCTCGATCTGACAATCTAAACCTGCCAAGCTAAGGTTTCTCCTCCCTGGTCTGATTGTAATATTTTGTTCTCTCTCCCCTCGATTTTAATATTAAAAATTATACTTAAAGGAAGTATTTCATTTTATATATTATTTATATTATTTTAATAAAATAAATGAAAATAAATTCATTAAAGCAAGCAACCCATACAAACAATTATACATAGTTTAATCATTTTATTTTCATCTTCTTATCAATTATTGTGTTAGTAGTATTATACTTATTCATAAATATTAATAATTTGGTATGCAAATAAATGTCAAATTTAAATTAAGGGACTTTTATTAGCATGCTATTATAATCCACAATTACTTAAAACAAGATCTAATAAAAAATATGATTAAATTTTTATTTTTATTTATATAATTAATTAAACTAAATTAAAATTAGTATCCAATATAATTAATATAATGTTAAATAAATTTAATTTAATATTAAAATCTTAAAAGAAAATTAAATTTTTTAATATATTAATTATATTTAAACACTTCCAATGGTATGTAATTTCAAGATATAAATCTTATAAAAATTTATGTTTTTAAATCATATTAAATTTATAAAAAATTAAACTTTCTTATTTTCTGTACTATAAAATATGTTGTAACCATTCAATCCACATAATTATTGATATGCTTGAGATTTATAATTTTTCTTAAATCATTTATAAAAAATAGTTGTTAAAAGCTTAAAGCAATAATTAAAAATGATTTTTAAAATAAGAGTTGTTAAAAATTTTAATCAATAATTGTTAAATATTTATTTTTCCACATTATAACTTTCTATTTTTCTTCATTGTTTTTGAAGAAATCTTCTCTAAAACATAAAGAATTGTTAAGAAAGATTAGACTTTGTTAAGAAACATTAGCCTTTAAAATATCCCTTAATAAATAAAGAATTATTAAAACAATTTGAAATATATAAAAATTATTTTAAATTTTTTTTAACATATAAAATTAAAATTTGTTTTTTTAAATATAATTTAAAAAATGAAGTTTATTAAAAAATGTTAATAATTAATCTAAATGTTAATATAAAATTTGGATCATTAATAGAAATCTAATGATCTAAGTTGATTGTCAATGCATATAAAAAAATTCCAGACATTTCCAAGAACTTAGAAAATTATGGCTACACATTAATAAATTTTTTATGGCTGGCATCGAAACAATTTTAATAAATGTTGATGATTATCATATACAAAGTGATACATATGATGCACTACCCTTTATACTATTACAATCCCTCTTTGTTCTCACGCAGCGCATGTGCGATGAAAAACATCAAACAACGAAAAAATAATGTCAATTAGAAAATAGAAAGGGAAACGGACAAAGGGAATAGTTACACAACCGGAATCTGACAAAAACAAAAACCTTGAATAACAAGGAATGAAAATTGACAAGAAAATGTGGGGTCCACGGGCTCTACAACCACGCTTAGAGTGTGTTGGTTAAGTCTGGTTTTAAAATGCTCATGTTTTATTAAGGGAGAGGACTCAGTAGTTGTGCACCCTAACTTCGCTCTTCTCAAAATCACTCTTTACAGCAACTTACTTAGCAAGTGCCCTGCTTATAACTAAGGTTTCAGGGGTGTGTCATCAAATATGATGCCACATCAGCATGCTTTTTGCCAAGGTGTCCAAAACAGCCCAAAAAAAAAGTGAGACCAATAGGTGTGCAAAACGGCCCCAATACTTGTGCAGCTGATGTGGCATCACATGATTGGTTATTTTTCACAACAAATGGTATATTTTATTAAATTATTGGCACTTATCATACAACTATTGGTACACTGTTGTATAAAAGTTGGACATTAAATCATCAATTATGGAGATATTAAATCAACAACTTCTATCACAAGAATTGGAATGCGCTCAACTATTGAAACAATGAGTTAAAAAATGTGGAACAAACAATTCTTTGTTAGGAGGTATTCTCTAATTTCACGATAGTCAATCCACCCATTAGGCATGGAAACTGATCACCATAGAACTTATCCTTCCAAGGACCCATAGAAGTAGACATGCTAGAGCCAGCGAACAGAATATGGGGGCCCACAAAGGCGTTGAATTCCAATCCCAAGGCAACAAAATCTCGTTGAGAGCCTGTAACGTCAATCTCCATGGGAGAGATCGCATCTCCAAAGACATTGACCTTTGAATGTGTAAGTAAGACAAGAGGTCCATCATTAAGAACCAAATTGTGCCCCACAATCTCCAAAAAAATGAATGTGCTATACACTAGGCCATCCTTAATCACCGTGTCTTATAGAGTGTCAGCTCCAGATC
Source organism: Cryptomeria japonica (assembly GCF_030272615.1). Lineage (NCBI taxonomy): Eukaryota > Viridiplantae > Streptophyta > Pinopsida > Cupressales > Cupressaceae > Cryptomeria > Cryptomeria japonica. The sequence continues at coordinate 263,127,419 of NC_081409.1, read as the reverse complement.
CAAACAAGTTCCCTACCCAGAACAAATTGAGCATTTCCTACCCACCACCACTTGCAAAGCGAATTCAGCTTGTTGATGATTCTATCAGTTTTTATGTGGCAATTATATAGTTTGCTTTGATAATTTTAGACAATTGTTACAATTCTTGCATTAATTACAAAAAAAAATAGATGTGCCACATACATAAATACCCTCCAAAGATGTATGATATTACTATGATCTTGTATGATTACATTTTTCCTATGTAAGATGAGTATGAACCTTTTAGGATTTTTTACAATACAACAATCAGAAACCGATAAAAGGATCTTACAATTGAACTCAACAGTCCCCTTACTAGATCTATTCCTTCTAGTAAATTTTACCAAATTTTAGTAGGTCAAAACAAAGGAAACAATTCAAGGCTCCTTCATGCTTAAAGGTAGAAAATTAGCCACATGTGTAGCTAATGAGATTAAGAAGATGAAGATGAGTCTCTCAATGCTTAAATTTAGGAAAATTCCTAAATTTAAGACCAATGACATTATACAAAGGAAATAAGTAATCTCCTATTTATTTATTTTGTAACTTTGAGCAGCTTTAAGATTAGTCAACAACCCTCATGTGCAATAGTACATAGATATCCAAGTACTGGATATAACAAAAGGGTACAAGATGTTTTCATGTAGAGATTGATCAAGAAGATTAAATGATTAGGAAGAAGATTATATGTATATTAATAAATTTATTAGTATACATATAAATTGTTGAAAACATATGAGATAATGAGTATACTACTATTGGAAATTCATTTTCTAAGAGTGCAATATTTATTCCAATAATTATAGTGAATCATCAATTGAACTTATTTAGTAATTTATATAAGAATTATTATAGTGCCAATGTTTCACTAATTGAATTCAAAATATATTATATTTTGTTTGGACTATTCTCCCATTTATCTATATAGTTCCATGAAAAATGTGTGAGACTAACAACCAAAATTAAGTTTAATAAAAGTGATTTAATTAAAGATAATTTGAATAATTTTACCTAACAACATTATTTTTATATGATATTATTTTGTTAATTATTTACTATTTTTATTAGAAATATCAGTCTTACTAAAAAACATATTTTATTTTACTTTAACATTTTTTGAATGAGGTACACTTGATTTTTATTAAAATATGATAAAATACTTATCATATTTTTATTTATTTAAATTTATATTGAATTCAATCACATTACGAAAATAATCATAAAATTTTATGATACCAATCTAATAAATTCGCTTAAACAAGCATCATAAAGCTATAACTAATCTGCTAATAGGAATAATTATAACAATATTTTTCTTTATTAATTTGTAGATCTTGTGGTGTGGTAGGGGCTAGGGATATTGTGTTACTTACTTGTGAGTTAGCTTCATGAGTTTTGTGTGTTTTCTGTTGCTGCTCACTATCTGAAATTGTGACAGATCAAAGACCCTTTCCCTGGTTAAATAATAAAAAACCAAAAAAAACTATAGAATTCTAGTTTCTCTTAAGAAAAATGACTCATGGACCATAGTTGCTTTTAACCTCTCCTCAATGGCATCAGAAATCTTCTCCTGCAAGATATTTTACTCCATTTTTCGAAGAGTTCGGAAGCCATTGAGGGAGAGGAAAGAATAACTTGATCCAGTACTAAGCTTCTGAAGGCCCAAATAAGATTCACAAAATAATATGAAAAGCCATGCTTAACTTCCAGACTTTAAACAATTTGAGGTAGAATATAAAGCATTTGAGCAGTAAAAGAAATCTTTTTTGACGTAGTCAATATCTTCCATTCAACGTGATTGTGATACTGAATTTGGTGCCCTCTCGATGGCAGGCATGAACAAAATCTTGTAATGTCAATGGCAGATAAGAAAGAACATTTTAAGGATAAAAAGCATTTGGGTTCTGCTTGTTTTCCACATTTAAAAAGCTCAATGTAATGAAACTATCCCAATCATAGAATAATTGCGAGGTGTTCTATTAATTAAAGTGGATTGTCTAAATGTTTGCCCCATCCCACATTTTTGTATGTCCTTAATCGTTATGGTGAATCACAAAACAATATGAAAAGCCATGCTTAACTTCTAGACTTCGAAAGACGAGTTATTGCCGGTATATAAACAATTTGAGGTAGAATATAAAGTATTTGAGCAGTAAAAGAAATCTTACTGCTACAGTTTAGAGCTCTTTTGGGTTTAAAAGATTAAGTGGAAAGCACTTTACAGTAATAAGATTCCAGCAAGAGATTGAGCAATTCGCATTAGTCACTGTCGATTAACGAACAGTTGTGACCTCTCCCTCAAAAGCAACTTAGAATCGTTTGCCTTTTATATGGCGTACCAACTACATGTATTGATAGAGATCATTTTTTTTATTTATACCGGTAATAATGTAGTTGTAGAATTGAAAGAAAGGTAGAAACGTCATCGCTAAAGAAATCCATTATTAATTAAACTTACAGATATGATTTGAAATAGATCATGGTTAGAAAACACGATTTATCTAAATGTAAATGTGAATCTTAATAAGGAGGAGAAAGGTATTTTGCTAAGTGATATGATAAAATGCTTTTTGACAAATGGGCTATTAATATGATATAACATTAAAAATCAAGTTCATTTAATTCGATTTTTACATAATCGAATGAGAGAAAAGCATGTATACAAGCCTACAAAATAGTCAAAATGCACAGTTAAAATAGACAAGCCACAATATAACACACAACATATTTAGCATAACCCTCAACTAGAAAAATGATGTGTCCGAAAGAATCTATACTCCAACCATTATTTAGTAAATAAACAAGGACAGAGAAAGGGAGAAACTACGGGAGCAACAAATTAGATTTACCCCAAAAAGTAGATTTGGATGATTGGAGACTCCACTCCCCCAAACTGCACCTACTAAATCTAGAGGAGGTTAGACAGTCAAAAGGAATCTAGAGATCACACCAATGAAAAAAAAACAACCAAAGAAAGAAGCATCAAATGCTTTACACTAAATCTGATAAGAGAGAAAACCTTAAAGAAAAAAAAAGGTGGTATAGCCAGAACCATCAACAAACATAGAAAGCGAAGTAGAGGAAGTAGCAATAATTGAAGGAAATTTCCCTAGAACAACATCACCAACCCAACAAGTCTCCCTCCTTGATGAGGATGAATTATACTAGGCCCTATTTGTTTCCTAGACTTTTTTGAGAACCTTGGAAAAATATTAAATCATGCCCCTCCTCAATAAGAACATCACAAAAAGAGGCCTTATCTAGTACATTACAACCCAAAAATATATAGTGTAGGACTTTATCTAGAACCTCCAAGTTCCTCTCACATCAACTATAAGTGATAGAAGATGAAAGGTGCAGGAGGAGGAATACAATCTCAAGAAGATTGACATTGACACTATTTGCTTGGATCTCACACCACCACAAATGAAAAAGCTTAAGAAGAAATAGAACACTGAGCTCTAAACAAAGTAGAGGCTAGATAAGCTCAAGTTCGACAAACTAGAGGTCATCCAATAGGTTTAAATAGATTTTATCAAGGCCATTACAAAGGCCACAAGGACCTTTGTAATGAGGATATTTTTATAAATTGAAGGAAACCATATTATTCTAGCACCCTAGATTAACAAGGGGCCTTTTCCTCCATAGTATCATCAACCAAAACATCCACAATGGTAAACATTTTAACTTTTCCCACACATACACATAAAGAATAGGAGGCCTTTGCATAGATACAATAGATCCCAATAATCAACAACTAATTAGATATTGGAAGCATCACTCCTATCTACAAGTTTCAAGTAGGAGAAATATCTTATAGCATTATCCCAACAAGAGATTCCAAAAGAACATGTACATACAATTGAGAAGGTTTAGGAAATCATCAAGGAAATATAATAGAAGTATTCATAGGACAAGGGTGATCCTTCTCAACTAGCACTAGTACACCTATGGTTACTTATTGATGAACTCTTCCAATCACTGGATGGATAGATAGACAATTTGAAACAAGAAGTACAAAAGGAGCCTCAGAAAGCTAAGGAGGATTCTAACTCTATAAAAAACCTTTGTAAATATAACTTTACTATATCTCCCTCCAATTTATTGTTAATAGGATCATTGATCCTAATAGGAAAAATTATTATTAATAGGTTCTATCTCATTTGTTGTATGATTTCTTTTGGCAACATTATTAGATTTTAACTAATTAATATTTGCTATTTATTATAGATTTTTTTGAGGGCTATATTCCTTTTTTTGTTGAAAATATGGATTTCCTTTGGATGCACTAGGTAGAACTTTCTATGGTTTTTATTGATTAATTTTGGTCCAAGTCAACATGCATTTTGAGAGACTTGATCGATTGGTTATTGTATAAAGTTTAGACTTGGTACTCCTAGTAATGGATTCACTAGTGGAGTATTATTTGTGAGTGCTTGATTTAATGAACATATTTGAATCGACATCCTTAGATTTATGAAGGAATTAAAATTTCTTCCTATACACCTAGGGGTGGCACTTATCTAGTGGTGTACTTAAATTACTAAGCTCTACAACATGGCTAATGAATCTATTTCTTGTGTTCAACATAGTATTGATCCTTTACAAGAATATACTAGTTAATGAATCAAAATAATTGAGTTATTCTTATATTTCTACATCATCATTGATCTTATATGGTCTCTAAAACTATTTGTATAACCTCTATAATTAGGTGTTAAATATTACCTTGAGGAGATTTTTCTTTCTTGGACATGTGGAAAATTGGTAATATGGGATATTAAGATTTACATAAAGTATAAAGTGATTGGCAAAAATAATTTTGCAAATCTTTCCAACTATGATGGAGTGAGAAGGTAAACTCATATGCCATCTATAAGCCAAAAATTCCAATAAGGATAAAATATAGACACACTTCATATTCATGGGCATGTTTCCTAGGACCTTAACCCCTATTTTGTGTAGAAGCCTTTTGTGCATTTGTATATTGTGGTTGAGGCTATGCCTTGTGGTGTTTCAGTTATTGTATGTGTTTTCTCCTTCTATATATTTATAGTCCCTTTGATGTATAGGCATTGACCTAGGCCAATTGATGTGTGTGGGGCCTTATATCATTATCCAAGCATAGGGGGTGGACCTTTTTGGTTCCAAATGGTTTGGTGATTGATGCCTTCTTCCACTGGGATTCCTTGTTGGATGTTAATGTGCATGATGGATGTTACTTCTTCCCTTCAGTTCTAGTGCTATAGTTTTATGGTGTGAATTTAATCTCTATTACATCTAAAGATTCATCTATGCACTTGTATTCATATATCATTCATTTGGTTAGGGTATCATGATAATATATTTGTAATGATTGACTTGTATCTATAATGCTTTCCATGGTTGAGTAGTATTATGTATTGTAATGATGTTTTCATATGTTCATTCTATGTGGAATTGGTACTGAATTTTTTATAGGAATAGGTAGCTTCTATCATCTTGAATGCTTAAATAGCTTAAGCACAATTCGATATTGGTGAAATTAAATAAGTGTAGTAACTTATTACTGTTAGATAAGCTATTTCTCATGATTATAACTCTATGGTTTACATGGTTACTTTCCTATGTTGTATGTAATGAAATGATCATTAGTCTAAGAATGGAAAAATTATGTATTGTTTCTAATTAATGTTGCACATGTTGCACATGTGGCTACTTATGTTTTATCTAAGCAATGTCATTGAGTTACCCTAGGGATGAAAATTTAGATATTATAAATAACTCCACTTGTGCACTTAAGCTTATGTGATCATAATAGTTTAACGTATGTATTTTCTTAAGTTTTATGTGTTGTCATAACCTCCTTTTATTTTAAATTATCTCTAAGTTATTCTTAGCAGGCATTGCACATTCTATGGACAATTGGAGACAAAATAAAAATTATAGTTATTTTCCTAGAGTATAGTAATACTAGAATTTGTCTCATAATTTTTCCATCCTTTGCGACTTGAGGATTTCTCATGGTGTATAGTCCTATGGAGATATTGGCTCAAATTTTCTACTAAATTGACACATTTTTGCATACATTCAACGTTGAATTGTTTTTGACCATTTGGGAATATTAAAATTCTACTATATTAATTGGTTTTTCTTAGGACCACCACTTCTTATGTCTTACTAAGGCTATGAATTATTTTAATATTCGAATATAAATCATGATGCAAGCTAATCATATTCTACTTGAGGTTGCACAACTATGTGTGTTTTTATATTACTAGAATAATTTCAATTCTACAATTGCTAGTTGCATGAACTCTAGGTTGTAGTAAGGGCCATTCTCCTCCATGTAGATTTTTATGTGGATGTAGTTATACTCAATGGGGTCATGACTCTAAATGACATATTTCCTATACACCTCAACTAGATCCAACGATCAATCTTCTTACATCTAGGGTCAATCTTCCCTCTTGCCTTCAACCTCTTCTCAATCTCAAGATTTTTGTGTGTTCTCACACCTTGCATTGGCCATTTCTCCTATTCTTGATACTTGGTTGCCTATAGAGGAAGTAAATGAAGATAGTGTAATTAATGGGATAAGAGCCCATTCTTGATGAATCTAGCCTTACTATTGTATGATGAAAATCAGATGATCTTTTCACAATAGTGGTGTGGCTCTTGTGATTCAATAATTTTATTTTGTCTCACTACTCAACAATTTTGACTCTAGCCCTACTATTGTATGAGATAAATAAGATGATCATGTTTCTCTATTGTTATGGCTCTCACCACTCAACAGTTTTTTTTTTTTTTTGTCTTCTTATATCAATTTCTTTTCATTAATATATATTATATTTCCTATACACAAATCATATAAGATAATTATTCATCAAATATTTATTGAATTTAAACTATTAAGATATTACTAATTTGAAACTGCTCAATTATTCATATAATTATCGTTCATGAGCTAATAAGATGTTTACCGCATAGTATTGCTAGTAGAGATAGTGGAATAAGGAAAGGAGGTATATCTAATACTAAATGTTTCAATGGTCTTGAAGAAACCATGCTTATCTGAAAAGGAAGTGTGGTTATTGTGAAGATTAAAACGAACAAAGAAAACATTCAACAATCAAACTAAAATGGAAATAAACAGAAAAATATACATGACAACGCATGATGCAAGGTTTTAACGTGGTTCACCAAAAAGTGGCTACATACACCAGAAAGTAGGGAGGATGATCTATAAACCAAATATCCAATTACATCCATACATGACTGCACTCAATCATTTATACAATCACATTGAGCTGTGAAATGAATAGTTTGGAGAAGTTGAAGAGTCATATGACCATTGGGCTTCATATACCCAAGAGTTATAACAGCGGTATGTAAGAGGTCACTTTCATATCCCAGATTTTGTTTTTCGTGTTCAATTTATACATCTTACTAGCTTTGAAAGGCCAAAGCAATAAATTATATTTTTAAGTGGAATATTGTTATGTGCATTCCATTTTTAAACAGATAAATAATCAACCTTGCAGTTTATTATATCAAACCAGCTGCCATCGTTTGATGGTATTCTCCACTTGGGTACGTACCGCTAAAATATTTACCTATTTCTGTTTTGAATACTTAACAGTGAAATCTATGGAAAGAAGATAAGTTCTCCACTTGAGCACGCCCCACTAAAATATTTCTGTTTTGAATAGTAGATAATTATAGCGAGTTGACAAAGCAAAATGTGTAGATATCTGTACAAAAGTGGCAATACCATAATGTGTTGGGTACCTTTTCAAAAATAAAATTCTGAATACGTTGCGAACTTTCTGATAATAAAATTCTGAGGATGAAAGAGGTATATTCGAGGGATTCAAGGATTTCATTTTCATATTCAATAAATATCATATAGATCTTAGAAATGATGAATGTATAGAGGATCTATTACTGTTTAATTGGTATCACGTTGACAATGCTTCTCATTCCAAAAATTGTTGTTTATTGTCTGAAGTATTTTTTTTTTAAACATTAGAATTTTGTAAGTGGTTCCATGAACAGAAAGGAGGTTCTTCATCAAGTAATGATGGTTTCCTATTGAGTAAGGGAAGTTCTAATGATGAGAATTCATCCACATTAATAGGACGAGTTATAAAATTTCCTACCAAGCAAGCTAAATATACAACTATTGTACATTTTGAGTTGTTGAAAAAAAAAAAAATTCTGATCATAAAGGTTTAGGTAATTATTGTAATAGTTTATGGGATCTCATTCATAGATTTGATGATTTTAATATTTAGTCTATACCTTAAATGAGAAATTATATAGCTACTATTCTTACTCTAATTCATTACAACCCTTAGCATTGTCTCATTTAAATAAATTAAATTTAGAGTCTAACTTATTCTAGTTGGCACTAATGTTTGTGTTGACTAACTTTGAACACACTTATGTTTTCATGTATGTTTGGTGTTTCCATTTTATTTTTGTACCCATGTGCATTTACACCTTCTGTGTTTTTCATAATGATACTTAATGACCTACAAGATACCCTTACTTACATTTTACTAGATGCTTAACTTGTCAAGTTTGTAATACAAGCTAATGAGATAATACCCATATCTTGAAAAAGGGATATAAAAGTTTGATTTTTGAAATATGAAGACTAGTTTGTATTATAAAATCTAGTATAAAAACTAAGGTAATTTTAAAAATAAAATTATCTATTGATCTAAACCTTTAGAATTTGTATTATTATGTGACTAATAAATTCAAATACACATATAAATAAATTAATTAATTAATCTAAATAAAACAATTTAAATTTTACATAATCCTTAAATAATATAAAATAAAACTAAGCTATGAAAAAAATGTAAACTTTGTTTTCTTACATAGAGAATAAATTTAATAATATACATATAAATTGTTGAAAATATAGGAAGAGATAATGAGTATATTATTATCAGTAGTTTACTTTCTAAGAGTACAATTAGTATTCCAACAACTATAGTGGATGATTTATAGTTATTTGACATTTTACATGAGAATTTCCATGGCACTGATGTTGTTTCACTAGTTGAATTTAAAATAGATTATACTCTGGATTGTTCTCTAATCTATCTATAGGTCCAAGAAAAATATGTTACACTAACCAAAATTAAGAGTATAAGTTGAATGATTTCAGCAAACAATTTTGTTTTTGTATCTATTATTTTTATTGGAACCCTATTTATAAATAACAATATTACTTAAACATATTGCATTTTATTTTAATATTTTATTTACATAATGTAGAGTGAATTTTAAAAGGCAAAAAAAATTGGGCTTGTAACACCGAATGTTCAGACTCATCCATTAAGGAAGAATCTCTCAGTTTATACGAGTTCTAACGGGCTGACTCACAGCTATATATATATTTTGATCGATAATTGGTTGAAGCCTGAATAGCTTTTGACTGGACCTATGAACCACTGGGGACACAGTAGGGGGGCCCATCCCCATTACATATCTTTGAATTATTATTATTATTATGTTTGATTAGATTGACGCCAAGACCTTCCCCATCCTATGGAAGGCCAAGAGTCACAACTTAGAATTCCACTTTAGATGCACCTATTGAGAAGTGAACCCAGTGTTTTAACCAATTAAGCTCAACCCCTTAGACAGCTATCTAAATATACTAGCTTACATATATTTGATTTTAAACAAATATACATATATTTGATTCTAAACAAATATATATATAATACGCTGAGAGATATCCTTCTAGAGGCGCCTATTAGAGTTTGGGGTACATGATAAAAATAGGTGCCTCGAGAAGGATATCTCTCGGCGTATTATATATATATTTGATTAAAATCAAATATATGTAAGCTAGTAGTAGTCACGACACAACATGGGAAACAATAAAAAAATTAAAATAGAACTATATAATTTTATATTATTAATGTTTGTTACAATAATATGTAATATTATTATTGAAACTATTATTAATATTTTCTACTTTTTGTGGAAGTATATTATAATTTACTATTATTATTAATTTATATTATTTTGATTATTATGATATTATTTTTATAATTTATTGAAAATAATATTCATAATATAAATTTGAAATATTTTAAATGTACTATATTCTTATTTTGAAACTGTAATATTGTTTTATAGTTATTAAGTGTATAATATTGGGGTTTAAATCTTGGTTAGATGTAGGGTAAGGATTATGGTTATAGATAAGATTATGCTCATGATAGAATAACAATTATGATAAGATATAGGTGAAAATTACGGTTAGGATTAGGGCTAATATCATAGTTAGGTTTATCCTTAGGATTAGGGTTAGGATTGGAGTTAATCTTAATGATAGTAATTAGGGTTAAGGTTAGAGACTATAATCATTAATTATAAATTAAATTAGGGTTAGGGTTATAATTATAATTATGATAAGGGTTAAGACGTCAATTATTATTAGGGCTAATGATATAATTGCATCAAGCGTTAGGGTTAGGGTTACAGTTAGTGTTGGGCTTAGGATTAGGGTTAATCTTAGTGATTAGAATTATTAATTGTAAATAAAATTAGGGTTAGGGTTAGAATTATCATTAGGATTAGGGTTAAGATTGCAATCAAATATAGTACTTGATGATAGCTATAAGAGTTAGGGTTTGGGTTAGGATTATGTTTGGGGATAGAAAAGGGTTAGGGTCAAGGTTAGAATTATAATTAGGGTTAGGGTTAGGTTTTGTGTTAGATATATAGTTAGGTTTAGGGTTAAATAAATAATTATTAATTATGAATAATATTGAGGTTTTGATTATGATAATAATTAATATTAACGTTTTGATTATGGAAATTTCTATAATGTGAGTGGATAAAAATCAAACATTATATTTATTTTATTTATATTAGCATTATTACAATAACTTTCAAGTCATTTGAATTTTGATTTTAGCATTAGTTAAAATGTGTAAAAATTGTAAAGATTTACAAAATATTAAATAATTAAAATGAAAAATGAAATTCTTATCTATTGTGACAATTATTATTATTATATACACGAGCCCTATCAATACAACAATTTTTTAATAATTTGAAAAATAAATTTATTGGTGGAGAAAATGCATAAAATAAACTATCGAACACTTAATAGTCATAGTAAAGTATGTAATAGTAATTGAGGAAAATTTGAACATAATTTATTAAAACATTTCATAAGAATTAAAGCGAATTCAAACATAATTAATTAAGAAGCAGAGTTTACAATCCAAAATTTTAATTTTTATTACTCAATCCAAAATTGACTACAATCATAATAGTTACAAAATTTAATAGGCTCAATAATTGTCCATTGGTTTTTACACATTCCCTAATAGCACATAGTGCCCAGTTGGGCCATTATCTAACAACTACATAAAACTTCAATATTTAAGAAGTATTAAAGATTGACCAAGAAGTAACTAAATGAATAACACTTCATTATAATGATGTAAATACATAACAAATTCTTCAACAATGAGGATAGTATTCCAACCCTTGTTCTCATAATGAGTGTGATATACTTCTTTTAAAGAGTCTGGAAATTTTGATGCTATTGCAGAAACTTCCTTAACTTTTGTTGCAACATCTTCCATTTGCAATATTTCTAATTCTTCAACATCATCTATCATTAAGGCCGTGTTTTCATATTCTCTAACAATTTTGTTGCAGTAATCCAAAATTGTTCTCGCACATTTGTCCATATGGCTCTCAATGAATTCATTTGAATTCACAGATACATCTGGGCTTGCAACAACAATTTCTGATGCATTGTTAGAAACATCCATGTTTTGATTATTTGCTAAATATAAATAACATAAAATGGAAGTTAGTATTATGAGAATGAAAATATCCATAAATAGTTACAACATAATATTAAAAAATATTAACATTTAGTAATAAAAAATATGCATAAAATAAACCATCGAACACTTAATAGTCATAGTAAAGTATGTAATAGTAATTGAGGAAAATTTGAATATAATTTATTAAAACATTTCATAGGCATTAAAGCAAATTCAAACATAATTCATTAAAAAAAAGAGTTTACAATCCAAAATTGACTACAACCATAATAGTTACAAAATTTTGTAGACTCTCATTTAGGAGTTGCTATCACTTTGTTTGATGGATTCCTCTCAATAATGGAGAGAATTTAAGTGGTGTTTGATAGGATCAATAGTGGTTTGATTCTTCTTAGGTGGTTTCTCAAGGTCAACTTTATTATTGTTTCCAAGTTTCTTCCAAATGGATGCCTTTAATGTTGCTTTGCTCGCAGTTGTCCAAACACGTCTTTCTCTTCGAAGCCGATCAATCGCCTCAGCCATTGTCTCTGTATCTGAGGGAAATGAACAACAACTATAGTCATGGTCGAGCCAAAGTTTCCAAAAGTGAACCCATAAGAGGTTTTGAACTTTCTTCCGAGGTGTTCGTCGCAACCGCACCCTGTGAAGCAAGATAGTCTACATTAAGTTTATACTTTATTTTTTTAGTGGAGAGACTAAGGTTCAATGTTGAACCTGGTAGCTCTAATAGCATATGTAACATCCGAAAACACTTAATGGAAATTATTATGATTAATATTAGAATTAGGGCTAGGGTTAGGATTATGGTTTGAGTTTACATCATGGTTAGTGTTATATAATGATTAATATTATTAGGGTTATGATTGGGATTATGGTTGTAGTTTGGATTAGGATTATTATTAGGCTTAGGATTTGGATTATTATTAGGCTATATTATGATTAAGATTATTAGGATTATGATTGGGATTATGCTTATAGTTAGGATAATAATTATTATTAAGTTAGGATTATATTTAGGGAGTACATCATGGTTAGGGTTAGGGTTAATGTTAGGATTATGGTTAGGTTTTACATCATGGTTAGGGTTCATGTTATGGTTTTGGTTAGGGTTTAGGATTAGTATTAATATTATGGTTAGGGTTTACATCATGGTTAGGCGGTAGTGGTAGGTTTAGGGTTTGGTTTATGATTTGGTTTAGGATTAGAATTATGGTCACAGTTAGAGTTTAGGATTAGGGTTATGATTATGTTAAGGTTAGGGTTTACTATTATGGACAAGGATATGATTAGGGTTAGGATTTACATCATGGTTAAGGTTAGGGTTAGGTTTAACATCATGGTTAGGGTTAGGGTTAGGTTGAGGTTTTGGGTTATGGCTAGGGTTAGGGTTAGGGTTAGGGTTTATTATTAGTGTTACAATTATGTTTAGAGTTTATATCAAATTTAGGGTTAGGGTTAGTGTTAGGGTTATTATTATAATTGGGGGTAGGGTTAGGATTATGAATTGATTTATGATTATTTAATGTATGGTTAGGGTTAGGATTAGGGTTTAGTGTTAGGGTCAAGTTTAGTATTATGGTTATGGTTACTTAGGTTTACATCATTGTTAGGGTTAAGGTTATGATAATGGTTAGGGTTTTCTTTAGGTTTATGATTATGGTTAGGGTTTAGTGTTAGGGTTAAGTTTATGGTCAAGGTTAAGGTTTATTATTAGTGTAACCATAATTACAGTTAGGATTAGGGTTAGGGTTAGAATTATAATTGGGGATAGGGTTAGGATTATAATTTGATTTATGATTATTTAATGTCACAAATCTTAAAGAATCATGTATATTACAAATAAATAGTAGCACAAAATATGTTATGAAAATTAAAAAAATTAGTAGTGGAAGTTTTATACATTGCCAAGACATCCACTTCAAATTTGTTTTAAATGGTATTATGTCTTTTATATTATAATATAATTCAAACAAATTTGGTAAATCTCTCTAATTTACATGTTAAATATTTGTCAAAAAAAAATTTAAAAACGAACCACACATTTAATATTTAATATATATTGGCGACATATTTCAAACAATTAATATTAGAAGTAGGGCTAGGGTTAGGATTATGGTTTGAGTTTACATCATGGTTAGGGTTATATAGTGATTAAGATTATTAGGGTTATGATTGTGATTATGGTTGTAGTTAGGATTAGGATTATTATTAGGCTTACTGTTAAGATTAATGGTTAGGGTTGGGATTATAGTTATTGTGTACATCATGGTTAGGGTTAGGGTTATGTCTATGATTAGGATTAGGGTTAGGATTTACATCATGGTTAGGGTTAATGGTTAGTGTTAATGTTAACATTAATGGTTAGGGTTAGGATTATGGTTAGGGTTTACATCATGGTTAGGGGGTTAGGGTTATGACTATGGATTATGGTTAGGGATAAGGTTTACATCATTGTTAGGGTTAGGGTTTACATCATGGTTATGGTTAGGGTTAGGGTTTGTATTATGGTGGGCATTCACATCATGGTCGAATGTAGTGTTAGGTTTAAGGTTAGGGTTAGGTTTTAAAGTCAGGGCTTAGGATTATGGTTAGGGTTAGGACTATGATTAGGGTTAGGTTTCATTTTTAGTTAGGTTGTTTGTATTACATTTATGCTTTAAAATAGAAGATATTGTAATATTCACGAAATACAACCATCATAATTTTTTGTTTTACTAATTAAATAATAATACGTTAAATTGATAAATAATTTTAGCATAATAAAAAATCATATTCATTCATTCTTAATATAGATTCAAAGATTAAGATAATATATTGTATTATAACCCTAGTTAAACCATCAATTTGATTTAGTTCTAAAGGCTTTAAAGTGATTAATACATTCAAGAGTGACATTCAATAAATGATATTCTTAATCAATAATATCATGTTTTACCTTATTTAGAAATGTTCTACAATTTTAAGAAATTCTTGATTTTTGATACACAAATACAATGACATTGAACTTCGAAGAATTTGAATGAAAAATAGATTAATAGAAAACTATAATCTAAAGAAACGATTTCACATATAAGATCATGGGTTTAAGATCGAGCACTTAAACTCACAATCAAGTACAAATAGATTTAGAAATTTATATCAATAAGATCTAAATTAGTAAAAGTGAAAAACATTTCATCAATTTGCATGGCTGGAAAGGGGAATGGGCATGTTGAATACAATTCTGTCGCCGTAAACAACATGCAGATGCAAGAACGATAGACTAATACAGTCTAGAAATGATTGCAATTTGAATACAAAATAGATTTGTTGAAAAGGCTTTAGATACTTTCGAACAAACACAACGGGTTATTATACAACCAAAGTCCACAACATTGGCATCATCCTCGTGCCTAGGAGCTCTCGGACAGGTTATTGAGAACATTTCAATACCGTTGAAGTTATAATTGACATGTATGCAAAATGTGAATGCACAGAAATTGCACCTGAATTGTTTGACAGAATGCTCAGAAAAATGACATCCCATAGAATGCAATGATTGTGGGTCTGCGCCAAAAAGGAATACACTGAAAAGGTTCAAGCATGCAAAATGTGTAGTCACAGACAATGTTGCTGAGTTGTTTGACAGAATGCCTCAAGGAGATGTCATCTCAATGAGTGAAATGAGATAATTGCAGGATATATACGAAATGGAATTGTTACAACTTACAAAGGCTTTATTAACGTTAAAGCGAATCCAATTGGCAGGAGAAAAGCCAAGCTCTACAACCATAGAGTAAATGATAGATCAAAGGACGACATTGCTCGCTATAAACAACAAAAACAGGAAAAGTCTTAAATCATAACTAAGGAGAAGTCAATCTATTGCTATTCACATGTTACAAAATGATTCAAAATAATAGAAAATAATGAAATCGATCTCACCAGTAATAGAAATAATGTGCGCCCCAGGATTCGATGGCGGAACCACAAAGCAAGTCCTTCTGAGTCGTCAAAGCACAAACCTGATTCAATTCACTTAAGAAAATGCCTGGTAAAAATGCAGACGATTGACACAGAAGAAGTTAAATGTAAGAATAAAAATGATATAGCTGAAGAATGAAATGCAAGCAAGTCATCGGAGGATGTATATGTAGTGTGCATACAACAATCGTTTCAGGTCGTTTCAAAAGAGAGGTGAATGCGAGTAAATTCAATCATTTCAACTTCCTTCTAACATTCAATCTTCATCCGAATCTTTTCAATATTGAATATGCGTTGAGAGCAATGGAAACCAATCGTTTCATCTACCATTTTTTGTAACTGCCGGCAATAGGTTTCCGTTTTCTTTAGTGTATACATGGATGCCTTCACTCCCCCTGCTGCGACTGTAGGAATGCCTCTCGGTGTAATTAATTTAATATTTTTCATAGAAAAATAATGAAAATTTTACAATTGATATTTACTAAAATATAATAAAATAGTTATCATATTTTTATTTATTCAAATTTACATTGAATTCAGTGACCTTTTAGAAAATATGAATCTAATAATTTCACTTAAACCAGCATCATAAAACTATAACTAATCTGCTAATAGGATATATAACAATATTTTTTTTTCTAACTTGTAAATAAACTTTAATTATTAAGACAACAAAAATGAACTATAGAATTCAAGGACTGTAGTTTCTCTTAAAAACAATGACTGATGGATCATAGTTGCTTTTGACCTCTCTTCAATGGCATCAGAAATCTTCTCCAGCAAGATATTTTACTCCATTTTTTTGAAGAGTAAGATTACGGAAGCCATTGAGGGAGAGGAAAGAACAACTTGATCCAGTATTAAGTTTCACAAAACAAATATGAGAAGCCATGCTTAAACTTAAGTGCAATATCGAAAGACAAGTTATTGCCGGTATATAAACAATTTGAGGTAGAATATATAAAGAATATATAAAGCATATGGGCAGTAAAACAAATCTTTCAATGTGATTGCGATACTGGATTCGGTGCCCTCTCGATGGGAGGCATGCCCAAAATCTTGTATTGTCAATGGCAGATAAGAAAGAACATTTTAAGGATAAAAAGCATTTGAGGTCTGCTCGTTTTCTACGTTTATAAAAGTTAAAATCTGTACACACAAACTAATGAAAGTATCCAAATCATAGTAGTATTGAGAAAAAATCTATTATTTAAAGTGAAGTGCAATATCCAAAGACGAGTCATTGCCGGTATATAAACAATTTGAGGTAGAATATATAAATCATTTGAGCAGTAAAAGAAATCATTTTTGACGGAGTCAATATCTTCCATTCAACGTGATTGTGATACTGAATTTGGTGCCCTCTCGATGGCAGGCATGAACAAAATCTTGTAATGTCAATGGCAGATAAGAAGAACATTTTAAGGATAAAAAGCATTTGAGATCTGCGTGTTTTCCACATTTAAAAAGCTCAAAATCTATGCACACAATGTAATGAAACTATCCCAATCATAGAATAATTGCGAGGTGTTCTATTAATTAAAGTGGATTGTCTAAATGTCTGTTCCATCCCACAGTTTTGTACGTCCTTGATCGTAAATTTTCATACGCATACTTCAATAAGTTATGGTGAATCACAGATAATCGCAGATAAAGGAAGGCATTAAAAAGATACAACTAGATAAATTGTCTGAATTAGTGTACGGGAGTTCTATTAGGATAAGCTTGCCCTCTCCTTTAGCGAGAGGCCAGCTACAGTTTAGAGCCCTTTTGGGTTTTAAAGATTAAGTGGAAAGCACTTTACAGTAATAAGATTCGAGCAAGAGATTGAACAATTCGCATTAGTCACTATCGATTAACGGATAGTTGTGACCTCTCCCTCAAAAGCCATTGAGAATCGTTTAGCTTTTATAAGGCATACCTTCTACATGTATTGATAGACATCATTTTTTCCTTTTCTATACCGATAATAATGTAGTTATAAACATGAAAGAAAGGTAAAAATGTTGAAATAACATGATGTAAAATGTTCTTTGACAAATGGTCTTTGGTGATTCATTTTTGTAATGTTTGTGCATAAATATTCATTAATATGTGTTCATTATATTGTATTCAATATTGGTCATTATTATATTATAGAAATGAACTTCGCATTCTGGATTTTATCTTTGTTTGAAGATTTGATTTTGTTTCCAAAGATGATCAATGGGGTTCTAATTACTTGGATATAATTCACCTTGGATATTCTACCCTATGTCTAGAAGCTATTCATACTGAGAAATAGCATTAAACATTTTCTACATGAAAATTTTTTGTTCAGCGAAAAGCCTCAAATCAATAAAGCTATTATTATGATAAAATAAATGTCAAACAATCATGTAATATGACTAATGAATGTGGATGCCATATTAATACAAATTATAAATTCTAATTTCATAAGATTATTCCTTATAACTACTTGACCTAAAACAATGACATTCTAAATACTCCTTTTAGAAAATATTGCATTAGAAACCAAGTTCATTTCTCACATAACCGTATGAGATCAAAGCATGTATGCAAGCCAACAAAATAACCAAAATGCAAAGCTTAAATATACAAGCCCCAATGTTATACATATTTGGGATAAGCCTTAAGAGGAAAAAACAAACATCCAAAAGAATCCATACTAGAACCATTATTTAGTAAGTAAATAAAGCATCGCTTATAGAGTTACAATAAATACCTTTGAAAGATCAAGTGTCTCCAATGCAATCTTATAGAAATCCACTCACCTAGGCGAACTTAACTACTAAATACGTGCTTCCTTAAATATAGGTTCAGGCTAACACAAATGCAACCAAGTGGTAAGATAAAATCATAAAAATACAAAACCATTGAGGCCATGTTTATTTTTACAAAATAAGAATTAAGTAATTATCCCTAATGGAATAATCTTTGTCTGCCACACACATAAAAGAACCAATATCACACTCATATTAAGATTTATTCTATTGTTTCTCTAGTTGTTGATAGTCAAACTAACTTTGTATCTTCTAATAAAGCTTTTGCTACTAAATATGTTGGTTTGATTCATTTTTATTTTTTTGTTCCACCTTCTTTTGTTTTTTCCTTAAATGGGACTACTGAAAAGGCTTCCCCTTCCACTTCACCTAGGTCTTTCAGTTTTGAAGATACTTTTGGTTGAATAGTTGTTCAAAGAAGGAAAAAATATGTGCAGGTGGCTAAGGCTATTTATTATGCTAATCAATATTAACTTCAATTGCCCCTTGAGTAAGTTTATTGGTCTCTTTGTAACAAGGTTTCAGCCACATCGAAATCCCACTTACCTTAATAAAATAAATAAGCAACTAAATGTTACACTACAACTTTGGACCCAAAATATTACCTCTTGCAGCATTACCATATTTCCTCGAAGTGCCACGACTAAATTACTCTTAAACTACATTATAATATAACCTTTAATGCAATATGTACAACACACTATTGCAATAGCTTCAATAATCATAATATTTTAGTCTGTCTTTAATACAACACATTAATATAAATTTATTGTGCTTTTATGCATAAGTAGGCATCGAATAAAGAGAATAAAGTTAGTTCTAAGAGATTTCCACAATCCATCATATAATAAAGAGAATAAAGTTGACATTTTCCTAGATTTAAATTTTAAGAGGATGAAGGAATCATTATAATATCTTAAATTTTAAACAATTTTAGTTATGTGCAGGTTCAATTTATTGATTACCAACTTGAGAACAAGGTATATCAGTATAGTCACATAGTAATTATTATTGCCTTGATCTTCATCTAGTTCCACATGCATGTGAAAATCATCAATAGAGACTAGATAGTTATGATCATTAGATAATATCACATGTTATTAAAAAGAGGGATGAACCACTTGTTTTAGTTTGATATCCATTTGAATGTAAGTAAATAATATGTTATGACTATACATGTTTAAACTTATAATAGTGTTTTAACTCTACTGAACTTAAACTTATAATATGTTGATGATGATTATTTTAAGTTTGGTTCTACATTACTGATGGAATCAATGGCAAGTAATATGAATATTAACTAGTTGTGAATCTTTTGATGCACCTAGATTGTGGACTAGTGGTAAATAACCTTTGGTTAAATGTGATTGTTATATAATGTGCTAAAATTACTTGTTTTAATATTTCAATATTATGGAATGGTTAAATATAGATGGATGATTTGAATACTATAACATGTTAATATAATATTGATTTGTATTGATATTTTGATTCTGATCAAGAATCATAGCTTTGGCAGCTTTAACGATTGTCCTATTTTTTCTTTCTGCTATCCCATTTCATGTCAGTCCAATAAGATTAGACTATAATTTCCTTGGTACAGTGCATCTAGACACATTTGGTCACACAACACACAAACACTACCAAAGTGTTGGTGGATGATAACTCATCACACTTTACAATTAGACCGGTTTAACATAATATATCAATTACCAGTTAACAAATGAAGACTGGAAAACTAGAACATAATGTTTCGATCAAAAAGATTAACTATCAATCGGGATCTTCATTTTTCTTGAGGTCTTTATATCGCTGGGGGTCTTCATACTGCTTGGGGTCTTTATTTTACAACCCTTAGTAGAGACACAAAGTTCGCCATGAGGAGTTTTCATGGGAATTGATGCTTGGCTACCCCAAGAAGTGAGTGTGATGGAGGGGAGCCAGTGGGGTCAAGCATCTAAGTGTCCGCTCTAGGTAAGCATAGCTAGGAAACCAATTGGGATCCATCGACTATTGTCTTTTCTTGCCATAGGATATGTTGTCAAGGAGCATGAGTGTCTTTTGAGTCTAACTTATTTTGACCATTGTGTTTTCTTTACTTGACATCTCTTGCCAAGTCCATCCCCCACAACCAATCAATCATCCCTCTTTCCAAATTCCATCTTGCCATCATCAAATCTATCCAAGAAATTCTCCAATCCCCAATCCACTTTCATCCATTCAAACAATCATCCTTCCTCAACTAATATTCATTCTTCCTCTAATCCAATCAAATCTCCAAAATTCCAATCAACCAAATTCATCCATCTTCCTAATCCATTCAATCAAAAATAAAACACCCAATTTAACTGGGAATTTTGAATGTTACATACATCACATTGAATGCAATTCTTTTGGCGAATAAATCGACACTTGTAAATAAATGTAAATGAAGTAACATTTCAGAGCAAGTTCACATGTAGTAGAATATGCAATGGAGGAATGAGAAGAGAAGAATTGTTAGATTGCAACATACTTTGTTTTGGTGATCTCACCAGAAAAACACATTAATTTCCTAGGATGAGGAATCTAAGAGCATATGATATATAATCAGAAGATGTTTGTGTATGTCTTGCTTCATTTTATTTCTTAATAATTATACTTTAAGTGGACCTACGATTGCATGTATAATTTATTTTTGATTAAGAGAAAAATAGGTTTTGAGGGGGACCCAAAACCCCAAACAACAAGTTTTAAATGGAATTGACACACTTGGTTTCTATATTGAACTATAACCCACTAATAGAACATTGCTATAAGATGAAGAAAAGGAAACCAACAACCAATCCATAGCCAATCTCAATAGAGAAAAATATCAGGAAATAGGTTATAAAAAAAGCAAAGGCCAAAGAAATCACACCTAGCTATTTAGACTCATGAATAAAGGATTTTTTAAAAGCTCCCTTAACCTCAACAATGGGTTTCAACAAGGCTCCCATAACTGTAAAATCTAGTAATAGAAGGGAAATACATATCAAACTAACTAGAAGAACCCAAACCTCCAAAATTACCAGGAGCAAGAAGAGGAACAAAGATTTTTTACAAGCTCCCCAAACCTACACATTGAGTTTCAACATGGCTCTCAAAACTATCATACCATACTTGGGAAAGACACTAAACCAAGAAGTCCAATCCTCTCCTACAAATCCCCTTTCCACCTCAATAGAAGAGGATCCTGCCTCAATAGGAATAGTAGAGTGAGACATCACTAGAAAGAAGAGCCTCAATCAATCTATATATGCCTCAAAGTAGCCAAAGATAAGAAGAGCCCTTGCAAAATAAATTCCAACCTCTCCCACAAGGAAAGTCACCACCTCCATAATGGATACCACCACCTCAATAGGAATTAAAAAAGAGGAAGAAAGGAGTTGAAAGAGTGAAATCCAAATGTTGCCAAAAGAATATTCCTCGCTCTGATAGGAGAAGACTGCACCTTCATAGGAGCCACATAGAGAAGACCCCAAAGAAGAGAAACACAGGACTACTTGAAACAAAATAGAACTAGAGAGCATCAAGCTCCAACCAGGTCAAGAACAAGTTTGAGAAAAGAAACTTTCCTTAACCAAAAAAGAGGAAAACAAAAAGGTAGGATGTGCCCTTAAAAATTAGCAGCAATGCATTGACTAGAAAGGGGTCCCGGAAGGTAGGGAGAGAAAAATCATAAAGCCCATAAAACTAAAAAAAGATCATCCCTAAAAATGGAAAGATAAGGCCATAAATAGTAGACCAGGACTAGGTCCTAGCAAAACAACAATCATAACCATAAAGAAAAATAAAATAGGTAGCTCTAAAGAAGAGGCCCAACAATAAGGGCAGTACATGAGCAACAAAGTCAACCTACAACATTGAGTAAAGATGGAGACAATCATACAAACCCCCAACACAATATCACAAGACCTCATAGACTTCCACCAAAAGAGCAACACTCAACTCCAAAGATGTCAAACCCACCAGAGAAAAACAAGAGATCATTTGGAGGAGGCTACCCGAAATGGCATATCATAAAATAGAATCACTAGCATCCACAACCATAGAACTACAAGAAACTAGAGATATCTTCCTTATAAAGACAACAAAAGAGTCCACTAAAACAAAAGAAACACCACCTCACTATACATCCACTAGATTTTCCTCATCAACCTTGAATAAAATAGCAACCACCACTGACATAAGAAGGAAGATTATGCTAAAAGGAAATATTGGGGAAACCTCACCAAAATTGACCATAGAAATCCCCACCACAGGAAAGAGGAGAGGAGAAACCCAAGCCCCACACCCACAACCATCAAAGAAAATCTTTCACCTAGCAGATATCAGAAGAAAAAAACAACCAACATCAATCCAGAACACCAAACACTACTCAATTGTACCACTGTCCACTCTGAAAGGCAAATAAACTTTTATGCAAATGATGAGAGAATGGAAACCAACTAAATAAGGACTGCTGAGAAAATCTAGAGCTCTCATAGACCAATCCTCACTATCTTCTTCACTAAAATGTCCCCCATTGCATACAACTACATCTACTTCTCCAATCCGTAAAACCCTAGCTCCATTTTGAATACTTTTGCCCCTGTTTGAACACATCATTGCATGTATAATTTGTTATGTATTCATTTGACATAACTTATTGTGTAAATTAAGGTTACTTTTTTTTATTATTTTGTTATGCATGACACAATTTAGTACATAAATTACTTGGTGACATTCTTTATGTCTTATCAAACCTATATGTTTTAAGGTGACAAATTCTTTATTATCAACTTTCATGTGGCATAATTTATTATGTTTTAAGGTGACCTATTAAAGATCATTAATTTAGACTATTGAGAAAATAAGATTTTATCAAGTTCCTTTGAATTATTTGTATGATACCTGAGTGGTCACAAGTTTACTGAGTATATTTAAATTTTAAGAACTTGTAATTTTTTAACTTAGATGTATGGTAGACTCATCATGGCTTGAGTAATTTTGATTAATAGTTCATCTCAATTATTTTACTAATTCATAAATTAGAATATTGCCTTGGATTATATGATCTAACAATCATTTTTATTGAATTTATAGATAAATTAACTTCCTCTATCTACAACATGTATTAACTTCAAATTAGTTTATATTAATAAATTCAACCTTATCTTGAACCAAGGTAAACTTACAATCATTTGTTTATTTACTGCACTGCTCCTTTGAATTACTTTTATGAGACCTAAGTGGTGACAACCCAGGTCCAACTTACATTATTTTGTATAATAGTTCATCTCAATTATTTTACTAATGCATAAATTAAAAAAATAGTTTATATCATCCTTTATAGAACACAATAATCTATCTATTTAATTTATACATTTATATTAACTTACAAAATTAATTATAATTTATTGAAATACCTATAAAATGCATATCTATATTAAAGTAAAATCATTACAAAAAGGTTAATTTGATATACGCAACTGAGCCAACAATCATACATAAAGATGAACTCACAATCATAAGAAATTTAAATATATTTATTGAGCTAAGTTTGATAAACTATTGAATTCCAAAAATGTACACATATCTATACATGATATAAATGAACTTGAATATATACTACTTTATGACTTTCTTAATTATAAATAAATTAAGTTTGACATTACCTTGTTAATTATTTACTACTTTTATTAGAAATATGTTTTAAAGTTACAATGTTACTAAAAATAATTGTTCATTTTATTTCAATAGTAAATTTGTTTATAAGAATTTTATAGTAGATTTTTACTAAAATATAATAGAATACAAATTTATCATATTTTTATTTCTTCAAATTTAAATTGAATTCATCGAAATTTAGAAAATAATCATAAAACTATATGATACCAATCTAATTAATTAACTTAAACAAGTATAATAAAACTATAACTAATCTCCTAATAGGATATTAACACTATTTAGTTTTCTAACTTATAAATAAAAATTATTTATTAAATAACACAAGCAAACTATATGGGTTTGATCATTGTCATCACCATAGTCGATTGGTACCCCTACCTAGGATTTCTAAGTCTAAAGATCAATCCCCCCACTCTTCTATTTGAATTGAGCTTATAGAAAGTAATCCTTTACCATCGAATGATAAAACCCCTGCATCCAAATTTAAGGGAAATAAACCCAAAGTCGATTGAATCCCTTGAGGTTGTCTTACTTAAAATAACCCCATAAAAACAAAAAGTTGTGACCCCAAAAAATAGCTCGGCCAAAGCTTGGAAAACTAAGAAAGACTCTATCAAGAAGAAGATAACCATCGAATTGGACTTGGATGTCTCTGAGGCAGAGGAGGAAAATTTGTATGGTAAGGAGAAATATGATGGAAGCTCTAGAGAAAGGCGCTCCACTCACCGTCTTGCCAAGGAAAATATAAATAAATTGGAAACTAAAAAGGCTTCGCATGACCTTGCTAAGATTCTTACACCAAGGGAAGATGATGGCTCCTCTAATCAAGATTTTGAGGATGAGGAATTTCATGAACTTTTGTAGGAGCAAGGGGATAATGGTAGGGAGGTCTCAAAGGGTTTATGTGATTCTCAAGAAGGAAAAGATAACTTTAAACAAAATTTGCCATCTTCGGTGGGTTTTGATGATGATGAAATGGTTTGTTGTTTCCAAAATTCTCCAATTGATAATGAGGAGATCATTGTCAAACAACTAAAGGGCTAGATGATTGACCTTGAGGTCAAGGTCATGAATTTGGAGGTGAAGTCACAGCTATCCTACTGTACTTAGAAAAGATACCAAACCAAGAAGTCCAACCCTCTCCTATAAAGCCCCTTTCCACCTCAATAGAAGAGGATCCTACCTCAATAGGAAGAGTAGAGTGAGACATCACTAGCAAGAAAAGCCTTAATCAATCTATCTATGCCTCAAAGTAGCCAAAGACAAGAAGAGCACTAGAAAAATAAATTCTGACCTTTCCCATAAGGCAAGTCACCGCCAACATAAGGGAGACCACCACCTCAATAGGAATTGAAAAAGAGGTAGAAAGGAGACGAAAGAGTGAAATCCAAATGTTAGCCAAAAGAATATTCCCCACCTTGATAGGAGAAGACTCCACCTTCATAGGAGCCAGATAGAGAAGACCTCAAAGAAGAGAAACACAAGACTACTTGAAACCAAACAAAACTAGAGACCATCAAGCTCCAACCAGGCCAAGAAAAACTTTGAGAAAAGAAACTTCCCTTAACCAAAAAAGGGGAAAACAAAAAGATAGGATATGCCCTTTAAAATTAGTAGCAACACATTGACTAGAAAGGGGTCTAGGAAGGTAGGAAGAGAAAAAGGACAAAGCCCACAAAACTAACAAAAGACAATCCCTCAAAATGGAAAGATAAGGTCATAAAACACTAGACCAGGACTGGGTTCTAGAAAAACAACCATCACAACCATAAAGAAAAATAAAATAGGTAGCTCCAAAGAAGAGGCCCAACATTAAGGTCAGTACATGAGCAACAAAGTAAACCTACAACATTGAGTAAAAAGGAATCCACGCATGCAAACCCCCAACACAAGATCACAATCCCTCATAGACCTCCACCAAAAGAGCAACACTCAACTCCAAAGATGTCAAACCCACCAGAGAAAAACAAGAGATCATTTGGAGGAGGGTGCCCAAAATGGCATATCATAAAATAGAATCACTAGTATCCACAACCATAGAACCATAGGAAATGAGAGATGTATTCTTTATAAAGACAACAAAAGAGTCCACTAAAACAAAAGAAACACTACCTCACTGTGCATCCACCAGATTTGTCTCATCAACCTTGAATAAAATAGCAACCACCACTGACATAAGAAGGAAGATTATGCTAAAATGAAATATTGGGGAAACGTCACCAAACTTGGCCATAGAAATCCCCACCATAGGAAATAGGAGAGGAGAAACCCAAGCTCCACACCCACCACCATAAAAAATATCCTCCACCTACCTGATATAAGAAGAACAAAGCAATCGACATCAAGCTAGAACACCAAATGCTACTCAATAGTACCACTGTCCACTCCCAAAGGCAAAGAAACCTTATGCAAATGATGAGAGAATGACAACCAACTAAAGATGGACTGATGAGAAAATCTAGAGCCCTCATAGAACAATCCTCACTGTCTTCATCATTAGAATATCCCCCATGCCCACAACTACATCTGCTTCTCCTCAAATCCTAAAAAAGCCTAGCTACATTTTGAATGCTCCCGCTCCAACTCGAACACTTCATTGCATTTATAATTTTTCATGTATTCAATTGACACAAGTTATTGTGTAAATTAAGGTTACATTTTTTATTATGTTGTTATGTATGGCATAATTTAGTACGTAAATTACTTGGTGAGATTCTTTATGTCTTATCAAACCTATATGTTTTAAGGTGACAAATTCTTTATTATCAACTTTCATGTGTCATATTTGATTATGTTTTAAGGTGACCTATTAAAGGTTGTTAATTTAGACTATTGAGAAAATAGGATTTTATCAAGTTCCTTTGAATTATTTGTATGATATCTAAATGGTCACAAGTTTACCTAGTATATTAAAATTTAAAGAACTATAATTTTTAACTTCGATTTATGGTAGAATCAT
This sequence comes from Cryptomeria japonica, assembly GCF_030272615.1. Taxonomy (NCBI): domain Eukaryota; kingdom Viridiplantae; phylum Streptophyta; class Pinopsida; order Cupressales; family Cupressaceae; genus Cryptomeria; species Cryptomeria japonica. The sequence continues at coordinate 263,100,180 of NC_081409.1, read as the reverse complement.
CATGGATTGAGTAATTTTTATTAATAGTTCATCTCAATTATTTTATTAATTCATAAATTAGAATATTGGTTTGGATCATATGATTTAACAATTATTTTTATTGAATTTATACATAAATTAACTTCCTCTACCTAGAACATGTATTAACTTCAAATTAGTTTATATTAATACATTCAACCATATATTGAACCAAGTTACAATTACAATCATTTATTTATTCATTGCATTGCTCCTTTGCAATACTTTCATGAGACCTAAGTGGTGACAACCTAAGTCCTACTTACATTATTTTGTATAATAATTCATCTCAATTATTTTACTAAAGCATAAATTAAAAAAATAGTTTAGATCATCCTTCATAGAACACAATAATCTATCTATTGGATTTATACATTTATATTAACTTACAAAATTAGTTATAATTTATTGAAATACTTCTAAAATGCATGTCAATATTAAAGTAAAATCATTTCAAAAAGGTTAATTTGATATGCACAACTTAGCCAAGAATCATAACATAAAGATTAACCCACAATCATAAGCAATTTAAAAAATATTTATTGAGCTATGTTTGATAAACTATTGAATTGTGCACACATATCTATACATGATATAAATGAACTTGAATATATACTACTTTACGACTTTGTTAATTATAAATTAACTAAGTTTGACATTACCTTGTTACTGCTTTTATTAGAAACTTGTTTTAAATTTACAATGTTACAAAACATAATTGTTCATTTTATTTCAATGGTAAATTTTTTTATAAGAATTGTATATTAGATTTTATCTAAAATATAATAAAATAGAACTTTATCATATTTTTATTTCTTCAAATTTAAATTGAATTCAATGAAATTTAGAAAATAATCATAAAACTTTATGATACCAATCTAATGAATTCACTTAAATAGGTATAATAAAACTTTATGATACCAATCTATCGAGATATCAATTTCACAAAACTCCAAAGATCAAATACCTCAATTGATCTCCCGAGGGGGCATCACCATACCATAATCTATCAATCAAGAGCCGGAGCATCCTATCAAACCAATATTAGCATAAAAACAAGATTATTCTTTAACTCAATGTGTCATCACACCTCGCTTCAAAAAGGGGCAAAATGTACACTTAAAAATAATTATTTTAATTTTTTTTAATTCCTCACATGATTAATTAATTAATTATGTTAATTTAAATTCCTCTCAATATTAATTAAATATAATTAATATTGTCACTATAGCGTATGATTGATTTATTTATAATAAATCCCTTTCTTTATTCTTCTAAAAATAAAATCAAATCCTCACAAATCTTCCTCTTAGCTAATTAATTTCAATTAATTAGTTAACCTACATGATTCCTACAAATCATCATCTTAATTCATTCTTCTAGAAACTCCCTAAACTCACTTAACATTATTCTTCTAATTTTTTTTATTCCCTCCACTCATTCTCTCTCCTAGTCAAATTCTCCTACAAATATTAATCCCACCTAACATTTCCTCTAATCCCCCTCCTAATGAGTTGTTAATGGTTAATCAACATGATTAGCCACAAAGTCAACTCTTTGTCCTTTTCATCTAGCCACTAGCTTTAAATGCTCTTTTCCTAGGTGAATGTAAGATTTTTGAAATCACACATTCCTCTAGGCATCCCCTCTCCCAAGAAATTTTTAATTTTACTCCAATCCCCATGATATCCTTTTTTGGAGAATTTTTAATTCCTCCAATGCATCTTGTGGAGTGTGGAGATATGAAATGCCTTTAAGGCATATTTCTTGGTCTCCACACCCTCTCTTGGACCTTGTGTGAGCTCACAAGTAAATCTTAGCCCTTCATCTTGAATTCATCCTAGCCATCCGTTTTCCTCTCCTCTTCCTATAAAATAGGGCTCCATCCCTTCATTCTAAACATCTTGAAATCCAGTAAGTTTATGCTGTCCTTTTGAGCCCAGAAAATTATCTTCGCAACTTGATCATCTCATTCTTATCATTTTTCAAATCCATTCCATTTTTGCACAACATTGGAGAGCCATCCACATCCAACAATCAAAGGATCACATCAAGTGGAGCATTATCAAGGGGTGCCTTCACTTCATCAAGCTCAATCCAAAGGAGAAGGTAAAATAGCAAGGTGAAATGGTCTTTTAATGATATTTTAACATTCTGCATGTTTATTTCATTATGTTTTGATCATTTGACCTTCAAATCTGTTTTCCCCTCTTCAATAATTTATTGAAATACCTCTAAAATGCATATCTATATTAAAATAAAATATTACAAAAAGGTTAATTAGGTATACACAGCTGAACCAAGAATCATAACATAAAGATGAACCCACAATCATAAGCAATTTTAAAATAATTATTGAGCTAAGTTAAATAAACTATTGAATTCCAAAAAATGTACACATATCTATACATGATATAAATGAACTTGAATATATACTACTCTATTACTTATTTAATTATAAATAAACTAAGTTTGATATTACCTTGTTAATTGTTTACTACTTTTATTAGAAATATGTTTTAAAGTTACAATGTTACTAAAAATAATTGCTCATTTTATTTCAATGGTAATTTTTTTTAGAAGAATTGTATACTAGATTTTTAACTAAAATATAATAGAATAGAACTTTACCATATTTTTATTTCTTCAAATTTAAATTGAATTCAATGAAATTTAGCAAATAATCATAAAACTTTATGATACCAATCTAATGAATTCACTTAAACAAGTATCATAAAATTAGAACTAATCTCCTAATAAGATATTAACACTATTTAGTTTTCTAACCTATAAATAAAAATTAATTATTTAAATAACAAAAAATCTATATGGGTTTGATCGCTGTCATCACCACAGTCGCTTGCTAACCCTACATAGATCTTCTAAGTCTAAAGATGAATCCCCGCTCTTCTATTCGAATTGAGCTTTACCATCGAACGAGAAAACCCCTGCATCCAAATATAAGGGAAATAAACCCAAAGTCGATTGAAGCCCTTCAGGTTGCCTTACTCAAAACAACCCCGGAAAAACAATAGGTTGTGACCCCGAAAAATAGCTCGGCCAAAGCTTGGAAAACTAAGAAAGACTCTATCAAGAAGCAGATAAGCATCGATTTGGACTTGCATTTCTCTGAGGCGGAGGACGAAAATTTGTATGATAAGGAGAAATATGATGGAAGCTCTAGAGAAAGGCGCTCGACTCACCTTCTTGCCAAGGAAAAAATAAATAAATCGGAAACTAAAGAGGCTTCGCGTGACCCTGCTAAGATTCTTACCCTGAGGAAGATGATGGCTCCTCTAATCAAGATTTGGAGGATGAGGAATTTCAAGAAGTTTGGGAGGAGAAAGGGGATAATAGCAGGGAGGTATCAGAGGGTTGTGTAATGTCTAAGGTTGATTTGTTGTTTTCTGGTTTTGTTGTTTTGTGAGGGTTCAGGATCACTTCCTTCTTAAAATAATCAAAAACAAAAAGTTTTGTGAGGGTTCAGGATCACTTCCCTCTTAAAATAATCAAAAACAAAAAAAATCTATAGAATTTAATGATTCTAGCTTCTCTTTAAAAAATGATTGAAAATGATTGATAGATCATAGTTGCTTTTGACCCCTCCTCAATGGCATCAGAAATCTTCTCCTGCAGATTATTTTACTCCTTTTCCTCAAGATGAAGATTTCGGAAGCCATTGAAGGAGAGGAAAGAACAACTTGATCCAGTAATAAGCTTCTCAACGCCCAAATATAATTGACAAAACAATATGAGAAGCCATGCTTAACATCCAGACTTTACACTGAAGTGCAATATCCAAAGATGAGTTATTGCCGTTATATAAACAATTTGAGGTAGAATATATAAAGCATTTCAGCATTAAAAGAAATCTGTTTTGACGTAGTCAATATCCTACATTCAACGAGATCATGATACTGGATTTGGTTCCCTCTCGATGGCAGCCATGCACAAAATCTTCTAATATCAATGGCAGATAAGAAAGAACATTTTAAGGATAAAAAGCATTTGAGATCTGCTTGTTTTCTACATTTATAAAAGTCAAAATCTGTGCACACAATGGATCGTCTAAATGTTTGCTCCATCCCACATTTTCATACGCATGCCCCAATAAGTTATAGTGAATCGTAAATTTTCATAGGCATGCCCCAATAAGTTATAGTGAATCACAGATGATCACAGATAAAGTAAGGCATTAAGAAGATACAAGTAGAGAAGTGGTTTGACTTAATGTACTGGAATTCCATTTGGATAAGCCAGCTACAGTAATAAGTTTAGAGTCCTTTTGGGTTTTAAAGATTAAGTGGAAACCACTTTACAGTAATAAGATTGAACAATTTGCATTAGTCACTATCAAGTAAAGGAGATTTATTATCTCTCCCTCAAAGGCCATTAACAGTCTACCTTTTACGTGGTGTACATTCTACAAGTGTTGATAAATATCATTTCATTTTATATACATAGAGAGTAATGTAGTTGTAGAATTGAAAGAAGGTAAAGTAAAAATCTTAAAATAGCATTGGTAAAGATATCAACCATTAATTAAGCTTAATAAATATGATTTGAAATAGATCAGGGTTAGAAAACATGTTCTAAATAAATGTTAAAATTAATAGAAAGGAGATGGATTTTTTGTTCAGTGATATGATGTATGCTATATGTTGATGAATGGTCTTTGGTGATTTATTAATGTAAAGATCGTTTATAAAGTTCTATTAATATATGTTTTTTAAAAGATAAATTTTATTATATATAATTTTGTTAATTTTTGTATTATACAAAATATTTTTTTATTTGTGGATTTTATCTTTGTTTGAATATTTGACCTTTGTTTGCAAGGATGATAAATGAAATTCTAACTAGTCATAATTTAATCACTATGAGAATTTTAACATATGATTAGAAGCTATCCATGTAGATAACCAACATTGAAATTGTTTAACATGAGGGTCTTTGTTTAGTGAAAATCATCAAATCAATAAGGGTCTTACTATGATCAAATAAATATCAAGCAATCGCATAATATGCCTAATCAATGTGGATGTTATATTAATGCAATTTACAAATTTTAATATCTTAAGATTATTCCTTACATCTACTTGACCTAGTTCCTTGACATTATAAATTCTTCTTCAAAAATTACAATGAATTATAGTTTGTCCTTTCATACAACACATTAATGTAAAAATTATATATTTTCATCCTAAAGTAGGTAACAAAGGGTAAGAATGAAGTTAAAATTTATCTATATTTAAATTTTAATATTATGGATAAAGAGATTGTTTACATGCAATAGATTCAAATGAGTTTAGTTATGTGCCAATAGATTTGAAAAAAAATGTATATTGAAATTACATACTATTTCTAGACACTAGAATTATGTAAACTAGGATTATATTAGATTAAGGTTAGTTGTCTCTTCTTAAACATATTCATATTTATTTATTGCACTTAGGATAAATTTATCAACCTATATCCAATAGAAAGGAGAAAAGTGTAATGTTTGTCTAAACCTTACCCATGTGATTCCTACTATATCTCAATTTGTTTATTAATGTCCATCACATCATATGATATAGAATATATTTGTTTAATTAATTAAACAAAAAATAACTACACAATGATGCACCATGACAAATAAAGATGAAAAGATAGAAAATAAAGTTTGAATTTCATAGATTTGTAGAACAAGGGCAATCACTACATAACCTTGCTAACCCCTAAAATTATCTTAAGGCATGTGTTTCTATAAATAATTTTTAAAACTTGGCACACAAACAATGTTTGCTTCCTTAATTCCTACATCATAAAGGAGAAGATGAGCAAGAGCAAGTTGAGTTCTAGGGTTTTGGGAGGAGAAGATGCTACATAAGACATAGATGAGAGTGATGATGATGGAGAGAACGATGAGAATGGTGATGGAAGGCCCAGTAGACTATCTTGTGGTGTGGCCCTTTCATAGGTTGTTTTTGTTTTGGCCACATGGTGTTTTCTTCCAACTGTGAGGTGCCCTATTTTGGGTTGGAGGAAGATCATTTCTCTTCCTTGTGTTATTGCTGGTTGCTAGCCTACTTTGTGTCTTTCTATCGGTCGTGTTCCCCCTTTGGGTCTTCTTGGTCCCCTTTGTTGGGTGTTTGATGGTCGTTGGTGTTTGTTGGTTGTAGGGGTTCTCATATACTACAAGTATGGCTTTATTTGGTTTTCCCTACATGGATATTTGATGGTTTTCCTTGGGATCAATAGGGCATTTGTCCCTACTTCTTCCTCCTATCTTGGCACCCTAGGAGTTTGTTGCTTCTTTGTGGTCTTTGTGTGGATCATGCTTGTGTGGATCAAATGGAGGGTTAGTGGTGTGATGGGTGGCATTTTGTGTTCTTCTCTCTTGGTTTCTTTTGATAAAGATAAACAGGTTCTATCAAGACCTGAAACCCAGAGTTTTATAGACCAAGGCTAGCAACCAACTAGACATAAAACCTAAGAGAAATAGGGGAAACACCACACATAGACCGAATGCCAAAAAAAAACAAATAGAGCCAAAAAGAGAACAGGACAAAGCACTCAACTGAGAGAGTGCACCAATTCAGTATTCTTTTGAATAATCTTCATGTTGATTTTCTCCAAATCCTCCATGATGACTCTAGAGGTTCCCTGGTCCTGGCTTTGGCTCCTGGTACTAGTGAAGAGACCTGAACTAGTCTTCCCTCCAACAACACTCTGGCCACTTTTTGAAGCATTCTATTTTTGCTTTTCCCCCAAGGGAGGCTCACTGGTGACGGTTCTAGTTCTATAGTCAGCCAACATGGAATTGATTTTCTCCAGATCATCAGCACTATTATTCATTGCCTACCTACTGATTTCCACTAGATTATTCCGGCTTTCCTCAATATCATTCACATACTCTTCCAGCTTATCAATTTTGCACTCATGGAAGATCTTCATAGTTTCAACATCCTAAGATATCTTTTGAATCATGCTCATAATCTTCTCAGTTTTACTAGGCCCAAGGGAATCCATGAAAGTTTCAATAATTCCCTTGATCCAATCTTTCAAGGTTCCAATTTCCTTATCCACCCACTTCCCGTAGTTTTCCTGACATTTAGTGACCTCCAAAAATATGTTTTCCAGCACCTTCTCATCCTTTTTCTTGCCTTCATTCTCCTTATTCACATTCCCTTATTTCTCATTATCCACATTGATGGGGATGTCCAGCCTAATCTTGTGGTCCAATTCTTTGGACCCACTTGATTTGATTAATTTCATATTCTTTTTGGTGGGGACCTCCAAGTCTTGCATTTTCCTACTACTAGATTTGAACTTACTTGCCACCCACCTTGGAGGATTGGTTTTCTTGCTACTGTTAATTCCCGGGGTCACCATAAGCTCCCCTTCTTTCTTCGGTCTATACTCAGGGTCCTCTGAATCCTTGATGTCATGCCAATCCATGGTAGTGCCACTGTCATCCATCTCCATGTCAGAAATAAACTGCACATCTCTCTGGGTTGTTCTACTACCCAAATATTTGTTGTTTTCTTCTTTTATGGGGTTTTGTTGCTTATTCCCCTATTTTCTCTCTTTAAATTCATATTGAGGTTGATTTTGCTTCTTTCGGAGTGGGTTTTGTTGTTATGAGGCTAGGTCCCATTTGGGTCATTGTTTCTTTCTCAAGGTGTAAGGAGTTTATAATGTTGGTGTTGGAGAGGCAGAGTTGGCCATATGTAGTGTTCCTATCAAGGTAGTCTTAGTAGGCCTCTCAGTTCTGGATCTTGCCTTTCTTGTGCTTCTCTACTTCAAAGAAGGGAGTTTGTGGATTTCTTTGGATATGAGAGATTTTGAGGGTGATGGCACAATTAATAGAGTTGGATTTGTCATAGTGGGTTCGATCAGGTTACATGATAAGGTTTGGCTCCCCTACGTTTGTGTTACTAGTGAGGTATCTACTCTCCATATGCCTACTACTGCAATGGTCTCTAGTTTTCTTTGGGTGATGTCAATATCTTCCTAGGTCTCTACACTTGCTTTTTTGTCTCCTATTCCTCCTATAGTTGAAATGGATTATGTTAGTTTTATTTCATCTATTGGACTTTTGGATCTCACAACTACTATAGAAAATAGACCTATTGAGATGGTCCATGATTCTTTGTTAGTAGGGATGTTTACCATTAAAAATTTTAGGGATTCCTTACAAAACCCTTCAAGTTTTTTTGTGCTACTCCATTTTTTTGGCATACTATTTAATATTTTTTTAGAATGGCTAGGTGATTATACCGCCACAAGGTTTTTGAATGTGTCTAGATCTTTGTGGCATCCTTCCTTGTCTAAGATAGTCTCTATTCAAGGTGATACTTTAAGTAAAAGGTTGTGGGAGGCCTCTCAAAATATATCCTTTGTCAGTTATTTTCTTAGTTGTTTTGGTTCCTACTCAAGGAGCTTTTCCAAGAAGTTGGTTGAAGGTTCTTTCCTAAACCCTCTTGTTTTGATCATGTGATTTTGGTAATTTAGGACCCACGTTCCCATTGGTTAGTTTTTGGAGTCAGAATTCAAAAAAGGGTTTGTCCATTATTGGTTTTGTGGTCTTGGTGGTATCATTTATTATGTTTTATTCCCTTTTGTGCATTTGCATTGTGGTTTTGTAACAATTTAGGCCTCTCTCAGTTTTATCTAATTACAAAAAATGTCTTGTTTCTCTCCAAAGTTTCTCTCATCATTGTCCTAAGCTCAACTTCTTGTCACATGGAAGTAATTAATATAGGGATGTAGTATGTTAAAGAAAATACCATATATATCAAAATTTGTTATACTAACTTTGATCTAAATAATTATATAGTACAATAATGGTGATTATTTATTGGCCTGTATAACTTACCCCTATAAGCTTGATCAATAGAAAGACTACCAAAATCATCTATGCTATATTCATGAAAGATGATATTGATATGGAGATCCTTAATGGTTATTTTCATATATATGGATAATTTAGGGTTTTGGCAATATAATCTATACCAAAAGAGATCATAATTCATACATAAATAATTTAAGTAGAGGACAATAAATATTTTAGCTTGAATTGTAAAATTCATCACCATTTTGAGATGGTTTATACTAAAATGATCAAAATTATTAGGAGATGGGTGGTCAAAGATAAAAGAGTTGAACTTGATTGTAATATAAAATCCATGAAGAAATCATATTAGAAATATTTGATTAGTAATATAGGAACACCTTGGAAAGAAAAAAAGGCCAAATGTAGCCTTCATTCAGATACCTAACCTTATATAATTGAATCTAGGAGAGGACTAGGTTGAATTTGATAAGGAAATAAAAAATGATTTTATCTCTAAGGATATCTAAAGTATTCAACAAACAACATAACAAATTGTGAAGGATGAACTTGAAATTGATGGAAGTGGCTAAAATAATAAAACAAATAGAAAGGGTACAATAAACTATTATGACGAAAGGACAATCATCAATTAATAAATATTTGTTGAGATAAGAAAAAATACCCTTGTCTGGTAATAAATGAGCATCACCACATGGAATGTTAGGGGCCTTCATACCCATAATAAATAAATACATGCTCAATCATCTGATTCATCACATATATGATAACTTGATAATGCTAGAAGAAATTAACTGGAAGTGGAAGATGTTGAAATATTTGTCAACCAATTAAAAGGTGTTAATTTTTGGCATCACTTACTTTTGTCATTGATGTCAAAGGCTTGTAGACATGCCCTTTCCTTAAAACATTTCAACCACAAACAAATTTTAAAGCTTCAAGTGGTGTTTGAAGTCCGGTTTGAAAGCCAGTTTGGGTTCCAACAAGGTTTTCTAATCCAGTTAGGATGTGTTGTTGGAGATCGCCATAATTTTCTAACTTCATTGTGGCCTAATACATTAATGTTAAGATCGGTAAAGGATGAGGTATCATAATCTAACATTACGTTTTGAACATGACTTTGGAAGTAGCCTGATGGTCTGACAAGGTAATATTACATGTAGGATGCAGTGATAGAGTCCATCACATTATTTTATAAGTTGGTTCAATAGTTAGGATGTGGCATCAAAGTCTTACATGAGTTTTATAACTCACTATAATATATGTCTTAAGCTTCAAAAGTCAAGCATTGGGGTCCAAACTTTTTGTTAAAGTAATTTTGGAGTATGTTTCATTAGGATGGGCTGATGGATTCCACAAGTGTTTCCTAACTTAGCCAAGATAAGATGGCAATGTCCGCAAATATTTTTATTGTTATTTTGAAACATATTTGAAAGAAAGAAGAAAGATGAAGAAGCAGAGTAAAGTGAACAAGTTTAGACTTTGGCAGCAGATCCACCTTAGTTTTCTAACTTCCTCTTGCCTAAACACTTAATAAGAATAATGTAGTTTGAGATTAGATGGTGGAGTTTGATAGAGTATTTTGAAGTTGAAGAGAAGATGTTTTGGCAACTGCACTAAATTATGAAAAAGATTATCAAAGTCTGATAGAGATTTGAGTTGTAACTATGGACTCTGATGGAAGTTTGAGAAGCATTTGTAGAGTACAATGGAAGTTCAAGAAGCATTTGTAGAGTCTGATGGAAATTTGAGAAGTATTCACAGAGTCTGGCAGAAAGTTGAGAAATATTGGTGGAGTCCAATAGAATTTCAAGAAGTATCACTTGGGCTGGATAGATGTTTGAGAAGTATCAGTGGGTCCTGATAGTAATTTAAAAAGATAATGACAGAGTCCCAGAAAGGTATTAAAATTAATAATGGGGTTCGACATAGGATTCAAAATTAATATTAAATTCAGATGAAGAGTCTAATATGGTTATGAGTTTAAGTCGAAGTCCAACAAGGTTGTTGATGATGAATAGAATAAATGCAAATAGAAAGAAGATGGTGTGGTGCATGCAACCACAACATAGGTTGAAGTTGATGAAGTGTGTCCTGTGCCAAATATATTTTGATGGCTCAAATTAAAAGTGATAAAATGACTAAGAATTATAATTTTTTATTGGCATGAAAGAGATGTATAATGGGAACCCGCCAAGTCATTATGAACAAATATTTTCCATATATTTTGATTAGCCAAACTATGTTGTGTTATGGAGAAATATCAAAGGACCAAATTTAATCAACAAATCAAATTGTTGGCCGATATAATAGACGATCTAGAATTGCTAGAGCATGATTCTAATGTAACTGACTTGTTGGTTGATCTATGATAATCTGTGGAAGAGTAAGGCCAACCTATTCAAAATTGAATTATTATTTTTTTGCATCCAAACTTTTGGAGGTGGATACAAAGGATAAATAAGTGACAATTCACTATGTTAGCATGTTATGATTGAGTGCAAAAGAAAGTGAAAGGGAATCTTAATAAAAATAGAGAAAATAATGAGTAGATTATAAAATTTCAATCAAAGAATTAGTGAAGGAGGATTGCAAAGATGTAGAGTTGAAGGTGTTTGAAATGTGAGTCTATAAAGCAGAATTACAAAGGTTCAATTTGGAACCTTTTTATTTACTTTCAAATATAGGTATGTCATTTGTAACTAGGAGGGTAGCTTTATAATTTTCTTAGGGTTGGTGACCTATCTCATTGTAAAAAGGGATTGGTGTCCTAAATTAAATCTTCTCGTAGAGGGGATTGGTGTTTCCTGAAGGTTGGTTCCTTCAATCTGATTGCAATTATTTGATTTACCTATGAGGCTCAATTTGGTTAGTAGCTCCAAGCAATTTTTCTCACTATGTTTTTTTCCATCTTGGGTTTTCCATGTGCATCCTAAAATTATGTGTTTATGTGATTAATTTCATCATTTGCATGATTTTTATATTAAGATGACTAATTTGTTAATGGTTAAAATGTGAGAAGATGAAAGGAATTTTATGATACACTTATTCACCCCCCCCCTCTTAGTGTATTTATGTGTTCAACAGTTTGTGTTAGAGATTGTTTCCTATGATACAAGCTTAACTATTATAGGTAGATCTTCAACTTGAACACAGAGCTAGTAGTGATGGAGATTCAACTAATAAGGCATCATTGTTCAATGGAATATACTATGCCTTCTATAAGATCATAATTAAATCCTATGTCTCCTCTTTAGGTTTCAATTTATGGAAATTAGTTGTGAATGGATACACACCTCCTAATACACCTCTTACATCTCTATATGAAAAGGAGTATGAGAACAATGCAAAAGAAAAGAATGTCATATTGAGTGGAATATCAAATTCAGAATTCACCAAGGTAATACATTGTAATTCTGCAAAAGACATTTCAAAAAAACTTTGTATTATCCATGAAGGAGTTGATAAGGTCAAACAAGCCAAGTTGCAATCTCATGTAGAGGTTGGTTTTAGAGCTTGAAGATGAAGAAAGAAGAGAATATTACCGACTATTTGCTGAGAGTGGTTGAAATTGAGAATACCATTAGAGGATTGGGTGAAGAAGTGAAGGATTGTATAATTGTGAAGATAGTTCTCAAGTCTCTATCACCAACGTATGATTCAAAAGCCTCTGCTATTGAAGAAGCAAAGGATCTAAATAATTTTTTTGTAGATAAATTTTTGGTTCTCTTCCTACCTATTAAATGAGGACTAGAAAAGGTAGTACATCAAAGAGAGAAGCTACCTTCAAATTTTTTGAGGGTAGAGAACTTGATATTGATTTTGAAGAAGCCAACTTTGTGATAAGATTGAAGAGATTCTATAGTAAGTACAAAAGAAAATTACCATTCAAATGTTTTGAATGTGATAAAGTAGGTCATTATGCATCCCAATGTATAAAAAAAAAGAAATTGAAATCAATTCTAAGTCTGTAAGTATAAGAATGTATGTGGTAACTAAAACAAAGTTGGAGAATAATGAGAAGGAGTACCAAAAAGTGGAGGAAGAAATTGCGAATCTCAGAAAGGATCTTGAAAAGTGAAAAGATGAACTCCAAAGACACAAAGGGTGTTGGATTTGATGTCGGTCAGTGTTCTACAAGTAAATACTTATCAAGAAAAGAAATACACTTCGCTACTTCAAGTAATAATAATAATAGGCAAACCTTCATAGTCAAGGATGCACCAAGGAAGAAAATAGATCTAACTACAACTGCTGAATATATGAACAAAGCATATATTGATACTACAGAAAGAAAACTTGTTGATCCTAAAAGAAAGACCAAGATGGATAATGATGGTTTCATAGAATTCAAAGACACAAGTAAGAACTCAAGAAGACAAAACTATGATGCTCTAAGGAGAAACAACTTTAGCAATGATTGTTGTGCACCCTAGTTCCATGGCTACTTCTAAAAATGTAATACATATGGTCATAGAATTGTTGATTGTAGATTAATTAATAGGTCTCCTCCTAAATATGAAAGTAGAAATCCTTTTGTTGTTCTTAGAGATGTAAATATTATTTGTTACCATTATAATGGTATTGGTCATAAAAGTTAGGAATGTAGAAGATGTGGTTTTTAGTCCTATGGCAGTCCCTTAAGTTCATCATTCAATAGAAATGTCAAATGTTATCATTGTCAAAATCTTGGACATATAGCAAAGCATTTTAAAATTAGAACAACTAAGCAAAAGAATAAAATGACAACCTTGGAACCTGAAACCAATCCAGATTAGAAAATAACAATAGACAAGAAGAAAGAAACCAAACAAGTTTGGGTTGAAAAAGATAAGGACAAGGCTGAGTCAAGTCTAATTGTTCAAACTGCCCTACATGCTAAAAGGAAGAGCTTATGAGTAGTAGATGTGGCTGCTCAAATCACATGACTGGTGATAAGAAGAAATTTATCAATCTTGAAGATTGGAATGGAGGCTCAGTGAGGTTTGGAGACAATTCATCAATCAAAATTAGAGGAGAAGGTACTCTTAGCATAGATGAGAAATTAAAATCTCATGATGTATACTATGTGGAAGGTTTAAAAAACAATTTGTTGAGTGTTAGTCAAATGTGTGACAATGGATACAAGTTTACTTTCCATTTAAAAGGATGTGAAATTAGAAAAGGGAGCAATGGTAAATTGATTGCATAAAGGAAAAAGGACTGATGGAAATGTCTAAAACTTAAAAGAATATTTTGAAACACAATGCATGATGGGACAAGTTGATGAGAGCTAGCTATGGCATAGAAGGCTAGGACACATTAATTTTAACATTCTTATTAAAGTGAGCAAGAGAGGGTATGTTAGGCACATACCTCAGATTATCAAACCAACCAGTACCTTCTGTTATGAGTGTCTAAGAGGAAAGTAGACTAAAGTAATCTTAAAGACAAATGAGTACTCAACCACAAGGTCTTTATAATTTGTGTATACTAATCTATGTGGTCCTACTAGGACATGAGCTCTAAATGGTGAGAGATATTCCATGTTGCTTATTGATGATTTTTCAAAAATGACATGGGTTACCTTCTTGCAAGACAAGTCGCAGGCATTTGAAAGATTCAAATTTTTCATAGGGTTGGTTGATAGAGAAAATGGTTATAAACCGAAATGTCTCAGATCAGACTATGGAGGTGAATTCACATAAAATGAATTCAAAGACTATTGTGAAAGACATGGAATCAAAAGAAAATATTCAGCTCCTAGGATGCCACAACAAAATGGTGTTGTAGAAAGGAAAAATAGGACAATCAAGGAGATGGCAAGAACAATGTTAAATGAAGCAAATATGCTTGATATATACTGGAAGGAGGTCATCCAAACTACTTTATATACACTAAATAGAGTTCAGCTAGGAATGAACAACAAAATGACACCATATGAGCTATGGTATGATATAAAACCCTCAGTCAAGTACTTCAAGGTGTTTGGCAGTAAATGCTTTATCAAAAGAGACGAAGATGGTTGAGGAAGTTTTGATTCAAGATGCAATGAGGGTATCTTCTTGGGCTACTCTACTCATAGAAACTCTTACAAGTGTTTCAACAAAAGACTAAGGAGAGTAGTTGAGAGTGTAAATGTTAGAATAGATGAGAAATTGCACAAAGGAAGGGAAAATACAGTAAATCAGATACAAGAACCTTGTGTTGAAGATGAAGGACAATTTGAGAATGAACAATAAGAGGTACAAAATAAGACACCAAATTAGTATGTTCAGAAAAATCATGCTGAGGATCAAATTATAGGAGACAAAAATGAAGGTGTACAAACAAGAAGAAGTTATGCAAGAAATAATGAACAAGTAAACTTATGCCTTATGACTGAGATGGAACCCAAAACATACGATGAGGCCAGCAATAGTGATAAGTGGATGAAGGCAATGGAAGAAGAGCTGCAGCAAATTGAAAAGAATAAAACATGGGAATTGGCTCCTAAACCTACTGATAAGAATGTCATTGGGACCAAATGGGTTTACAGGAAGAAAATGAATGAAGAAGGTAAGGTGATAAGGAATAAATCAAGACTAGTCTTCAAGGGGTATGCTCAAGTAGAGGGCATAGATTTTGAAGAAATTTTTTATACTATTGCAAGACTTGAAGAAATTATAATGTTCTTGGCATTCTCAACATATAAGGGATATAGGTTTACAAAATGGATGTAAAGTGTTCTTTTCTAAATGGCAATCTAGAGGAAGAGTTGTATATTGAGTAGCCTAAAGGTTTTCAATTGCATGAGAATGAAAACTTTGTATGTGGGTTGAGAAAAGAATTGTATGGGTTGAAGCAGGCACCTAGAGCATGGTATTCTAGGTTAGACAAATATCTCCAACAACAAGGATTCAGAAAAGGGAAGGCTAATAGCAACTTATACTATAAGGCAGATGGTAATCACATGATCATTGTTGTAGTATATGTAGATGATATCATCTTTGGAAGCAACAAGGATGCCCTATGCAAGGAGTTTGCTGATTAAACATAGTCTGAGTTTGAGATGTCTATGCTTGGAGAGCTATCAAATTTTCTTGGTTTGTAGATTTATTAGTTAGAAAATGGTATATTTATATCACAAACCAAGTATGCTAAGGATATGTTGAAGAAGTTTTAAATGGATGATGACAAGCCTATTAGTACTCCCATGGTGACAGGATGAAAATCAAGCAAAGATGATGAGTCACCTATGTAGATCAAACCTTGTATAGATCCATGATTGACAACCTATTATATCTCATAGCCTTAAGGCCTGATACTATGCAAGTAGTCTGCATGGTAGCTAGATTCCAAGTTGTTCCAAAGCAATCACATGTGAATGCAACTAGAAGAATCTTCAAGTATCTGTAGGGAACACTTAGTTATTACTTATGGTATCCAAAGAAAGGAGATTTCAGTTTACAAGCCTTTACTGATGTTGATTGGGCAGGCTGTATAGATGACAGAAAGAGCACCATTGGTGGAGCTTTATTCCTTGGTGATAGATTGGTTTCATGGCACAACAAGATGCAAGATTCTATCTCTCTATCCACAGTTGTATAAGAGTATATAGCTGTTGCCACATGTTTCTCACAGGTTTTGTGGATGAAACAAAATTTAAAGGACATTCAGGTAGATTTTTAAGGCTCCATTCATATTATGTGTGACAATTAAAGTGCTATAAATATATCAAAGAGCCTTGTCATACATTCTAGGATAAATAACATTGCAATCAAATATCATTCTTTCAGGGAAAAGGTTACAGAATGGGAAGTAAAAGTTGAATATCTGTGCATCGGTGAACAAGTTGTTGATATCTTCACTAAACCATTGTCTAAGGACACATTTGAATATCTAAGACTCAAATTGGGGTTTGCCCTAATTTATTTTAGCACTTAAGCATTTTCAACAATCTATGGTTCAGGGGGAGCTCATTAGTTTACTTATTCCTATCCTTGAACCTCATGTCAAGTCTTAGGGGGATATTTGAATTTGTGTAAGAAGCAGTGGCCTTCCCTTTTATATATTATAATAATGGTTCATCTTTCTCAGCTGGAGAATGTCGTTTGCCATTATTGTCAAAGGGGGAGAGAAGACATGTCTGGTTTGTGTGTTGACATCAATGCCAAAGGGGGAGATTGTTGGAATTATTATCATTGATGTCAACAAGTGTTGCATGTATGCCAAGAGGATGTAGAGAAATAAGTGTTGTAGGTTGCAGAAGTGATCATATCGGGATAACTCGATTGGTGAAGAAGTTAGGCATCAATATGTGCGATCGGCATAAGTCAAACCGATCTTGGGTCATGAGGAGTCTCTTTTGTTTTTGTCAAATCGGGATAGCAACGTTGAATACCAAAGCAGGGCCACATATCGCAATAGCTAATAAAGGTGGCATAACAAGTTTGTGTTATGCCTATAGAGTTAACTACTTTGTTATCATTGTATTGGAATAGTTGTGGCAACTAGGAAACCCAAGATAGCTATCAGAATAACTATTGAAGGCAAAATGACAAATTATTACAATGATGATAGAACTAAACTATTCTGACATCCTCCTATCGGGATACCCTATGCCAATGCAGACACCATCGGGATGACATACAAGACTAGGACAAATCAAAAATATTATCTAGATAGACCAAGCTATTCCGATAAAGGAAAATGAAGAGAAGATCCCTTGGTAAGTTTATCAGAATAACATATGTCGATATACTAAAGGACTATGGATATGCGATTTCAAAATAGCTATGCCTATGCTTTTTCATGTTGGGTCATTTGAATATGGGTTAGTGTCTAGAAGTTAATCTGATAGTGTTGGTTGTTGTATTGGGTATGCATTTCAGTATACCTATTCTGATAGTGGTAGTTATGGTGATCCCGATTAGTGATTTTTTGGATTGAAGTCTTTCAGTTTGGGGCAACTTATGTCGATAGAATGTGTCACCATGGAGATTGTGTTTCAAGATAAGTTGTTAAGGCAAAGTAGATGCAAGATGTTAGCTCGACAATTAAATCTATACCAATAGAGCTTGGAGGAGTCAACCCAATACGTGCAATATGTTTCCAAAGCATGCAACGACTATAGTCTGATAGTCCACATGGATGATTGACCTGGTTTGATCAGGTGACCTAGATACAAATTGAGGAGATTAAGAAGACTTTGAGGAAACATTGCATTCCAACAAACACAGAGATGATGTGGCATGTGGAACTTCCATGATGATGATTATGATCAAGTCCTCCTGGTTGAATCTAGCAGATCGACGACTTAGATTCAAAGTTGATCATGAACATAGGTTGGCACATCTGGAAACTTGAACTATTTATTGGCCAAATACAAACTGACTAAGTGAACAATCTGCAAGCTACATTGGAAATTGTATAGATCATGAGGCATGACAATAAGGAAGAACAACGGTTGTGCTGCGTGTGATGAGTTATGTCCAACTGACTATTTAGAGGTGATGTGTGCTTTATGAACTCAGCAGTGGACATAGTGTAGTGTGTTGAAATAGTAGTAGAGAGCGGGATAAATTTGATTAAGTGATTACCGAACAGGTATGAGAAGAAAGTGTTATAGAGCTAAATCTAAGAAAATAAGTAGAGCCAAAATCAGAGAAGTAATTGCAAAAGAAAGAGGCAAAAAATTGAGTAGAAACAAAAGACTGATTTCAAAAAGACAAGAAGGCAAAGATAGATTGACAAATATGAAGTATCATTAAGGTACATATTTCAAAGAAACATATAGGTGTTACAAAACGCATTTGTAACAATGTTTCAGTAACTGTAATAAATTGTTTTTTGAATCACTGTGTATCTCTGAGTGGGTGCTCAGAGTAGGGGTAGGTTCTCCTTGAGTTCATGCTCAAAGTCTTAGGGGTTGGTTCTCCTTGGGTCAATACCCTAAAACATATTGTAACTGTGATTTACTTGTGAGGCTAGATTGGAGCAATATACTCCAACAACTATTCTCACTGAGGTTTTTCCCATGTTGGGTTTTCCTCATAATTACTGGTGTTATGTGAAGTGTCCTTGTGTGTGTATGATTCCGGTTTCATTTTTATTTGCACACACACTAGATTGAAATTTTTGATTATTACTAGTTCAGCCCCCCTCTCTATTCACTTGTGTTATTTAGAGGAAATCCATTAAATAGAATAGAAAACATCAGAGATAATATGCAAATCTCTAGATCAATTTCTTAATTTTTAGTTAAAATTTCAAGACACTATATTGATAGGCTTTGGATATATCTATCTTACTAATTTGACAAGAAGGAATTAGTGCTAACTAGTCTAAACATTGAAACTACAAATTACCCATACTAATTCTTGAGAATAACCAATTAGGCCCAACTTTAGTTCCTTAGGAGAGCTATGAAATTTGGTTGATCTCTTTCAATTTTATATGATTGCATATGAAATGATGCAAGAACTAAGTGAATTACTATGAAAAGGACAAGATTTAACATAAATAAAAATATACAAAAATAAACAACTCAAAAGTATGAATCTAGAAATGTGACACAAAGATGAACCTATCATAAAAATATGGAGTATAAAGTACTAATTAGTTATGCTACGCATCCTAGACATGAAGGTATTTCTACTAGCTAAAACATTGGATTTTAGATCAAGATGGTCTACAAATGAACCCCTCCAAAATTTAGCCAAAAAAGTGTTAATCACATGTGAAAATAACCATGGACTATGCTCTTTTTCCTATTCACAATCTAAAACTTTGTTTCTTAGTCTACACATTGTAACTCCACAACTCTTAGTTATTAGATCTATAGCTTGAACATAGAAAGGAGCAAAAGTGTTATTTTGTATAAAGGTTTTCCTAAGCCAAACCCCATGTGGGAATTAACTTCCACCATAGCTATGATGATTAGAAAAGGTAGTTTACCTCTGGTATGGTAGACACTGAAAACCTTAAGCAAATGGTAAAATGAAATAATATTATATTAAGATTGATGATTATAATGATGTAATTGTCTTTAGATAAAACCTGTAAGGGTTGATGCCATAGAATGATATGACAAGAAGAAAAACAAATATGGCATGACAATAAAAGATTAGTCATGAGAAACACACTTGCATGTAGGTTGTTGTAGCTTGCTACTCCATAACAACTATACCTAAAGACATGTGTTCATTAATATACTTTATCAATAAAATTTCTTAAAATATGGATGTGTCAAAATGAATTAGAGTGGATGCATTTACATAGGGATCACAATTTATCTTATTTTAGGTTGACTTCCAGTGGCCATATTAAAATATCAAGATCAAATAATAAATGGTGGGTACTGACATTATAACACATTCAATTTTGCATGTTTTTGGCATGGACTATGGTGCTAGGTTCCATAGTCTACCTTTGAAAGGATAAAATAAACATAGATGGATAGTAGAAGGTCATATGACATAGTATTTAGTTATTTCATGAGCATAGGATGATAGTTTGGTAGTGACAAGGCTATAAATAAGTTGAAAATAAGCTATAAGAGGGAAGACTAAAGAAATAGCCCAAAAAAGTATTAAATTTTAAGGGGTTACACTTTATGACACTACATTTAACCCCCACTTTAGCAAGAATTTGAACTTACACTAATAGTCATGGTAAACTAGAGAGAGAGAGAGAGAGAGAGAGAGAGAGAGAGAGAGAGAGAGAGAGAGAGAGAGAGAGAGAGAGAGAGAGAGATTTACCAACCCAGGGGAAGATTAACAATAGATACAATGTCCAAGCCCCCCAAGGTTAGGATGTTAACTAAACAACATCCAAGTAAGGACACACAAAATTGAAGACAAAACAAAAAAATAGGGAAAAAAGAAATGAAAATAATAATAAAATGCAAAAGAGTTAGAACTAAACACCAAGGCTCCAAGTCAACTAGTTGAAGAGACCCAAATAATGAGAGTGTCTAAATTGCTAATATAATTTTTTTGAAATGTTATTACAAGACTACAAATGGTCTTATAGAAAGATAAAGAGCATGCACTAAATAATGAGATAAGAAGCCATGATCCAACAACTAGCAACATATGCTAAGGTTTCATGAGGAGTTTTAAACCATGAATTTCTCAAGACAACATGGTGCATTATGTTGGGTTATTTATGATTGCATCATGGATTGTCCTATTATGCTAGTCGATCCATAAAAAGTATCTCTTAAAGTAACTAGGATGATAAATTTATCGTCGACCTTCTCTCCAATTGTGAGAAGCTCCACTTGAAGTGCAAACACACAACACAAAAATTCCTTAAATTTATTGCTAGATTACATATTAAGTGTATGAAACTTGGATTGTAGATGAAGGGTCTTGGTCTATTTCTTCACCTCATAGATGGTAGAGAGGGCATCCTAAGAGTCCTTTGATATTTTTGCATCTCAAACATGTGGTTTAACCTCATTGGAGATGCTAAGTGTGATTAACATCAAGGCTTTGAAGTCATCCTTGTCAAACTTCTTCCATTAATCAACATCATTTCGATGTGTTATAACAATAGTAACAATTTCCCATATCTTTCAAAAGGAGTAATTGTGTGTGTAATAACCCACTTACTATTAATCCAAAAAATCAACTAATTTTTTTTTTAATATATAAAAATATTGATTTCTTATTCTTACTTGTTCTTATTTATTTTTTATTCAATCACATACTTAGGTACATCTATCCAAATGAGATAGGCATCCATCCAACTAGGATGGGCACCTAACCATATGAGTTAGGCATCTATCCATACAGGACTAGGCATCTAACCATACGAGTTAGGCATCTAACCATACGAGTTAGGAATCTATCCATACGGGACAAGAGGTTTCATCTATCCAATCCAGGATAGGCATCTACCCAAATAGGGTAGGCATCTATTCATAAGAATAGGAGATGCTCTGGCCAGAGACTTTAGACTCATCAGGACCATCCAGTTCCTAAGCCACTCTCTAAAGACTACACTCCCCTAATAGGAGTGCATCAAGGTTGCCATCCTTATGAGTATAAAAATAATTACATAAACAAGCTTGAGTTCTGCCTCAGAATTCAACCTAAAGCCTAGAGAAGTCAAGCGAATCCATACGGGATTCCTTCTGAGTATGCATTGAATTAATTTTAACATTTCAATTATTATTTGCACCATTTGATTAAAAGAACAAGGAGCTTCAAGAACCAACTATTCACCCATAACCAAATCCTAACCCCAATCCCCACACACCTGAGTACAAGGGACAACTCCATCCCTAAACTGCCTACATACCCGTATCGGCATGGGATCAAGGCGTAAAGTATCTGGTTCTAGTTTCTAACTATGGTTTAATGTAAAGTATTTGGTGGATACACAACCCTTTCTAGGGTCAATGTCCCAGACAGTTTCTCTGTGGTTGCTACCCAGGATGGTAGCTCTATAGCAAAAAGGCTTAAGGTGGCCTTCTGCTTGTGTCCTAAAACAACTAAGTCCTATTTTCTATTAAATACGTCACCCTTAATCAGTTATCATCCATTGAATTGTATCAAGATAAAATAAATTTCCAAGATATTCACACACATCCAAACCCTAATGGGGTTATCTAAAGTTCAACTGGTCGGATGTAAACTCATTTAAAATAAATCTTTTTAGATTACCGATCTAAGGGGGATTACCTGCCCATTGGATTTTAACTTCCAAATGACCCTTGTTTCTGTCTAGTGATTTAGAGGGACGATGCCACAGATGGCGTTATTGCAGATTTATTGGGCATTAAGTGTGGTAGTTCAACACGATGACATTACCCATAAGTGTCACCCAGAGGCACCATAGATACTGAACACCGCTAATTTTTGGTTTCAACTCCTCTTGTTATTTAACTTTGAATTCATGAATATTAAATGAAGCAATATACCAATACAACTATGAAAAATAAACTATTATATACAAGAAATTATCGCTTGAATTTAAAAACTATTGTATGACTTTTACATAATTGAAAGGAACATAAACAAATCAACTACTTGGAATAGTATTTTCTCTCGAGGAAAGTTATGATAATTAAAAATTCAAAAACTTGAACTAAATACATGAAATTACTAAGTTCTTAGAAACCATCATACTTCCAAAGATAACTTATGAAAATGATTTGAATTACTTGCAAGATATAATTGTTTTGGGAAAAACCATTACACAATAAGTATAAATCCTAGTACTGATTTGTTTGAAAGAAAATTAGATGATTGAATAGCAAGAATTTGAAAATGAATTTTAACACCTACTTGTTTGAAGTGAAAAGTACTTAATAATAATGCCAACTAATTCTTCCATATGAAGTAATACAAATTTCATCTACAAATGATAACACTACTTTAAATGTGAATCCTAATACTTGAGGTAATAAATTGCTTGAAATAGAATTTAAATTATCAAATAATTATAGTTTGGAAATGAATTTAATACTCACTTGTTGAAGGGAAAAGGAAAAACTATTCAACAATAAGCTTAAAACTAACCACATTATTCTTAGTTACTAATTGTTTGAAAAAGATATTAGACAAGAGTATAAACACTTGCTACTTAACCAAGTAAATAATACTAAGTTTCCTAATAAACAATTCTAATCAATAAACTTCTAGTTGCTTTTGAACTAATACCTTTGCAAGATTATAAAGTAATAACTAATTACTCCTTCCACCTGAAGTAACGTTAACTTTATTGTTGGATACATTCTAAAAAAAATTACTTTATCAATTTCAAATACTTCAAATGGAGCTAATGTTTTCTCCTTAAATTACCCTCAATTAGAATTGTTATTTAATTTTCTAAGTGATCACAGAATAGGTTTCTTGAAACTCATTTGCTAAAACAATTTCGGTTTTGAATAAACTCTCTTTGCATCCTAATTAATACTATTACCATATGAATATTTAACTATGTAATTTACCTCTAATTTTAATGTTAATTAAATTTATCCTTACTAATTACTTGTATTAATATGTGTAACTTTTTGTTTTTACTAGTCTTATGTTTCTTTTAGCTAGAAGGTAAATGATTTTAACTATTAAAAGAAGTGACTATTCGCAATGCCTTATATACTCATATCTTGGAATCTATTAAAGAAATAAATCAAATAATCAACCTTTCAAATTGAGGAAAAACTTTGTCTAACATTAACTCATATTGCTGAAATACCTAAAAGGGTAACTATGAATCTAAACACATCTACTTGTTAGGTAAATTCCTTTAACATTTGATACTTGTACTAATTGAAATATGCAAAAGTTAGTTTTGAAATCCAATAATTAAAGAACTTAAATATTTGAAATGTATTGAATGTCTTGAGGGAACCTACTTACTATTAGAATTTATTTATTTGATGAAAAGATCCAAAACTATGGAATAAGTGTATCATTGGCACAATAACATTTTCCTTTGCTTTGTTTTTCCTACGTGAAACTAATTTGTTTAATAAGGAGATTTAACTATTATATCTACATCCTAAGAAGGATTAATCCAAGATGATAGATCTCTTAATGCTTGATTATCTATTGAAATTCTCAAGTGTTAATTGACCCTTTTGCCTTATGCAATATTTATCTTTTCAAAACCCAAGGGACTCTTTTCCCATCATTGAGGAGATACTAACTCTTTAGAATTTAAAAAGAGTTCAAATTTGCAACTTAATTTTTTCATAATTAAAAGTCCAATAAGGTATGCATTAATATGGGTTGGACCCTTTTCGCTTAAATTTTCCTTTAATATATTAATAATCTAATTCCTAAAACTAGAGATGATATTTTAAACACATTTCCAATAATTTTAATAAGGTTAGATTATAAGTAGGTCTCATTAATCCTTTTTAAATCGATATCAATAAATAAAACCATTTTTCATTAAATAGACCTCAATAAATAAATCAATTCTCACTAAATTCGATTAATTTTCAACTATTAAAATTTATAATTATAAACTAATCCTAAATGATTTTTTAATCACCAAGTGCATAATTAAATTTCAAAGAACTATAAGCTTATTAATTTTAATCATTCAATATAACTTTCAATATTCTAAAACATTTTTAATTTTAAATTAAACACATAAAATTTAATTACAAACTCTAAGGTATAATTCAATTTTAATAAAACAATTCCTAACTCAGAATATATATATGTTTTTTTTTAAATAATTGGTAATTGACTTGAAATGTTTTAATAATATAATAATTATATTTATTTAATCTTAAATAAATAAGCTAAAATTTTTTAAAAATAAACTTAAATCTACAAACAAATTTTGAACATAAATTTAATATGATTTTAAATAAATTTGATATATATGTTTATATAATATATATTCGAAGGGAAATTTACTAATTTATTAATAAAGGCAAGATTTACTTCTTTTTATTTTTTTTTAAATTCATACATGCTAAGGGAATAATATATATATATATATTTTTAAATCCAAAGAGATGAAAATATTTCAAAATAGTACAGAGATGATTTTTTTTAATTTTTATTTCTAAAATGCATAGAGATGAATGTTTTCCTAAAATCCACAGACATGAATATTTTCCTAAAATCCATAGAGATGGGTATTTATCTAGCATACACCCAGATGAATATTTTTCTATTTTTGTTTTCTTTATTCTAATTTTATATTACTTTGGCAATAAATTTATTTTTGTTCAAGTTATTCTAATATATATATATTCCATTCTAAAAACAATCTGATGTTTTGTAAAATAAAGAATGTTGATTGAGGAAAAGATAACAGATTAAACAATATTCAAATTTGTATATGCATATTTTGAAAGAAATCTATTAAACAATTTATTTCCTACATGCAGAATAAAAAATAAGATTTTTTTTTCTTTTTTTTTGGATAGAAAAAAAATTTGTTACAAGTATTTGATTAAATCAATTAAAAAAAACTGAAAAATATTTCCTTGCAAAAATCTAAAATGGATAAAAGAGATTTCTTTTAAAAACTAAAATTAAAATACAAACTTCCTTATGTGCAAAATTTTGAAAGAGATGCGAAGAAGATTTTCTTTGAAAGGAAAAAGCAAGCAAGGAATGTGCAAGAGGGGATCCTGGATTTGAATGAAGAAGTTTTTTGACCTCTTTCAATTCCTCCTTGAAGCTTGGTAATGATTTTCTCCAAAATCCTGCAACACATCTACAAAATTTCTCCTACAACTAACAAGGTATTGAAAATAAATTCATAAGAATTTCAAGACTACTTTATCATCCAAAAAACAATGAATTCCCTTTTTCAAAAATTTATAACTCAATATATAGAAAATAGAGTCTATTTCCCACTACAAAAGAAATTAATTGATTTTCATAGTCTTTTCCCAAAATAATTTCATGCAAAATGATTAATCGACATAGTGGGGGTTACATGCAAAAATTGAATTGAGATTCTCTTCTAGAACATTCTCATTTCCTCCTACAACATGTGCTAAATAGTATATTGAGAAAATAAACAATTTCTAAATTAATTTCATGCAAAAATGATTGTTGTCATAGTGGGGGTTACATTTGACCATGCATTCAAAATTCAAATTCAAATTCTCCTCGAAAAATGCATTTTGTAACTCCTTTGTCATGAAAAATGCCATGAATAGAATTATTCTTGTCATAGAATAATTTTGTAACTCCCATGTCATATATTTGCTAAATATAATATTTCTTCCTTAATATTTTGAATTTAAAATTTCTTTTCTAGAATCTTCTTATTTCTCCTACACCATGTGCTCAATTAGGATATTGAGAAAATAAGCAATTTTCAAATAAATTATGACCTCATGTGTGTGTCACCACTTAAATTCCTTTTTATTTAAAAACTTCAACCTCATTTCAATATATCTTTTCTTTCTAACATTACTCATAAAATTAATATTATAATAGTAGTATTAGTAATAATAATAATAATAATAATAATAATAATAATAATAATAATAATAATAATAATAATAATAATAATAATAACAACAAAAAGTCATATCAAGGTCCAAAAAGAGGGTTATGACATCCTCCCCCCCTTAAATTGTGCATCATCGCAATGCACTAATTATAACCCTTAAAGGAGTTTGCTAATTCATAATATTTAGAATAAAAGTGAAAACATTTGCTGCATCATAATTGAGTCTTCCCATGTAGTATTCCTTTTATCATATTGATTCCATTATATTTGAATAGAAAAATCTCCTTATTGCACAATTGGTATTGGCACTTCTCCAAGAATCTGAATGGCTCTATCATTATTCCCCATGATTCCTAAGAGGATCATTCCTTACTTCATAAAACCTTAGCGGATAAGTTATCCTATTTTAATTGCCCCTATTAGTATTGTATCCATCCCTTTGATTTTCATTATGATGTGGCTTCTTTCAGATAAATTATTCTATTGATCCTTGTTAAAGTTTGCATTTCCCTTGAATTTATGCTTCACCTTGAATGAATGATTCATGTTAAAATTCTATCTTGTTATTGGTAGGGCTTGAATCTTCCTTTCTTGTTTTTTCAGGTACTTCCTTCATGCCTACGAGTCTATGCACATCAACTTCTGCCCCAAGTTAGTATTGAGCCCCAAAAATGAACTTTTTGATTTGACCCTTCTCATCTAATTACACATAGGTACACACTTTAACAATTTGGCAAACTTATTTTGATATTGTTGAACTGTCAAAGCCCCCTGTCGAAGATTATGGGATTATGTTACCTTCTCATTGAAGAATAATTGTGATAGCCTCGTCTTATGAAAATGGCAAATAAATTGATCTCATGTGAATATATCCTTGTTATACCCATTTGTTCCTTAGTATTAGTCCACTAACAAGCTGCATCTCTAGTGAGTTGATAGGAAACCCCATAATGTCTTAATTGTTTCACTAAAGTCCTTTAGTTCAATGTATTTTCCCTTTTCATTCAACCAATCCTCAGCTCCTTCACCTATTTCTTTCCTTCGAACTTAGGTTGGTTAATTTCCTTGAAACCCTTAGATAGCTGCAACATATTGTTTTCCCTCATTTCTTCAGTCGTTCCCAAGTTCTCATTTTCAATCCCACTTCTATTTATTTGATGTCATTTTGCCTTGCTCTAAGGTCTCACATTGATTGTTCCATGGAGTTGATCTTATCTCTTTGCTTAGTTAATAAATGGTTATAGCTTCAACTCATATTCCATTATTCCCTTGGTCTTGTTGATTTTCATCATTGCTATCCTCCCTTTGAATCCTTGTAGTGGTGGTATGCTTTCCTCTTCCAGTTTCTTTACCTTCTAGGTTTTCTTGAAATTTGAATTTCTTATTTAGTTCTTGTTTTAACATATAAGGATTCATATTTAATACTTCCAAGATACTCTTCTAGATTGTATAAGTTGAAGTGAGCTCAAGGCCTAGACTTGAACCTTCGCTTTGATACCACATGTAATAACCCACTTACTATTAATCCAAAAACTCAACTGATTTTTTTTTTTAATATATAAAAATATTGATTTCTTATTCTTACTTGTTCTTATTTATTTTTGATTCAATCACATACTCAGGTACATCTATCCAAATGAGATAGGCATCTATCCAACTGGGATGGGCATCTAACCATACAAGTTAGGCATCTATCCATATGGGACTAGGAATCTAACCATACGGGTTAGACATCTAACCATACCAGTTAGAAATCTAACCATACGAGTTAGGAATCTGTCCATATAGGACAAGAGGTTTCATCTATCCAATCCGGGATAGGCATCTACCCAAATGGGGTAGGCATCTATTCATAAGAATAGGATATGCTATGGCCAAAGACTTTAGACTCATCAGGACCATCCGAGTCCTGAGCCACTCTCTAAAGACTACACTCCCCTACTAGGAGTGTATTGAGGTCACCGTCCTTAGGAGTATAAAAATAATTACATAAACAGGCTTGAGTTTTGCCTTGAAATTTGGCCTAAAGCCTTGGGAAGTCAAGCGAATCCATACGGGATTCCTTTTGAGTATGAAATTAATTAATTTTAACATTTGAATTATTATTTGCACCATTTGATTAAAAGAACAAGGAGCTTCAAGAACCAACTACTCTCCCATAACCAAATCCTAACCCCCATCCCCGAATGCCTGAGTACAAGGGACAACTTCGTCCCTAGACTGCCTACATACCTATTTCGGTATGGAATCAAGGCATAAAGTATGTAGTTCTAGTTTCTAACTATGGTTTAATGTAAACTGTTTGGTGGGTACACAACCCTTTCTGGGGTCAATGTCCCAGACAGTTTCTCTGTGATTGCTACCCATGATGGTAGCTCTATAGAAAAAAGGGTTAAGGTGGCCTTCTGCTTGTGTCCTAAATCAACTAAGTCCTATTTTCTATTAAATACGTCACTCTTAATCCGTTATCATCCGTTGAATTGTATCAAGATAAAATAAATTTTCAAGATATTCACACACATCCAAACCCTAATGGGGTTATCTAAAGTTTAACTGATCGGATGTAAATTCATTTAAAATTAATCTTTTTAGATTATCAATCCAAGGGGGATTACCCGCCCCTTGGATTTTAACTTCCAAATGACCCATATTTCTCCCCGGCAATTTAGAGGGATGATGCCACAGACAGTGTTATTGCAGCTTTATTAGGCATTAAATGTAGTAGTTAAACATGATGACATAACCCGTAAGTGTGACACAGAGGCACCATAGATACCGAACGCCACTAATTTTTGGTTTCAACTCCTCTTGTTTAGTTATCTAACTAGGAATTTAACTTTGAACTCATGAATATTAAATGAAGCAATATACCAATACAATTATGAAAAAGAAATATTATATACAAGGAATTATCACTTGAATTTAAAAACTATAGTATGAATTTTACGTAATTGAAAGGAACATGAACAAATCGACTACTTAGAATAGTATTTTCTCCTAAGGAAAGTTATGATAATTAAAAATTCAAAAACTTGAACTAAATACATGAAATTACTAATTGCTTAGAAACCATCATACTTCCAAAGATAACTTATGAAAATGATTTGAATTACTTGCAAGATATAATTGTTTTGGGACAAACCATTACATAATAAGTATAAATCCTAGTACTAATTTGCTTGAAAGAAAATTAAATGATTGAATAGCAAGAATTTGGAAATGAATTTTAACACCTACTTGTTTGAAGTGAAAAGTACTTAATAATAATCCCAACTAATTCTTCCATATAAAGTAATACAAATTTCATCTACAAATGATAACACTACTTTAAATGTGAAGCCTAATACTTGAAAGGTACTAAATTGCTTGAAATAGAATTTAAATTATCAAATAATTATAGTTTGGAAATGAATTTAATACTCACTTTTTGAAGGGAAAAGGAAACAACTATTCAACAATAAGCTTCAAACTAACCACATTATTCTTAGTTACTAATTGTTTAAAAAATAGACTAGAGAAGAGTATAAACACATGCTACTTAACCAAGTAAATAATACTAAGTTTCCTAATAAACAATTCTAATCAATAAGCTTCTAGTTTCTTTTGAACTAATACCTTTGCAAGATGATAAAGCGATAACTAATTACTCCTTCCACTTGAAGTAATGTTAACTTTATTGTTGGATACATTCTACAAATAATAACTTTATCAATTTCAAATACTTCAAAGGGAGCTAATGTTTGCTCCTTAAATTATCCTCAATTATAATTGTTATTTAATTTTCTAAGTGATCATAGAATAGGTTTCTTGAAACTCATTTGCTAAAACAATTTCGGTTTTGAATAAACTCTCTTTGCATCATAATTAATACTATTACCATATTAATATTTAGCTATGCAATTTACCTCTAATTTGAATGTTAATTAAATTTATCCTTACTAATTACTTGTATTATTAAGTGTAACTTTTTCTTTTAGCTAGAAGGTAAATGATTTTAACTATTAAAAGAAGTGACTATTCGCAATGCCTTATATTCTCATATCTTGGAATCTAATAAAGAAACAAATCAAATAATCAACCTTTCAAATTGAGGCAAAACTTTGTCTAACATTAACTCATATTGTTGAAATAACTAAAAGGGTTGCTATGAATCTAAACACATCTACTTGTTAAGTAAATTCCTTTAACATTTGATACTTGTACTAATTGAAATTTGCAAAAGTTAATTTTGAAATCCAATAATTAAAGAACTTAAATATTTGAAATGTATTGAATGTCCTGAGGGAACCTACTGACTATTAGGATTTATTTACTTGATGAAAAGATCCAAAACTATGGAATAAGTGTATCATTGGCGCAATAACATTTTCCTTTGCTTTATTTTTCCTAAATCAAACTAAATTGTTTAATAAGGAGATTTAACTATTATATCTACATCCGAAGAAGGATTATTTCAAGATGATAGATCTCTTCATGCTTGATTATCTATTGAAATTCTCAAGTGTTAATTGACCCTTTTTCCTTATGCAATATTTATCTTTTCAAAACCCAAGGGACTCTTTTCCCATCATTGAGGAGATA
Source organism: Cryptomeria japonica (assembly GCF_030272615.1). Taxonomy (NCBI): domain Eukaryota; kingdom Viridiplantae; phylum Streptophyta; class Pinopsida; order Cupressales; family Cupressaceae; genus Cryptomeria; species Cryptomeria japonica. Next base: position 263,068,832 of record NC_081409.1, on the reverse strand, counting down.
CTAACACTTCAGAATTTAAAAAGAGTTCAAATTTGCAACTTAATTTTTTCGTAATTAAAACTCCAATAAGGTATCCATTAATATGGGTTAGACCCTTTTCGCTTAAATTTTCCTTTAATATATTAATAATCTAATTCCTAAAACTAGAGATGATATTTTAAACACATTTCCAATAATTTTAATAAAGTTAGATTATAAGTAAGTCTCATTAATCCTTTTTAAATAGATATCAATAAATAAAACCATTTTTCATTAAATAGACCTCAATAAATAAATCAATTCTCACTAAATTCGATTAATTTTCAACTATTAAAATTTATAATTATAAACTAATCCTAAATGATTTTTTAATCACCAAGTGCATAATTAAATTTCAAATAACTCTAAGCTTATTAATTTTAATCATTCAATATAACTTTCAATATTCTAAAACATTTTGAATTTTAAATTAAACACATAAAATTCAATTACAAACTCTAAGGTATAATTCAATTTTAATAAAACAATTCCTAACTCAACATATATTTAGAACATAAATTTTAAAGAAATAAGCTAAAATTTTATTAAAATAAACCTAAATCTACAAACAAATTTAGAACATAAATTTAAACTTAGAACTTAAATCTACAGTGATGAATTTTTTTTATTTTTATTTCTATAATGCACAGAGATGAATGTTTTCCTAAAATCCACAGACATGAATATTTTCCTAAAATGCACAGAGATGGGTATTTATCTAACATACACCGAGATGAATATTTTTCTATTTTTGTTTTCTTTATTCTGATTTTATATTACTTTGGCAATAAATTTTTTTTTGTTCAAGTTATTCTAATATATATATATATTCTATTCTAAAAACAATTTGATGTTTTGTAAAATAAAGAAAGTTGATTGAGCAAAAGATAACAGATTAAACAATATTTGAATTTGTATATGCATATTTTTAAAGAAATCTATTAACCAATTTATTTCCTACATATAGAATAAAAAATAAGATTTTTTTTTTTTTTTTTTGGATAGAAAAGCAATTTATTACATGTATTTGATTAAATCAATTTAAAAAAACTGAAAAATATTTCCTTGCAAAAATATGAAATGGATAAAAGAGATTTCTTTTAAAAATTAAAATTAAAATACAAACTTCCTTATGTGCAAAATTTTGAAAGAGATGAGAAGAAGATTTTATTTGAAAGGAAAAAGCAAGCAAGGAATGTGCAAGAGGGGAACTTAGATTTGAATGAAGAAGTTTTCTGACCTCCTTCAATTCCTCCTTGAAGCTTGGTAATGATCTTCTCCAAAATCCTGGAACACATCTACAAAATTTCTCCTACAACTAGCATGGTATTGAAAATAAATTCATAAGAATTTCAAGACTACTTTATCATCCAAAAAACAATGAATTCCCTTTTTCAAAAATTTAGAACTCAATATATAGAAAATAGAGCCTATTTCCCACTACAAAAGAAATTAATTGATTTCCATATTCTTTTCCCAAAATAATTTAATGCAAAATGATTAATTGTCATAGTGGGGGTTACATGCAAAAATTGAATTGAGATTCTCTTCTAGAACCTTCTCATTTCCTCCTACAACATGTGCTAAATAGTATATTGAGAAAATAAACAATTTCTAAGTTAATTTCATGCAAAAATGATTGTTGTCATAGTGGGGGTTACATTTGACCATGCATTCAAAATTCAAATTCAAATTCTCCTCCAAAAACGCATTTTGTAACTCCTTTGTCATAAAAAATGCCATGAATAGAATTATTCTTGTCATAGAATAATTTTGTAACTCCCATGTCATATATTTGCTAAATATAATATTTATTCCTTAATATTTTGAATTTAAAATTTCTTTTCTAGAATCTTCTTATTTCTCCTACACCATGTGCTCAATTAGGATATTGAGAAAATAAGCAATTTTCAAATAAATTATGACCTCATGTGTGTGTCACCACTTAAATTCCTTTTTATTTAAAAACTTTAACGTCATTTCAATATATCTTTTCTTTCTAAGATTACTCATAAAATTAATATTATAATAATAATAATAATAATAATAATAATAATAACAACAAGTCATATCAAGGTCCAAAAAGAGGGTTATGACAGTGTGCATCTTGATATTTCATGTGACATAATTAGGCCCTTCAAGGAGTTGCAAATATGAAAGATTTATCTTTGGAATAGAAATTGTAACACCAAAACAAAATATACCACAACAAAAATAGTATTATTATTAATGGTATAATGAAATAGACAACTTATTTGAGTAGACACATTCTTTTTTGGACAAAAATAAACATTACAGTGAGCTTAGTAGGATTGTGTAGTTAGACGAGGATGCTTATGTAGGCATTATACCTCACCTTAATCATGAACACCATAGCCTTCTTCATGTTATACATATATGTTCTTTGGTTAATAGCATATTTGAAAAAGTAAATACTCCAATAGTCCTTGTCAAATCAACTCATCTAGTTGTAGGTTTTTGTTGTTATGCAGAGTGTACAAGTTAATGCCTTTATTATATTATAAGCTGATACGACACCAAATGCATTCAATGGAAGATCCCACATATGATATAATTAGCATAAAAATATTCAATAGATCAACGGATCTTTCTTCACATGGTCATAGCGTTGCAAACTTGATAAATCAAGTTCCTTTCCGTCTAAACAAGGGCAATCAAATTTACAAATGCTAGGTAGGGGTAAAGCAAATCATCTCACATGCAACTTTAATCTTACATGCCACTTCACATCTCTTCTCTTGTAATTATTCAAAATAGACATTCACACATAAATCTGCATCACTCATTTCTCAATCCAGCACAGCAAACACTCAACCTATTATCATATATATTGTTTTGAGGTAGACCACTTTGATAGGAAATGAAACAATTCAGAAGACAAACTCAATGGAATGATTGCAGTCAGCAAGAAGACATGTTTAAATACATAACAAAATTAGGTATACCATTTAGAAATGATAAGGACCAACAACCACACCAAAATATGTATTACGCTCAAATTCACAAGGTTCCAACTAGTGGATGTGGCAACATATTTAGTAGCCTTGCTTCATACGATTGGTGGAGAGTTTGAAATTATATATTAAAATATTAATGTTCTAATGTGCTATATGTTTATTTTTTATTAGAAAAGGTGTAATTAGATTGCCATCTATGCACAAATTTTTCTACTATTAGTTCCTAGAGCCATTTAATGAATGATAACATTGCATCATTGACCTCACGTGTTATCAGACGTAAAATAAATGCCCTTCCTCCTACTCATATGCTATGAAATAAAAGAAAATAAAACATATTAGTACTATAGTCTTATAAAGAAATGTATGAAATAGAATGATCTTATGTGCCTGAAAAAAATCTTGATAAAAAGGTTATTCTTCAAGCATTTTTCTTAGAAAAATATGCATCATATTTTTTTAGCATAAAAAAATAATAACTATAAAAAGAGTATACATCATAGCTTCTTTTCATGTTTAAATAATTTATGGTGTATATCTCATAGGGCGAAATATTAGATACAAGTTCATAACAAAAGGGTGTTGCTTATGTGTATCTAATATCTTTTTCTTGTGAACCCCTCTCTCTCTTTGCATGTGTGTGTGTGTGCATATATGTATGCATACATTAAATGATCACTATAATTTTTATTTATGATTTAATATGACATGTATGACATAGTGTAAATTATAAATATGATGAAATAAAAAAATAACTTACACTGTGGACCACATAGACTAGTAAAAGACATGATAGAATAAAAAATTGCTATAATTTTCCTTCATGAACTATTAAGACATGTACCACATAGTTTAAATGAAAGGCATGATAGATTAAAAAACCTAAGCATGTGTGTGCATGCATGCACACACACATACTCCTACCTAGGACTGTAGAAATTGAGTTGTACATAACATGTTATTAATGTTTATGTTTTTGACCAATCATATTAAAAATATTTTTTATATGCCAAAAATTATTTATTTTTCCTAAAAATTTAAACTAAAATTTTCTAAAGAAAACATATATTTCAAGAATTATTTTTCTTTTACTTCATTAGCTGAAGTAATTCACCTAATATGAACAATCAATGTGCCATCATTTCTTAAATGATGGTAATGGTATAAAAAATAAATTTATTGGCAACTATTTCTTGGGTAGAAGATAATGTGTGGGTAGTAAGCTCTTCAAACTGCTCGATTATTTAGGAAATAATTTTGTAGAAAAAAGAACAACAGTGAACGGTGTTGAGTTTGGAGCTTAGAATACAAGCTTTCTACCCATTAGATTTGGCTTATACTTGTAGGCATGAGAATCTTTATTCTTATTCTTTATTATCGATAGAATCATTTTCAATACATGTAATCATACCAGAATTCTTTGCATTTCATATAAAGGTATAACTATCTATGGATGGTAAATGACTGAATTAAAAAATTTTGTTTCCTGGCAAAATGTTAGAGTTCATGATATCGTCTAACCCTTTCCCACTTTGTTTCATAATATTTGGTAACATAGATCCTTCCCATAGTTTCTCCTTCATTAGCATCATAGGAATATTTTACTTAATCATAAGAATCCACAACTTTTAAAGCTATTTCACAAAAAATTTAGGCTCTCTTGATATCATTCTAAAAATATTTATATTTCCTTAGCTAGTCTTTCAAGAAGATTACACTTCTTTTATCATTTGAACTTCTTTATTTTTGTGCTTTACAGAGAAAGAAAAAGGGTTTTATGAGACTTTTCTCTAATTAGTGCAAATCTTGGCATAGTATTTTGAAGCTTTAAGTACTAACTTAGTCAGCCATATATGACCAACTCAAGAATTATGTTTGTAATGCATGTACTTAACAAATTAAAAAAAAAAATACAAATTAAATGGCTAATTTATTCATTAATTATATAAGAACCATCCTTGAACTAAATTTGAAGTGCAAGGATGATTGATATTCATCTCTTGAGTATTTCTCTGTAAAACTATGAAACCTCAATCAAATGTGACAATAAACATGCTTGCAACCCAAAATAAAAAGGAACTTCCCTCAAGATATGCATAATACAAGAAGTTGAAACTAGCTCTACCCAAACAAGAGGGTAAAAAGTTTTAAATTGTCTTATTTTTAATTTCTTGTAAGATTATATCAAATACTGATGTCATGACATTCACCTACAATTTATTGATTTTTACCTTGACATTGCAAACAAAGTCCATCAAATCCTACATAATAACTCCTTTCGCAAGATATATATGTATATGATGTTTTTTTTCAGGATCAGATTTTGGAAGAACTTGAATTTTCGCCATCTTTTACATTACCTTTTCCAAGTCATCTTTATTATCAATAGAATAACGTTTAATACATGTAACCAAACTATAATTCTTTGCATTTCCTAGAAGGGTATAACTATCTATAGATGGAAAATAGCTAAATGAACAATTTTTGTCCTCTATTAAAATAGTTTCAAAATTAGTGCAAATTTAATAACTATTTTTGGTATCATTGTGTAAATATATTTATATTGCCTTAGCTAGTCTTACAAGAAGATTAAGCTTTTCATATCATTTGAATTTCTTTGACTCCAAGCTTTATAATGAGAGAAAAAAGGTTATTTAAGACTTTTCAAACTGTAATTATTTGTATTTCCCAAAAGGGTATAATTGTCTACAAATGAAAAATGATTAAATGAACAATTTTCATCCCTTATTGAAATAGTTTCAAAATGAATTAAATTTTAATAACTATTTTTCGTATCATTCTATAAATATAAATTTATATTTCTTTAGCTAGTCTTTCAAGAAGATTAAGATTCTTTTATCATTTTAACTTCTTTGTTTCTAAGATTCATAAAGAAAGAGAAAATGACAATATAAGATTTCTCTAAATAGTGCAAATCTTGGCACAATCTTTTGAAGCAATAATTCTTTACTATGGGACTCCATAATAACTAGCTTTTGTTATAAATGTGATTTTTTAGAATATGTAATGTGGGTACATGATAAGGATTTTTCTACAAATATATCATATAGTTAGAACAATTATCAATCTGGTGAAGAACAATTAAATGTTATCATGTATCAATGGCATGCAATTGAAAAATATTTTAAATAATAGTACGTGAGAAAGGTTTATATTCACCAATGTATAATTTAAGAGTAAAATAAACCCAAAGTTTATTTATATTTGTGCTTCCATGTGTGAACTATGTAAAACATAGATGACACAAAATGTCTTGTCAACAAAACAATCCTTATTTAGATTTGTACTATTTATGTAAACCAAAATTTTATAATGAAGTTTTCAACAAGCATTTATTTGTCCTTCAAATATATATTTAAAATTGCAACCTAATAATCTTTTGTGGATCAAATTTGCCCCATTCTTTTGTTATTTTTTTTCTAACTTCTCCCTTGTATTTAATCATCCAACTGGTAACAAAAAAATCTCATTATATTTATTCACTCTCTCCTTCCTCAAATTTGTAGGACAAGTCCACCCCATTATCTTCCTTACATTATAGAGAAGTGATTTGCATAATCATCTAGAGTAGCTCTAATATTTCTTGCATGGAAGAATGAAGATGACTTGACTAGGAGACTCAATGATGCTGGAAATGAAAATCTAAGACTCAGTCATGAAAATGATATGTTGAAGATAGATATGATTCACATGGAACATGATAAAACTGAACTTATGAGACAAAAAGGAATTCTAGAAAATGAGTTGGCTATTGCAAATCAACATAAAGAGAAATTCAAGAAAAGTTCAGAAGAACTTGATGGTATACTGAAAAGTCAAAAACCTAATGGAGACACTAATGGACTTGGATTTGAAGTTGGTGAAAGCTCCAGTACTACAAACAATCATGAACACATTAAATTGGTAAGATAACCTAATGCTTACAAATTTAATGGGAAATGCTTTAACTATAACAAGTATGGTCATAGAGAAAATCAATGTAGATGTAGAAACAATCAAAACATTAATGCACCCACCGGTCAATGTTCCAAATGCAACAAAATTGGTCACAATTCAGAAAACTACAGAATGAATGTAAGATGTTATGTTTGTGGAAGATTCAGGCACTTATCTAATCAATGCTGAACACAAACTGGCATAGGATATGGAAAGGCTATTCAAAAAAACATTGTGACTGGTTATGCTTGTAACAAGATTCTACATATTGCAAAATTTTGTAGAAGTAAGACTTCACTAGCAAACAATAAAAGACCCAGTTTGAAAGGCAAAGAGAAGGTTGATGAGGTAAAGAAAGAATTTTCAAGACAATGGATTAGAAAGACAAATCAGAATGTTGATGAGACTATTCCTTCATCAGTAGAACAAAGTATTACTCCACCGATAGGATACTCTTCATCCAACTGAAAAAGTAACCCTTGGGGGTATTGCAACAAGTTGAAAATCATGCAAGTTTACCCTCAGTTGATGGTGAGAAGATGGACTTCTTCTCTATCGACAGATGTGTTAAGTTTCACTTAACTTGTGAGAATTTATTGCAGTTGTTGGAAGAAAAGACATTATAAATCATTGATTTTCCCTCTATTTCAATTCACCGAGCATTCAAACTTTTAGAGAGCGCGAAAATCTGAGTGAAGGCATCCAAAGTGAATAAGTGAAGCGATTTCTCTCAAGCCCATTATTAGGCAGATTAAGGTATTTATCAATGGCTTCCTCCTCTGCTCCAGAATTTATTGCAAACCCTACTGTTGTAGAAGTTGTGAAGTAATAATTTTACCTGAAAAGGTCAGAAGAGATGAGGTTTTCTATAATAGTGGTCTGAAAAGTCGTCAAAAAAAGTACTGGTTTGGTAAAGTGATTAAATTATTAAGATGTAACAGTCTCTAGAATGAAACAATTAGAAAATGGATTCATTCCTATTTTCTCAGTTAAAAAATGTCGACCTACCGATTCTTTGTGACGATTTATTCTGATACATTGGACCAAATAGATTTTCCCTCTTGTATTCCATTACAATCAAAGAAACAAAATTATATTTTATAATATTCCTTGACAATGATATGTGCAAATTCACCTCCATTTTCTACATGTCTCCAATATTTTTGGTTAGAATCATAAGTTACTCCTTTAGTGTAGTATGCATAAGGTTGAAATCAATTTTGCTTCAATAAGTTTTTATGAAATGTAAAATATAATAGTATAATATTCATCAAAAAGTGGGATGGAAAAAATAACCTTAAATATTTTTTGATCGGTTATCACTTTTGACTAGAGCTTTGAACTAGTGGGGCCACAAGAAGGGCCCCATCCCCAATGTCAATTCAAGGCATTAATAGCTCTTTTTTTCTTGTCCTTCTCCTCTTCAATCTACCTCTTCTCCTTGGATTCCTTCGGTTTTCCTCCTCCTCTCCTTGTTTCTTCTCTACCCCAATCTCCTCCTTTTCTACTTGATCTCATATGGCCTTTTCTTTCTCCCTATTCTCATCGATCTCCTCTAGCCTCCCTTTCTCCATCTCCTTGTTCTTTTCCTCTCCTAACTGCCTTCAAATGTGAGGCCTTAGCATCTATTGCTCGTTGTTTTCTTCTGAGCAGTTGATGTGGTGCTCACTTCAACCAATATTTGCTCTCTCTATTCATCTCCTTCCTTCTTGCCTACCTTTGTCATTCTCCTTCCTGCTCTCCTCTATCTCCTTTCCTTCTTCTTCCTTTGTCACCCTTCTTCCTCCTCCCCTCTATCACCTTTCCTTCCTCCTTCTCCTTTGTCTATCCTTCGTCTTCAAGTCCTACACACCTTGACTATTGTCAGGCACATGCTTCCATGTGTCATCTTCTCTCTTCACCCATCTCCCCATCACATACTACTTCTCCAATCGCCACCAAGATATCTCTTCATTAGCTGCACTGTACTACTGTAGTGTCCAAGGTTTGTTTGTTGATACCATTTCCATCTTTTGTCTATGACAATCTTCCATCTTGCATCCACCAAGCAATGATCTAAGCGAGATTTGAACCGAGGAGGTAGTATTAACACTACCCTTGCAACTACCATTGCACTATAAGCTCGACCCCCTATATTGTTGCTACAATTATTATTTAACAAATTCCTAATTATTATTTAATAATGTCAGTATTTTAAAATTAGTTCTACAATTCACAAGTTGAAAGACAGCTTTAATAAAAAAAATTATAACAGGTTTGTGTTCTCTTGTTTAATTTAGGATTCTTACTCTTAAAGGCCAAGGGTACAACATATATTTTAATTGGTTTGAGTACCAGGTGGATAATATTATCTACAACCAGTTGCCATCGTTTGAACGGATAGTCCACATGGGCACGCAACACTAAAATGTTAAACTATTTCTCTTTTTAATAGTAAAGAGTAAATAATTATAGAAATTTTAGAAAACCAGTGATAGCAATCAAGCTTCGGACGATACTTTTCACAAAAGCGGCCATCCCAAAATGATAAGGTCGCTGTGTGTAATATCGAGATAGGGAATATATTACCTATTAACGTAGAATTTCTTTTACAGTGCACTTCTGTATTGAAATGAAATGAAATACATACAGGATCTGCACTAAATGTCTATGAACAATTCTCTGATGTAAGCGAACAGGAGATTTCTTTGAAAGTAAGGAATCTACCCTAGAATAGTGTTGTCTGAAAAGTCCTCGAAAAAAGTATTGGTTTGATTAAGTGATGAAATTATTCAGATGTAACAGTTTCTGGAATGAAACAATGAGAAAAAAGATTCGTTCCTACTTTCTCTTTTAAAAAATATCGACCCAACAATTATTTGTGAGGAGTTATTCCGATACAGTGGACCAAACTGATTTTCCCTCTGGTATTCCATTACAATCAAAGAACCAAAATAATATTTTATAATATTCCTTGAAAATGACGTGTGCAAATCCACCTCGATCTTCTACGTGTCTCCAATATATCTGGTTAGAATCGTAAGTTACTCCTGTGAATCAATGTTTCTTTAGTAAGTATTGTTTAGTTTTTATGAAATCTAAAATATAATAGTATAATATTCATCGAAAGAGGGATGGAAAAAATTACATTAAAAAATTACAATGGATCAAGTTTAAACATTAACAATTTAAAGGGTCAAGATTGAGTAAAAGAACATAAAATCTAAGTAGCTAAAACATGTCTATTATGAGGATGGTCATTATCATTAGGATTATCACATACATTACTAAAATCAAAATTTTCATCAATTCATTCTTATCTAGTAAACATACCATCCTCTTCAAGGTATCTTTTAAAGGTTGTTGAGCATGTACTAGAGAAATAATTAGCTTCAAGTAAAGAAACATACTAAAATTAGACCAAGTAGAAGCACAAAACCATGTCTATCCTATAAGCAAACCAAATCTAAGTATATTTCAAAGGGAAACATGACCAATTCTCTATCAAAACCATATGCCATGAATGGTAGAAAGCTTAAAAGGCCTAAAAAATCACAAATCTAATTACAATCTTCTTAAAATTTGTTGTATAGCTATAAGATATTCTTGAGTGTCTTCAGTTGTGAAAAGAATGGATATTGTGGCTACTAAATTTTAAATGAACAAGATGAGACCCAAGTGGAAGACTTTGATAAAGAATGCAGTAGAAAAATCAAGGAAATTTAGCTTTAGGAACGACTAACTAGATGCCTTGAAATCTGTGATGCTAAATTAACATAAAGAACTAAAGTTTCTTATGCTAATTTCGATAGTCCTCATAAGAAAAATGGAAAAAAAGACATAAATATAATCAGTGGGGTTTATAGTTGCAAAATAGTATATCAAGGTAACATTTTCTAATTGTTTCACCCTTCAAATGATAAAGTATTTAGAATTATGTTAAAATCATTTTTATGTAGGCATTCAACTTAGCTAAGCATATCTTTTACCTTAAGTTGATAATAATCATGAACACCACTTAAATAATTTATATTTTCTTTTATTTTGTGAATAATCTTATGCAATATTATGCAAAAAGTGTGTGACTATTATGATTTGAAATAGTGCAAAAAAGTTTCTAGTAATGGTAAGATGAATATTAGTATTGTTTTTAGTAATTTTATAAATAGCTAATATTTGTTTTACACTTTATTTATTCTAAAAGTAAATCATTATCCTATTTTTATTGGTGAAAATTTTAAAAGAATTGGACTTAAAGTGAAAGATTGTTTAGTGATCTTTGCTAATGATCATTTCTAAAAAGCTTAAAAAAATTATTATGGGACAATTTCTATGTCTCTTTAACTTAAAGAAGATCATTCATTTCAAGCTATTATCTTAATAGCATATCCACTATTCTAATAAAGAGAATGAACTTTTTGATATGAAATCTATATTAGAAATTATAGATAAAATAAGGATACATTTCACTTTCTTACTCTCCCCTTCAGCAAATGTTGTAAATTATCAATGCTAGAATAATTCTTTCCTTCCAAGGGAAATTACCCCCTCTTAGATTTCCTTTCATAAAAAGTATTTTAACAAAGATAAGGCATCAAAAATAAAGAATTTCTAGATGATTTTCTTAATAAAATTCTATAATTTTTTAAAGGTTAAGCTTCCTTATGTAGTAATTCATCTTTCACTTATTTATGAAAAGTCAACCTTTTTTTAATAATTTTTCATCTATGGATAGAATGAAATTTTAGAACCTTTAGAAAACCCTTCTCCAATTGGAAGAGGTAATCTTAAGGATGGAAATCTCAATCTGAGAAGTCACCATGTCTAATATTTTAATTAAAGTATATTCATGATCAAGGATAATGAATTGTTGAAGCACTGGTCCTTTCTAAAACCTCTATGATCTTGGGGATCCATAATTTATTGTGAATCCAATGTTGATAGATCTAGAATTAGGTGGATTCCTCTACTCCTCATTTTTTATGAATTTCAAATTTGATAAAACTCTTAGAGGTAATGTGAGTTTATTAGAAGGATTTTTTTATATAAAATATAGTGATGGAATCCTTATTAAATTATCTATAGGTTCAAATAGAAATGAAGATGAATACAATGTACTTATAGATCTTAAACAATTTATAGAAGGTAATTTCAATAATATTAAAATAAAATAATATGAATGCATGATAATTATAATTTTGTTAATAACTAATAGATTTAACATTAGATTTACGCTCACCTTTCTATAATATAATCTTTATTTTATTTGAATAACATTCTATCTTATTTAATTTTTTTTGTTATGTTTTATTTCTTCATAATTTTATCTAAATTAGATAACCTTTTATTAGAATTCATTATGCCAAAAATAAATTTATTCACATCTAGGAGCAGTCTCCATATCTATAAGAATATTTGTTCAACCTAACAAAGACTAGAATCTCTTATTGTGTCCCAATTAAAATACTTCTTAGTGTTCATTTCATTGGTTTCTATAAATATTATTTAAGCAACATTTGTTACATCTCAGTAGAGTCAAATAGAACTTTGGTATTCTCTCTTATAAAAATTTTCACATCAAATAGGTCATCCATTATTTGGGATCAACCAATAGAACGTGATATTCTATTCAGTAATGGAAAAAAGTTGAGAAATATGGAGATGGAATGACCAACTTTAGTCTCTTTGATCACCATAGATTTTGACATTAAACAAAAAGGGAAGCTAAGGAATTCCAACTATTTTTCAATACTTTGTTTTTTTTAACAATTCCATGCTTAATGTTGCTCAATAAATCTTTACAAGGGGGATATCGTTGCCTAATTGATTCTTTCTTTTCAAGGGAGAGGCTGAGGATATTGCTCATCTTTTATTACATTGCTCTTTTAGCTAGGAGACTTGGACCCACTTCTTTGACATATGTGGAATTAGTTGGTGCTTCCCCTTTAGTCTACTAGAATATTCGCTGCAATGGTTGTGCCCCTCAGAAAATCAAGCTCTTAAGTTTCTTTGGAATTTTTTGAATAAAAAGTCTCTTTGTAGTTGGACGATTAACCATTTAATGCAAGAATGCTTTGAAATAATGACCAAATTTGAGGCTACTAAAATCTCACATATTTTGAGGGAGGGTAGCAGACCTGCTGACCACGTGGCTAGTCTTGGTGTGGTTAGAGATGATGAAAAGTGGTGGCAGGAAGGAGATTCCTTCCCATTCCAATTGTGTGAGTTGGTGAGGAAGGATACCAAAAATCTCTCTTTTCTTGAACATTAATGATGACGGATCACATGTCTAGGACTTTTCATAGAAAGAAGTGAAGGCAAGCTTCCAGATTGTTCATGTGTTACTGTTTGGTTTGCGTCGGCCTAAAGTCTGGTTGTGGTGTCATCTGAAAGAATTATAGAAACAATATCGTAATGTGGGGAGACAAAAACATAATGGAGCCATCCTTATGTGAGATTTGGGAGAAAAATGAGGAGGTCTAGAGGTAAATCATAGATGGGGGTATGGAGCCCTTTTTTTTCAAAACTTCATGGACAAAACCCTCAGCTCATGAATATTATTATGAGAAATTGGGATAATGGGGTGCTGCATCTGTATGGGGCACAGTTTAGAATTGACGAATCCTTTATTGATGAAATTTATGGGCTCAATATGGAGGGCAATAATTTTTTTCAGGGAAAGGAAGAATTTAGAAGAAGCCCTCTCAATTTTATATGAAAAATAGAGTGAAAGAAGAAGAGTTAAGAAGAACCTGGATGACAACTATAATAGGCTAGACTTTAAGAGTCTTTGGGAAGACATGGAAAAATTCATAATGAGGTACGTAACCCTTGATGGCCACTTTGCTAGCATCTTTTCTTACCATTTCACTATTCTGAATGATTTTAGGCATGCCAAAAGAATTTCCATTCCGTTTTACTTGCTATCTTCATTGGAGCTATCTATTACTAAGCATTCTAAGAATGAGGGTTTAATCTTCCCTATCATGGAGTAGGAAAAAGCCCATGAGGTTAAACCCTCTCCTTCTCTGAAAAGCCCCGAGTCTTTATCCAGCTAGGATCTAGATGAGGTTTTAGATGTGGAGTTTGATAATGTAGAGGATGGAAGGGCTATGGACTGGAATGATGTCTAGGTGTTAGATAACTCATATAATAAGCCCTTGGAGGATGAGGGTCTCTTGAAGAAGACCACTCCTCAGACCTGTAGTAGTATAAAAAACCCACCTGGATGAGCTACTAAAAAGAAACCCCTATTTCATAGACCCACACCTTGTGCTCACAAAGTCTAAAAAATAGAAGAATGGAAAAAAGGCAGAGATTATGAGCAAGTAGGATAATAAATAAAAAAATTGACATCCCCCTCAATGTGGACCCTAATGAGATCAAAGAGGAATAAATAGATGTTGATAAGCTCTTGGGGAAGTCATTGATGTGTCAGGAGAAGTTCTTCCGATAGGTTTGTGGGAAATTAATATTCTGAAAGAGGGGATTAAGGATCTCATTCCCACTTTCACTAAGATTCCAGCTCGATATAAGACTAACGAACTACTAAAGTCATCCCAGCAAATTGTGAAAGATATTAAGGTTATGAAGACTAAACATGAGGCTAAAACTGAGAGGCAACTAAAACAAATACAAAAACTGAAAAGTAAACTAAAGGGTTTGGTGGAGGTTACCAAGGAAACCATGCATAGTAGTGTCGATGGTTTCAAAAGAGTCAATGAGGAAATTGCCATGCAGAAGGAGTAGATGACCAGACCTGAGAGATCCCCAGATATTAGGTTGGCTAAGATGAACCAAGATGTGCAGGCATCCATGAGACTGTCTACCAAGACAAGAAGCAAACATCAGGTTACTGGTAGTTCGAGGTTCATTATGGAGGAAGTCCAAGAGATTAATAATAAAGTGATCTAGAATAATGTTGAGATTATGAAAGATCTTTCTTAGTTTGTTTTGTTTTGCTTGTGTGTCTTGTTTAGGTCTATTTTTTGTGGTTTTCTATTTTGGTGTGATTCCCCTGTTTTTGTAGCTAGTTAGCAACTAGTTAGACTCTGGTTACCATGTTTAATTTTTTTTTGGATTTGGGTTTCGGGTCCTTGTAAAACCCATTTATCATAATAAAAAATAAATCTTTAGATAAAATGGCTCCAAAGGCTCTTGTTTCTTTTGCCTTATTAAATATTTCAAACTCCACACTCCAATCCACTAGTTCTTATCCTACCGTCAACTTGGTGGTCGCAAAAATATGTGATCTCCTTTTTATCTGTATAAATAGCCATTGCTTCCTTACTCACATTGATTCATTTCAAACAACTAGATGCTTTTGGTGGTGGGAAAGTTGGGTTGTTTTTTGAAATATCCTAATGATTGAGAGGCTATTTTAGATGTTGGAGATTGGGAATGGGATTCACATGGTTATATTTATTGATTCTAATTTTTTCAGAATAGATTTGCATAAAGACTTCATTTATCAAAATGATGAGGATGATGTTGTTTCTAAATTTGTAAGGGAAATGAAATGAAAAATAAGGATAAGATTGAAGACTTACAATTAATTAGATTGATTATGGAGTCAATTCAGTAGAAATTGTAAAATTATTATTTTGAATGTTTAGAATGATAATAATGAAATATTTAATTTATTAAATAGATAAATGAATTTTTTCTCCAATGATGAAGTTAGCTAGTTAGAGATGAAGAAGTTTCTAGTTTAAAATGGACTTAATTAAACAAGATGAATATGAAAATTATATGGATTTAGTAATAAAAAATGGCTAATTAGATTTGATAAAATAAATAAAAAATACAAAATCAATAGATAAATGGAAAAATAAAATAGTTAATAAATAATAAAATAAATGATAATAAATAATAATCATTGAATGGTTAATAAATAATAAATAATGTGATTAATAATTAATCTTTCAATAATTAGGATTCAATAATTCTTGAATAATTTTAGTTTCTAGACATTTATTTCAAAAGAAAAATCCCATTTCTTGTTATCTATATAATGAGTTAATGAAAAATCCAAAACATATATGATCATCTATACATTTCTTTTAGTCTTTCATATGTATCCCAATCCTTTTATCTATCTTACACTATATTACTATTCCTGTTTCTTATATATGAATTTTGTCACATTTGTTTGAGCCCTTTACATTTATCCCCTACAATATTTTTATATTTATCCTTGTTGTTGATTTGGAGATTAAATGTGTGGGCACTTATTTGATGCTACCAATTTCTTGTGATAATTAATTGGCAATAGAAATGCAAGAGGTGGTTATGTAATTATAGTTAATTTTTGTAAGGTGGCTAAGTTTTATATATTTTTCTTTGTAGCCAATGTTTCAATTTATGGTTGCCTCATATTTGAGTCATGATTTTAGGTGAATGATTAATGGGTAAAATTGTGCTTCTTATTTATTTGTAGCCAAGTATGGTGTCAAATAATAGTATTTTAAGCCCCATCGATGAACTCATACTATTTATTTTAAGATAGATCAACACCTACCATCTAATCTACTTGATTTTTAATAAGATTAGTAGTAGCAATAAAGGGATAGATGGTTGAGAGGTACCATGCATAAGAGAAAAAAATTCTCAAGAAACCATTGAGCAATATGTAATGTTTTACCTTTTCTAGGATCTAAAGAAAAAGTTTTAGAGGGTTTGAATCGGTGCATGTGGCAACATATTTGGTAGACCTACTAAATATAATTGCTAGAATGTTTGAAATTATATATTAAAATAATTATGTTGTAATATGGTATATGTTTATTTCTTATTTTTTCAATTTTTCATTTTTTTGAACGAATAGGAGTAAAAATTTATTGAATCCAATAAACATTTCAAAATAACAAGGAAACAACCAACCAAAGGCCCAAAGAAAGCCACAACCACCATACAACTAAGAGAAATAACTCAAAGGAACCCCAAATGTTACATTCAAGTATCATCCATAGTTAAGTTCTCTAATGTCACCACATAATTTGGGGGTAATAGCCACCAATTATCCACCTCCTATCTATCAAGATTCTTTGAGGCCCATTTACCCAAACACTTAGCCACTCTATTCCACTCATGGGGGATATGCCTGAAAGAAATGTGTTGCAGGAAGGGGAAAAATTGCAAAAACTATCTAGAAACCAAGGCAAAATGCCAATTAACACCATCCAATTTATCCTCCTTCAACATATCAACCACCACCTATGAATTAGATTCACTAATTAATACTTTTCCATCCAAGGGAGGAACCTCTCTCCACAAAATAAATAATTGAAAGAGCCTCCATAATATTATTAAAATGATTACCCTTATAGGAGGAGAAAAAGAAAGAAACCATGCCATCACTACCTCTACCAATGCCCTTGATACTTGCATGTCCCAGGTTCACTTTAGAAGATCGATTTGTATTGATATTCAAAAAACCTCGTGAGGAGGAAGTTAATGACCAAGTCTTTGAATATTTTCTTTGGCCTATCTACCTCTTCTACCATTAGGGGAACTCAAGCCAGAGGCAACCAAATTAAGATATCTGAAAACCACTGCATCACTAGCATCTACAATCTCAGAGATATCACATTTAGCCAAAATTGTCTCTTGAAGCTTACTAAAAATTTGAAGCCATATGTTCTTACTCTCCATTCTTGAATCCTGAAAAAATCCTTTAATTCCTCTCAATATAGAGATTCCACATAATTATGGAGGGACCCACAATCCAAGCAACTTGAATAAAAGGAGCCTTTCATGGAATTCACAAGAGAAGTGGCATTCACACAAGAGTGGCTCCATGCCTCCCACCTAAAATTCCAAACCTCTCAAGTATAAGGATATTGAAAGAAGAGGTGTAAAGTACATTCCTCACTAATCTTACAAAGAACATAGAAAGAATGGCCCTGAAAACCCCTTTTTGTCAAACTCTCCCAAGTGAGACACTTATTTTGTGCCACCAACCAAAGGAGGAAATTGAATTTAGGCCAAGAGATCCTATTCCATACTTACTTGCCTGAAGGCTCCTCAATCTATATATAGAGTTATCTATTTAACTCCAATCAACTCGAGGCCACAATATATTTTCCTTTTGAATTTGGATCCCATGCAAGAATATCCATACTCTTGAGGGAGCAACAAGGCCTACTTGCTAAGATATTAACTAACTCTTGGCACTCTTTCATAGTGCCTCTAAGAGACCATTCTTGTCAGTCCTTCCAACAAGTCACCTCTAACTGACCTTTAACTTTAGTAGTCTTAAAATCCTCCACTTTTTCCCATCCAACATTAGTCAAGATATTGTGAAGAGAACAAAAATGATGGTAGTTGGAGATGATTGGGGAATGAACATCCCAAAACTCATTCTAGAAAAGGGCATCAAATCCCTTATTGAAAATCCAAAATAGACCACCCTTGATGAGCTTGGCCCCTCTCTTGAGAGTCTCCCAAATCATGGACCCCTTACCACCCATAATAAAATGATGCACATCCAAGCGAGTAATTCCACCAAGATTTTTCTAATTAAGTATTTTAGCCTAGTCCTCATATTGGTATGTGTACCACCTCCAATACAGTTTAGTAGATAAATAACAAGTGATTAGGCCAACAGACTAGAGCCCCAAACCTCCCTAAAGATTTGGCCTTCACATAGCTTCCCCTCTGACCAAACTCCACTTAGAAAAAGACAAGGTTACCAGACTAGAGAAATTGGTGAGAAAGATCATCAAAATTTTTAACAAAACTAGCAAGGGGAATTTACATAAAACTTCTATAGATAGGTAGAGCCTGAACCACAAACTTCAAGAGAGTCACCCTTTTGGAAGTGGAGAGACAACTATAATTCTAATGGCTAACCCTTGTACAAAACGTATTGAGAGCAAGCTTCAAGAGGAACCCCAATATAAATCAAAGGGAGAGAAATAATTTGAAATTGAAGAATGCATGCACTTATGCTCTGGATAAGCCTAGGAGTACTAAAAAAAAAGACTTGGCCTCATTAATTATTTTCCCAAAGGTAGACATGTAATCATCTAAATTTATTCTAGAATTGTCCGGTTCATTGATTCTGACCAAGGCCATCAAATCTATGTCATCAACAAACTGTATATGAGAATATGGGGGTATACTATTGCATGAACTTCAGCCCTGAAGAATTTCCATTCTAGCATGAGACTTAATAAATTTTATCTAGCCCCTTAGCCATGATGATAAATAAATATGGAGAAAGGGGATCCATTTGTCTAAGGCCCCTTGAGGCACTAAACAATCCATAATGTTCTCCATTAAGGAGAACTAAAAGGGAAACATAAGTAATACAACTCATGACTCAGTTAACCCAATCCCCATTGAATCCAAAAAATAAGAGAATTTTGTAGAAAAAAGACCATTTGACTCTGACATAAGCCTTCCCAATATCTAGTTTAATTAACATGGCCTTTTCCTTAGAGGTCACCATAGAATGAATAACTTTTGTAGCAATCGCAATCCCATCCATAATTTTTCTTCCAGTGAAAAAATCCACCCTACTCTTCTAGAATCAAAATCTTTAGGAAAGGCTTAAGCGTTTCTACAATCAACTTGGTGATATTCTTGTAAATTACATTACATAAAGCAATGGGACAAAACTAATCAAGACTATTTTCATTCTCTTTTTTGAGAATAAGATCCAAAAAAGTGGAGTTCATGGCTTTTAACATCTGTTTATTCCTCTGAAATTATTGAACCACCTCTAAGAGATCCCACTTAATGATCTCCCATAATTATTGAAAGAATTCAATAGGGAACCCATCATGACATGGGGTCTTACCCTTCTTCATATGAAAAACTACACCTTCTAATTATTCAAGAGAGATAGGGTGAAGAAGTCCTTTATTCACCTCGTTAGAAACTAAAGAAGAAATAGAATCTAAAATAACATCAACACCTTGATCTGCATCAAGAGAATCCTCAGTAAACAAAGAAAAAAGTAATAAGAAGCCTCACAAGATATTTCTCTAATAGAGTAGAGATGAACACCAGTTGAAAAGAAAAGAGACAAAATGTAGTTGTCGTTTCTTCTAGATTTAACAAAATTGTGAAAGAAGGTAGTATTTGTATCACCCTCTTGGAGCCAATCAATAAGAGATTTCTTCTTTTAAAAGATCTCTTCCATGCGATCGTACTCCTCCAAATCCTTAACTTCTAGGGCCTCTTCCCTACTTGGCTCTCGAGTGACTTATTGGTTTCTAATCAAGTGATTGATATCATCTAATGGGTCCCGAGATGCTCTCCTGCTAAGGTGAGTTTCTAAACAGATGCCTGTTCCATTTCTAAGCGTATATTTCACATACTATAATTTTTTAACAAAAGAGTACATGGCCCTACCATGAGTAGGTCTTCTTTCATACAACTAACTAATCAAGAAGTCTTGAAGAGAGGGATCATGAAGCCACATGAGCTATAAATTAAAGGTTGGGTTCTTTGTGATGAATACTAAGAGGGGGGGGGGTGAATTAGTATGCCAAAAAGTACTGTACTTAAACACTTTACTAGTCTAGCAGTAAACTGGTAAAACAATTTAGCAAAAAAACCGGTTAGCACACATGCAAACCAAATACCAAATAATGCATTCACCCATAGAAGCACAATCACCATAACACAAGAGATTTTTACATGGAAACCCAAATGGGAAAAACCACGATGAGATGAAACTCACAAGTAACTATCTACAGAATAGGAACTAGACTGGTTAAGCTTATACAATGTTCTTTACCAGAATAGATCCTATTAGGAATCTCAATCTCTGTTAGGAGATAAATCCAATTAAAGACTATCTTGCTAGAGGATTTTAGATCCACAGATGTGAACCACCTTGTTAGAGGATTTACAAAAGGCTTTTTGGGCCTACCTAGTTAAGGGCTTCAAACTTGTTGAAGATGTGAGTAATCAACAAGTGAGTGATCTAGCAAATAGCACAGATTGCTTAATTAGATCCTTGATAGCTCATTCCTAATGCATTCCAGCATTACTTTAGTCTTCAACACATTCACACTCTACCTTCTCTCACAGACCTGAACTTCTCTTTTATAATCACACTTACAAAAACTCATCAACCACCTTAAACCCTAGAAACACCCTAAAACCCTAGACATGATGTCCTTATAAAGGAATCTGATTTCATGTCGGTCCAATAGGTTTACAATACAATTTAATAGGTTCAGTGCAACTAGACATATTTGGTAACATGACACAAAAAGCACCACCAGAGTGTCGGCACCACAAAACAATCGGTAGATGGTAACTCATCACAAAATGTCATTGGTGACTCATCAGAAGAGTATTACCGGTTCATTCAAAATACCGGTTGCCAGTTTGATAAAATGAATATTGGGAGATATGAGCTGGGCTGCTTTGTTCCTTCATATTGCTTGAGATCCTCGAACAACTTGGGGTCTTCATACCACTTGAGACTGGTAAACACTTTCTGCAAAACACCAATAGTCTAAAGACTATAATACATCATACCGATTGGAACAAATACCGATTGATCTTTAACTCATACATACAAAAAGTGATCTCAAATCAAGTGTGTGTTGATCAATGACAATCACAGCATCAATCGTCAAAAATGCCAACAATCTCCCCCTTTGGCATTGATGGCAACACTTAGGAAAATTTTGACATCTAAGTGTTTTACAACAAAAATATGCCATAATCAAAATTACTCCCCCTAAGCATATACACTATCCCTTTTGCAGAAAATACAATGTATACTACTCCTTAACAAAAATAACATGAAAGTATACATAGTAGGAATCAAAATTTAAATACCTGTATACTTCTGCCCCTTTGCCAACAATGACAAAGTATAGCTGAATAACCCCTGTTCCTTTTGCTTTAATAACTGATTTAAAGAGTTTATGACAATAAAGAGTGAAACTTGTCAAAAATTGATTTAAAGTCCTTCATAAATGTCTTCATGGATAAAGACCATGATTCAAGCAATGAGGTAGCAATCTCATGCTCCATTTGCATCTGATAAACTTGCTCCTCCATGGCATCCATGGTACTCATCTCTTGAGTAACCGTTAGGGCATCTATATTGAGGTAGCATTTCTAGAGAATTTGTAGTCTTGGCAGTAGGACCAGTTGAAGTTCTTGCAAATTTTGTGTCTGGTTGCTTATCTCTGCCTCTAGTCTTGTAGACTAAAGTTGAAACCGGTGAGCAGTTTGGCCATATGTGGAGGAGTCATATGGCATCTTGAAGGTGCTAATAAATGACTGCATATTAGTTTGCTATTTGTCCTTCTCAATGAGAACATCATCATAGAATAAATGAGGTTGGCAAATCTTGCTGAGTAGTAGATTGCCTTCATCCATTGCATCTCTAATGTCCTTCTGTGTCTTCTGAAGATTAAACTGGAGCTCTGTTAACTTTCTCACCAAGGCAGTGTCCAGAGCCTTTTGATGTTCCTTCTTGGCATTTGCTTCTGCAACCTCTTCCAGGCTTTGCACCTGGTCTTCTACAACTATTCATCAGAGCTTCAATTGTGCAAGTGAGGAATCGGTACTGGGAAGGTTCATACCAGGTATCAAACTGGTAAGAGTGTCCACCGCAGCTTGGATCACATCTTGCTCCTTTTTCCTCCTTATCACTTCTAGACGTTCTTGAGCAACCTTAATGCTCTGTAGCAACTCTAATTCATTTGCAGACTAGAAGTCAATGGGACTAGTAATGTCAGTCAGTTTATCTGAACTACCGGTTTCCATTGAGGTCTCCACCTGTGTGCTCTTTACCATTGCTTCCTTGTCCTTGGTTTTTTGCTTATCTTCTTGAGCCTTCCTCTGCTCCTCTTCTTCTTTCTTTCTTTTCTCTTCTTCTTGTCTCTTCTCTTCATCTTTTCACCTCATCTCTTCTTCATCCTTCTTCTTCTCCTCTTCCTTCTTCCTCTTTTCCTCTTCCTGTTTCTTCTCTTCCTCTTTCTGCTTTTCCTCCTCTTTTCTCTTATCCTCTTCCTCTTTCCTCTTTTCCTCTTCTTTTCTCTTATCCTCTTCATCTGCCTATTTCTTGTTTTATGTTTCCTGTTGCTTTTTCTTCTTTTGCCTACTTCTCCTGTCCTATTCCTTCTGATGGTGTACCCTGAGAAACCTTTTCACCATCTAAGGTGTCAACATCAATGGGTTCTATTTGTTCAATGACTGGTTCCCCTTCACTATCATATACTTCATCCGGTTTTAATATTTTTGGTTCTTGCTCAGCC
Source organism: Cryptomeria japonica (assembly GCF_030272615.1). Lineage (NCBI taxonomy): Eukaryota > Viridiplantae > Streptophyta > Pinopsida > Cupressales > Cupressaceae > Cryptomeria > Cryptomeria japonica. Next base: position 263,045,662 of record NC_081409.1, on the reverse strand, counting down.
TTCTTGTTGGCTTGATGCACTTCATGAGTATGTACAATAGTCGTCATATGTAGATGAGTGTCTTTTTCAACATCATCAATTCTCCCTTCTAATAACCAGAGTCTTCTCCTTCTAGTGAAGAAGAGTCCTTTTTTTTGGTTAATGACTTCAAATAGCTCAGAATTGGACAGGTCAGGAAAGTATTGGGCAAATACTTTCTCCCTTATTTCATGTTCCTTCTCTATGGCAATGCACCATTTGTTGTCTAAAGAATTATACAAAGAATCTGGTGTCTCAGATCTAATTTCGGAAGGCGACCGGTCATTAACACATAAATACTTAATGATTTCCTGTTCAACTTCTTCCTTTTCATCATCATTGAAGTCATCAAAACAATCAATTAAATCATTCAACAATTTTCTCCTTATATTCTTTATAGTTCTTTGACAATGTGTCAAAGGTTTGTAAGAAGAAATATCAATATTTACCGGTGCAGATGTTGCCAGTTCATTCTTTGTCTTTTTCCTCGTTTGCCTATTCTTCTTAGGCAGTTCTTCTGACACAGTTTCTTCTAAGTCCGGTGTATTACTTTTTGTCATCGGCTTCCTCTCAAAAACTTTGGCGGGTGCAGCTTCCAGTTTCTTCTTAGCTAGTGACTGCTTGGTCACTTTGGTACTGGCTACAGTAACTAGTACCGATGCTAAAGGCACTACCTTTCCTTTCTTTTCTGAGGGTTCTACAACTGGTGTAACCCTTTCCAAATAGGTGATGGTTCTATTTGCCTTAGGATCAAGGGATGAGGTGATTAGGGTAGAAACATACTTGTCCAGCATATCATACATTATCTCATAGCCCATAGGCTCCACTTCTTCCTGTCTGGGCTCAACGGCCTCCATTATGCATTCATCCACTTTGATGGTGAAGCAGATGTCTTCCTCATACTTTTTGACTATATCACTAGATATTCTTACCCTTTGGTTCATTTTGCATCTGAACTCATCAAAGTATTTATTTAGTACTTCCGGATAGCCGGTTCCAACCGCTTGTAGACTTTCCTTGATTTGCTTTATCATCGGTTGGTCCGCAGACCACTGAATGTCACCTACTCTAGGAAAGTAGCCTTGGAAGTAAAAGAACAACCCAACCAGTGGTTGTCCGAACTTAAATCTCAGTGCATTGTCCTGTTTGATCGAATTAAGATTCAATAGAAGTTGTCTTTGTATACAAGTGCATAGATCAAATGATGCATCTTCCTTGATCATCCTGTAAGCGGCATTTACCACTATAGTAGAGACAAAATTAATTCTGGTAGCAGAGAAAATCTGGTAACCTATCACCATGCAAGTATACTTCACCAGATCATTCTTGATTGAGTTGATGGTCATTGCACATGAGTCGCTCACTAAACTGGTGAGCTTGGACATTTCAATCTTGCTGGCCTTCCTTAGGGCTGACACTTCCCCTGTGTTATAGAAACTGGTGATGGCATGAATTGCTTCTGGTGTAATATCATGCGTTTGTTAGGTCCCGGAGACAACTGAGAGGGGGGGATGAATCAGTTTTCTAATAAATTCAAACCAAAAACCATTTAACCAACTTAATGCTTAATACCAATAAACTAGTTAAGTATGTTGGTAGACAGTGTTAACAGTAAATTTCTATACCGGTAAAGATTAATGTATGAAACATAAACATAAAGTCATCCACAACACATAACACCAATTTTTGTACGTGGAAACCCTATAAGGGGAAAAACCACGGTGGGAAACCTTACCCACAATCAGATGATACTACTGCAGATAGTAAGTGTACATAAATGGGGTCTGCACATGCAGAAAGGCCAACAGCCTAGAGCTCACTGCTCAATCACAAAATGGGAGTAATATGACTATAGTTGGATGGTTAAATCCAATAAGAATGTACTGCACAAAATATCATCTTCATATGCTGGATTCAGTACCTGTGTAATGCTGATATGCTTCTACAAAAACCTACCTTCACCTTCAAATGATATCTTCATGTATACCTCTGCTTAATCTCAGATATACCTTCTCACAAACCTTTTTCGCATTCCACATTTGATCTTACAAATAAGATCTTACATTTATACCATAAGCTAAGACCAATTTTACTAGGTCAACTCTACAAGATATTACAAAAAACATTTTACAAACAATATAATATCCGATGCAATAACTGATTGAACATGTCGGCTAAATGCATTTACAATAATAATAAATCATCTCCATAGCGTGCCATGCTGATCTAGAAAAGATAAACCTGTCGGTGTAACCCTAGACCTATTTGCCGGTAAAAGCAAATATGCAAATATGAATATACCAATGATTAATTCTTCAAAACAAAGTGTCCACACGATGTTTTCTACATTACCAAGTGTCTTCCATATCATTCCAAGTGTCGATGAACATTATATCCTGCTAGTGAACCACATACCAATAACTGTGCAATAGTTACTTGCTTGCCGGTGAATGTTGTTGGATCTCCAAAGTGCTAGTGTTCTAGTAGGTGTTGACATCAATGACAAAACCATACCAAAATACCAACAATCTCCACTTTTGGCATTGATGGTAACACAAGATGGAAAAACCATCAAAGTGCCAAAACATAAATGCCAAATACCAAAAAACAAATAGTCTCTCCTAAACAACAATCTCTCCCCCTGGGAGCAACATGTGTTTATCCAAAGATTTATTTTCAATACCAATCTTTCTATCAATCTTTCCACAAAGATAATGAGTTTTTCCATAGATATCTCTTCCACTTTGACATCAAATGCCAAAGTTCATATACAAAATACCAATCAATTCAATATACCAACTACTCCCCCTGAGAAGTAGCTTCCTCATCAAAGACCAGAGTAAAAGATTTGTCTTTCAATTCTATCGGTTGATGACAATCATCAACTGTCTAAGTTTCTACCAGTGGTGGTGTGACTCCAAGCCGATCTCTGAGATATTCAAAAGTCTCCTTAGGCAAAGGTTGTGTGAAAATATCTGCAAGTTGTTATTTAGTATTCACATAAACTAGTTTTATCTCCTTTTCTTCAACTTTTTCCCTTAAAAAATTCAGTTTGGTAGAAACATGTTTAGTTTTAGAGTGTAATACCGGATTCTTAGATATATCAATTGCTGCAGTGTTATCACAATATATAGTAATAGGTTCCTTGCATTTTACCTTTATGTCTTTCAACATTTTCTTAAGCCATAGTACCTGTGTACAGTTAGTTGCTGCTGCAACATAATTCTGCTATTGATAAAGATGTACAACTCTATTTCTTACTCAACCAAGAAACTAATCTCTTTCCAAGAAAGAATGCTCCTCTAGTGGTTCTTTTTCTATCATCCATATCTCCTGTCCAATTTGCATCTGTGTATGCACATAGATCAAAATTTTCATCTCTAGGATACCATAATCCAAGATTTGCAGTGCCTTGTAAGTACCAGAAAATCCTTTTTATTGTTGATTCATGATTTTCCTTAGGATTAATTTGAAATCTAGAAACAATACATATTGCATTCATAATATCAAGCCTGGTTTGTGTCAAATACAGTAAACCTCGTATCATAGATTTGTATCTAGTTGGATTAATAGGTGTAGATTCATCCCTTTGAGATAATTTGTCATTTGTAGTCATAGGTGTGCTTACCGGTTTAGAGTTCTCCATCCCAAATTTCTTTAGTAATTCTTTCAAGTACTTGGATTGACTCAAAAATATACCTTTATTAGTCTGTGAAATCTGCAATCCTAAAAAGAATTTTATTTCTCCAATCATAGATTTCAAATTCTTGCTGCATTTTAATAGAAAATTCCTTACATAATCCATATTCTCCTCCAAAGATTATATCATCAACGAATACTTCTATAATCAAGATGTCATCATTAGTTACTTTGTAATATAAATTGTTGTCTGTATTTCCTTTAGTAAAACCAATCTTTAAAAGACACTTATCCAACCTTGCATACCGAGCTCTTGGGGCTTGTTTCAATCCATATAGAGCTTTTTTTAACCTACAAACCATATCATTGTCATTTGTTAAAGAAAATCCATTAGGTTGTTCAATATAGACTTCCTCTTCAAGATCTCCATTCAAGAATGCACATTTAATATCCATTTGATAAACTTTGTAGTTCTTGTGAGTTGAAAAAGCCAAGAATAATCTGATTGCCTCAATTCTAGCTACCGGTGCAAAGGTTTCATTGTAATCAACTCCTTCTTTCTAAGAATATCCCTTACACACTAGTCTTGCTTTATTTATGAAAACCTTACCATCTTCATCAAGTTTGTTTCTAAATACCCATTTGGTTCCAATTACATTTTTATCTTTAGGCTGGGGAACTAATGTCCAAGTATTATTTTTCTCAATTTGTCCTAATTCTTCTTCCATAGCTTTAATCCAAAATTTATCTTCACATACCTCATTGATAGATGATGGCTCAATTTGAGAAATAAGACATACCTCTTCATTTGCCAATCTTCCTCTTGTCATAACTCCTTTAAATTTGTTTCCAATTATCTGATCTTCAGAGTGATTCAATCTTACATACCAGGGTGTCTTAGTTTGTTGTTGTTCTTCAATTACTGTGGAATCCTTTGATGGTACTGGGGTAACTAGATCTTCATTCTGTACCAGTGGATTTAGTGTAGGTTCATTTATCACAATTTCTGTTGCTGGTTCAGAGTCTATATACCTTGAAGTTCCTTTGAATTGTTCATCAATCTTTACATTTGTACTCTTAACAATTTTCTGCAATCTCTTATTAAAACATCTATATGCCTTGCTCTTAGATGAATAACCAAGAAATATTCCTTCATCACTTCTAGGATCAAATTTACGAATATACTCATCTCTTCTAATATAACATTTACTTCCAAAAATTCTGAAATACTTAAGAGTAGGAGTATTACCAAACCATAGTTCATGAGGGGTCTTAATGGTTTCACCTTTGATGTGAACTTTGTTGAATGTATAGACAACAGTGCTAATTGATTCTCTCCAATACACATGTGGTAAATTTGCTTCAGATAACATACTTCTTGCTACATCCAAGATAGTTCTATTTTTCCTTTCAACAACTCCATTCTACTGTGGTGTCCGAGGTGCTAATAATTGTCTTCTGATTCCATTCACTTCACAGAATGTATTAAAGTCCTTAGATGTGAATTCTCGTCCTTGATCTAATCTTAAACATTTGATTTTCTTACCAGTTTCATTTTCAACCATTGCTTTGAACAGTTTGAACTTTCCAAGTGCTTCTGATTTTTCCTTGAGAAAAGTAACCCAACACATTCTAGAATAATCATCAATAACTAGCATGAAATATCTATCACCTTGTAAGCTTTTACTTCTAGCTGGACCACATAAATCAGTGTGAATTAAATCAAGAGCATTATTGGATTTTTCTAGAATACTTTTGAAACTAGCTCTAACTTGTTTTCCAAATTGACATTCCTTACAAATTGTATTATGAGGTTTCACAATTTTAGGTAGATCTCTAACTGCCTTGGAAGTATTGAATTTTACCATGCAATCAAAGTTTACATGACATAGTCTCTTATACCATAACCAACTTTCATCTATATGTGCAATCAAGCATGTCTTTTCACTATTATTCAAATGAAAGTTATTACCTCTAGTCTGATTACTGGTTGCAATTTTCAAACCAGTTCTATTCATGATTTTGCATTTTCCATTTTCAAATTGTAACTGAAATCCCTTCTCAACTAATTGACCAACACTTAAAAGATTATGCTTTAATCCTTCAACATAGTAGACATTGTTAGTGTTATGCTTACCATCAAGAGATATTGAACCCTTACCTTTGATTGAATAGGCTTTGTCATCTCCAAATCTTACTAAACCTCCATTGTATTCTTGAAAGTTCAAGAATTTACCTTTGTCTCCTGTCATATGATGTGAGAATCCTGAGTCAATGATCCATTCATCCTTTACTTCAACTTTAGCTGCTAGGGCTTGTTCTACCGGTTGAGCAATAGGTGTCGGTTGATCTTCTGTTATAGAAAGAGAAACCCATCCATTGTCTACTAGATCCTCATCAGAATCATTAGTCACACCTTCATCAACAATGTAACAAGATTTGTCTTTGTTCTTCTTAAATATGTATCTCTGATATTCAGGATTAGGCTTGTATGTTCTTCTAGCTTCTTCTCTTATTCTAGCATGTCTATCAGGACATCTCGAAGCCATATGACCAATCTTATTGCAGTTGAAACATTTAAAGGGTGCTTTACCTTCATACTTACTTCCAACTGGAACTTTTGGCATTTTCCTTGCAAATAGTGCTTCAAGTTCTTCAAGCTCTTCATTCTCCTTCCTAGTTTCTTCAAGTTCTCTTGCATAAAAGGCTTTCCAGTCTGATTTGTCAAATGATGGAGCAGATGATGTTGATGCTTTAAAGGCCAAATCTGTCTTTATAGTAGCAATAGAACCAAATTCCTCAATTTCAAAGGCTGAAAGTTTTCCAATCAATGTATCCCTAGTTACTGATGTATTAGGCATTCTTCTTGACTCATTTATAGTAGTAACCTTCATTTTATATTCTAGTGGCAAACCTCTTAAGATTTTTGAAACAATTTTATCCTCACTTAAGGTTCCTCCACAACATTTAATACCCAAAACAATTTTATTTACTCTTTCCATAAAAGTAGAAATCCTTTCATCTTCTTCCATTTTCAGATGTTCATACCTGACTCAGAAGCTTTCAAGTTTTGCAATTTTGATTGTGGAATCTCCTTCATTCAGTGTTTCCAAATGATCCTAAATAGCTTTAGCAGTAGACCTATCTGATAATCCCATGATTTGTTGATCTCATAATGCGCTCAGAAGTGCTTCTCTTGCTTTGCAATCATTCTCGTCATCTTTAGTTAAGGTAGTTCGAGCCGTCTGACCAGCTACAACAGTAGTATAGCCATTCTTTGTAACTTCCCAAATGTCTTTACCAATGCAATTCAGATGTGTCTCCATCCTAATCTTCCATATCTCATAGTTGGTTCCATCAAGTTTAGGACTGTCCTTCCTAAAATAATTAATAGACATTCTCCTCAAGTTTTTGAACTTCTGCAAAAGAGGACTGAGCTTTGATACCAATTGTTAGGTCCCAGAGACAACTGAGAGGGGGGGATGAATCAGTTTTCTAATAAATTCAAACCAAAAACCATTTGACCAACTTAATGCTTAATACCGATAAACTAGTTAAGTATGTTGGTAGACAGTGTTAACAGTAAATTTCTATACCGGTAAAGATTAATGTATGAAACATAAACATAAAGTCATCCACAACACATAACACCAATTTTTGTATGTGGAAACCCTATAAGGGGAAAAGCCACGGTGGGAAACCTTACCCACAATCAGATGATACTACTGCAGATAGTAAGTGTACATAAATGGGGTCTGCACATGTAGAAAGGCCAACAGCCTAGAGCTCACTGCTCAATCACAAAATGGGAGTCATATGACTATAGTTGGATGGTTAAATCCAATAAGAATGTACTGCACAAAATAGCATCTTCATATGCTGGATTCAGTACCAATGTAATGCTGATATGCTTCTACAAAAACCTAGCTTCACCTTCAAATGATGTCTTCATGTATACCTCTACTTAATCTCACATATACCTTCTCACAAACCTTTTTTGTATTCCACATTTGATCTTACAAATAAGATCTTACATTTATACCATAACCTAAGACCAATTTTAGTAGGACGACTCTACAAGATATTACAAAAAACATTTTACAAACAATATAATATCCGATGCAATAATTGATTGAACATGTCGGCTAAATGCATATATAATAATAATAAATCATCTCCATAGCATGCCATGTTGATTTGGAAAAGATAAACCTACCGGTGTAGCCTTAGACCTATTTGCCGATAAAAACAAATATGCAAATATGAATATACCAATGATTAATTCTTCAAAACAAAGTGTCCACATGATGTTTTCAAAATTACCAAGTGTCTTCCATATCATTCCAAGTGCTGGTGAACATTATATTCTACTAGTGAACCATATACTAGTAACTGTTCAATAGTTACTTGCTTGCCGGTGAATGATGCTAGATCTCCAAAGTGCTAGTGTTCTAGTAGGTGTTGACATCAATGACAAAACCATACAAAAATACCAACAACGTCCACTCTAAGTACATCTTATCACCGTGTACCCTGCTTAGGATAATGCAAATGTGATCATCCAAAAATTCTTCAAGAAAGTAAACTGCATTAAGAAGTTTCTTCTTTTCCAGAATGCTAAATTCCGATTTAATCTTCTTATCCTTCCCATAGAACAAACTTAACTCGGAGTTCATCACAAGAGACCCTAGGTCTTCGATTTTGTGGTCTATGTAATCGGAGATGCCTTCATCCACTATAATACCATTAGGTACTTGAGATAGGGCATTGTATTTTGACTTTCATTGAATGAAGTCCATAGAATCAATGGGTGCACTAGAGCTATCATGTGATGCGAAAGCCATGATAAATAGAGAATTATGAAAAATACCTTCGTAGATAGAAATTTAAGGCTTCATAATTTGAACTTCACCACACACTCCTTTGGTTGCAGAGATACCGCTTTGCATTCTACACTCCAACAAATATTTACTTTAGATTCTTCTTCAAGATTTTGATAAATTCTTTGAGTCGTAGTGTAAATCAATTTTCTTCACTTTGCACTTGAAAAAATTCTTCGCTCGTAAAATGATAAGTGAGAAATGATTCGAAATTTCCTTTTAAACAGGTTCTCCACCTACCATAATAAATGCTCCACTTTTAGAGCGTAAACCCTAATTTGCCTTTTACCATTTTTGGTCTTCTGTCAACTAATAGGTATCTCATACTAGTTAAGGTCTTTTACTGGTGTCAACCGGGGGTTCAAGATATTACATTGTTTTCTCCCCCTAAGCTTTTTGTAGCTTAGTTTGTCGATTCTGAAATTTCCACACTAGGTGCAGAAACTAGTTCTTCTTGCAACACTCCTGGTTTCTTTTTCCAGGTTTTCTTCATATTATCTTGAACAGTTTCAATATCAATATTTCCTTTTGGAGTGATCGGTATGTCATCCGATATGTTCTTTCTTGTTCTGCAGAATCTATCAATGTGATCTAGTTTGTTGCAATGATAGTAGACCATTCTGGGTGCTCTCCAAGGTCCATTATTCATGTTTCCTTTCTTCCTTCTACATGTTGCAGCAGTGTGACCATGACCATGACAAATCACATAGATTGCTCTCCATCTAGTTTCCGCTTGATAGCCATCACTACTTGACTGATGACTATAGGTATTAAACCAGTTTGGGTTTCGGTTTCCAAAGGGTTCAGGAAAAATTCCTTCATTCCTTTAAGGATACCTTCCAGTATTGTGCTTGACAGACCTGCATTGAAATGCTCTATGCCCAAACTTGTTGCATGCATAACAATTACCATTGAATCTATTGGATCTAGGCTTATCATTTAGAAAATAAGGAAAATTATTGTAAGCCTTACTTCTACATACACTAGCAATGTGTCCTTCCTTGAGATAGTTAAACCAAACAAGTTTAAACTTTTTCTTACCTTTATCCTTTGATGTCGGTTGTTTCTTTGATGCTCCATCTTTTGTTCCAGAGGTCTCACCTTTCTCATGACCAGAGTAACCAAGTCCATTAGTATTCTTGACAGGTTTGACTGATTCAAGCTTTTGCTCTAGCTTAACAATACTATTGTTGAACTTAGCAAGTATTTCCTTTGATTCTGATAGTTATTTGGAAATAGCAGCATTTGTTTCCATCAAGTTTGCATTCTCGGAGATGGCTATGTTCAATTCTCCTTGCACTTCTTCTTTTTCCTTTTTTCTTTCATGAAGGTGAGCGGTAAGTGCACTGATCTCTTGCTTTAGCTTGGAGATTTCATGATCTTTGTCTTTTACCAGATCTTCAGCTTTCCTCCAGTTCTCAAGGTCTTGGCACATTCGAATAGTCAGTCCTTCCAACTCTTTTCTTAGGTTGGAATTGGATTCATTCAGCTTTTCTACTTCTTGAATTAGGGCTTCCATGTCTGCTTCATCAGAAGAACTATTTTCAGATAGCTCCATTAGTTTTTCAGCATGCTCTCTTCTTTTTTCTCAAGAGGCCTTATATTTGACCATAAGTTCATCATAGGTTTTCTCAGACTGATTGAGCCAATGAGTAAGTTCCCTCATAGTGTATTCCCCCATGTATCTCTTTCCAAGTGGTTAGACTTATAGAAAGGTTGGCTCTGATACCAACTGATGAATACTAAGAGGGGGGGTGAATTAGTATGCCAAAAAATATTGTACTTAAACACTTTACTAGTCTAGCAGTAAACTGGTAAAATAGTTTAGTAAACAAACTGGTTAGCACACATGCAAACCAAATAGAAAATAATGCATTCACCCACAGAAGCACAATCACCATAACACAAGAGATTTTGATGTGGAAACTCAAATGGGAAAAACCATGGTGAGGTGAAACTCACAAGTAACTATCTGCATAATAGGAACCAGACCGGTTAAGGTCAGACCGGTTAAGATCATACAATGTTCTTTACCAAAATAGATCCTATTAGGAATCTCAATCTCCATTAGGAGATAAGTCCAATTAAAGACTACCTTGCTAGAGGATTTTAGATCCACATCTGTGAACCACCTTGTTAGAGGATTTACAAAAGGCTTTTTGGGCCTACTCGGTTAAGGGCTTCACACTTGTTGAAGATGTGAGTAATAAACAAGTGAGTGATCTAGAAAATAGCACAGATTGCTTGGTTAGATCCTTGATAGCTCGTTCCTAATGCATTCTAGCATTACTTCAGTCTCCAACACATTCACACTCTACCTTCTCTCACAAACCTAAACTTCTCTTCTATAATCACACTTACAAAAACTCATCAACCACCTTAAACCCTAGCAACACCCTAAAACCCTAGACATGATGTCCTTATAAAGGAATCTGATTTCATGTCGGTCCAATAGGTTTACAATACAATTTTCTAGGTTTAGTGCATCTAGACATATTTGGTAACATGACACAAAAAGCACTGCCAGAGTGTCGGCACCGCAAAACAATCGGTGGATGGTAACTCATCGCAAAATGCCAGTTGGTAGCTCATCACAAGAGTATTACCGGTTCATACAAAATACCGGTTTAAGCAAAATACTAGTTGCTAGTTTGACAAAATAAAGACTGGGAAATATGAGTTGTGCCACTTCATTCCTTCATACCGCTTGAGATCCTTGAACCACTTGGGGTCTTCATACCGCTTGAGACTGGTAAACACTTTCTACAAAACACCGATAGTCTAAAGACTATAATACATCATACCAGTTGGAACAAATATCGGTTTAGCTTTAACTCATACATACAAAAAGTGATCTCAAATCAAGTGTGTGTCCATCAATGACAATCACAACATCAATCATAAAAAATGCCAACACTTTGAGGCACTGTAAGAAGTTACTAAAAATTTGATCAACCAATGATGTGAGCCTTTCCAATCCAAGATCTCTGAGTTGATTTTCTATCTATTAGCCAACCAAGAAAATGAGAATAGAAACCTATCAAGCCTTTCAGAGATAGCATCAACTCCACATCTCGTGTTGTTCCACGTGAAGACCCCATTACCTAGTTTGACATCAACAATATTCAAGCTATCAATACTAGCTCAAAGGACATTAAATGAAGGATCCAACCTAATGATCCCTCCTCTTTTCTCCTCCAAACTAAATACAACATTAGAGTCCCAAACAAAAATCTAGGAAAGAAAGGGTTCAAGAGAACATACAAATTTAATATGCTCACAAAGCTTCAACTTGCCCACAAAATATGTGGGAGCATTAAAATTAGTAAATAACAAAATTTAACCTAAATCCAAGAAGGAAGTAACCATAGTGCTGGATGACCAACTCGAAATCCACTAGGGAGGAGTAACCTTTCTTGGATCCCAAAAACATACCATAGCACTAGAACTGCCATGGGCCCCCACACATTGACAAGAGCTGGAAGGCCAAATCCTAGTCCAACTTTATCCAATAATCCCTCTACAGAGAATTTAGTTTCCCAGATAAAGATAATATCAAGAAAATGATACTTAATTAGATCGTGAATATCCTTTTGTCTAGGGATGTTATTCATACCTCTAACATTCCAAGATAGCACAATATTTTTTTAGTCTGTGGAAAGTGAGAGTCAATGGACTTCACTAACCTTGATTGCACCAAGGATTCCCCAATTAATTTTACCTTTTCCTAGTCTTTCTTACAACCCATGTTTAAAAGCTTCTCTATAGGTCCCTTTTTTAGTGTTTTATGTTGTAAGCCTTACTGATATGTGGTGACTGATCATACTAGTAATGTACACTCATTATGTATCCTCGTTAGGGTTCAAGGTTTTTTTATTTGTATCTGCATATAATTGTTAATTTGTATTTGCTCTGGATCTGCCTAAACCCTAACAATTGGTATCAGAGCCATGTATTTCTGTAAATTGGCAAGGACTTTCAGATTTGAGTGCAAGCAATGGAAGAAACCAAATTCAAGTTCAAGAAGTTCAACAACCAAAATATCAGTTATGGAAAATGCAAATGGAGGATTACTTGTATCAAAAGGACCTATGGCAGCCATTGCAAAGAAAGTCAAAGAAATTGACTGCAATGTCAGATTCAAAGATTAGGATATTCTGGACATAACGACACTGGGAACCATTCACTTGTGCCTTGCACTGTCTGCAGTATTCAATATATCAAAAGAAACAGTGACTTTAGATCTAATGGCGGAACTGGCTAAATTGTATGAGAAACCCCCAACTTTGAATAAGGTATTTCTTATGAGGATCCATAGTAGATCATTTAAATGAATTTAATACAGTTACTAGCCAATTGAATTTTTTAAAAGTTAACTTTGATGAGGAGGTCAGGGGTCTATTAATTTTATGTTATTTTCTATAAAGATGGAAAAGCTTGGTTATGGGTACAAGTAACTCTGTCTTTGGTTTAAATACTTTGAAATTTGATGATGTTGTTATTGTTATCCTAAGAGAGGAAATGTGATGGAAAAGCACAAGTGAGACATCAACATCATTCAGTATTGTTTTGAATGTAGAGAATAGGGGAAGATCAAAGGAAAGGGGAAAAGGCCCTGGGAACAAGAAGTCATGGTGGAAGTCAAAAAAAGGATGCTCTCAATCTAGAGGAAGAAAGGATTGCTGGTACTACAAAAAGATAGAACATTTAAAGAAAGATTGTTGGTCTAGGAAAAACAAAAAAGGAGACAGAAATGAAGATGACAATAAGGAAGATAATGTTGCAAGTAATACTTCACAAGATGCCTTAATTTTGTGTTTATATAATGTTTTTGATTCTTGGGTAATAGATTCAGGGGCTTGATTTCATGCCACACCCCATAAAAAATATTTTCTACATTTATTCAAGGTGATTTTGGACAAGTATATTTGAGTGATTATGAGCCGAGTCAGATTGTTAGAAAAGGCAACATAAAGATCAAGTTGTAGAATGGAAATGATTGGTTGTTGCAGGAGGTAAGGCATGTTTCTAATTTAAGAAGAAATTTAATTTGTGAAGGACAACTAGGCAGTGAAGGCTTCATAGTTACCTTTATAGACAATGTCTAGAAGGTCAGTAAAGGTGCATTAGTAGTAGCTAAAGGTGCAAAGGTAGGAACATTGTATTTTTGTACTAGTAGTACTTATTCTACCTTAGTTGCTATAGAAAATGTTGTTGCAGGGATAGCTACAATAGATGTTGCAATGACAAATTAAAAATTATGGCACCATAGACTTGGGCACACGAGTGAGAAAGGGATGAAAATCCTTCACTCTAAAAATTTGTTGCCAGGATTGAAGTAGATTGATTTAGAATACTATGAAAATTATGTCTATGGTAAATAGAAAAGAGCTAGATTTCTCAAGGCTAAGAAAGAGAAGAAGAGTGAGAAATTATAGCTTATGCATTCAGATGTATGGGAACTGGCTCAGGTATCATCTCTTGGTGGCTGTTGTTATTATGATATTTTTATAGATGATGCAACCAGAAAAACATGGGTATATTTCCTAAAATAGAAATCAAATGTTTTTGAAACTTATAAGAAATGAAAATCTTTGGTTGAGAATGAGATAGAAAAAAAGTTGAAGTGTCTTAGATTTGATAATGTAGGCAAGTATTGCAGTAAAGCATTTGAAGATTACTCTTCTTTCAATGGAATCTGAAGGCAGAAAATAGTTTCAGGAACCACACAAGAAAATGGTGTGTTTGAGAGAATGAAGAGGACCATCATGGAGCGTACAAGGAGTATGAGATTGTATGTTGGACTAACCCTACAATTTTGGGAAGATGTTGTACATCTTGTTGTTTGTTTGATAAACAGAGGACCTTCAAATCCTTTGGATGGTGGAATTCCAGAGGAGGCATGGACTGGTAAAAAGGGAAATTATTTTATTCTAAAAGCCTTTGGTTGTGAATCTTTTGTCCATGTTGATAAAGAAAATAGAAGTAAGCTTGATGCTAAATCTAAAAAATGTACCTTCATTGGATATGGAATGGATGACTTTGGTTATTGATTATGGGATTTTGAAAATCAAAAAATATTTAGAAGTAGAGATGTTATACTCAATGAGAGGGTCATGTATAAAGATCAAATGCAGGAAAGGAAGCATGGATAGGTCAAAAAGGAATATGTGATGCTGGATGAGATTCCTAAAAATAAAATGCCATTCATACCTGATGCTCAACAACAATAAAATATCCCACAAAGTTGTGCAAGTGTTAGACACTAATACATTTGGCCTAAAATTCTGACAGAGGTTTCTGATGGAGAAGGTATATTGTGATCAAATTTGATTTTTTTTTGAAAAAAATCCTGATTTTGTCAGAATTCCGATGATAATGCAACATTTTTTTTTGATGGAGAAGGAATTGGAAATGACATTTGTGTTTTTTTAGAAAAAGTACCCGCATTCATTGAAATTCCGATGACCGCGGGCATTACTTTAAAAAAAAAAAAAGACCAAGTCATTTCATAAGTCCCGCCTCTTCCTAGCTATACTACTAGTGTATGGCCTGATCAGGATGCATTCGATCGATATACCGATGCGCTCAACTAAACAAAGAGATCAAGTTAGGCACTCTTTCTCATATGAAAAGGGATAGGTCATTTATGAGCTAATTAGATGACTGTGGGACAAAGAGATTGGATCAGGTCGTTTATGCACTCTATCGACTGGGGAGAAAGAATAAATTTAATTCACATGACATCAGGGCTCGACCTCCTAATTGTAGTCACTACTCAGATGTTTGAAGGAGATAGCTTCTTGTTATAATGCATTATGTTCCTTGCCCACATCTCTCTTCTAGATGGATGCTTTGACACTACGATGGAATAAACTGAATTGAGTCAAATGGTTGGTTCCTGGTAGGACCTTTATGCCACAAATGCTCCAGCTGCAGAATGAAGTGGTTCCTCCCATGCTGATTCCTGTGAAAGAATACAAATCGATTACGTGCTCAAGAAGTCATGGGTGGGGGTCTAGTAAGTCAAGAAGTTATTGTTGGGCCATACCCCGATGAACATGAATGAGGGAGGAGGACATAGGTTCCCTGTGCCAGTTTAATTGCTGTAGGAATATGTTTGTCAGGGCGGCCATTTCAATTATCATTGTTTCACTCTAAATTGGGAATTACAAGATCCGGTTGAATAAAAAAGGTAGGGTATGATCAGCAAATTCATTGTTATACATATTCAAATATTTAGATTCAAAGTTTATTATATATTTATCAGATTAATTATCAATAGCAGAGATGGTGAGAGGTTTCTGTAATATGATATGATCAATTTAAAAGAAGAATTTCTTACAAGACCTAAACCATTGAACAATCCTACAATCATGTATTGATTACACTGCATTTTAAATAATGAACAATATAGTAAGCCTGAAACATATTAACACTACTTTCCATATTTAAAATATATCCTAATTAAGGAGAGGGATGACCTAAACCTGCATGATCGAGTGCCATTATGTAAAATATATCCTAATTATGGATGATGGTATATATAGTTGTGACAGAAAATCCTTGCTACAGAACCATGAGAGCACTATGTAGTGATCGAGTGCTATTTTTGTTGATGTTTTGGAAGGGAGCATAAGTGTACCATTAGGAAGGTGGTATAAAATGGAAGCTGAGGGGTATAAGGTTATGAGGTGTGGGTTAGGATAAGATAGGGAGGTAAGTGATGAAGGATGTAATGGTGAAAGAGTAAGTTAGGATATGTTAGGGGTTTGGAAGGTAGGAAAGTGAATGGGAGGAGATAAAAGGATGTGAAGGATGGAATGGAGCTAGGTAGGTGAAGTAAAAGTAAGTGTGTATAAGATAGGGGATATGAAAGGTAGATGGAAGGTAATAATGATAGGAAGTGAGGTAAAGGTTATGAAGTGTGGGTTAGAAAATAGGGTGTAGGAAATGGAAGGAAGGGTCATATCACTTTGAGAGTTTTCACCAAGATGAGTAGCCCGAGTATGGACCTCAAATCTTACAAGCCATGAGGCTCCACTTGTATTAGAGAAGCACATACTTGCATCTTGGGAGCTTATTAGGAGTTCTCCTTGAATTTGGGAAATACACATAGAGGAGATAGAATATTGATCAATACACATTACCTAGCCTCATCATGCATAAATAAAAGAGGTATAGACTATAGCAAGAACATATCATGAGCCAAAGTATCATATTCGAGAGTTGCTTCATCTCCAATCCTCTAAATTTTTATGATCCACAAATGGGGTTGAGGATAAGTCTTGGTTACTTATCTTGGACTTATGCTTTGAGTTGCATCTATATGTGAGCAACCTAAAGGCATAATTTTTAATGCAATTTTTGGGAGGACTTGATTCTATCTTGTGGTACTGGGAGGATAAAATGCACCAACTCACATTGGAAACCCTCTCCAGATACCATTTTGGAGTGCTTCAAAGTGTGTTCTATTTCAAAATATTTTTGACAGAGATGCATAGATGAGTTTCACAATTTACATAATAATGTTTCATAGTAGCTCAACATGAGAGTTAGTTTTTGGAGTTCTTGTAGTTTGTAGATTACATTCAAGACAAGTTACTTGTCAATTATTTCATTAGGGGTGGAAAGCCCAAAATTTCAGTTTTCCTACACATGGCCAATCCAAATGACTTTAGGGTTTCTATGGAAAAGTCTCTTATGGAAAAGGAGGTACATGGGAGGACACAAGACGCATGAGAGAAGTTTGTAACCTTGATGAAGGGATTAAAGTGTCCATAGGCCTCCCCATCCTTCAAAGGATAATTTAGACTTAATATATGATTTACAAAGAAAAATCCAATAGTATCAATATTAGGGACAAAGGTCTAAAGAATACTAGGGGCCATAGGGTAGTCACATGTGACCATCATCGACACAAGGATATTTTAGATATGAGAGACTATAGGGCTATCAAGCTAGGCCTTCTATGACTCAAAAACCTTTTAGGGGAGAATCTAGTGTTTTTAGTAGTTAGGATCTTCTAATTATGGTGGGGCCTAGCCAACATAGGGTTATATGAGAGGCACATGTTATGTATATGTTAGTATCAGACAGAGAGTGCCCACAAGGTTTTAGAGCAGGTGGGCACCATCCTAGGATGTCAAAGTAGATAGTTGATATGTGGGTCCTTACCCTCCCAACCACTCAACATATACCACCATGGGTCTTTACCCTCCCAAACACACAAAGGTCAAAGGAAGATTCACTGCTGCAACACTCACTTTTTGTGATAGTCTCAGGCACTTAGGATAGTCACTCCTTTTGTGGCCATTCTTCTTCACACAACACTCTCTAACATTAATTATGATGATAGTGTACCTGCTTAAACCTTCCACCAACACCTAACTCAATACCAAACTCTTTCCCAATCTTGCTAATGGAATAATTAACTCAACTCACTATGAAATTGTGATGGTCAATGCAAGGTTTAGGACAATAGTAATTAGGATCTTCTAATTATTGTGGGTCCTAGACAACATAGGGTTATATGAGACAAGGGTAAGTTCAATAGTGATGTGTATTATATTGTCATCAAAGTTTCATGTTAGTGTTACTTTGTATCAGCATTAACCACTTATTGTCATGGGAATCAACTAATAGACAACATAGATATATTTTATCATCAACCTAATTTTTTTTCACCAAAGGGATAAAAATTTATTAAACACAACGAGAATTACAAAGCAAGAAAGTAGATACATAACCTTATCTAATCTCGATTTGCATAACCTAAGAAGGTAGATACAACTAAATAATCTTGAAAGAATTGCATGTGAAGGGCACTATTAGAAAATAACTTTATGTACCATGCTAGTCTATGTAGCTACTACTAATTATTTCATAGAATTAGATACTTGTGTTAGAATGTGTTGAAATAGTAGCTAGCTCGAATAGGATAGACCCTATAAATGTAACTTGTAATTTGAATATACCTTGAAGTGTGCAATATGGAAGGTTTGTATTATTAATCTCCTGCCCATTTGTTAATTTAAAAGATGATATCTTTATTAAATATCTCTTATATTAAATATCTTTATTAACTTGATTTCTCCTTCAATTCTTGATGAATGCTTGATTGCCTGTTCACTTGGAATTGAATTGATTTTATAATTAAGAGATCACTTGAATTGTAGGTAAGCCCTTTCAAATGAAAGGGTAGGCTTCCTTTTATACCTAATATATGTCTTGAAATAATTTTATCCTGATGGATTTAAATTAAAGTACTTTCTCTTCTATCTGGTATTGGTGGAGCAGAGGTTGCATTGTATTGTCCTAGGATACATATTTTCGCAGATACAACACAAGTTAAATGTATCACAGAAAATAGAGAAAGAACTTTAATTTAATGCCATCATGATAAAAGGATTTCAAGACAGATAAATGATATGCATCTACATCTATTTGGAAGGCATTACCCAAACAGTGCAGTCAATCAGTCACCTTTGAAAAGAAAGTGGTATGATGAAATATTTAGGCATAAAATAGATGAAATGCACTCCATACTACTGCTGCACAATATTTTGGTCGATGATATTTTTAAAATAGTAAAGGAAGCTGTATGGAACAACCAAATTCTTATCATTATAAACAATGAATATTTTAAGATGTTTTTATGATGTGTAAGTTGAGAATATTTTATGAAAGGTCCCTAAATGAATACACTTTAAACTGATTTTAGTAATGACTATCGGATGTAGACAAAATGAATGCTTTTTAGATTAGGATGGTAGATAAAATCTACTATCAAAAGGTTGCTTTGGAAATTATATGATTCAAAACTAAGGAAATGCAATTATTCACAAGTTTTAACCTTCTTAGATGCAAAATCCCTTATTTAGCCTCTCACAAACCCCTAAAAGTAGGGTTTCTCATATACCCCTCTTCCAAACAATATACCTTCCAAATGATGATGGATTCACCTTTCATTTGAAATTTCTAAACTCTATCAATCATAAAATGTGCCCCTCCTTAAGGTGGATTTGCTACTGCTGCTCCATAGCAAGCAATTTCTCCACTCTTACATTCACTATTTTGGTGAGCACCCCAGTTCTCCACCCAATCTGCACATCAAACTATTAGTAATTTATTATACATGTTAGAGGAGTGTCATCCTATGAATATTAGGCCTTTTACATTCATGGAATGACCATTCTCATTGTAAATCAACCAAATCAAATGCCAAATTGCACAAATCTATTAGAATAGTCAATGCAACTAGTCTACAGTCTGAGACAAATGGATTATCAATGCATCTTCCCTACAAATAAGATGTTCAAGGTCTCTTCAATGTGTTAGGAATTCTAATACACACTCAAGACAAAGTTGATAAATACTAAGAGGGGGGGGTGAATTAGTATCCCAAAAATCTTTGCACTTAAACACTTTGCAAGATTGAGAGTAAACCGGTAAAACAATTTAGCAGACAAACCAGTTAACAAACATGCAAACCAAATAGAGGATAATGCATTCACCCACAACAGCACAAACACCATAACACTAGATATTTTGACGTGGAAACCCAAATGGGAAAAACCACGGTGAGATGGAACTCACAAGTAACTATATGCAGAATAGAAACCAGACCAGTTAAGGTCAGACCGGTTAAGGTCTTATAATGTTCTTTACCAGAACAGATCCTATTAAGAGTCTCAATCTCTATTAGGAGATAAGTCTGATTAAGGACTACCTTGCTAGAGGATTTTAGATTCACAGATGTGAATTACCTTGTTAGAGGATTTAAAAGAGGCTTTTGGGCCTACCCAGTTAAGGACTACAGACTTGTCAAAGATGTGAGTAATCAACAAGTGAGTGATCTATCAAATAGAATAGATTGCTTGGTTAGATCCTTGATAGCTTGATCTTAATGCATTACAGCATTACTTCAGTCTTCTATACATTCAAACTCTATCTAACTCTTCACCTACCTTGAACCCTAGCAACAACATCAACCTCAACAACAACAACCTTAGAACCCTAGACATGATGTCCTTATAAAGAAATCTGATTTCATGTAGGTCCAATAGGATTACAATACAATTTCCTAGGTTCAATGCATCTAGACATATTTGGTAATACGACACAAAAAGCACCGCTAGAGAGTCGACACCGTCAAATGATCGGTGGATGGTAACTCATCACAAAATGCCGACTGGTAACTCATCATAGAGCATTACCGGTTCATACAAAATACCAGTTGCCAGTTTGTCAAAATGAAGACTGGTAAATATGTGTCATGCTGCTTTAATCCCTTGTACCGCTTGGTATCCACGAACTGCTTGGGGTCGACATGCCGCTTCAGACTGGTAAACACATTCTGCAAAACATCAATAGTCTAAAGACTATAATACAACATACCAGTTGGAACAAATACCAGTTGTTCTCTAACTCACACATATAAAGAGAATCTTAATGCAAGTGTGTGTCCATCAATGACAATCACAACATGAACATCAAAAATGCCAACAATCTCCCCCTTTGGCATTGATGGCAACACTTAGGAAAATAAAATTTTGACATCTAAGTGTTTTACAACAAAAACATGCTATTAGCAAAATTGCTCCCCCTAAGCATATACACTATCCCTTTAACAATATGATGTATAAAATTTTTGCATATAGAGCATAAACATTGAGGTATCAGAGCATATATCAAAGCATATAGCAAAATTTTAAATCCACATACTTCTCCCCTATACTTTTCCAAAATAGATAGAGTACTATACTTCTCCAAAATAGATAGAGTACTTCTCCCCCTTTGCCAACAATGACAAAGTACCGCTAAACAACCCTATTTCCATTTGATATTAAAATAATAAAATTTTATGACAACAAGGAATAATACTTGTAAAAAATAGATTTATAGCCCTGCAAAAATTGTTTCATCGATAGAGACCAGGACTCAAGTAGGGAGGTGGCTACTTCTTTCTCTATTTGCATCTGGGAGACCTATTCTTCCATGGCATCAACTGTGCTCATCTCCTATGTAACTATCAAGGCATCCACATTCAGATAGCACTTCTGAAGAATTTGCAGAAGTGGAAGTAGAACCAGTTGTAGCCCCGCAAATCTCTAGACCGTGTGCTAATCTCTTGCTCCATTTTGGCTGACTGGATGTGAAATCGGTGAACGGTTTGCCCATAAGTTGAAAAGGAATCATAAGGTGTCTTGAATGTACTCATGTATGACTGTAAGTCTATTTGAAGCTTTTACTTCTAAGCTAGCACATCATCATAGAATAGATGGGGTTGATAGATTTTGCTAAGTAGCAAATTTCCCTCATCCAAAGCATCCCTTATATCCTTTTGTTCTTTCTTCAGTTCATTCCGGAGCTCATTAAACTTCTTCACCAAAGCTATATTGAGAGCTTTTTGATGCTCCTTGACATTAGCCTCTGCTGCCTCTTCAAGGCTCTACACCTGATCATCTACTATTATGGATAGGAGCTTAAGTCTAGCTAGTGATGAATCGGTGTTTGGAAGATTTGTACCAGGTATCAAACTAGTAAGTGTGTCCACAACCACTTGAATTACATCTTGCTCCCTCTTCCTCCATATGTTTTCAAGGTGCTCTTGAGCTACCTTGATGCTCTGCATTAGCTTTGATTCACTTGCAGACTGGAGATCGATAGGACTGGTGAGGTCAGCCGGTTTGGCTTGACTCCCGATTGCCTTCGGAGTCTCCATCTGTGTGCTCTTCGTCACTTCTCCTGCCTTGTCCTCTTCCATTTTCTTCTTCTCTATTTCCTTCTTCTTCTCCTATTCCTTATCTTCCACTTCCTTCTTCTTCCTCTCTACTTCCTTCTTCTTCCTCTCTGCTTCCTTCTTTTTCTCCTATTCCTTATCTTCCTCTTCTTTCTTTTTCTTTTCAGCTTCTTGCTTCTTTTTCTCCTCTTCATCTTTCTTTTTCTTCTCCTCTTCATCTTTCTTCTTCTTTTTCTCCTCTTCATCTTTCTTCTTTTTCTCCTCTTCATCTTTTCTTCTCTCATCTTTTCTCTTCTCTTCCTCTTTTCACTTTTCCTCATCTTCATCCCTTTTCTTTTTCTCTGCCTATTCCCTAGCTACTTCCTGTCTGTCCTTGGCTTGCTCATTACCCTGTTCATCCTGTTGCTCCTATCCTATTCCCTTAGAAGGTATGTCCTGAGTAACATCTTCTATGTCCAGGGCATTGACATCAATAGTGTCGATTGGTTCTACAACCAGATTTCCTTCATCATCAAATGGTTCATCTAGTTTGGATATAACCAGTTCTTCCTCAGCTTGTTGGTTAGTAAGACGTGCTTTGTGAGTCTAGACAATAGTTACCATATACTGATGAGTGTCCTTTTCAACATCATCTACTCTTCCTTCTAACAGCTAGAGTCTTCTTCTTCTAGTGAAGAAGAGTCCTTTATTTTGGTTAATAACATCAAATAATTCAGAATTTGACAGGTCGGGAAAGTATTGAGAAAAAACTTTCTCCTTAATTTCCTATTCCTTTTCTATGGCAATGTGCCATTTATTATCTAATGCCTTATACAAAGAATTCAGTGTCTGAGATTTAATCTCTGATGGCGACAGATCATTTGTACACAAATAAACAATAATCTCGTATAGTACTTCTTCTTTCTCCTCATCACTAAAATCATCATAGTAGTCTACTAAATCATGTAATAATTTTGTCCTAATATTCTTTATTGTTCTTTGATAATGTGTCAAAGGTTTATATGAGCAGATATCAATATTTACTAGCGTAGATGCTAACGGTTCATTCTTTGTTTTCTTTCTTGTTTGTCTTGCCTTCTTGGGATGCTCCTCAGACGTAGTTTCCTCTAAGTCCGGAGAGTTGATTTTTGTCTTCCTTTTCCTCTCAAAGACTTTAGCCAGTGCTACTTCTAGTTTATTTTTGGCTAGTGGCTGCTTGCTTACTTTTAGAGTTGCAGTAGTAACCGGTGTGGATGCTGCAGGCACTGCCTTTGCCTTCTTTACTGCAAGTTCTTTTCCTTTCATTGTTGGTGGTTCCTCAACCGATGCTATCCTCTCTAGGTAGGTGCCGGTTCTCTTCACCTTAGGATCAAGCAGTGAGGTAATAAGGGTAGAGGCATACCCTTCCAGCATATTGTAGATCACCTCATAGCCCATTGGCTCTACTTCTTCCAGTCTAGGCTCAATAGCCTCCATTATGCATTTATCTACTTGAATGGTGAAGCAGATGTCATCTTCATATTTCTTGATGATATCACTTGAGATCCTCATCCTTTGGCTCATTTTTTGTCTGAACTCATTAGAATACTTGTTCAGAACATCAAGGTAACCAGTTCCAATTGCTTTAATGCTCTCCTTGATTTTCTTGGTTACCGGTTGGTCAAGAGACCATTGGACATCTCCTACTCTTGGAAAGTATCCTTGAAAGTAAAAGAACAACCCAACCAATAGTTGTCCAAACTTAAAACTTTGTGCATTATCCTATTTGATCAACTTCAGATTTGATAGTAGTTGCCTCTGCATACTGGTGCATAGGTCAAATAATGTGTCCTCCTTAATCATCCAGTAAGCGACATTTACCATTGCAGCAGATACAGAGTTAATTTTGCTGGCAGAGAATGTCTGGTAGCCTATCACCATGTAGGCATATTTAACCAGATCACCCTTGATGGAGTTGACTGTCATGCCTCCTAAGTCACTAACTGAACTGGTGAGCCTTATCATTTCAGTTTTTCTTATTGTCCTTAGGGCTGGCACTTCCCCTATGTTGCAGAAACTAGTGACTAGGTGAATTGCCTACAGTGTGATATCATGCATCCTCTCTAGGTACATCTTGTCACCGTGGACTCTACTCAAAATGATCCTTATGTGATCTTCTATAAAATCTTCTAGGAAGTAGACAACATTGTGGAGTTTCTTCTTCTCCAAGATATTATACTCCAATTTGATTTTCTTATCCTTGCCAAAAAACAAACCTAACTGGGAGTGGATAGCTAGAGACCCTAGGTCTTCAATCTTGCAGTCATATAGTCAGAAATTCCCTCTTCTACTATCACACTAGCTGGAACTTGTGATAGAGCATTATACTTGGACTTTCGTTGAATAAAACTTTCAGACTCAATGGATGCACTAGAACTGGTATGAGATGCGAAAGCCATGATAGAAACTTTAAGAACTTTGAGAATTAACTTTTTAAAACATGTGAATTTAGGGCTTTCTGATTCTCCTTCACTCCACACTCCATCGGTTGTTGAATCACTACTTTGTGCTCTCCACTTGACCACTTGCAGTTTGAATTTGAATCTCCTTCATGGTTTGTCAATTTCTCAAGACCTCAGCTCAAATTGCCTTTTCGTCGCTCTGCTCTTTGAAAAAAATTTCTTTGCTCAAAATCAGATAGTGAGAAATGATTTGAAAAATGCCTTTAAACATATCTCTCACCTACTACCATTAATGCTCCTCTATTAGGGCATAAACCCTAATTTGCCTTTCTACCATTTCTGATCTTTTGCCAAGCAATAGGTATCACATACCGGTTAAGGTCTTTTACTGGTGTAAACTGGGGGTTGAAAACATTTCGCTGTTTGCTCCCCCTAAGCTTTTCTGAGGCTTAGTTTGTCGGTTCCGATATTTCCACACTAGGTGCAGAAACTAGTTCCTCTTGTAACACCACTAGTTTCTTCTTCTAGGTTTTGTTCATATCCACTTGAACGGTATCAACATCAATATCTCCTTTCGGTGTGACCGGTATATCATCAAATATGTTCTTTCTTGATCTACAGAATCTGGCAATGTGACCCAGTTTGTTGCAGTGATAGTAGATCAATCCAGGTGCTCTCCAAGGTCCATTGTTCATGTTTCCATTCTTCCTTCTACATGTTGCAGCAATGTGACCATGACCATAATAGATCATATGATTTTCTCTCCATCTAGTTGCCACTTGATAGCCACCTCTTCTTGGCTGATGATTGAAGACATTAAACTAGTTGTGATTTCGGTTCACAAAAGGTTCAGGACCAACTCCTTGGGTCCTCTAAGGATATCTTCCAATGTCATTCATGACAGACCTGCATTCAAATTCTCTATGCCCATACTTGTTGTGTGCATAACAGTTACCATTGAATCTATAGGATCTAGGCTTATCATTTAGGAAATAAGGAAAATTATTGTAAGCCTTACTCCTACACACATTTGTAGTATATCCTTCTTTAAGATAGTTAAAGCAAACAGGTTTAAAATTTTGCTTACCTTTATCCTTTGATGTCAGTTGTTTCTTTGATGCTCTATCATTTGTACGAAAGGTCTCACCTTCCTCATGATCGGAATAGCCAAGACCATTGGTATTCTTGACCAGTTTGGCAGATTCAAGCTTTTGCTCAAGCTTGACAGTACTCTTGTTGAACTCAGCAAGTATTTCCTTTGACTCAGAGAGTTCTTTGGAAATAGTAGCATTTGCTTCCATCAGGTTTTCATTCTCAGAGATGGCAGTGTTCAATTCACCTTGCATGTCATTCTTTTCCACTTTGCTAGCATGGAGTTGAGCAGTTAGGGCACTGATCTCTTGTTTCAGCTTGGAGATCTCATGATCTCTTTCTTTCACCAAATCTTCAAGTTTCCTCCAATTCTCAAGCTCTTGACACATCTAGATAGTCAATCCTTCCAACTCCTTTCTCAAGTTGGAGTTTGATTTATTCAACTTGTTTACTTCTGCAATTAGGGCTTCAATGTCTACTTCATCTGCAGAACTATTTTCAGATAGCTCCATTAGCTTTTCTACATGTTCTCTCCTTTTTGCTTGAGATGCCTTGTATTTGACCATAAGATCATCATAGGCTTGCTCAAACTAAGTGAGCCATTGAGTAAGTTCCCTCAAGGTGTATTCCCCCATATCTCTTTCCAAGTGGTTAAACTTATAGAAAGCTAGGCTCTGATACCAATTGATGAATACTAAGAGGGGGGGTGAATTAGTATCCCAAAAATCTTTGCACTTAAACACTTTGCAAGACTGATAGTAAATCGGTAAAAAAATTTAGCAGACAAATCAATTAACAAACATACAAACCAAATAGTGAATAATGCATTCACCCATAGATGCACAAACACCATAACACAAGATATTTTGATGTGGAAACCCAAATGGGAAAAACCACGATGAGATGGAACTCACAAGTAACTATTTGCAGAATAGAAACCAGACCGGTTAAGGTCAGACCGGTTAAAGTCTTACAATGTTCTTTACTAGAATAGATCCTATTAAGAATCTCAATCTCTACTAGGAGATAAGTCCGATTAAAGACTACCTTGCTAGAGGATTTTAGATTCACATATGTGAATCACCTTGTTAGAGGATTTACAAGAGGCTTTTGGGCCTACCTAGTTAAGGGCTACAAACTTGTCGAAGATGTGAGTGATCAACAAGTGAGTGATCTATCAAATAGCACAGATTGCTTGGTTAGATCCTTGATAGCTCGATCTTAATGCATTATAGCATTAGTTCAGTCTTCTATACATTCAAACTCTCTCTAACTCTTCACCTACCTTGAACCCTAGCAACAACATCAACCTCAACAACAACAAACTTAGAACCCTAGACATGATGTCCTTATAAAGGAATCTGCTTTCATGTAGGTCCAATAGGATTACAATACAATTTCCTAGGTTCAATGCATCTGGACATATCTAGTAACATGACACAAAAAACACCGCCAGATAGTCAGCACCATCAAACGATCGGTGGATGGTAACTCATCACAAAATGCCGATTGGTAACTCATCACAGAGTATTACCAGTTCATACAAAATACCAGTTGCCAGTTTGTCAAAATTAAGACTGGTAAACATGTGTTATTCTGCTTTAATCCCTCGTACTTCTTGGTATCCATGAACCTCTTGGGGTCGACATGCCGCTTCAGACCTATAAACACATTCTACAAAACATTAATAGTCTAAAGACTATAATACAACATACCGGTTGGAACAAATACCGGTTGTGCTCTAACTCACATGTATAAAGAGAATCTTAATGCAAGTGTGTGTCCATCAATGACAATCACAACATGAACATAAAAAATGCCAACAAAAGTTACCATAAGCCAAAACACCAAAAAATTTCAAGAAAACAAAAATTTGTTGTTATTACTTGTCCTAGTTCGTACACCAGCATTCTCTACTGTACAAAGCATTACATCAACCATTTGATCAAAAACTCTTAACTGTTGACACACAAGATCATGAAATGATTTATTTAACTTGCCTAAACTCTTGTAGACTCCCTAAGCCATAAATTCCTATTATATATTTTTGTTGGTCCTAAGGTCCTTACCAGGCCCTTTAGGACAAATTACAAACTTATTACAATTTTCATCATTAAAGGCCATAATGCACCTTAAGAAATCATAATTGATTGGCTCTTCACTCCTAAGGCCTTCAAAAGTATTTAATGGCATCATTGGGTGCTTTGGTCTTCCAAATACACCTGCACCAACTTGAATTCTCCTACAATGCTTGATTGCTTGTTCACTTGGAATTGAATTGATTTTATAATTACGAGATCACTTGAATTGTAGGTAGACCCCTTCAAATGACAGGGTAGGCTTCCTTTTATACCTAATATATGTATTGAAAGAATTTTATCCTGATAGCATTAAATTAAAGTACTCTTTCTTCTATCTGGTTTTGGTGGAGCAGAGGTTGCATTTCATCGACCTATGATACATATTTATGTAGATAAAACACAAGTTAAATGTATCCTAGGTCGATGCAAAGCAACCTCTTCTCTAGAGATAACTAAAAAATAGAGAAAGAACTTTAATTTAATGCCATCAGGATAAAAGGCTTTCAAGATAGATAAAATTTGAGTTTGATTGTCATCATTTACTTTGTCAAATTCTTCACACGTAACTCCTGAATCAATTTCCTACTCACAAGAATTTTATTAAGTCTCAAATATAGGGAAAAGAAAGAATTCAAATAGAAAAATTGTACATACAACTAAATCCATTGACTAAATAGAAGAACAAAATTAAGAAATGGTTTGATCATCTGAGAGATGTTGTAGACTTGCAACTCACCTACTAAGTTTTTGCAGGTAAGATTTTTTTTTTTTTTGGTTATGGTTGTGGTGTTTATAGGGGGGAATTTACAAATTTATATCTATTTTCACTATTTAATGGTTTATGGGTTTGTAATGGTAATTTAATGTTCTTTCATATTTTTGTATATATTCTTTATAATAGCCTATTATATTGATTTATTCTATTATGGATAATGGTGTGGGTCAGACGGCTTTGCCATCGGTGCATGAAAGCATTGAATGAGTTACACTTAAAAATTACATGAAACATTTTTAATTTATTTGATTTAGTGTTATTTGCAAAAAGGTTTATCAATGATGTTTCCTATCTCCAAGAATTGTCTAGGATCTTTCCGTCAAATAATATGTAACATTGAATGACTAAATCTTTTCTTTACAAATGCTTATTTTATTTAATTATTATCTGAGTGTGAATTAAAATTATATCTATATGGAAGTAGAACATACAAGTTGAAGAGTCATGTGCAAGCAAATTTTGTAAAAGAAAGCAAGCAGGCATTATCTTGAATGACATGGAAACAATCTCATTAGCTGCCTAGAAGAGAGCAATTGGAGAAAAGCAGAGGAAAGTGTTGAAGGGTGATAAATAGATAGAGAGTATGCAATACAAACAAACAATGTCTGGAGTGTGTGATGTGACATCTCTAATTTATGTCCAAAGGGACTAACTAGTTTTGGAGTTCCTGCGAAACCTATTGGGCCATGCTTGGAGGAAATCAATGTGTTCATGCAAGGAGCACCTTTTTTCTATTATGAGAATGATTATTTTGCACCGAAGGATATTTGGAAGTCAATAACCAAAAATTTCTATAGTGTGGAACCAGAGTTGGCGGACTCAAAGTAATTTTCAGCTTTCAGAAGACCAAGAGGTTATGTACACAATCTCCCAATAGAAGGGTGATTTCAAGCATTACCTCTCCCCCCCATGACTATTCAGTAAGCACTTCCTTAGACAAAGGACTATTGGCCTCCATGGGATCAAATAAAAAAATTGAAACATAGACTCTAGACGATGTGGTGGTGTCCTTTGTGAAGAACTCAGCACTATAATTGAAAATTCACGAGGGAAACTGCAAGATAGTGAAGAGAAATACATTCTTGAAAAGTGGGAAGAATGGATCTTGGTTTGGGTGGGGCCAAGTCAGGTGGCTCCTCTAGAGGTTGACCAGATAGAAATCATATTAGGATTTGAAAAAGATCACACTCATGGAACTTTGTGTGCGACTGATCGATTGCGTTGTTTTGGTAATGCATTCCAAATAGATACAGTTGCATACCATTTATCTGTCTTGATTAAAGACTTTTATCCTGATGACATTAAATTAAAGTACTTTCTCTTCTTTCTCTTCTATTTTAATTTAATGCCAGATTTAAGAGAAAGAACTTTAATTTAATGCCATTAGGATAATAGTCTTTAATCAAGATAGATAAATGGTATGCAACTATATCTAATTGGAATGCATTACCCAAACAATGCAATCTTTCAGTCGCACACGAAGTTCCACGAGTGTGATCTTTTTAAAATCCTATTATGATTTCTATCTCGTCAACCTCTAAAGGAGCCACCTGACTTGGCCCCACCCAAACCAAGAGTCATTCTTCCCACTTTTCAAGAATGTATTTCTCTTCACTATCTTGTAGTTTCCCTTGTGAATTTTCAATTATAGTGCAGAGTTCTTCATGAAGGACACCACCACATCATCTAGAGTCTATGCTTGAATTTTTTTCTTTGATCCCATGAAGGCCAATAGTCTTTTATCTGAGGAAGTGCTTCGTCAATAGTCATGGGGGGGAGAGGTAATGCTTGAAATCTCCCTTCTATTGGGAGATTGTGTACATAATCTCTTGGTCTTCTGAAAGATGAAAATTACTTCGAGTCCGCCAACTCTAGTTCCGCATTATAGAAATTTTTGGATAGTGACTTCCAAATATCCTTTGGTGCAAAAGCGTCATTCTCATAATAGAAAAAAGGTGCTTCTTGCATGAACACATTGATTTCCTCCAAGTGTGGCCCAATAGGTTTCACAGGAACTCCAAAACTAGTTAGTCCCTCTGGACATAAATTAGAGACATCACATCACACACTCCAGACATTGTTTTATTGCATACTCTCTATCTATTTATCACCCTTTAACACTTTCCTCTATTTTTCTCCAATTGCTCTCTTCTAGGCAGCTGATGATCTTGTTTCCATGTCATTCAAGATAATGTCTGCTTGCTTTCTTTTACGAAATTTGCTTGTACATGACTCTTCAGCTTGTATGTTCTTCTTCCGTATAGATATAAATTTTAATTCACACTCAGATAATAATTAAATAAAATAAGAATTTGTAAAGAAAATATTTAGTCATTCGATGTTACATATTATCTGATGGAAAGATCCTAGACAATTCTTGGAGGAAGGAAACATCATTGATAATTTTTTTTTTCCAAATAACACTGAATCAAATAAATAATAAATGTTTTATGCAATTTTTAAAAGTAGAACTAGTTCAATGCTATCATGCACCAACGAAAAAGCCGTTTGACCCACATCATCTCTCGCCATTAGAATTCTGATGACAACTAATGAAACACCTAACCAGGATGTTGTATATCCGATGTCACTTCCATGTCGGACAGTTGTCGAGGAGAAAACGTAGCATTCGTTGGAATTCTGCCAAAAATCCACCAAAATTTTTGGCCAGGGGTGCAAATATAGTCACTGTCGGAGGAGTTCATAACATTGTCAGATGACCGACCCAAACGACATCATTAGGAATCTCGATGATGAGTTTTCGACGGTAAGGTTGGTCAGAAGTTGGACATTGTATCATCACAAATCCAACAATTAGCCATCAGAAATTAGGCCCAAATGTATTAGTGAGACATTCTACAAGGTTAAGTCAGCCTCCTGAAATATTTTCTGCTTCTTTGTATTCTATTTTATTAACTGATTCTGGTGAACCAAAAGGATATGAAGAAGCAATGCAAGTTGATGCCAAATAGCAGTGGGTGCTAGGCATGAAATAGGAAATAGATTCCTTGATGAAAAATCACACTTGGTACTTAGTCCCATTACCTGTAGGAAAAGAGCCTTGCCAAATAAATGGGTTTATAGGCTGAAGGAGGAGGATGGAGGACAAAAAAATATAAGGCCAGACTCTTGGTTAAATTTTTTGCATAGAATAAGGGTATATATATTGATGAAATATTTTCTCCAACTGTAAAAATGACTTCAATTAGAACTATTCTAAGTCTTGTGGCTGCAGAAGACTTGCATCTTGAACAACTATATGTTAAAACAACTTTTCTCCATGGGGATTTGGAGGAGGAAATAGATACATACAGAAATCATAGGGATATGAGGTCAAAGGTAAGGAGGAGTTACTGTGCAGGTTGAATCTAAGAGTTTGTATGGCCTAAAGCAAACACCTCGACAATAGTATTTGAAATTTGATAGTTTCATTGTTGAACAAGGTTACCACAAATGTCATTCTGATCATTGTGTCTAGTTGAAGAGATTGGATAATGACAATTATATTATCCTATTAGTTAATGTTGATGACATGCTTGTTGTTGGGTCTAACATGCAACATATAAATGAACTGAAATAAAAATTAGAAAATTCATTTGCTATGAAGGATTTGGGTGCAACTAAGAAAATCCTTGGTATGAGGATTTCATGGGATAGGAAAAATAGAACATTAACTTTTTCCCAAAGTGACTATATAAAGAAGGCGTTTAAAATATTTAACATGCAAAATGCAAAAGTAGTTGCTACACCTTTGGCTAGTCATTTCAAATGGACTAAGGAGTGTGTCTAAAGACATAGGAAGATGTACATAAAATGTCTAATATCCCATATTCATAAGCTGTTGGTAGTCTGATGTATACGATGGTATGCACATGGTTAAATATTGCACATGCGGTGGGATTTGTGAGAAGGTATATGAGCAATCCAGGAATGGAACTTTGGAATGTTGTCAAATGGATTCTTAGGTATTTGAGAAGTACCTCTAGCAAGGCGTTATGTTTCAAAGGATCAAATGCCTCTCTACAAGGATATGTTGACTATGATCTGACGGGTGATACCAATACAAGGAGGATTACTATAGGGTATGTTTTTACTATAGAGGGAACTACACTTAATTGGATTTCTAGACTACAAAAGGTTGTTGTACTTTCAACTACTGAAGTTGAGTATGTAGCTACTACTAAAGCTAGCAAGGAGATGAATTGGTGACAATATTTTCAAGAAGAATTGGGGCTAGATGCAGTAGGATAGCTCATTATATATTGATAGCTAGAGTTCTATTCATCTTACAAATAATTATTCTCTTCATTCGAGGACAAAACACTTCATCTCAGGTACCACTTCATACAGTCTATTTTGGAGGATGGCCAGTTACGGCTTCAAAAGATTCACACAAGTGACAATCCTATAGATATGTTCATGAAGGCAGTCCCATGAGAAAAGTTGATTTCTTCCTTAGTTTGTCTAGGCATTCTTCATTGAACATCATGGAATTAAGGAACATCCGAGTCCAACCATTTTATCCAGTGGGAGTTGCAAGTTTAGTAGTGTCAACCAGGATTAGTCTCCTAGTGGGAGATTATTTGGTGTGGAGTCTAATGAGTCTCTAAGTGGGCTATTGTTGATATCTAGTGACCGATCATGCTAGTACTATACACTAGCCCCTAAGAGCAGAGATTCAAGGGTACAACCATTGAGAAAGCGAGGGTTTGGGGGCATAGCCCCCGAGAAAAAAAAAATTGTGTTTCTATCTTCATATAATTGTTAATTTTTATTTTCTTTGGATCTGCCTAAACCCTAATAAGCCTAAAACATGAGAGGTCCCACTAATTTTTATTATCTCCTTAACCTCTGACACAATCTAGGTGGGGCTATCTTTTCCTTCATTGCACCTTCTTCTGTATACTTCCTCTTAACACAACTCAGAGTGGGGGGATGGGGGTGAATCAATTTTCACTAGAATAAATAAATTAAGCATAATCTCAGATCTGATCAACTACACTAAGAGTAAATATAAATACAATAAAAATAACACACATAAAACCAATATTTATGATGTGGAAAATTTGGTTAAGGGAAAAACCATGGTGGGAACCTACCCACAATGAGATAATACTCTGCAGCAGTATATGTAAATATTCTCTGGGAAATGCACATGCATTTAGGCACACTACTTAAAGCTCACTTCTCAAAATACAATGACCTAGAAGGAAGCTCCAACCCTCTGAGAAGGTTAATTACCTTACAATAATATTTGGACTACAATCTAGATTACATGAACTACAAAGATAGCATTTGCTAATGCCTGATGAAAGTTTCGGTTAAAATCATTTGTCTACCTTGCAAAAATATTTTCTCAATACACCACTCTTTGATAATGTAGACACAACATAGACCCCCAAAATACATGAATATAACACCTATTTATACAATTCATCAATCTTGACTACAAGGTCGGCCAAACCCTCGACCCTCAATTATAAAATTACATCACATGATACATAAATCATCCACCAAATCAATATAATGTCATCAACAACATAGCTTGGACCTAAATCAACTCCTCAAATGCACACCACCACTGAAAACATGTCCAACATCAACCGCAACACGATACACCACCAAAAATACCGCATAACAAGAAGAATATCATTGGACCAAAAATATCTTCAAGTACAAACACAAGGATCAATGTGGACCATAAAAAAAATAGGATATCACTAGAAAACACCAACAAGCTCGTTAGAACCATCCACAATAGCTGAAACAACACCACATAATCAAATATTCATCATCATCATGCTAACACTCAAGAACACTTATTAGTAGCAATTCAGACTAAAAAGATAACTTGCAGAGGACCAAATCATGAACCATATTAAATAAAGATACACCTGAACATCCAAAACACTTTTCCAAATCTGCAATCAAAGATATAGTCATATCGGAGCACAATGAATCAAATACTAGACTTTGCCAACTACATAGCACATATGAACAATCTTCATACCTGAATCCACAACTCAATCAAATTACCACATATCATCATGGAATCAATAAAGAATAAAGTATATCTAGTTGATTCAGAATCCCAAATAGATAAACTAACAAAATGAACTCACTACAAACATGGGATCAATAGACAACTCTCTGCAATACAAAAACATAGAAGTATGTTGACATCAATGACAACAACATATCCTAGTAGCAACAATATCCAATAATCTCTCCCTTTGACATTGATGGAAACACATGAATGTCAAAAAAAATCAATGAAAAGGAATGAATCAATACCAACAAACTCCAACAAACTCCTCCTAAGGTAATGCACACAAAGCTTCAAAGATAAAATAGTTTTTTACATGCTTCTCTCCTTCTTTGAGAGAAATTCCAAAGATAGAATACAAATCATGTTTCTCTTCCCCTTT
Source organism: Cryptomeria japonica (assembly GCF_030272615.1). Classification (NCBI taxonomy): domain Eukaryota; kingdom Viridiplantae; phylum Streptophyta; class Pinopsida; order Cupressales; family Cupressaceae; genus Cryptomeria; species Cryptomeria japonica. The sequence goes on along the minus strand of NC_081409.1, from coordinate 263,010,585 downwards.
AAAGGATAATCTCTCCCTATTAGAAGTACAATCTCTCCTCCTTAGGATAAACTCACAACTAATCATCTGAATCACTGTCTAACTACTCTGGCTAAGTAGCAACACCAACTCATAAACCCAAATTAGAACATAAGACTCTGAAGTCCACCTGATTGATGCAATGCCACGCATATAATTCTCATCAGGAGGGTCAGAGATGGCTAACTTGTCTCTCAAATAGACAAATGTATCTGTACGCAATGGCTTAGTAGAAATATCTGCAATTTAATCCTTTGTAGATACATATTCCAATTTGACTTCTTCATTACTCACTTTCTCCCTCAAGAAATGATACTTTATTGATACATGCTTGTTTTTAGAATGCAGTACCAGATTCTTGGAAATATTGATAGCACTTGAATTATCACAATATATAACAGTAGGAATTATCACAATATATAGGAATAGGCTCATCATAAACAACTCTAATATCCTCCAACATCTGCTTCATCCAAACTACTTGAGTATAGTTGCTAGCAAAAACAATGTATTCAAATTTAGTAGTAGATAGAGATATAGCATCTTTCTTCTTGCTAGACCATGAAATCAACTTCTTCCCCCAAAAGAAAGCTCCATCGGTAGTGCTCTTACAGTCATCATCATCACCTTCCCAATCAGCATCACTATAGACACATAATAGGAAATCATCATTCTTCGAATATACAATCCATAGTCAACAGTCTCCTTCAAGTATCTGTGAATCCTCTTTACAACAACAACATGAGTCTCTTTAGGATCAAATTGAAATCTAGCACAAAGAAAAACAACATGCATGATGTCCAGTCTAGCCCAAGTTAAGTACAACAATCCACCAACTAAAGATCTATACAAAGTCTAATTAACTTTTTGAGATTCATTATTTTTAGACAACTTGCATCCAGCCACCATATGAGTTCCAATAGGTTTTGAATCATCTAACACAAACTTCTTCACTAACTCCTTCACATACTTAGATTGAGAAATGAATATACCTTTATTGGTCTGAGTAATCTGCAATCTTAAGAAGAATTTCATTTCACCTATCATAGACATCTCAAAATCCTTTTGCATATCATCAGCAAATTTTATACTCAAATCATCATCTCCTCCAAAAATGGTATCATTAAAAGACTTCAACAATTATCATGTTATCATTATCAACCTTAAAGTATAAATTACTATTAGCAGTACTTTTACAGAATCTCAACTTCAACAAATACTTATCCAATCTAGCATACGAGGCTCTAGGGGTTTGCTTTAATCCATAGAATTCTTTCTTAAACTTGCATACCATATCTGCTTCATCTGATAATGAAAATCCATCCAGTTGCTCAATGTAGACTTCCTCTTCCAAATCACCATTCAAAAAAGTTGACTTGACATCCATCTGATACACCTTGAAATTCTTGTAAACAACATATACAAGAAGAAATCTGAAAACTTCAATTCTAGCTAATGGAGCATGAGTCTCCTCATAGTCGATACCTTCCATCTGAGAACACCCTTTACATAAAGTATTTCTTTTTTTCTAACAACTTCATCGGCTTCATTTAGTTTATTCCGGAACATCCATTTAGTGCCAATCAAATTCTTGTCTTTAGGTCTCAGGACAAGTTCCCAAGTGTTATTCTTCTCAATCTGATTAACTTCTTTTTCCATAGCTTTTATCCAATTTTCATCTTTACATGCTTCTACAAAATCTTTAAGCTCAATCTTTGAAATCAAACATATCTCTTCAGCAACAATCCTTCTCCTAGTCATCACACCTTTATTCTTATCACCAATAATCCAATTTTCTAAATGATTCAGTCTTACATACCTTGGACTCTTCTGATTATTTAGATTGTCTAGATCTTGAACTTCTTCATTAGCAATAGCAATATCCAGACTACCTGTCTCTATGGGATCTGTTGCAGTCACCGATTAGGAGGGACCTCAAAGAGATTAATCTAGACTAGGTAGAAAGAGTAAACACAATGGAAACAAGAGGATATGATGGAGGCAATGCAGAACTGAATGAATTAGATCATGAAAACTGATTATAGATAATCACTAACATCTGGATTACAATATTCAGCTCACTGGCATGCTACATACATGCTCAAATAGAGAATTGGTCAACTCCAAACCTCTAATTATAAGGATCTATCTCTATCTTCTATCTTCTTAATTTATAATACTCAATTACAATGATTTATATGATCCAAGGGGATCCAGTAGGCCAAAACTAGATCAAATGCCTAATAAAAAGATCAAACATGCAAAACCAATAGGTCGTCCTCCGCCAAAGACATTCATCTAGAAAATCCAAAGGATGAAGTGCCGATCAAAGGGAAGGTTCTCCACATGCCAAGGAAAATTGAAATCAACGAACTAGGCTCCGCAAGCTATAGAAAGGATCTGGTAGATTCACCAATGCAAATAGGTCCAAGCGGGTTCGGTGCCAAAGGACTGTCTCAGAATCTAGAATCGATAACTTGCCAAAAAATTATCCAAATGCTCCATGGTTTAGGAATAAGGAAGATGATCATATCCTCGAGAAAAATCCAGCTCCAAAATATTCGGTGAGCCAATGCAGGAAAATACAGAAAGAAATGCTAAAAATGCAAAACAAACAAAAAAGAAATGTTTTTGGTTGATGCAAGATTGCCAAGTATTAGCGATGCTCCTGCATCAGACATCCAAAGTTACTGGAAAAAAAGTGAGTCCCTCACTTTGCTAGGGTTAGAGGAAAACCAAGGTATTCAACCTTTGCCTAAGAAATCTAAGATGAGTCTTCAACTAGTTTGTCCTTCCATTTCACAAGATACTCCATATACTGATTGCTCTGGGTACTACACACAATCCTTGTGTCCAAAATATCTTCAATCTCTTCTGGTTCTTGAGAAGAGAAGAAGAGAAGTTGATAAATTTTAAGAAGTGTACTTTCATGAAGGAAGAGTTAGTCTATTTGGGATTTGTAATATCTGTCGATCGATGGAAGATGGACCCTAAGAAAGTAAAAGCAATTGTTGAATGAACTAAATTGGAAAGCATTGGAGAGGTAAGATCATTTCATGGATTGGCTAGTTTCCACCAGAAGTTCATCAGAAATTTCAGTTCAGTTTGTAGTCCTATGACTGAGACAATGAGGGGAGATAGGAAGGAATTCAAGTGGACCACTAGAGAAAATAAAAGTTTTGAATTGCTGAAGCAGAAGGTCATTGAGAAGCCTGTGTTAACTTTACCAGATTTCAACAAAGTATTTCAAGTGGACTATGATGCAAGTGGGAATGCAATTGAAACCATGTTAAGTCAAGAAGGGAGAGCAGTAGCTTATTTCAGTGATAAGTTGAATGATGGCAAGAGGAGATATTCAGTGTATGATCGAGAATTTTATGCCATAGTTCAACCCATGAAGAAGTGGAGACATTACTTGTTGTCTAAGAAATTTGTGTTATATACTGATCATCAAGCATTATAGTATTTGAACAGTCAAAGTAAGTTGAATTAGAGACATATGAAATGGGTAGAGTTTTTGTAGAGTTATACCTTTGTGCTGAAGCATAGAAGTGGGAATCCAAACAAAGTTGTTGATGTATTGAGTAGAAGGAGGAACTTATTGACAGAGATTGAAGTGACAATATTAGGATTTGAGGAGTTGAAGACCTTGTATGATGATGACCTGGATTTTGCAGAACCTTGCAGAGCATGTAAAGAATTGGTTATGGTAGATAGAAGCAAGTGGTTGGATTATTTCATTCAGGATGGGATGTTATTTAGAGGAGTTCAGTTGTGTATACCTATGAGTTCTATGAGGGAGAATCTGATAAAGGAGAAACATAGTGGAGGATTAGTCGGATACTTTGGTGTTGATAAAATAGTAGCATTGGTGAGTGAACATTAATTTTGGCCTCAAATTCATAAGGATGTTAGGAAATTTGTGCAGAGTTGTAGAGTTCATCAAGTTGCAAAAGGCAGTAGTCAGAATGTGGGATTGTATAAACCTTTGACAGTACCAGAGATACCCTGAGAAGACATAAGCATGTATTTCATACTTGGATTGCCTAAGACACAGAGAGGAAATGATTCTATATTTGTGGTGGTGGATAGATTCTCGAAGATGACTCATTTCATACCTTGTAAGAAGACATCAGATGTAGTACATGTAGCTGACTTATTTTTCAAGGAGGTAGTGAGATTTCATGGATTGCCTAGAAGCATAGTTTCAAATATAGATACTAAGTTTGTTGGTTATTTTTCGAAAAAAATTTAGAAGATGAAGAAAGATTTAAAATTTAGTTCTACTATTCACGGACAGACAAATGGATAGATAGAGGTAGTAAATAGGATCTTAGGAAATTTGTTGAGATGCTTACTTAGAGAGTAAACCAGAAGATGGGATTTGATTCTTCCACAAACAAAGTTTTCTTAAAATAATTCAGTGAACAGGAGAACTAGAAGAACACCTTTTGAGATTGTTACCGTAGTACACCCTAGAGGTATATAATAATTGAGAGATATCAATAATGAAGATAAGAGGAGTGCAGAAGTAGAACAGTTTGCAAAACACATGGAAGCCTTACATATTCAGGTTAAACAATATTTGGAGGATATGAACAACAAGTATAAGAACAAATCAAATGAGAAAAGGAGACACATGGAATTTAAAGTTGGTGATGAAGTGATGGTATATCTAAGAAATTAAAGATTTCCAGCTGGAACATATAGAAATTTGTAGATGAAGAAGTTTGGACCTTGTAAGATCTTGAGGAAGTTCAATTCCAGAAATGCATATGAAGTGGAGTTAATAGATAGCTTGAGTATTTCACCTATATTCAACATTGCAGATCTACACCAGTATCATGAATTAGAATTCGGTGAACATAGTATTTCAGAGCTAGAGAAACAGTTTCCCCTGAAGGAACCAGAAGAGATTGAATACATTTTGGATAAAAGGCTAGGGTGTAGTACTTCGAGCAGTCAATACATGGAGTATCTTGTGAAATGGAAGGGAAGACTAGTTGAAGACTTATCTTGAATTTATCAGGCAGAGGTGGACTGCCTTGGTTTTCCTCTGATCCCAAAAAAGTGAGGGTCTCACTTTTTATCCAACAACCTCAGATGTCTCATGTAGGAGCATCCCTGGTTCTTGGCAATCTTCCATCAACCAAAAATAATTATTTTCTGTTTGTTCTGCAGTTTTAGCATTTCTTTCTATATTTTATTAAATTAGCTCACCAGATCTTATGGAGCTAGATTTTTCTTGAGGACATGATCATCTTCCTTATTCCTTAACCACAAAGCATTTGCATCATTTTACGACAAGTAATTGATTCTGGATTTCGAGATAGTTTTTTGGCACCAGAACTGCTTGGACCTATTTGCATTGGTGAATCTACGAGATCCTTTTCATATCTTGCGAAGCCCAGTTCATTGATTTCGATGTTCCTTCGCATGTGATTGACCTTCTCTTTGATCCTCACTTCATCCTTTGGATTTTCTGGTGGATTCTCTTTGGTGGAGGTGGACCTGTTCATTTTACATGTTTGATCTTGTTCTTCAGCATTTGATCCCCTTTTGGCCAACCGAATCCCCTCAGATTGTATACATCATTGTAATTGAGCATTAGAAATCAAGGAGATAGAAGATAGAGTTATCTCCTCAGAATTAGAGGTCTGGAGTTGACCAATCTTGTATTTGAGCATGTATGTAGAAGGCGAGTGAGTCGAATCTTGTAATCCCGATGTTATGGGTTATCTGTAATCAATTTTCATGATCTAATTCATTCATTTATGCATTTCCTCAATCATATCCTCTTATTTCCATCATACTTACCGGCTCCCTTAGGCAATATTCGAGCAATAAGGGCTTCAAGATCATCCAATTCTCTTTCTTTCTCTTCCATCTCTCTCTTTTCTCTTTCATATCTGGATACCCAACATGAAATTTCTCGGGGATCGTAAATCTACTTCCCAGATGTCTACCCCAACTATAATGATAATAATAATACCTCTAATTGAAATCTCAATCCAAAGTTTGGACATTCGTATGGTGGAGTTTACTATTTCGATGGCTGGTGTTCATTTAGTTATCAATCCAGGAATGTAAAACTTGAAATGGGTTTGCAATATATATGCACTAAACTCCTTAAATGATTATTCTGCATTAGTGCAGTAACTAACATTATGCCGAAAGGAAAGGCAGGAATGGAAATCATAAAAGGCTACATGAAAGCTTCAGAAAACATTGCTAAAATGATCTAATGAAAATAACAGAAATCACACCATTCTGTCTTGGCTGCAGGAACAATCAGTGGATCTATTTCCAGTGGCTACAGGAACAATCTAGTCATGAACTTCTGCTGCAACTAAGTAAAAACTAACATCAATGATCAAAAACACAGGATCACTCACCAAGTGGGTCCCCTTGGATGAGTGATATCAAACTTCTAGCAAATTACTTTTAATGGATTAGAACAACATATTCTTTATTCATTTCTTCCTAAAAATGATTACATATTCTAAAAGAGAAAATTCAGAATGCTTGTCAAAACTCTGCTCAATTTCTTTTCATCTTGTCTAACTTTAAGAAAGAAGGAAGAGCTTATTATAAAGAAAAGATCAACTACAATGGACAATTCAAATTACACCGATAAGAAGAGGTAGATAGTTGTCAGTTGAAGGAGATAACTGCGAGCTTGGCTGCAGGAACCGTGGATCTGAAACCGAACCACAGTCTTTGCACGCCAAAGTGATCTTTTGTGAATTGAATATGCACCAAAGGTAAACTCGCATGGTGAAGTATAACTTGTCCGATTATGCCATACATTGCACTTTCTTGAATCCCCTTTAGTTTGACCTCCAGTTATCTGAACGTTATTCTCTAGTCCTTAGACACGAAAGAAAATCATAAACTGCAGCATTAATTATTATCTGCACTAAAACAAAAACAACATACAAGGACATGCATATGTATCTTACTCAATTAATACATTCATAAATCACATATGAAATTATCCTAAATAATCTGCATATCACAGGGACAAATCATTTGGCTGCATGAATAAATTGGCATGGCTGCAGGAATTAATCGACAAAGTTCAAAACATGACTTCATAAGTTCAAGAATTCACAATACTTTACTATCACAATGCAACCCAAAAGATGCCAAAAACCTAAGAGTCATGATAAAAAACATGTCAAAGCATCAACTTATCATGCCCCCCAACTTTAAGGGTTTGCTGCTCCTGCAGCAAAAGGAAAATTTCTGATATTTGCTGAAACTCTAAAATCACCAACAGTGTCCTATCTGGTTCCCTTGGAAGGCAAATTCCAATAAAATCCTTTCATTTTCTCCAACCTGGACCATCAAGCTGTTTCTTCTACAACTACATCATAATTCTGTTCTATTGGTTGGCATGCCAAAAGTGGCCACATAAGGATCAAAGGCTGAAAGATCAATGGCAACCAGTTGTTGGCTTTCTCCCTGCCTAGCTATATGTATCTGGAGGCTCTTTGTATGGCTACATGAAAATTCTATAGTGAGTAAGGTTCTCCCAGTTTTAAATGATATGGTAGATGATTCCAGTGTTGAGTTAACCCTTCTAGTGCGGTTGTCCTGTGGGTCTGAACCAAATGCTCATACACTTGATAGACTTCCTCTCTCATTGGAAGTACTATCTTACTAACATCATTTCTTATTAGCAACTTTTGTCAATCATAATACAGAACCCTCAGTGCTTTTGATTCCCTTCATAATGGTAATGGATAGTCAAGCTCTAATTTTTCAAACTCCCTAGCTTGTGGTCCTATGATCATCTCATTTTGGATCCATGACATTAAAGCTCTGAGATGGATATCCCCAATATACAATAAAGGATTCCATTCTCTGTCTTGAGGTACAACATAGTTATGTAAATATAATTCACATAACAAATTCCTTATAGCATGTGGAGAGGTTTGATAAACATGATAGAATTCCTCAGGTGTTTCCAAGGATGGATTAAGGTCCCTAACAATGTGGTTTAGCCTAAAATTCAGATACCACTCTTTCAAATGTACTGCATAAACTCTTGGGGGTGCCCTACACTACATTATCTCAGGAACCATACCATAAATCTCTTCTACCTTAGCTTCTAATTCCTCAATTATATTATCTTTCTTTTCAATCTCTTTTTGCTACTTATTAATTATCCCCTGCAACCTATCCTTCTCTATTTCCCATTGCCTAAAAAATGTTAAAGCAATTGATAAACTACTTAGGGATGAAGGAGGTCTAATAGGTCCTACCTTAGACTGTGGAATTTCTTCAATCAAACTCCTCATTCTGAGTTGACATATCTCCCACATTTTCTTCAGGTTGTTGTAGAACATCATCAATAATCTCTTCACATTGCAATGCCACAGAAGCAAGATTTGCTAGCTTATCTATTACAACTTCTTCTTGAACTTTTTCTTGGATTTCTTCTTTTGCAGGGTTTTCTTGCATTTCTTTCTCTGCAGCATCTTCTTCTTTCAAATTTTCTACTACAAAAACCTCTACTGGATTACTCACAAGTTGAGTCTTATGTGTCCTCCTTCTTGTTCTCCTTACACACACCTTTGAAATGGCTGCAGGAGTTTTTGTTTTTGTTCGCCGCCTCTTGGCTGTAGGAAGAATCTGCGTTTCCTGTGGCTGGATAACAAATTCTTCATCTGATTCATCCTTTTCCAATTCTTTTCCTTCCCTTTGCAAAACAAGTGAATCTCTTTGAAGAAAAGTAGAGGGTTGTTCTTCGATCGACTCTGCTTCAATATTTTCTTCCATAATAATTGCAGCTCCTTCAACAACCAACAAACCCTCATCTTCACTAGAAGGATCTTCTGCAACAATCTCTTCTTGAGCTGGCGGATTATTTGCAATAGGGGCATCATCAACCCTAAATTGTAGAATATCCTCAAATACACCCCATTCCATTTGTGAGACATCTCTCAGGGATCGCTATACAAGAAACTTAACCAGTCCATGATGGCTAACAGAGCGATTTCTATACTTTTGAGTCTCCTTAGCACTTATAGAAAAGAGATGGTATAAGAAATTTGGGACATTAACTTGCTGGTCATGAAGCAGATGACTAAGTAACTTAAAATGAAGTGAATGTAGATTTGAATACCGCCCTTCACATGTAATATATTTCATAACATACAAAGCTTCCTGAGGCCAATGTGCTGGTAAAGAAACCCTTCTAGTCCCTTGTCTATCCACCATTAAGGGTCTGTCAGTGGAAATTGTGAACTCTGCCCTGGCACTTCTTGCGTCTTTTGATTCTGGAAAGAGTTCTCCTTCCTATAGCAACCCTGTGACCTCTGCAATTCATTGCTCTATAGCAATTACCCTCAACCCTTTAACTATAGCTTCTCCTTCATCAAAGGAATGCATAAATTCCGCAGCTATTTCGTCATTGTAATCCCTGATTTTCAAGAAATAATCCAACCAGCCGTGGTTTCAGAAATAATGCTCATAGACAACATCCTATAGCAACCCTTCATGGACCGTTGGCTCATGGCAAATTAGATCACCACCCATCTTTTACTGTGATACTTCCATAGCTTCACCAAAATGTTTGACAGTTTCTCTAAAAAACTAAAATCTACATATCTTAATTTTGGCAGCAGACCTTATTTTTCACTTGTGTGAAATAATAATCATCATAAGTAATGTCAGTTAGGAAATCAATTCGGAGTATAAAAAAAAATGATAATAAATCTTATTGGAAAAAGGACCATAAAGTAACCCCCCCCCCCAACTTAACCTAGCACGTGTCCACACAGGCTAACGAGATTTTGGGTTTGGAGCAGATTTAAATAGGATAAAATCATAATGAACTAATAAATGCATAATTAAAATAAAGTACAATATACATGTATTTGCAATTGGGTGAAAATGAAGGTGAAATGAAATGAAGTGACAAGCAAGAAAGTGGAATGGAATGTAGTGGATGGAACTTTATGTATGGAGAACAATATCCCCATGGAAATATTTTATTATGATACAGTAAATAAGTTCACTCCAGAGGTTGTGGGAACATCACCTTTATCAATATGCTCAAGTGCAACAGGAAGCTCATGAATTAATACCAAATCATTGGCAGTTGCTGCAGGAACTTTTATTTCACTTTGTGGAGCAAACTGCTGCAGGAACTCTTCTCTAGTAGCTGGCTTGTGATAAAGTCATAATCGGTGTCCATTCACTAAGAGTTTAAATCGAATAGGATCTATTGTGGACAAATGGACTGCTCCATTCTGAAAAACTTCTTCTACCTCATAAGGACCTAACCACCTTGTTTGGAGTTTTCCCATTGCATCTTTATATCTAGAATCATATAGGAGTGCTTAGTCACCAACTTTGAATTTCTTTTCTCTGATATATTTATCATGCCATCTTGCTCTTTGGTTTTGAACCAATTTTGTCTATTGAACAACTATCTTCCTCCATTCATCAAGAGCATTTAACTATTGAATGCATTCCTTTTGGGCTTCAGACAATGTCATATTCAGTTGTAGAGCTGTTCTCAAGGTTTTATGCTCAAATTCAATAGGCATCATTGTTGTTTTGCCATAAACCATCTAAAAAGGTGTGAATCCAATTGGTGTTTCCCATGTTGTTCTATATGCCCAAATTGCCTCTGAAAGTCAATGAGACCAATCTTTCTTGTGGATAGACATTGTTTTTGTAAGAATAGCCTCAAGCTCTATATTGGTAACTTCTACTTGTCCATTAGACTGTGGATGATATGGAGTAGATTTCCTGTGCCTTATATTGTATTCATTGACCAAAGCTTTTATCAGTGTTGATATAAATTGAGGTCCCTGATCTGAGACAATTTCCCTTGGTACTCCATACCTTGTAAATATTTCTTCATAGAGAAACTCAGCCACCTTATTATCTCTTGCATGTTTCATAGCTCTAGCTTCTACCCATTTTGTTACATAGTTTGTACATACCAAGATATAAGATTTGCCATTAGAAGGTGGATCAATAAGGCCAACAAAATCTAACCCCCACTTGTCAAATGGTGTAACAAATATTTGAGGATATAGTAGCATCTCATCAGATTTTGTAGGTCTGCTCATTCGCTAACATCTGTCACATTTCCTTGTGTACTGAGTTGCATCCTTGTGTAATGTAGGCCAATAGTATCCAGTATTGAGTATTTTCAGTGCTGTCCTTTTGGCATCAAAATGACCTCCACATGGCTCATCATGACATGCATACAGGATGTCATATGTTTCATCTTCTCTGACACATCTTCGCATGACTTGGTTAGGTCCAGTATAAAATAGACAATCAACAATCCATGAAAAGTTAAAACTTTTTTTGACTAGCAACCTTCTTTCCTTAGGAGAAAAAGAAATTGGCATCTTAGCTGCAGCTAAATAGTTGGCAATATCAGCATACCAAGGAGTATGAGCCTATATAAGAAACAAATGCTCATCTGGAAAAGTGTCATCTATCATTATAGAATCTCCTTGCATTTGAAGATGTGAAAGATAATCTGCAACAACATTAGACTTTCCTAGCTTATCAACAACTATGATATCAAATTCCTACATCAACAATAACCAACGAGCCAGTCTACCAGTGATTGATGGCTTATTCATGAGATATCTAATTGCAGTATGATTTGTATGCACAAATATGGGATAACTTGTAATATAGTGTCTAAACTTATTAAGGGCATATATGACAACTAGCATTTCCTTTTCAGTAATTGTGTAATTCAATTCAGGTCCCTCCAAATTCTTGCTAATATAATATATTGCATTTTCGAACTTGTCAACTTTTTGTCCTAGCACTGCTCCTACGGCATAATCAGATGCATCAGTATGGATTTGGAATGGTAGAGACCAATTTGGTCCTTTTAGAACTGCTGCTTGAGTCAAAGCATGCTTAAGCTTTAAAAAAGCTTCATTGCATGCTGAGGTCCATTTAAATTCTGCATCTTTAGTAAGCAGTGAATATAAGGGACTTGCAATTTTGCTGAAATCTTTGATAAACCTTTTGTAATATCCAGCATGGCCAAGAAAACTTCTAACATCTTTCTGCTTCACAGGGTCATTAATATGTTGAATAGCCTCAATCTTTGTTAGATCCACTTGTATGCCTTGTACAGATATGTGATGACCAAGGACTATTCCTTCTTCCATCATAATGAAACACTTCTCACTATTTAGAGACAAGTTGTAGTCTTCACATCGCTGCAAAACTTTCTTCAAATTACCTAATGCTTGATCAAATTCAGAGCCATAAGTTGTAAAGTCATCCATGTAAATTTCCATAATATCTAAAGAAATATAAAAAAAAATACTGATCACTGCCCTTTGAAAAGTGGCTGGAGCATTACACAACCCAAAAGGAAGAATAGAATATGCATACATGCCCCATGGGCAAGTAAATGTTGTTTTCTCCTAATCCTCAGGAGCTATTTGTATCTGATTATAGCCACTAAATTCATCCAGGAATGAAAAATATCTCTTACCAGCAAGAGAATCCAATACCTGATCCACAAATGGCAGTGGAAAATGATCCTTCCTTGTGGCTAAGTTCAAGGCTCTATAATCAACACATACTCTCCATTTGCCTCCGTTTTTAGGAACTATCACCAAAGGTGATACCCATTGACTATCAGAGATAGGATAGATAAACCCAACTTTCAACAATTTCTGCAATTCTTCTTTAATTATCTCCTTTAATGCAGGGTTGACACTTCTTTGGGGTTGTCTGAGGGGGCAACACTCATCCTTTATGTAAATATGATGAGTACAAACTGTTGGGTCAATTCCATTCATATCCTTGTAATCCCATACAAAAGCATTTCTATGGAGTTTCAGCAAGTCCACTAGGCTATCCTTTTGAGTATCGGCTATATTCTTATTGATGTTCAAATATTTATTCAATTCCACCTCTATTTCGATAGTAAGATCAATCTAATTTATATCAAAAAAATGAGAGTAAGATAATTCCTGCGTCAACAAGGTATGCAATATATCAGTGGCTGCAGGAAAGTCCAAACCTGTAATATTCGGAACCAATTCCTACAATTCTTGGTCTTCTATTAATTCATTTATCAGGACCTTATAAAGAATTGATTCTTCATCATATAACTGCATGAGTGGCACTTGATTAATCATCATAAGGTGATTAATAGAGTCAATTTCTTTAGATTCCTCTCCCAAAATAGGCCAAACAGCCTGCTACTGCTCAAGCTAAGGTTGTGCTGGGGAATACAAGGCTAATGTTTTTGTGGAACTGCCATTTGAAATAGTCATGTCTCTTGATCTACACCCAATATATACATCAGCTATGGCAAGCCATGGTCTTCCCAAAATGACTGGATATCCCCCCAATGTTGCATTTGGAGACAAAATCATAAAGTCTACAGGATATTCCCAGGAATCTAGAATAACTACTATATCTTCTATGATACCATCAGGTCTTACTGCAGAGCCATCAGCAAGTTGGAGAACTGTGGGTGTAGCCCTTAAACTATCGATCTCTAGATGTTTCATTACTTCCCTTGTCATTACATTAATGGTTTCCCCTAGATCAACTAAAACATTTTTTATTTGACTGCCATTAATGACTATACTCACAACAGGACTACCTGGATCGGAATACTTTGGAATAGCAATTTTTCCTAACATAATATCAGCCAATTGACCCATAACATGAACTGTTTGTGGATCCTTTTTCTTTCTACTAGGTTTCTTTAGGCATGCTTCTCTCAATGCCTTACCATATATAGGGACATCCTTTATTGCTTGCAACAATGGAATTTTAACACAAATGTGCTTCAATTGATCAAGAATATCAAAGCTTTGTTGTTGTTCAGTGGAAACTTCTTTGTCTTTCAGTCTATGTGGAAATGGTGGTAATATTTGATTCTAAGGTATTATATCTTTAGGATCAAAGATTGGCTTCTCTTCTTGTACCTCAGTAATAACTAGATGAGAGGGATTAGGTAGAGTTGTCCTAGATCAGAGGTTAATATCATCTAGTGATAAAGAATAGGCTAGGTATTGATTAGCATCAACTGAATAAGCTTGTTGTTGTTGCTGAGATTTGATATTTGGATTAGGCAATGGTTGAGTAGGCAACTGCATTGGCTTAGGAGGTGTAACTATAGCTGCAGGAGGAGGCATTAAAGCAGGAGATTGTGGCTACTGAGCAGAGGGCTGATATCCAGAAGATTGGGATGGCCATGATGGGTTTCCTCTCCATTGAGAATTAGGTTTCCAATTCCCTTGAAACTAGTTCCCTGGAACCTGAGGTGGATACCAGTTTCCCTGTGGCTGCTGCCATTGGGGAATTTGATTAGAAAATTGATGTCCTTGGCCTTGTGATCCATACCAATGTGGATAGTTACCAAAATTTCGAGAATACTGTGGTTGCCATTGGTTATTTGGTCACAGTAGTCATACTCTATATTTCATCAATAGTAGCTACTTTATGCTTGTAAGAAAGAGGCAATGACCTCAGCACCTTAGAAATGATCTCATCTTCTTTGAGATTTCCACTAGCACATATGATGTTCATGACAAGCTCATTCACCTTAGCCATAAAAGATGTTATGTTTTCATCTTCTCCCATTTTCAATGCCTCAGACTTCCCTTTCAAACTTTGAAACTTAGCTACTTTGACTCGTGCATCTCCTTCATACAAGGTTTCTAACTTCTCCCAAATCTCATGTGTTGTCTACAAACTCATCACATTATTCATCTTTGGATCGGTCAAGAAACTCAACAATGCTTCCTTAGCTCTTATGTTATGTTCAACATTCTTGATCTCAATGACATTAAACGGTCCATTCTAAAGAACATTGTAAAAATTATTTATAATCTTCCAATACTCATCTCCAAGACACTTCAGGAGAACTTCCATCTGGTCCTTCCATATAGTGTAATTGCTTGCATCAAATCTCAAACTCTCCTTGAACATAAAAGTTTCCATCGTCAATCTCCTCAAGCGGTCAAGCTTCTTCCAAAGGATATAGCTCTGATACCAATTGTTGGCAACAACAATGAAGGAAAACTGAGAGGGGGATGAATCAATTTTCATTGGATTAAACAAATTAAGAACAATCTCAGATCTGATCAACACCACCAAGAGTAAAGATAAACACAATAAAAACAACACACATTACACCAATATTTTTGACGTGAAAAACTCGGTTAAAGGAAAAACCATGATGGGAACCTAACCACAATGAGATAATACTCTACAATAGTATGTGTAAATATTACAATGGGAAATGCACATGCATTTAGGCACACTACCTAGAGCTCACTGCTCAAAATACAATGACGTAGAAGGCTCCAACCCTTAGGGAAGGTTCACTACCTTACAATAATATTCAAACTATAATTTGGATTACATGAACTACAAAGATAGCATCTGCTAATGTCTAATGATAGTTCCGATTAAGCTCACTTGTTAGCCCTGTAATAATCTCATCTCAATACATCATATCAAAGGATAATATTCACTTATGTACACATACACCACTCTTTGATAATGCAGACACGAAATCGACCCCCAAAATACATGAATATAACACCTATTTATACAATTCATCAACCTTGACTACAAGTTCGACCAAACCCTCAACCCTCAATTACAAAATTACATCATACAATACATAAATCATCCACTAGACCAATATAATATCATAAACAACATATAATTGACCTAAATCAACTCTTCAAATGTGCACCACCACCAAAAATCTCACCAAGATCAACCACAACATGATACACCACCGAAAATGCCGCATAATAAGAAGAATATCATCGGACCCAAAAGATCTTCAAGAACGTGCACAACGATCAATATGGACCATAAAAAATAATAGGATATGACTAGGAAACACCAAAAATCTTGTTAGAACCATCCACAATAGCTGCACCAACAGCACTTTATCAAATCTTCATCGATCATCATGCTAACACTTATCAGCAGTAATTTAGACTAGAAAGATAAGTTGTGGAGCACAAAATCATAAACCATATGAAATGAAGATACACATTAACATCCAAAACATTCTCCAAAATCTGCAATCAAAGATAAAGTCATACGTGAACACAATGGATCAAATACTAGACTCTATGAACTATAGAGCATAGAAGAACAATCTTCATACCGAAATCCATAACTTGATCAAATCACCACATAGCATCATGGAATCAATAAAGAATGAACTATCTTTATTCGATTCAGCATCCCAAACATATAAACCAACTAGATAAACTCACTACAAACATTGGATGATTGAATAACTCTCTATAATACCAAACCATAGGAGTATGTTGACATCAATGACAACATATCCTAGCAGCAACAATATCCAACAATGGGAACTAGAGTCTCCATCCTATGGCCCACTAGGGAGAGAAACATCCTTATAAGTAATTGTGTTTGAGAAATTTCCATGGTTGCCTGTTTTGATGGAATGCCAACAAGGATGACATCTAACTAGTCTAGAGCCTCAAGCACATTAAATCCACTAAAGCCTTCATCCCCTTGTCTATCATTCAAAGTATTTTTTTGACCTCTACCCTTGTTCTTAGCTTTGACTAGAGTAAAACCCTCTTTATCCTACTTAGGTGGTGGATGAGTGTAGCATTTACCCATATCCATCCTAGGATTATTTTTAGGACACATTTGCTACAGATGATCTTATTCATGACACATGTGACAACGAAATGGAAGGGTTTCATAATCAAGTTGTTGGACCCAATAATTGGACCCTAGATGAACTTCTATGGAATCTGGTAAAGGTTTATTTAAATCTAGTTCAATACAAACATGGTGATAAGTAATTACATTTATCCAAGGTCTATCACGAAGGACCAATAGGTTTCCCCAACAATAGGGCAACTTGATGAAGAATATTATCTCTACAAAATTCCAAATGGAACTAGGGTAGTGTACCCAAACTAGAACACACAAAGGAAGCTCCTCCAATGGGTTAAATTCCACATGCCAAGGCTTAATGAGGAGCCTGAATTGGTTATAAAAATATGGCCCCCCTTCAAAGGCCTTTTTTCTATCTAAAATGCATCAAAAAAGTCACCAAAAAGTATCCATTAGCAAGGAGAAAAACCTCCATGTCCCCTTTCGAACTCCAAGTGTGATACACCCAAGATTCCAAAAATGGCAACATGACACAGATTCCCATAAATTTGTAGATTAATGCATGGTTGGATGAATATAAAATATCATCCTCAACATCCTTAGGTGAATCACTAGAATGAGCCTTTCCTCAGTCCTTGCAAGGCAACCATTCACTTTCATAGGCCGAAAATATCCCCTCTAAGAAGATGTTTCCCCCATGTTGAAACTATTCATACAAAGACATGATTATGCCTCATATTTGGAGGAGAATAACCCCCAAACATCACATCTTGTAGTGGTAGATTATGCATGTCTGAAGGCTTTCCATGCAAAGTTATGCAAGCCCCAAACAAAGAAAAAAAAAGTCCTACTCTTAACTAGTGAACAAAAGACTCCCTTTTAGCATGCATAGAGACAAAAACAAAAGGGAAGAAAAACACTATCATTAATGCCACCCCCAACACTAGCAAGATTTGTTACCCCCATAATCACCGGATCCTCTCCCCACACCTTGTGTTAACCACACCAGAAAATCCAACCCAACCATCACCATTTGTAGGTAAATCAACACCCCCCTAACAAACCATGAAAACCCCACACCAATCACACAAAAATAGATCCAAACGGCTAGGCCTCACAACCCCACATTAGCCCTGGAACTCACTAACTTCGATCTCTGCTCCATCTAATCCACTTCCAAATATTGGGTATATGTTTATTTCTTATTTGAAATGGTGTAATGATATTACCACCTATGCAAAAATTTCTCCACTATAAGTCCCTAGAGCTATTTAGTGAAAGATAAAATTGTTTCATTAACCTCACTTCTTATTATATGCAAAATATAAATTTGTTTTCACCTATTCATATGTCATGAAATTAAATCAAAACACATTAATGTTGGTGTGAATGTGGTTGTATCCTATCTAGTTATTCTTAAAAACCTATTCACATGTTAAGTTTACTTAGGACTTAGCTTGCATTTAAGTTATTTGTCATTTAATAATGTTCATAGGATCATGTTAATTATCCCATATGAGATTCTATAAGATATCACGTCATGTCTCATTATTTAATATTTTCTTTAGAAATTTACAATTATGCATTGGGCATTTCATGTTTGTATCAAGGTTAGTTACTCCTACACAATCACACCTTACCTATAAATACAAGGTGCCTATACATTGTAATATATCGTGTTCCTGTGATTTTAATCTCATAGTTCATGCAAGCTCATATTCATATTTGGACATTTGTTCTTGGTTGATCATTGAATTTTGTAGCTTCATGATGGGTTTTTACCATTCCACCAATTAATACTATAGTTTTATTAGGCAATTTATCAAAAAAGCATCTTATGGTGCCTAAAAAATATATTGATAATTTTAAAGGTTAAAAGGTTATTCTTTAAATATTTTTCCAAGTATAAAAATATACATTGTAACTTATTTTCATGTTTAAATAAGTTGTGATGTACATTTTCCAGAGACAAATATTAGATATGAGGTAATAACAAAAGGAGGTGGTATATATATTTCTATTATATTTTTATTGTGAACTTCTCTTTCTATATTTTTGCATGTGAATATAAATAATAAATGATCACTATACCTTTCATTTATGAGTTAATATAACAGGTATGATATAGTCTAGATCAAAAATATAGTAGAACAAAAAAAATAAAAAATTAGACATGAAAGAATAAAAATTGTTATAATTTTCCCTCGTGAACTAATAAGAGATGGATCACATAATGTAAATTAGACATGATAAAATAAAAATTAATATAATTTTCTTTCATGAACTAATACTTAAGACATGGAACACATAGTCTAAATGAAATACATGATAGAATAATAATAGATGATAGATAGAATGATTATTAGACATGATAGAATAAAAATTAATATAATTTTATTTCATAAACTAATACTTAAGACATGGACCACATAGTCTAAATGAAAGACATGATAGTGTTGGCATTATTGGCATTAAGTTGTCATTGATGTTAACTAGTTTGGCAAGGTCATTAGTAAGTAAGAAGTGATGACCGGTATAAAAAGAGCAGGACATATGATGGCAATGCACATGTGAGTGAGTAGACAAAAGGAAGGCTACCAGTACACATGAATTGTGTCATCTGTCAGTAAAGCAGGCTTACTGGTAAGGCAAAAATTGGGATGAAGGTTGGTTGTTTGTTTATGATGAAGAGGTGGAATGTTAAAAGAATCACAACAACACTCAGTGAGCTAAACAAAGAGGATGGCATGAAGACATACCGAAAGGCAAGATGAATTATCAAGTGGATATGCCACTAATAAAAGGGTTTTTTTTATCATACCAATAAAGTGAACTGAGCTGGTAGTCAACCTTGGTCAACAAATAATGTCAAACTGACATAAAAATCCAAGCAGAGGTGGATGTCGACAAACATGATAGCTAGATGTCAGGTGGTGATATTGCACAGGTCAGTGGAGTGTGCATCGATGTAACAAGTCAGCATGCTGGTCAACTTTTATGAAGAACCTGCAAGTCACAGAGGATGCCAAAGGATTGCGGCTCAAGGAAGGCAAGCTAGCAAGTGACTAAACTGAACCTACAAAAATATTTGATCTTCGTACCCATTTGGTAAAGGAAACAACAAATCCATTAATAGAGTATAACAAAGAAAAGTAGAAAAGCATCGTGCAGACCTCCAGATTTAGAAAACGCACGTTGGAATGAAAATCTTTATTAGTGTTGTTCTATGTCATGAAGATCATATACCTGGAAAAGTAGATCAAATCAAGTCAGATTTGGATCGAGTTGGAGAAGGCAAAACCTAACACAAAATCGTTTGAATGTGGTTTTTGGCAGGAATCCAAGATTATAAAAATGTGAGCTCAAGATAGAAATCGATGATGCTTGATGTGAAGAAGGAGAGTGAAAAGAGCTCGAGCACAGAGAAGGATCATCTTCCTTAGAATTTATTCTAAGAAATTTGCAGATGGAGTTAGTAGGAAAAAAAGTAAGAGGGTTCAACTGGGAAGCACAGAGTACTAGTAAACTATTGCAGGTCTGACAGTTGAGCTAACAAGTGAGGTGTGATTGGTCAAGAAGGCATCCAAGTTTGACTAAGTGTGGTGTGAGGTTGAGAGAGGAGAAGAGAAGTCTGTTAACTGGCAGAAATCTATTTGATCAAGTTTTGCAGAACTTATTTGCAACCAAAAGCGATAACTATATCAAAATTGTATTCAAATATACATCACCAAGTTGGAGCTTGGTGCAGGGGTTGGTGCTCCTTGAGCTGGTGCCCTAAATCAGCAGGGGTTGGTGCTCCTTGGGTTGGTGCCCTAAATCTTTGTAATTAATTGTTTCACTTATGAGGCTGGATTGGAGTGGTAGTCTCCAACATCATTTCTCACCAAGGTTTTTCCCACATAGGGTTTTCCTCATACATCTGGTGTTGTGGGTTGCATTTGGGTGTTTGTCTCTTTTGGCATCCTCATTTGTCTTACCACATTGACTGTTTAGTGCTTAGGATAAAAACTGGTATTGTAAGGTTATTTTAGAAAGGAAAATAATTTAGGATCCACTAATTCACCCCCTCTTAGTAGTACATTGTGTTCAACAATTGGTATCAGAAACTAGGTTCCCTGTTGATTAAAGCTTCGGTAGATTATGGTCTTAGAACACAATGGCTAGAAATGAGTTTGATTCCTCAAAAGCTCCAATGTTTGATGGATCTAACTATGCCTTCTGGAGTATAAGAATGGAGACCTATATTTTCTCTCTTGGTTTTGATGTGTGGATGTTTGTCAAAAATGGGTATACATTCCCTAGTGTTCCTCCCACTGATCCAAATGCCAATAAGGATTATGAGAACAATGCAAAGGCTAAACATGCTATCTTGAGAGGGATGTCTGATAATGAGATTTTTAAGGTCATGCATTGTGCATCTGCCAAGGAGACTTGGGATAAAATGCAAAGGTTATTTGAAGGAGATGCAAAAGTCAAAGAGCCCAAGATGCAAACACTAAGGGGCCAATGTGAAGGCATGAGAATGAAGGATGAAGAAAATATTGCAGACTATCTACACAGATTTGATGAAACTGTGAACACCATCAGAGGATGTGGAGAAGAAATTGGAGATGAAATTATTGTCAAGAAGGTACTTAGATCTCTCACACCTAAGTATGATACTAAGGTGTCTGACATAGAAGAAGGCAAGGATTTGAATATATTCACAATGGATGAGCTATTTGGCTCATTGATAGCCTATGAAATGAGAACAACCAGTGATACATACTCAAGGAAAGAGGTAACACTCAATTCCACCAAGAAGGGAAAAGAAGTGGTTGCTCATAAAGGATATAGTGAAGACTCTGATTCAGAGATAGAAAACTTTGTCAAGAAGATCAAAAGAGGATCTGACAAGTATAAAGGAAAGCTACCACTCAAATGTTTCAACTATGGTAAAGTGGGACACTTTTCTGCAAAATATTCTTATAATGAAACCGGTGGAGATGAGTCAAGAGGCTTTCATAGATCTATTGGCAAAGACAAAGAAAGAAATGTCTACCAAAGAGGAAGAAGAAGCTACTGGAAGCAGAACAACCTATATACTATTGAGGATGATGCCACAGATGAAGAAAGTGCATCAGAAGATAACTATCATGAGAATGACAGAGAAGTTAATCTCTTGCTGGAACTTGATGAACCGGTTGGTGAAGATGAGTAAGAAGAAGACATTGAGGTTGAAGTGGATCTAGAAGGTGATCTTATAAGTTCTCTTGAGGAACTGAGTAAAACAAGAAGGTAACTCAATAATTTCAAGCTTCCTAGATGAACAAGGTCTCTTGAAGCAATCCCTGGATGAGTCCAATCAAGTTATATCTGACTTGAAACATTAGTTGGAAGAAGCCAAGAGGATATGTGAAGTCACATCCTCTGATCTATTGAATAAGGAAAAGGATCATCAAGATCTAGAAGAAAAAATAGTGAAGCTTAGAAACGAGCTTGAAGAAAGTAAGGAAGAAATTAAAGTGAGAAGCAAATATAAAGGCAACATTGAAGCTTTAGACAAGATGTTGAGCAAATAGAATCAATCCAAAGATACTAGCTACTTAGGATTTGAAGAAGGTCAAAGTTCAAACAACAAAGCCACATCTGGTAAGGAGGTATAGTTCACTTCTTCAAATGAAGATGAAGTGAAGAAGACATTCACGATAAGGAAGGATACCGATAAGAAGTCATATGTAGATGCTGTTAGAAACTACCACACAAACTAGTATACACAATCAATGAACTAGAGGCCACATTCAATGTAATGACATCAAGATCTAAGGAGAAATGCAAGTGTTGACCATGAAGGATTCACTAGAGTCAGCAGCATGAAAGGTAGACCCCCAATGAGACAGTTGTTTGCAGGACCAAGGCAACCTAACTAGTATGTTCCAAACTTTCATGGTTATTATTACCAGTGTAACAAATTTGGGCATAGAATAGCTGACTGTAGATTAACCAATAAGCCCTCTATGGGTTATGAAAGTAAAAATTATTTTAATGCACTTTGGGATATGAATGTTGGTTGTTATCAGTGCAATGGATATGGTCATAAGAGTTTTGAATGTAGGAAGAATAAACTGGTGCCCTTCAATAATTTCGAAGATTCATCTTTCAATAAGAATGTGAAAAGCTATAACTATCAAGATTTTGGACATATAGAAAAGTTTTGTAAAAAAAGGAAGATCAAGCAGAAGAAGACAAATCCTGATCAAGAATTGATAGTTGATCCAGAGCAAAAAGTAGCAGCTGACAAGAAGAAGGAAACCAAACCGATATGGGTTGAGAAAGAAAAGGACAAGGTAGAATGAAGTCTGATAGTACAGACTACCTTACACATTGAATGGAAAAATCTATGGGTTGTAGATAGTGGTTGCCCCAACCACATGACCGGTGATAAAAAGAAATTTATGAAGCTTGAAGATTGGAATTGTGGTTCAATAAGATTCGGAGACAACTCATCCATCAAAATAAAGAGAAAAGGTACTCTAAATATTGATGGAAAATTGAAGGCACATTATGTATATTATGTGGATGGCCTAAAGCACAATTTGCTAAGTGTGAGTCAGATGTATGACAAAGGTTATAAATTCACCTTTGATTCTACAAGTTGTTAGATAAAGAAAGAGAGTATCGGTTAGGTTGTAGCAGAAGGAAAAATAATAGATGGTAATGTTTACAATTTGAAGGAATGCTATGAGTCCTAATTCATGATGGGACAGGTTGATGAAAGTTGGCTGTGGCACTAAAGATTGGGCCACATAAATGTTCATAACTTAGTTACAGTAAGTAAAAAGGGGTGTGTAAGAAATATTTCACCCCTCATCAAACCGATAAGCACATTTTGTGATGAATGTGTAAAAGGGAAGCAGACTAAGGTGAGCTTCAGGACAAAAGAGCATAGCACCTCAAGACCACTTGAAATTGCACATACAGATCTACGTGGTCCAACTAGAACAAGAGATCTTGCTGATGAAAGATATTTTATGCTCTTTATTGATGATTATTCAAGAATGACATGGGTCACTTTCCTGGAAGATAAATCAAAAGCATTTTACAAATTCAAGATCTTTAGGAAGATGGTGGAGAAGGAAAGTGGGTGCAAGTTAAAATGTCTAAGATCTGACCGACGTGGAGAGTTCACATCAAATTAGTTTGAATATTATTGTGAAAGACATGGAATTAGAAGACAGTACTCAGCGCCCAGGACACCACAACAAAATGGCATGGTAGAAAGGAAGAACATGATAGTCAAGGAGATGGCCAGAACCATGTTAAATGAGGCCAGTCTACCAAATATATTGGAAGGAAGCTATTCATACTATTTAATATACCTTGAAGTGGGTTCAAATAAGGATAAACAATGGAATGAGACCTTATGAATTGTGGTATGATTGGAAGCCATCAGTCAAATAATTCAAAGCATTTGGAAGCAAGTGTTTTATCAAGAGAGACATGGATGGTTTAGGTAGTTTTGACTCTAGGAGTGCTGAAGGAACTTCCTTGGTTACTCATCTAACATCAAGGACTACCAATTCTACAATAAAAGACTAAGAAGAGTTATTTAGAGTGTGCATGTAAGAGTTGATTAGGATATGCACAAAGTAAGTCAATCACAAGTAAAATAGTATGATGATTTCGGTGATGAAGGCGAGGAAGCTCAGTCAGACAATGAACTAGAAGAAGCATCCAAAAAGGCTCCCAACCGGTATGTGCAGTTGAATCACTCAGAAGAGAAGATTCTAGGAAATAAAAGTGATGGTGTGCAGATCAAGAGAAGACTTGCCCGAAATGATGAACAAGTCAACTTCTGCCTCGTGACTGAAGTAGAAACTAAAACATTCAATGAGGCCAACAAAAGATAGGAATGGATGGATGACATGGAAGAATAAATGTAACAGATTGAGAAGAACAAGAATTGAGAATTAGTCCATAGACTAGAAGACAAGAACATAATTGGCACTAAATGGGTCTACCTAAATAAGATGAATGAAGAAGGTAAAATTGTTAGGCATAAAGCTAGGCTTGTGTGCAAAGGATACTCTCATTTAGAGGGCACTAATTTTGAAGAAACATTTGCACTGGTAGCTAGATTAGAAGCAATTAGAATGTTTCTAGCCTTTTTTGCCTACAAGGGTTATAAAGTATATCAGATGGATGTAAAATCTGCAATTCTAAATGGAAATTTGGAAGAAAAAGTGTACATGGAGCAACCAAAAGGGTTTCTGCTACATGATCATGAAACCTTTGTGTGTTGATTGAAGAAGGCCTTGTATGGTTTAAAGAAAGCTCCTAAAGCATGGTATTTAAGATTAGATGAATATCTAAAGGAGCAAGGATTAAAAAGGAGGAGTGTTGACAACAATCTATACATAAAGAATGATGGAAACCACATGATCACTGTGTTTGTGTAAGTAGATAACATTATTTTTTGAGAGAATAAGGACACCCTTTAAAAACAATTTATTGATCAGATACAATCAAAATTTGAGAAGTTAATGCTTGGTGAATTGACATACTTCCTTGGTTTGCATATATTACAGCAAGATAAGGGAATCTTTATCTCACAAACCAAGTATGCAAAGGATATGTTGAAGAAATTTCTAATGGAGGATTGAAAAATATTAAGTACCCCCATGGTGAGCAGAAGCAAATTAAGCAAGAATGATGAATCACCAGTGGTGGATCAGACATTGTATAGATCCATGATAGGCATCCTCTTGTATCTATCTACATCTAGACTGGATATAGTGTAGGCAGTATGCATGGTGGCCATATTTCAAGCTCCACCAAAGAAGTCACATATGAATGCCATAAGCAGAATGTTTAGGTACCTACAAGGAACACTCAGTTATGGATTTTGGTACCCTAAACAAGGGGCATTCATCTTGGAAGAATACACTGATGTTGATTGGGAAGGTTGCATTGATGACCAAAAAGAGCACAAGTGGTGGTGCATTCTTCCTAGGTGACCCGTTGGTCTCATGGCATAGCAAGGAGGATTCAGTCTCCCTATCAACTATTGAAGCAGAATACATTGCTACAACTACATGTTGCTCTCAGGTCCTTCGAATGAAGCAAACCCTCAAGGACATACAGGTGGACATTACTGATCCTATTCTCATCTGGTGTGATAAATCAAGTGCCATCAACATTTTAAAGAATCTGGTGATGCATTCTAGGACAAAGCATATAGCCATCAAGTATCATTTACTCAGAGAGAAGGTTGAAGGACAGAAAGTAAAGATGGACTATGTCCCTACCGAAGAACAACTAGCAAACATTTTTACAAATCCATTGTCGATAGGCACTTTTGAGTACTTAAGACACAATTTGGGAGTTTTGTAACCTCTCTTATGCACTTGAGAAAGGAAGGTTTTCTATGGTTCTGGGGGATTTCATAGCAACATCTATAACTGTTGAACCACATCTAAGTACCAGTTGTAATCACTGGTAGTAGCCTAAGGGGGAGCTAGGTATGGATAAAAGGGAGAGTGTACAGTACCCTTTATCATTGTGTCAAAGGGGGATAAATTTGTTGGTATGAAGTGTCTTGCAATAAGTTGACATCAATGCCAAAGGGGGCAATTGTTGGCATTATTGGCATTAAGTTGTCATTAATGTTAACTAGTTTGGAAAGGTCAACGATAAGTAAGAAGTAGTGATTGATATAACAAGAGAAAGACATATGATGGAAATGCACATGTGAGTGAGCAGACAAAAGGAAGGCTACCGGTACACATGAATTGTGTCATCTGTCGATAAAGCAGGCTTACCGGTAAGGCACAAACTGGGATGAAGGTTGGTTGTTTGTTTGTGATGAAGAAGCGGAATGTTAAAATAATCACAACAACACTAGGTGAGAAGAAAAAAGAGGATGGCATGAAGACATACTGGAAGGCAAGATGAATTATCAAGAGGATGTGCTGCCAGTAAAGAGGATGTTTATTGGCTATACCGATAAGGTGAACTGAGCCGGTAGTCAACCTTGGTATACAAAGAATGTCAAACCGACATAGAAATCTAAGGAGAGGTGGATATCGACAAACATGATAGCTGGATGCCACAAAGTGATATTGCATAGGTTGGTGGAGTGTTCATCCAATGTAACAAGTCAGCAAGTAGGTCAACTTTTATGAAGAACCTACAACTCATAGAGGATTTCAGAGGATTGTGGCTTGAGGAAGGCAAGCTGGCAAGCGACTAAACTAAACCTGCAAGAAGACTTGATCTTTGTACCCATTGGTTGAAGGAAACAGCAAAGCCATTAATGGCATATGAAAAAGAAAAGCAAAAAAGCATGGTGCAGACCTCTAGATTTAGAAAACGCACATTGGAATGCGAAGCTTTTTTAGTATTGTTCTGTGTCATCAAGATCATATCCATGGAAAATCATATTGAATCAAATCAGATTTGGATCGAGTTAGAGAAGCCAAAACCTAACATGACATTTTTGGAATGTTGTTTTTGGTGGGAATCCAAGATTATAAATATGTGAGCTCGAGACAAAAATTGAAGATGCTTGATGTGAAGAGGGTGAGTGAAAATAGCTTGATCACAATGATGGATCATCTTCCTTAGAATTTATTCTAAGAAAGTTGCAGAGTGAGTTCGCAAGCAAACTGGTGAGAGGGTTCAACAAGTAGAGACAGAGTACTAATAAACTATTGCATGTCTAATAGTTGAGCTAACGAGTGAGGTGTGATCCATCAAGAAGGAATCCAAGTATGACAAAGTGTGGTGTGAGGCTAAGAGAGAAGAATAGAAGATAGTTAACCAGCAGAAATCTATTTGATCAATTGTTGCAAAACTCATTCACAACCAGAAGCTATAGCTGTATCAAAATTGAATTTCAATATACATTAGCAAGTTGTACATTGGTGCAGGGGTTGGTGCTCCTTGGGTTGGTGCCCTAAATCAACAGGGGTTGGTGCTCATTGGGTTGGTGCCTTAAATCTTTGTATTTCATTGTTTCACTTGTGAGGTTGGATTGGAGCACTGGTCTCCAGTAGCATTTCTTAACGAGGTTTTCCCATATTGGGTTTTTCTCGTACATCTGGTGTTGTGGGTTGCATTTGTGTGCTTGTCTCTTTTGGTATCCTCATTTGTCTTACCGGTTTGACTTTTTTAGTGCTTAGGATAAAAGTTGGTATTCTAAGGTTGTTTTAAAAAGGAAAAGAATTTAGGAACCACTAACTCACCCCCCTCTCAATGGTACATTATTTTCAATAGATAGAATAATAATAGATGATAGATAGAATGATTATTATAATTCTCCTTCATGAGATGAAGAAACCTATGACTGTATGTTTTTAAATGTCATAAAAAGGCCATGGGTGTCCAAAATGGAATAGTGGTTAAAATATATTTTATTAAAATATTCATGTTTAATTTATGGCTCTTCCTAGTTGTGAAAGGCCAATGTTGTAGCAAATATCTTAATCGGTTCTAGAAAAAAGTGGAATATTATTATCTATAACTAGCTACCATCATTTGAACATATGGTCCAGATGGGCACAACACACTAAAATGTTAAACTATTTATCTTTTTAATAGTAAATACTAGAAAATGATAGAAATTTGAGATAACTAGTGATAGTAGGATAGAAATCAAGCCACATATGATACTTTTCACAATAGTGGCCATCCCAAAATGATAAGGTTGCTTCGTATAATAACAGGACAAAAAATACTGCTCATTAACATAGAATTTATTTGAGAATTCACTCACATATTGAAATGAAATATAGGATTACATTGATTTATCCTATTGCAATCAAGGAAGACAACTCTTCAATTAGCAATGTTTTTGGAACAAATATAAAATTTCTCTATTCGGTGTCAAACTGAGTGGAAAGTCCTCACTCCCTATAGTGCATAATATCTTAGAACCAAAAAAGGGTAGATTTGCTATTGAATTTCCAAACCTAGTGATTGAGAACAACATCAACCTTATGACTTTGACACTGGTTGTCAAATTTTTGGTCCCTAGGCCGAATATTGATGTTGTTAGGGCATTTGCTAAATGTAAATGGGCACTCAAAGGTCAGGTGGAGATCATAGCCATGTCAAAAGGTGTGTTGTCTCTATCTTTTTTGTGTGAAGAAGACATGTTGAGGGTTCTTTGTGATGGCCCTTGGTTGATTGGAAAATATGCGTTGGCTCTGCAAAAATGGCTATTTTTGATGGACCTAAATGAATCTTTTTTTGTCCAAGCTCCAATTTCGGTAATAATCCCAGGTCTCCCAATAGAGTTTTGGGTTGAAGATATTTTCAAAGGAATCGCTAGTTCCTTTGGGGAGCTCTTATCTATGGACTCTATCACAGTAGCTAGAAGAAGACTCATGTTTGCAAGGATTTATGTGGGAGTCATGCAAGGAATGGATATGCTTTTATCTATTAAGATTAACTCTAGACAGGGGAAGTGGATCCACCCATTGAAATATGAAAGCATCCCTTTTGCATGTTTTCACTACAAAAATTAAGGAATACTGCTAAAAAATACCCCCTACAAGTCGTCAAAGAGAAAGCGAAAAAAGACAACACAATGCAATGGAGATTCAAAACTATTAAGAAATTGGTTGTTGCAGAATAAAATAAAATAGTAGATGAATCCCAATGTCATCATCCCTAACACTTTTGAGCAATAGGGGAACATCAATATGAAAAAACCAAAAAACCATGTGTGTGAAGGTGGAAAAGAGGATCAAATAGGGAAAGATGAGAGAGAATGAAAAAGCCTCAATCAAGATGAACAACAAAGTGGTAACCTAGAAGATGGAGAAATAGAGGTGGTTTTGCAAACCAAGGAGGAGGAGGCTTCAAACTGCACCATGGAAAACACTAACATGGATTTTGCTAGATCTAACTATGAGGACACCCAGAGGTGTTTGAATCTTGGAGGGATTTCGTCATCAGAATCACAACAGTCGATTGAGATAGAGAAATCTACTTTCCATCCATCCCCCATGACTTCATTGCTTAATATAAGTGCAAAGTGGGCTAAGGAAGAATCTTTCAAGAAGAAGGCATCTACCCAGAACAACCAAGTGGATGATATCCAGAATAATGAAGCTACAAAATGAAAGAAAGCTAGAAAAAAGGGGGCGAAGACAACCCCCTAGGCTACCCTTGTCAAGACTAGAAATAGGACTAAGTCTCACGTGGGATTTATCCCCTCACCTCCTGGAAGAAGATCAACAAGCCAGCTCAGAGATCAAGAGGCAAGAAAGAATATAGCAGATGGAACTTAGATGACCATCCTTGAGGTATGTTCCTTAAAAAGAAATGAAAATTATTTCATGGAAAATTCATGGATTGAAAAGTCTTCTTAAACAAGATTTTCTAAGAAATTTTGTTAGAGAACATATACCGGATATTGTTCTTATCCAAGAAACAAAAATGACAAAAGAGAAATTGAGAAGATTAAGCTTTTAAGGATGGTGGGGTTTTAGGAGGTAGCTCTGATGGTGCTTCTGGGGGTATTGTCATTTTTTGAAATCTTAGGCGAGTCACAAGGGTGCATGTTAAGAAGGCTAATAGTGTGGCTTTTATAAGGTTTCATCATTTAGGGGATGGTACCTCTTGGCTCCTGACTAGTATTTATGCTCTTAATAATAGACTAGGTAGATGGAAATTTTAAAAGAAGATGGAGGCTATCAGATCTCCTCTTAAGTATGAATGGTGGCTGGTGATGGGGGACTTCAATACCCCTCTCTGTGACAATGATAAATTTGGGGTTGTCCCATCTCAGTTAGATAATAGAATGGACCTACAAAACTTTACTAATAACCAAGGTCTGCATGATATTGATATTTAAGGGGCTAATTTTACCTAGACTAACCGAAGGGCAAGGGGGATCTTATTCAAGTCAGATTAGACAGAGCCCTTATCTCAAATGGCTAGCTTGGCCACTATTAGAGCTCTCTATCATATATTTCATGGATCAGTTCAGACCACTTTCCTCTGGCTTTTGTGGCAAAGAATATAAGTGAAAAAATAAATTTCCCTTTTAGATTTGAAAGGATGTGGCTGGATTATCCTATTCTTGAGATGGCCATTGCGGAGTGGTGGCCGATTTATGTCAAAGGTACCACTATGTATAGAATGGCAAAAAAATTAAGGCATGTGAAAGATAATATTAAGAAATGGAACAAGGGAGTTTTTGGGGATTTATTCATTGCTAAGTCCGAAACCCAGCTTGAGCTAAAGGAAATCCAGGAAAAAATCCAAGCCAACAGATATACTGAGCTTTCTATCAGAGAGGAAAATGAAGTTCTTGTGAAGTATCATGAGATCATTAGAAGGGAAGAAGAATTTTGGAAACAATTGTCCCAATCTCTTTGGCTTAAAGATGGGGACAAAAATACCAGGTTCTTCCATATGATTGCTATGAAACACAAGGTGGCTAACACGATTTCTAAATTGAGTATTGGTAGATCTGAAACAAGGAAGGATGATGAGAATATAAAGAAATGGGGCTTCTTGATGAAATTGGATTTAACTAAGGCCTATGATCGGGTGGACTGGGGTTTTCTGGACAAGGTGCTTAGAGCTTTTAGTTTTTGTGAAAACTTTATTCAGTAGGTTGGCCAACTCATTTCGACCCCTTCATTCTATGTCATCGTGAATGGAGTGCCCTCCCCTTTCTTTAAATCTTCTAGGGGAATCAGGCAGGGGGACCCCATCTCCCCTATTCTCTTCATTATCTTGGTTGAATGTCTGGGCAAAACATAAGCAAACTTGTTTCTCAAGGTATTTTGTTGGGAGTTTCTCCCTTTTCTAGATTCAAGGCCTGTTCTCACCAACATTTTGTTGATGATACCATTTTAATGGGTACTTCATCAATCAGATAAGAAAATAACATGAAGAACCTTCTTAATACTTATAGTGCGGCTTCAGGTCAATCGATTAACTAGGAGAAACACTCTTTATTCTTCTTCAACATTTGGGAGGACAAACAGACCAGGATGGCCCCTATACTAGGATGCCAAATTGGTCAACCTCCTTCTATTTACTTGGGTCTCCCCTTGGGTATGAAACCTATGGATATTTTCTGGAATATTCTTGTTGATAGATTCAGCAGGAAGCTGGCTAGGTGGAAACGGACCCTTTTTAGCCAAGCAAGTAAAATCTAGCTATTGAAATATTCTCTCCAAAGTATTCCAATTTATGCCTTATGTCTCTTCAAAATACCTGGTAAATTTTTAAATGCAATTGAGAAAATTCAGAAAGATTTCCTATGGTCTGGGGTTTAGGAGAAGAAGAGACTTTCCCTCATTGCCTGGGATAAAGTTTGCAAACTGAAGAAGGTAGGGGGGCTTGGCCTGAAAAATATTAAAACCTTGAATAAAACTCTCTTGGCAAAACAAATATAGAGAATCTATCAAGCAACAGGTGAATGGAATGATATTTGGAAGGCTAAATACTTACATCTAAATCCTACCATGGATGATTTAGTTGCCTTAGATTAGATCCCGAGTGGCTCTATCATATTGAACAATGTTACTCAAGAAAAAGGAATTATGAGTCTAGGCAAAGTGTGGGCTATTGGTGATGGTAGAAAGATTGATTTTTGGGATGATGCTCAGATTGGAGGTGCTCCTCTTAATTAGCATTGTGTTCCTCAGGTGATCATCCAAGCCCACAAGAACAAGTTTCATGTCAAAGTTCCTGACTACTAGAGAGATCAAAAGTGGGTGGACCTGATCACTATTGGTCCTAACTTAAAACATGTTCATATGAAACTCAACCAAGTTGTCATTAATCCAAGAAGGGAGGACCATCTGGTGTGGGGAGGAACCCCTTTAGGGATTTATTCGATGGCTTTTGTTGTCCATTTGCTGGCTTGGTCTCAAGACTCTATCCTCTGCTGGGCCAAAACTTGGTGTTTAGGTTTGATTATGATGCCTTTGTGGGTTCTTATTTTCATTTGGAGCAAAATTTAGAGAAACGGGTGGTACTAGGAAGAAGAGGAGAGTGAAGATGACATGGATACAAATAGTGAGGAGGTTCGAATTATCTCAAGCCAGAAGAAAAAGGGGAAGATGTTGAGAGGTGAGGAGTTGGAAGCCAAGAACCACTCACCCCTTCCTTTTGACTCCAAGGATCAGAGTAACGGCTTGGTTGGGGACAATACCCCCAATAAGGAAATTAAGACAACTGAGTGGAAGAAGGTGGGTCTACAGGTGAACTTGGACCCTATGCGGGATGAGGCTGAGGACAACTCCCCTATGGATTGCTTCAATAAGGTCTTCTTTTAGATTCAAAAGGAAATTAAAAACATAAAAGATAAACAGGTCCGGGAAGCTAGCAAACTTGAAGCTTTGGAAGCTATTAGCATCGACAAATTCATCTCTCTACCTGACTACTTAAGTGAGCTGACTAAAGCTATTAGCAATGTAGAGGAAATTATAAATACCCATCGCAATAGCTTTAAAATCCTAGAAGATAGAGAAAGGGCAACTAAAAAGAAGATGGAAGGGATTAAGAAGACTCAAAAAGATTGGGGAGGAGAATTGCAATATTTTAAAGGTTGCTTCTAATAGTATCAAGGTCCTTATTAGCAAACTCAAACATGTCTAGGGTGATAAGGCCCTTGAGGACACTATTGAGGAGAAGGATGGAACTCCTGAAGATAAAGAAGTTGGTCCCAGAAAAAGAAAAAGAGCTAGTAGCAGGAAGAAGCAAAAGCAAAGTGGGGACATTGAAGATATGAAGAGGACTATTGTTACAATAGAGAAATTGGAGCTGGAAGCTGTTGAATTGCTAAAGAACTTCACCTAGGCTTGGTTGTTCTTCTCTCCTTTTTCTACTATTTGGTGTTTATTTTATTTCTTTTATGTCTTTTTTACTGTTGGCTTTCTTTTTCGGCCAACTATCCTTTCTGTGGCTGTTGTCTTTTTTTTTCGGTGGACTCTCATGACTATCTTTTGAATCTATGATGTAAAGCATTTCAGGAACCCTTGAAAACCTATTTTCCCCTAATCAAAAACATTAGGAACACTTCAATCAAATCCTGTAAAGAAAGAATGGGTTATGTTCATAAGGATGGGATGCTTATTTATTTCTCTCAAAACTCTCATTCGAGGAGAAAGAAAAAATGGTATGAGAGACTTAATGATGATGTGCAGAAAAAGGGTGAAATATTGTATAAGGTTTTATGAATAAGATACATGCATATAAATGATTATTAATTTAAGATGAATATAAATGAATTAGTTAAAAGGAATTGTAGGATGAATATAAATGAGTTAGTTTAAAGGATTTGTGGGTTGAATATAAATGAATTAATTAAAAATATTTGTGGGTTGAAGATATGAATTAGCTTAAGCATTTTAGGAAGAAGACAAATGTGCACAGAGAAATTTGTTAAACTTTTTGTTAACAAAAATTAGAATAATTAAATCATCTCCAATCATTACATAAACTCTCTAAGAAAAAAAAATAGAACATAAAATCTAAAATAGCATAAAAAGAAAAGAACACAGTCATTATATACAAAAATAAAGCATTCTAAAATTATCTACATCTAATCAAATAAATTTCTACCTTCTCTATGTGATTTTTTTTTTTTAGGAAATGCCATGCAAATCCAAGTGAGATGAAGAGCTATTATATCCCACAAAGGTTCTAAAAATCACACAAAAGTAATGATTTTGGGATCCTTTGAGGGAGAGGTGGTATCATTTCTCTCATATATATTACCCTCCAACACAATAGATCTCAATAGCTAAAGTTTTTTAAATGAGATAAGTTGGCTCTTTTGTGAGATGTTATTTGGCTAGAGGAATATATAGGAAAGAATTACAATGTATCTAAATGAAATGTACCCCATTTATCTAAGAACATCCTTCGCATACATACCAACTTTCTTAATCTACTACATAAATTAGAAGACAATTTTATCTACACAAATTCTCTCAGAGATTTGATGATACAATTTCATTCCTATTTAATGTCAAGTCATATTTAATCAAAAGTTCTTTCATTAAGCAAATACGAGCTTTCTTCGAAAGTAAGAAAATCTAACCTAGAAGATCATAAAAGATAAGGTATTCTATTTTACGTTTGTTCGAAAAGAAACTAAATTATTAAATATTTTCCATGATCTACTTGACGCATAAAAAACCCCATGTCTTCTTAACCAAATTCAAAGAAAAAAATATTCACTTGGTTAAGTGATGAAATTATTCAGATGTAAAAGCCCCTTGAATGAAACAATGAGAAAAATAATGCGTTCCCATTTTCTTAGATTAAATCAAATTGACCTAACCATTATTCGTGAGGAGTTATTCGGATACGGTCGAAAAAATAATTTTCCCTCTAATATTCTTTTACTATCGAAGGAAACAAATAATATTTTATAATATTCATTGACAATAATGTGTGAAAATTGACCTCGATGTTCAACGTGTCACCAATATTTTTGTTTTTAATCGTAGGTTACGTCAGCTATGTAGTACATATAAAGTTGAATTCAACATTTTTTTTAATAAGCATGATTTAGTTTTTATGAAATCTAAAATATAATTTTTATTTAGTATAATTTTTTTATTAAATTATATTTATAATTTCTATTTAGTAATAATATTCATCAAAAGGTGGGATGTAATAAAATACATCCAAAAATCAAGATGAATCAACTTTAAGCATTAACAAGCTAAGGGGTCAAGTTTAAATAAAACATCATAAAATCTAAGTAGGTAAATCAAGTCTATCATTAGGATTATTTCATACATTACTAGAGTCAAAATTATCATCAATTTATTCCTACCCAGTAAAAACATAGTCCTTATCAAGGGATCTTCTAAAGGTTGTTGAGCATGTAGTGGAGAAATAGCTAGCTCCAGGTAAAGGAACTTGCTAAAATTAAGGCAATCAAAAGCACAATGTCCATGAGAGGGATTATGCCACCAAAAAAATTGATTAGAAGATGGATGATGTTTTCTAATGGACATTGCTATCATGTAGAGCTCTTAGATTCTGCCTTCAAATTGCAAGAAGAGTTTGACATTTTTGTTCTATTGACAAAGGATGTGCTATTGTATCCCCTTATTTTGAGATCGAGGTTTCACTCTTCCCTTTGGGAGTTCTTGGTTGAGTTATTTGATCATCTTGGGGCCATGGATGTGCTTCAATTATGAGATATTTATTATGATTCTTGGAGAACTTAATTACATGGTTTACTGGGAGCTTAGGAGTGATGTAAATTCATCATTTGTTAATACATGGTCATCTTCATGTGGTTTGGATAATATGTTGACATCTTGGTTTCCATGGAGGACTCTTGAGTCTTTGGTGAGGTTTTGTTGGTTCTCTTTGATTTTGAGAATTAACCATTTTCTTAGAGCTTCATGATTTTGTAGGATTGCATTTGAAATTGTCATGGATTGATTAGTGGATACCCATTGAGACTAAAGAGACTTGGGTGAGGCTAGAAGACCTTATGTTTTGGGGGATTGTGTGTTGAGATTGTTACTCGTTGATGAGGATTTCAACAGAAATTTTGAGGATCCTACACCTATTTATGGATGTGAATCCATTATGGGCTTGAAGAGAATATTTTCATTTGTTGTAGGTTTTATTTCTTGGTGTTTTGAGCACATGAAATCTTATTTCCCACTCTTGATCTACTCAACAAGTGAATGATCTAAGAGGTATTGCTCACCTAGTTATGAGATGCATTGATTATTTTGCACCTTGTCTTATCGTGAGAGATATTATTAAATATAAAATTCTTAGGATTTTTTGAGAAGAAGATGTATGGTTTAAAGGATTTTTAATGTTCTCCTTATTGTCGATCTTATTTAGAGGGGTAAAACAATCGGTTTGTGGCTTTGTGCATATTCCCCTTGTTGTGGAAATGAATGGTTGGTTTGATCTATCTTTGATATGATAGGTTTAAAACTACTGCTACCATGTTTCAATTGATTCGATGTTAGATTTTGATATCCTTTTAGTTTGAGAATCATAAAGGAGAACTTACATCACACAACTCAATAAATGCTAGAGTGTAAAAAGGATATGGTTTGATTTCCAAGTTATCTCTTTGGCCTTGTTATTCCTCCTAGATCTTTGTATTCACATGGTTGAGTGTGAATAATCTGAGAGAGCTATGGAGATGGATGGTGAGGAGACAAATGGTGAGAGAGGTATTGTAACATATTTGGTTATAGATTTGCAAACTAGATGTTTCCTTGACACTATGTAGTAGAGGAGTTAGCCACATCTTATATGTGAAGTACTATAAATAGAATTGATATACTTTGATATTTTTTAGATTTAATATTAATAATGTAGTGGGGGTTTGTAGATATATGTCATATTATCCTTTATGATATTTTATTTTGTTGATTACTAATGTGATGACAATAAATTACATGTTTCACTAGATTTGGATATATGAGTAATGCAATTGTGTGGGATGAGTTAGATGTAGACTATCTATATCCACTAGATTGTTTTTGTGGTGATGTTGACTTTGTTTATTGGCCTTGTCTATGACCATTTGTGGATTGGTATGTCTTTTTAAGATAGGAGCTTGTATATATAGAGGCTTGATTGTAGTTTTAGAGTTGATATGTTGATGTCATGAAGTTTTATCTAGGTTGGTATACCTTGATTTTAGGTATGATTAGCTTGGATGAATTACAATTTGTTCTAGATTCTATTCGAATGGTATGAGTAAGGAAGTTACTCATAGCCTCTATTATCATTTAAATCTAATGATTATGTTCATGTAGAGATTGGTGTTGGCTTCAATGATAGTCATTATGGTACACATTGGCATATTCATTTTTTTTTCATATGTGCTATCTTCGAGGATATGAGGAGTTTTTTGCTTGATGGCAGTTATCATGGTTGATTTTATAGGCATCCTATTAGAGAGTGATATCATGGTGAAGATTAAAATGGTACATGTATGGATAAAGGATTTTTTCCATCACCAATATTTATAATACATTCATAAGGGGTGATGGGTTCTACTACTATTGGTAAAAGTTGGTTGTGAACATAATTATTTAATATTATTTTCTCCACTTATGGAGGTATAGAATAAGACATTTAATGACTTTGGAAGTGGATAGATGATTTACCTACATAGGCTTCTCGAAGTGCAAGCTTGGAAGATGCAACATGTGTCTCCTACTACTCTTGTCATTTATTGTATTTAATGTAATGTTTGTCTTGCAAGAATGGGCACCAAAGTTGGAGGAAAAGTATTGGAGCAAAAAATGGGTTACTTTTTTAGTTGTATGGAGGCATCCCAAGGGTTGTGCTCATGAGAAATGAAAAGAGATCTTCATACATATTTATTTATGGTTTTGGAGCTCTTTCAATTCCATAAATTTATCCTTTTGGGTGTATATTTAATGTTTAATAGTTGAATGTCGAATTCCTACATGAATAAAGGATAGGTCAAAGGTTGTTCACATGTGTATATAGGTGCTACTATGATGGAGAAAAATAGAAGAAAGAAATTGAATTGTGAGCATATTTATTGTTGATAATGTAAGCATGAACTCTCTTCTTGTTGGAGTTTTTTCCCACCAGGGTTTCTCCATAAACCCTATGTTATGTGTTGATCTTATGTTGAGCTTCTTTTCTGACCTATTGTTGATATGTTATGCTTATGTTAATCATTATTTTTTTATTTTATAAGTTCACATAGTTGATAGGTTTATTAACCATGATTTACAAGCTTATTTATGGTCTCATTAAGATGAAGGATGTAATCATGGTTTTCCACATTAAGGAAACTTGTATATGAGTTTTAGATTTTCATGTTGTATCTTTCTAAGACTTGTATCTCATCCTTTGATAATTTTATTGGATATAAATTTATCTTCACAATATATGGTATTGCACATATCCATTTTCCAATATATATGACAAGGGGATACTAAAAAAAGAAGTTTCCAAATTTATGTACACAATCTATATAGCTCAAATACATTTTAAAAACTAGTGAATAGTATGTCACGATTCATATCACGCGGATGTAAAACCATACCAATTTAATATATATATATATATATATATATATATATATATTTATGATCATATGAATTTCTTACAATAATATGGATTTCTATAACATTATAAGTTTTTGATTAGGGAAAAGAGGTTTTGAAGGGACCTAAAACCATTTACATCAAAATCATCCAATCATGGAAAACAAATGCTTACCAACCACTGGACATAAGAAAAAACAAAACACTAAAATAGGAGAACAAAGTACCAAAGACCTTAAAAGTATTTCACTAAATTTTAATTTTTGAATCAAGTCTTGATTAATACTACGCACCTTATGGACTATGTAATTAGTGGGAGTTATACCCTTGTCCCTGGTATGAAGCCTAGTATGAAGATCGAGGGAGGAACCAGAAGCCAATTTGTGGGTGGCATCCATCCTCACAAATTTGAAACTAATATTAGGGGAATCCACACCCCATTTAGAGATATTCTAGATAGCGTGAGCTTGGACATTCAATTGCTTAAGTCCTTTGGAGACATTCTCTATGTTCATCTAGCTAACAACAACATCCCTCAATTTCTCCTAAATCTTAGCAAGGTATTTCTCCAGGTCTTTAATGTGTTGATCATGCCCTTCCTTCAGATCCTTTATTCTTTTAGCCAGCTCCTAAATAGTGGCAAAAATTTAATCCATGTTCTGCACATTTGAAATTTGGACAAATCTATCCTTCAAAGTCTTAATCTTCGATACCATCCATAAAAATAAGGTACTCTAGCTATTGGTAGCATCCTTCACATTCTTAATCATATGGCTAGAGTTAATAAGAGAAGAGCCTTTCTCTAGAGAGGTAACATTACCAATATCCACATTAATTTCCACATGGAAAACTGCATCAATACCATCGACATGCAACGGGTGGGTAGCAAGGGATTGCAAACAAGTCTTAGGCTTTGATTCCTTTTGTGGTTTCATCTTATTTTTATAGGGGGAGCCATCGGCCAAATGGGGAAATGCTTTCACCAACCTAAGAGAGGGACCCCCCAATTTAATTTTACCCTTAATTTCATAGCTAGGGGCCATATAATTGGGCACAAACTCCTCTAAGGGAGAATACTTGGAGTCCTCATCATCTAAAATCATAGTTTTATGGTGGGTCAAAGAACCCCTTTTGGGTTGTTTATGTTTCCCTAAATAAACACCCACATCCTCATCTAAAGGTGAATCCTTTGCATCACTTAGGTAACCTCGAGGCTAACATTATGATCAGTGACTTTCTTATAAATATGAGCAGGGGTCTTATGAACAGAAATACATTTTGCATACTCCATGATGAGGATAATCAAACCCTCATGAGTTAAAATGTCCTATGTAAATATAATTATTTTTGACCAAAATTTCAAGTGTTAAATGTCACAATTTATTTCTTAGTCTTTTTAGATGCAACTACGAAATTTGTTTCATGCTAGGAGCCTCATATAAAATATTTATTAAAGAAACCTAACAAGATTAGTAATGTATGATACAAGAAATACCAAACACATATAAAGAAGGTCGCATAAAATGCAGTCATATATATGTGAAGCTCACTAGAATATAATTATGATTTTGAAATAGTGGAAGTGCTTAGAATGACAAGAAACATGACATTATGTTCCTACAAACCTTAGATGAATCTTACTATAACCATTTGATTATTTTGATGGATGTAGTAAAAATTCATAGTATAATTCTATAGTTATTGATTCTAATTTTGACAAAATGGATTTGCATAATGAATTGAGTTATCAAAATGATGAGAGGGTGAGTTTATTTATAGTGAAAAAATAAATAAAAGATAGAGATAAGATTTATTACTTACAATTAGTTAGATTGACTATGGAGTCAACTCAATTGAAATTTAAAATTATCATTTTTAACTCCTACAATGACAATAATGAAATATTTAATTTATTAAATAGATAAATGAGAAGCTTTTGATAAAATATGAAGTTAGCTAGTTAGAGAAGAAAAATATTCTAGTTTAAAATGTAGTTAACTTGATGAGATGAAAAATTAAATTTTAGTATATTTATTTCTTATAAACTATATAATTGGGTTTGATAAATTAATAAATAATACATAATTACATAAATGAGAAGATAACATACATAATAAATAAGGAAATAAATGATAAATAATATGAATAATAATTAATCTAACAATATTTAAGATTTAACTATTAATAAAAAATTATAGCTTCTACATATTTATTTTAGAAATGAAAAATCCATATTCTTCTTTATCTCCATAATGATTTGATGAACAATAATCATGCACCTAGTATGTCACATATGATGCATTACAAAGTATATATGATCATTTATAAATTAATTTGTACCTTTAATGTGCATCCCTATAATTTTATCTATCTTACATTGTCTTATTATTATTTCTTCTTATATATGGATCTTTCCACAATTGTTTGATCCCTTCGCATTTATTTCTATAGTGTTTTTTCTAATTATGCTTTCACTAGGTATTGCTTTAGAGATAAAGTGTATGGACACTTATTTGGTGCTATCTTTTCCTTAGTGAGAATTAATTACAATAAGTTTATGTCCTTATATTTTGTAGTTATTTTTTATAGATTTTAATTTCTAGCTAATGTTTCAATTTATGGTTGCCTCATTTTTAAGTCAAGAAGTGTGTTGTATAATTGTTTTTGGTTTATTGTTGTGTCAAATAATATATTGTTTTAGGTCTCACCATCATATTTTTAATTTTAAGATTGAAAATAGTAGCAATAAAGGGATACATGATTGATAGGTAGCATGCAAAAAAAAACATTAATTCTGAAGAAATCGTTGCGTAATATGTCATGGGTTAGCTTTTGTAGTATCAAATGATAAAGTTTCACATGGTTCTAGTTGGTGCATGTGGCAACATATTTGGTAGGCCTATTGCATACAATTGGTGGAGAATTTGAAATTATAAATTAAAAGAATTATGTTATAATGTGTCATATATTTATTTCTTATTTAAAATGTTGTAATGAGATTATCATTTATGCACAAATTTCTCTACTATTAGTCCTTTATCTTATTGTGCCTCATAGAAATATCTATAATTTGTAAGGAAAAATTACAATAAAAAGATTATTCTTTAAATATTTCTCCCTAGAAAAATATATATATCATAATTTGTTTATTTGTGAAAATAAAAATTTATAAAAAATAATAGACATTATAGCTTATTTTAATGTTTAAGTAAATTATGATGTATATTTTCTACCAAAACATATTTGATATGAGGTAATAACAAAAGGAGGTTGTTTATACATTTTTTATTATCTTGCTCTTGTGAACTTTTCTCTCTATGTTTGTGCATGTCCATGCATACATTAAATGATCACTATACTTATCATTTATGAGTTAATATGATATATACGACATAGTCCAGATGATAAATATGACGGAATAGAAAAATAACTTTAGCCATGGACCACATAGATAAAATGAGAGACATGGTAAAGCAAAAATTAGTATAGTTTTCTTTCATAAATTAATAAGAAATGGACCACATACTCTAAATGAGAAATGATAGAATAAAAATTGCTATAAATTTTGTTTATGAATTAATAAGAGATGGACCACATAATCTAAATGAAAGACATTATAAAATAATAATAGATGGAGTCAAATAAATTAAATATGCCTAAACCTATATATACCTTGAATGATTATTATAATTGTCGTTCATGATCTGAGAAAACCTCAGACTCTATATTTTTAAATGTACTAAGAAGGCCATGGGCGTCCAAAATGGAACATTGGTTAAAATATATTCTTATTACAATATTCGTGTTTAATTTATGGCTCTTCGTAACTGTGAAAGGCCAAGGCTGTATCACATATTTTAATTGGTTCGAGCAAAAGGTAGAATATTATGATCTATAACCAGCTGCCATCATTTGAACGTATGGTCCACATGGGCACAAAACACTAAAATGTTAAACTATTTCTCTTTTTACTAGAGGAGTTGTGAGAGGAGGATAGCAATCAACCTACGGATGATACTTTTCACAATAGCGGCCATCCCAAAATGATAAGGTCACTGTGTGTATTAACAATACAGGGAAAATACTGCCCTTAATGTAGAATTTTTTCAGAATGTAGTCCTGTATTGAAATGAAATACAGGATTGCATAGATTTATGTACTCCTTGTACAGCAATTTACCTGCAACAAATAAAACATTTATGAGAAACATTAGGAACACTTCAATCAAATAAGCCGGTAAAGAAACATTTATGTTAATAAGGATGAGATTCCTATATATTTCTCTCAAAAAATAATAATTTAAAATAAACATAAAATTTAAGAAGCATTAAAAAGCATAGAACACAGCCATTCTATCCAAAAATAAAGCATTCTAAAACCGTCTTTCTAATCAAATAACTATAATCTACTTTCTTTATGTACAATTTTTTGAAGGAAATAAAAATTGAATATCATGGATTCAAATCCGGCCAAGTGAAATGAAATGCTGTTATCTCCCCACAAAGGTTCTGAAAATCACAGAAAAGTAAAGATTTTTGGAACCTTTGAGGGAGAGGTAGTAGCATTTTTCTCATATATTTCATCCTCCAATCTCAATAGATAAAATCTTAACTGGCTCTTCTATGATATGTTATATGGCTAGAGGAATGTATATAGGCAAGAGTTGCAATGTATCTCAATGAAATGTACTCCACTTATCTAAGAACAGTATTCTCTACATAAAGTAGAAGACAAGTTTATCTACACAAATTCTCTGAAAGATTTTATCATCCTTGAGGTTGATACCTAATGTACTATCTCTTCTCATAGGATTGCATATATATTCCCATAGTTCTACTACTAATCAGCCAAACCCTAAAGTTTGGATACCTTTACATCTTCTATATCTGTATTGTATCCAGATATACAGATATATATGTATTTGGAGGCTTATAGTAGAAAAATACAAAAAAATCTAAGTAAAAATTATTTCTTTTATTTGAGCATTTTATTTGCATA
Source organism: Cryptomeria japonica (assembly GCF_030272615.1). Classification (NCBI taxonomy): domain Eukaryota; kingdom Viridiplantae; phylum Streptophyta; class Pinopsida; order Cupressales; family Cupressaceae; genus Cryptomeria; species Cryptomeria japonica. Next base: position 262,966,876 of record NC_081409.1, on the reverse strand, counting down.
ACAGAGTGAAATAAAAAATTATTTATTATAATTTGTATGAATCAAACATATAACTCTTATTATTTCCTAGATATATATTAATTTTATCAATAACATGACTGGACTACAACCACATAGCTCTTTAACAATTTATCCCACTAGTAGAAAAGGAGAAATTTCAGCTATGCAAGATACTCCTTTGACTTTATACATTAAACTTCCATTTGGACATGGAGAAGTTAAATTACTATATATTATGACAACGATTTAGAAATTAATACCTTACTAAATAATACAACAATTTGAATAAGGAGCTTTAGATTAGAATTATTGTGTGAAGCTTTAATGCTCTCTTAAATCAAGTTGTGGGAGTGTAACTTTCCTTCTATGAGTAATTATCTTAGTTCAACTATTTTCAACTTAAAATTTCAGAAATACTCCTCACATGCTGGTTTCTATATTATTCATGAGAAGCTTCTTGGACAAAATAGACAATAAAAGAACCACTCTTTCCAAGACCAATTTGGGTTCACCTGTCAACCTTAGGGTTGTAGTGTAGTGCACCCTCAAGCTTGGGGACACACCACAGTGGCTAGGTGACATTTCACACACAACTCACAATCACATTACACATATATATTCATAATTTGATGTAGTAGTTTTTACAACTTGAATCTACCAAAACCCCAAGGAAAACATGCTACATAAAGATCCTCTCAAGAACCAAACATGGGGGGAGTGTGGAATAGTGTATTGTGGGAGTAGCACTAGAATAAAATGTGTTTTCCATAATACCATTTTCAACCACTATTACCTACCACTCAAAATTTCATAAACCATTTTTAAAACACCATTCCTTCACGTGCATAAGTTAGAACTAGCCAATGTAGTCAATTTGTATGGGTAGTCATACCCAAAAGGAATCTCCCCACAATTTTGTACAGATACTCAAAACCCAAAAGAAAACTCCCCAAAACAGCGTCAGACTCATTCTAACACCTCACATGGAGTCTCTCAACAAACTTGGGAGAGCCTACTCCAACACACTTAATTGCAAGGCTGTTATATCAACCTTTAACATATTTTTCATATTAAATTAATATGTATAGTCACATTTAACAACAAGAAAACAACTTAAGGCTCCCCTTTCAAGTGCATGTTACATGTTTAACAAACAACAAGGGAAATTTGCAAGCTACCTACCATGAACCATCCCATCAAACTCAAATAATTTGGGTGTAGATGGATTACCAAGCAACCTTCTTCTACCTTGCTACCCCTCTTCTTGCCTTTCTTCCCTTAACTCGAGACTCACATTCAATATCTTACAATAAAATTGTCAAATTCCTTTACAAAACCTAAAGGACACCTCTTTCTAAGAATTTTGAGATGAAATAAAAGTTCCCATTTCTCCCATCTCTCATTCTGAAGGTGACGTTTATCGCCTTCTCTATAACACACATGGTAATCCTAACTACTTGCTCACACAAACCCCATGAGATTCCTATCACCTTGGATTGGTCTCTCAAGTTTGCAAGTTAGATAGTGGGAATAATTATCTCTCAAGATCCTTCCATATGTCCTACTACACCCATGCTTACATAACTAAACTGTGACAAATGATAAAATTTACTACTCATGGAAAATAGGGTAGAAAAGGGGTTAAAATTCTCATTAAATTATGTTTGAGGTTTTCTAAGTATCCCAACCCATTGTTCTAGGAATTAAGGATTTAGATCATACATTAAATTATAAAAATGAGCCATTAGACCCATACTAACATTAGAAAAATATAAAACTTCAAAATGACACATCAATAGACACATTAGAAATTTTTACTTACTGATTGTTACATACATAGACAATTATAAATAACACTTACATATGTCACAACACAAGTACACAATTTACATGACATAACAATTTCCACGTCACAACAATTAGCACATAACAAAAGATATTACCCTCTCCAAATGAGCTTGATCAACTTAAGTAGTTTTTATAGATTATCTCACGATGTAGGTTCCTTGATCCCATTAGCCATGTGAATCCTACATGGTCAAGCATGCATTAGTCCAAAATATTAGCATTTATAGCTCAAGAAAATTGAGAAACGTCCATTGTAATAAAATCACATATATCATCTCTTACTATAAATTTCATCATATTCATTCATTAGTTTTATCATTTTTAACTAAGAGTGATGGCTACTCAACACATAAAATTAGAATAATTTTGAACACTAAAATTTACCATGCGTAAATCAATTAATCAAGATCATTAGGATAATCAACTATATGTGCACACATATAAGCATAGTATAGATTCATCTAATCTATTATCAAGTGTACCATTCTTAAATATGAAATGGCATTAGTCCAAATAAAATACTCATAACCATAGGTTCATAACAATATGGTAACAAAATATATCATCATTGTCCCATATTGATGGAAGGAATGATTGTACTATAAGTATGCAAATCTATCTTAGGTGTTGGGCCTCACACCCTCCTCCAGGGATTGGATTTAGTCCTAGAAGTTCTTAAAATCTAACACTTAGTCATTTGGCCAAGGAGATCCATTAAAATAGAATTGATTATGATATATAGTCAATTTAACATATAATGAAGCTTGATGTTCCTCCTATTATAGGGTTGAACCATCATCCCTAAATGCTTAACCAAATATTCCTTCCTACTCATGTTGTGTTACTAAAGCAAGGTGTTTAAAACTTTAATCTAGCATCTAGATGCTTAAGGGTCAGCTATCCTTGAAAATAATATGATAGGAGTGAGTATTACACAATAATTTCCATCTCAAGACCTTGGCATCCTATTGCTAGACTAAATTACCTATAATCCTAATGGAAAAAAAAATTAAAAAATACATAGATAAATAAATAAATGTAATCCTTAGAAGATTGGTAAAAATATAGGTCTAAACTTCTAGAGATCTTGATAGGAGAATTTAAACTTGTAGTACTAGTGGAGCCTAGGAAGAGCCTAAAATCATGGGACTTTAGGCCCATCAATCCCTAGAATTAGTTCAGATAAAAGTCTTTTCTTCCTAAGTGATTATAGTTAAGAAATGTGTATAATCAGAAGCCTATGTTTAAGGTCAATAAACTTGTTCACCAATATTTTCTCCACCCTGTGAGTTCAAAGAACTTACACATGCACACAATATTATAAGATGTTGAGTTGTGCATAGGGCTATGGTGTAATGCAACTATTAAGGGCATTTATGCATATTATAGAAATATATATACGAACATTTCACTAGTTTATGATATCCTTATGCAAGACTTATCAGTTGTCACTATTTATTAGTTATGACTCATTTTAATAGCCATGCTATGAGTTAGTTAACAAGGAACTATCCTTAAGCATCAAGTCAACAAACATGATTTTCTCCTAAGAATGTTAGAAACACTTCACCCTTTGGTACTTATCTTACATGTATATCATTTCATCTTGAGAACTCAGAGTATAATAATTATGATGGATCCATGCTATGTGATGGGACTCCAATAATAATCTCTTGACTGGTGAGGATACACAACCAATAGATAAGTTAACCTGTAATTAGAATGTTAACATAAGAATTATTTTGGAACTATCCAAAACCCATTTTGTTAGGACATGATAACACATTTCCCTAGCTAAATATAAAATTGGGTAAACCATTAAGACTCTAATGTATGGAAGACACAATCTTTCTCTATTTATATATATCCAAAAACCGCAACACCTTATAGGAATATCCATTCACCTTATCCTTCCCCACACATCTCATTGTGTTCACCAATATGGTCATAATTATTTATATAAATAAAATTCTACATGTACAAGTAGTAGTAATAAAGAAAAGGCCTCTTGAAACATAAAAGGTTCATTACATAACTTTTATAGAAACATCATAAACGAAAATAAGCTCAAATGTAGCAACAATTGCAATAATTTAAATCTAGTCAACTTCAATTAGATAGGTATCTCAAATACTTTTCATAGGTAGCATACTTTTAAATCTTACTATTGAATGAAAAAAAAATAACAATGCATAATAATTTAAGAAACCAAAAAATTTGGTGATGTCAAGAAAATTACACACAAAAAATCACATCATGGCTCAATCAAGACATTCAAAGGGGAAAAAGAGAGTTGGTAGACTTAGCCTTAAGAACATAATCTAGAATATACTCTTGAATTAGATAGCCTAATGCTAGGCATGACTAAGGATAGTTGTCATCTATAAGAGAAATAATACTTAATAAATGATAAATGATAATAAAAAATAAACAATGAAAGATTAATAAATGATAAATAATTCGATTAAAGACTAATTTAAGAATAATTGTAGTTCAACAATTATTAAAAATATTTAATTTTTATACATTTATCTAAAAAAGAAAAAATCACTATGATTGTTATGTCTCTAATGGTTTAATAATAAAAATCATGCCCAATACCTCACCTATGATGCATTACAAAAATTTTATGGTCCTTTATATATTTCTTTAAGTCCTTCATATCTATACATATCCTATTATCTTTATTACATTGACTTATTATTCTTGTTTCTTTTAAATGGATCTTCCCACATTTCTTTGAGACCTTTGCATTTATCCCTTATAGTTTTAATATATTTATCGTTAACTTGCTATTGGTTTGGAGATAAAATGTGTGGACAGCTATGTAGTGCTAGCCTTTTCTTTAGACTCATAATTTGCAATTATAATGCAAGAGGTGGTTGTGTTCTTATATTTAGTAGTTACTTTTTAGGTGGTGGTTAAATTTTACAAATTTTGTATTTCTAGTTCTAATCTTTCACTTTATGCTTGTCTTATCTTTGGGTAAATATTTTTTTGTGAATGAGTGATGGGTGAAATTATGTTGTTTAATTAGTTTTAGTTTAGTATAGTGTCAAATTGTATAAAATTTTGGGTCTCATCAATGTAATTGATTTTAAGATAGATCAATACCTACAATTTAATCTGCTTGATGTTTAATAATATTAGTAGTAGAAATAAATAATCACATACTCTTTATCCAGAGACAATCGGGTGATATTTCAAGAGGGTTAGTATTTATATTATCAAATTATGGAGTATCACATGTTATCAACTAGTGCATGTGGCAACATATTTGGTAGGCCCATTACATACAATTAGTGGAGAATTTAAAATTATCTTTTCAAAGTATTATGGTCCCCTATTCTATATGTTTGTTACTTATTTGAAATTGTGTAATAAGATTCTCATCTATGCACAAATTTCTCTGCTATTTATCCATAGAGCTATTTAGTGAATGATAAAATTGCATCAATGACCTCACTTATGATGAGATACAAAATAGAAACAGTCTTCCACCTATTCATATGCTAGGAATAAAGGAAAAATATTTTAAAACTAAAATTTTTAGACAATGCCTCTAAGAAAATAACATTACCATGGCCAAAAGAAAATCTTGATAATTTGTAAGGTTAAGTTACAATAAAAAAATGCTATGAACATTAAACAATTCTCTCTAAAATATATACAATGTAACTATTTAAAAATTATACAAAGAGTAAACAAAAACTAGTTTGTGAATCTCTAATTGACACTATGCTATAGTGTGTATGCATACATTGAATGGTTGTTATACTAATTTATGAATTAATATGCTATGAATTACATAGTCTATATGAGAAACATAATTGAATAACTATATAAATCTAATGATTAATATACTTCTCTTCCATAAATTAATAATCCCTAAATTACATGATCTATATGATAGACATAATAAAATAGCAAAAACTCTAAACCAATATATAAATAAATGATTATTAATTCTCCTTCCTAAACTATAAGAACCTAAGAATCAATATTTCCAAAACTCTTTAAAAAGTCCTGGGCGTTGAAAATGGAATAGTGGTTATATTATATTTTTATTATGATATTTTTGTTTAATTTATGGCTCTTCCTAACTCCGAAAGTTGGAATATTAATATCTATAACATTACCATGGCCAAAAGAAAATCTTGATAATTTGTAAGGTTAAGTTACAATAAAAAAATGCTATGAACATTAAACAATTCTCTCTAAAATATATACAATGTAACTATTTAAAAATTATAGAAAGAGTAAACAAAAACTAGTTTGTGAATCTCTCACTGACACTATGCTAGAGTGTGTATGCATACATTGAATGGTTGTTAAAATAATCATTTATGAATTAATATGCTATAGATCACACAGTCTATATGAAAAACATAATAGAAATATATATATATATATATATATATATATATATATATATATATATATATATATATATATATATATATATATATATATATATATATATATAATGATTATTATACTTTTCTTTCATAAATTAATAGTCCCCAAATTACATGATCTATAATATAGACATAATCAAATAACGAAATAATCTAAACCAATATATAAATTAAATGATTATTAAGTCTCCTTCCTGAACTATAAGAACCTAAGAATCAATATTTCAAAAACTCTTGAAAAAGTCGGCGTCCATAATGGAATAGTGGTTATATTATATTTTTGTTTAATTTATGGCTCTTCCTAACTCCGGAAGGCCAAGGCTGTAACATATATTTTAATTGCTTCGAGTTAAAGGTGGAATATTATTATCTATAACCATCTGCAATCATTTCAATGTATGGTCCACATGGGCACGCAGCACTAAAATGTTATACTAATTCTCTTTGAAATAGTAAATAATGATAGCAGTTTGAGAAAACCACAGACAGCAAACAACCAACAGACGATTCTTTATAGATGCGTCACTGTCTGCACAAAAGCAGCTATCCTAAAATAATGCCCACTAATGTAGATTTTTTTTGACATACAGGGTCACATTGACTGATCACCTCTTGCAACCGGCAAAGACATCTCTTGGTATAAGAAAATCAAATAGTACATTTCTGAAAAGCATTAGGAAAAGAAATAAAATATTTATGAGAAGCATTAGGAATTCTTGAATCAAATAAGCCAACAAAACAAGACTGAGTTATGTTCATAAGGATGAGATGCTTATATATTTCCTTCAAAAATCTCGTTCGAGGAGAAAGGGAAAATGGTATCAGAGATTTAATGATGTTGTGCAGTAAAAGGGTCAAATATTGTATGAGCATTATATAAATGATTATCCATAGAAAATGAATAAAAAGCTTTGCAGTTTGAATAGAAATGAATTCCTTTAAATGAATAAAAAGCTTTGCGTATTTAGAAGGAATTGTAGTTTAAATATATTAATCCGCTTAAGCATTGTAGTTGGAAGATAAACGGGAACAGAGAAATTTGTTATATCATTTACAGGGCCTGTGTAGGAAATAAAAATAAAACAAAAAAATCTAAAGAAGCATTAAAAAAATGCAGAGAACACAGCTGTTCTATCTAAAAGTAAACCATTCAAAATAGTCTATATCTAATCAAATAAAACTATAGTCTATTTTCTTTTTTCAAAAATTATTGAAGAAAATGAGAATTCAATATCATGTGTTCCAATCCATGTGAGATGAAGTGCTGTTATCTCCCCTCAAAGCTTCGCAAAATCACAGAAAATAAAGATTTTGGGAGCCTTTGAAGGAGAGGTAGTAGCATTTCTCTCATATATTTCATCCTCCTTTGCAATGGATCTCAATAGCTAAAATCTTTTAATGAGATTAGCTGGCTCTTCTGTGATATGTTATTTGGCTAGAAGAACATATATAGGTAAGAGTTGCAATGTATCTGAACTAAATATCCGCTTAGTTGTACCCCACTTATCTACGAGCAGTCTTCCCATGGATACTGACTTTATTTGTCCTCTATATAAAGTAGAAGACAAGTTTATCTACACAAATTCTCTCAAGGATTTGATGACACAAGTGTCTGTCTTTTGAATGTCAAGTCAAATTCGACGAACAGTTCTTTGATGTAAGCGAATAGGAGGTTTCTTTGAAAGTAAGAAATCTACCCTAGAATGTCAGAAGAGATAAGGTATTCCGAAAGAAACTGAATAATCAAATATTTTCTACGATCCATATGACCCAAAAGAAAAATTTCGAATGATTAAGTGATTAAACTATTCAGGTGAAATAGTTCGTGGAATGAAACAATGAGAAAAACAATGCGTTCGTATTTCCTCACTTAAGAATTCTCTATGAGGAGGTATTCCAATACCGTGGACGAAGCTGATTTTCCTTTCGGTATTCCATCACGATGGAGAAAACAAAATTATATTGTTAATATTCCTTGACAATGACGACGTGCGAATCCATTTCCATGTTCTACATCTCACCATTACTTTTTTGTTGAACCATAGGTTGTTCCGCATAAAGTTGTATTCAATGTTTTCTTCTAATAAGCATTATTTAGCTTTTATAAAATCTAAAAGATAATACTATAATATTCAACAACATAGTGGAATGTAAAAAACTGCATTCAAAAGTTATGATGGGATCAAGCTTAACATTAACAAGATAAAAGGGAAATCTATGTGTTTTGAGGATAGTCTTTAATATTAAGATTGTATCATATGATTATTATCAATTCGTTTATGTTTAATAGGCACACCTAATTTTTCAAGTGTATCTTTTAAATGTTGGTGAGCATGTAGTGGAGAAATAGCTATTCCAAGTAAAGAAACTTACTAAAATTATGTCTACCAAAAGCACAATGTACATGAGAAAATTTATGTCGCCACAAATTCTTCGCTTGTGAGAGGAGCCTGAGGGTGGTTCTAATGGTCAAGACAACTAGTCATAAAATTATCTCTATTTGTGGGGTGATAAGTTGTAATGTCCCCATTTGGGCATTTCCTCAATTTCATTCTGAACAAGAATTCAAACTTAAAGTGAGAACTGTAATATAAAATTTACCCAAATTGAAGACACTTTATTACGATATTTAATTTAGATTTATTATAAATTAGTTGAAAAGATAGACTTATCTTGATTCACTCCTTCAGATTGTTGTGTCAAGGATAAACTTCGATCATGTATTGGGCCTTTATATCAACGAATTATCGCACCTCTTGCAATTGCTAATATTAATCATTTCTTTTGAAGGTAATAGCTGGTGGTTGTTTGTTTTCTTATCATCTTTTACAATCTCACATTCATATCTATGCTAATGTTGCTCCTTCATGAAAACAAGGCTTCTAGATTCCCATCTCGACCCCTTATCTTCACGTATTTGTTTATTACTATCTATTTATTCTGATCCATAGCGATGCGTCGTAATCCTCCTTCCTTGTAATATTCCCAGAATGGATGTATTGCTCCCTATATATGTATATTTGAAAGGCGACATCTCCTCATTACTCCCTATTCTAAAGCTCTTGGCTATTCCTCCTCCCTAATGCCAAAGTGTTTAGATCAAGCTGATCGAATCTGCAGAGGATGAATAAGAAAGATGGTAGATGCCTTGATGGACGAGACTTGATTGCCATCTTATATCTTATTGAATGAATAGACACCTCTCCACACCCTTTTGTAATTATTGTTATTTGTTATCTTTAATCGATGCCTTAGTTATCTTTAGCTTCATAGGTGGTGAATAGAATATCTAGTGGACACTGGTATTCCCTTAATCATTATACTTGCTCCTAGTTTAAGTATTCCTTGGAGACAATTCATAGCCTTTGATTAGTCACTACTCCTCTCATCATGTAGATATCTTTAAGGGGATGATTTGTAGATCTTCCATATAGTGTATCCTTTGTAAAGATGGTACAAGGTGCTTTCTTAATAATACTTGATGAGGTTTAGTTTGGGGACATCATAGTCTACCCTCCTTGAATTTGCTTGTCCTCAAGCAATTTCCTTCCTCGTCTTCTTTCCCAAACAAACATGCACATAGATTAGTATTACCAAACATGTAATAATATAAATGAAAGTAATGATAAAGATAGAAAAATTACTACTTAGTTTCTATTGCATTTCTTGCAACTTGGAGGGACTAGCTTCCTTGAGCCATTTCCCAACTTGAGAGGGACTGGCTTCCTTGAGCCATTCTGTCCACATGCGGGAGATTGGCTTCCTAAAGAAATCTCTATCTAATCTTGAGAGAGACTGACTTGCTTAAGCCATCTATGTCTAACTAAAATGGACTGACTTTCTTTGAGTCATTCTTCTTACCAAGGGTGTTGACTTCCTTGAGTCAGGCAACCCACATTTGGCTTCCTTGAGCCCTTATCTTACTTAGGGTGCTAATTTCCTTGAGTCAAGCTGCCCATCTTTGGCTTCCTTGAGCCCTTATTCTTACTTAGGGTGTTGACTTCCTTGAGTCAAGTTGCCCACCTTTGGCTTCCTTGAGCCCTTATACTTAGAGAGGATTGACCTTCTTTGTGTCATCCTACTCATCTAGGCAGTATGTTGGCTTCCTTGAGCCATGTCGCCCCCCATTGGCTTCCTTAAGCCTTTTTGTTCACTTGAGGGGGCTAGCTTCCTTGAGCTAGCTTACCCAATCTTGAGAGGAATTGCCTTCTTTGTGCCATAATCCCCCTACATTTCTTTATGCTTGAAAGGAATGGGGACTTCCCTTGAGCCATTTCTACACTAGGCCTAAGAGACTTACTTGCTCTACTTGGCGACTCAGGTCAACCTATATTCCATTCTCATTCCCTTCTTTGGAAAAGGATGGGTAGCCTATTTGGAGCCATTTCTACACCAAGTTTAAGAGTGGTTGTTTTCCTCTACTTGGCGGCTCATGTGTGCTATCCACATTCTTACTTGCCTCTTTCCTGGTTGTTGTAACCACATTGCTTACCTCTTTAAGGTTCTGAATGTTTTTTGAAGGACCTCTTCCTAAGTCATTCATACTGATCATTCTAATTTTTACTCTTATTTCATATGCATTATAAACTCATTAGGCAATTTAATTAATGAGCTATACATTCTTAAACATAGTTGTCTCTCATGTAGTGTTTCATTAATACACTAATGATGATCTTTCAATCTACAACCAGCTCCAATTCCTCTTTTTGAGTTGTATCTTTATATCCCTGTGTTTTATGTAGTAATGGGCCTGTTTATATCTGAGAAAATATAAGTTTGTATATAAGGATTTCTCACTAATCTGATTGAGTTTCTGGTAATAGTCTGATTGCCTTCCCTACATATGACCTAATAGGCATGCAATTGGTTTGACATTGTTCCTAGTCAACAATTATGTGTTCATAGCCTTGTAGATGGATTGGTCAATATCACCATACTTGATTGCTTAATGACTTCTTGACCACTTCAAATCTGAAAACAAATCTTCTCTATTTCCTACCATCGATCCTATCAATCACTATTTATATTTTCATTTTCATCAGCTAAGGACATGCTTCTTCACAAATGAAGAGTCTTCTTTAACAAAATTGCTTCTTTTTAATAATCAGACTCCTTGATCAACAAAATATGACTATTCATAATTGCATCTTTTAAGAAATGTAGCTCTTGATAACAGGTACTCAATAAACAAACTCTTCTTCACCTAGACCAATCGCAGTAAATGTTTCTTGTTCTTAATTAAATTATAATAGTTACCTCAATATTGTTGATTGCCTTGTAAGAGAAACTTGATACCTTTTGATACTTGTTCATAAACCAAACTTAATCACTGCTTTATCTATAAAATGTAATCCATATTATTTTTTATTTTTTATTTTTTATATTAACTGTTGTTTGTTTGTAGTGCCACTTTATTATTATTTAATAAAGTTGCTGCCTTAAATCATTGGATATTAATAATGAGTTACTGCATACAATCGCTACTTGTCAAAATCGTCCAACATTTGTCCTATTTTACATGAGTATATCTTTTGAGTTGTGTGAGGGATGATCGGGCATTCTTAACTCAATTTCATAAGTTTGCAAGATTGATGCACATAACTGATATTGTGTAAGTCAATGTGGTTAATGAACATGTTGTTCATTATGTCAGTTTTTATAAAACATATCATCCATACTATTTATCATCTTTGACTGAATCGACCATTCTTGATAAAGTTGTTGTCTTTGTATATCATGTAAATTGTTGTCTAATCAAGTATAGTCTGTAAATATGAAAATTTCCCTCTGATTTATCTTTTTACCCTCCAGGATGGCAGGATCATGCTTTGATACCACTATAATGTCCTCATTTGAGCATTTCCTTAATTTGATTCTGAACAAGAATTGAAACTTAAAGTAAGAACTGTAATATAAAATTTACCCAAATTGAAGACACTTCATTATGATATTTAATTTAGATTTATTATAAAATAGTTGAAAAGATAGACTTATCTTGATTCACTCCTTGAGATTGTTGTGTCAAGGATAAACTTCGATCATGTATTGGGCCTTTATATCTATGAATTATCGCACCTCTTGCAGTTGCTAATATTAATCATTGCTTTTGAGGGTAATAGATGGTGGTTGTTTGTTCTCTTATCATATTTTACAATCTCGCATTCACATCTATGCTAATGTTTCTCCTTCATGAAAACAAGGATTCTAGATTCCTATCACGCTCCCTTATGTTCACGTCTTTGTTTATTACTATCTATTTATTCTGATCCATAACGATGCGTCGTAATCCTCCTTTCTTGTAATATTCCGGGAATGGATGTATTGTTCCCTGTATATGTATATTTGAAAGGCGATATCTCTTCATTATTCCCTGTTCTAAATCTCCCATCTATTCCTCCTCCCTAAAGCCAAAGTGTTTGGCTCAGGCTAATCGAATCTGCAGAGGATGAATAAGAAAGATGGTAGATGCCCTGATGGACGGGACTTGATTCCCATATTATATCTTGTTGAATGAATAGACACCTCTCCACACCCTTTTGTAATTATTGTTATTTGTTATCTTTAATGGATGCCTTAGTTATCTTTAGCTTCATAGGTGTTGAATGGAATATCTAGTGGAGACCGGTATTCCCTTAATCATTATACTTGGTCCTTGTTTAAGTATTCCTTGGAGACAATTCGTAGCCTTTCATTAGTCGCTAATCCTCTCATCATGCGGATATCTTTAAGGGGCTGATTTGTAGCTCTTCCATATAGTGTATCATTTCTAAAGATGATACAAGGTGCTTTCTTAATAATACTTGATGAGGTTCAGTTTTGGGACATCACATAATTGCCATAGGACTCAGAACAATAGTTTAGTAGACTATCTACAACTCCATTGATATCCTCGAGAAGAAGAGGAAGGAAGGATAACACTTGCAACAATGCTAGGGGAATGACCTTAGTTGTAAAAGAGTTGATAACCTCAAGTGAATATTTACTAGCTTGCACTTGAATATGGATACACACAATGGAGAAAGTCATAAGTTTTTTATAAGAGAGAAATGAGCATCAATAGAAAAACATAAAAAACAAAAATATATATCTCTAGAATTTAAAGAGAATATGTATCATATAAGCATATCAAATTTATTAAACTTGAAAGGGAAATAGGACCAATTCTCTAACAAAAACATATTCCGTGAAATAGTAGCAAGTGTAATGTAAGATTTGGCTGAAAACCCTACCCAAGATGCAAATGAATGAAGGAAAACAAATAGAGAAACACAATTACAAGCAAGAATAAACTGTATTCTATTCAAGAGAATGCAAAGCTTAACATGAGGTTTAGACATCAATATACAAAGGAAACCCTTTGGTTATTTAGGCCGAGAAAAGAGATAAGGTATTATAAGATTATAACAAGTATCCTAATCTTATGAAATGAGACATGAAGTAGATAAGTATAAATAAATTGTGACAAGTGTCTTGATCTTATGAAATGAGACATAAAGTAGATATATATAATAAGATTGTGACAAGTGTCTTAATGTTATGAAATGAGACAAAAAGTGGTAAATATCTCATGTGGAACCTAAGTAAACTTAAGTAATAAGACATGAAACGGATCTATGGAAATATAGATGAACTAGTTAGACAAAGTACCCTATTCATACTAACACCCCCCCTTAAGTGTAACTTAGATAAAATGTTAATAAACATGGGTCCCAACTATAATTCTTAATGAAGAAACCATGTACGAAAGTTCCTTTAAAAAATAAATGAACGAGAAACCTAGTAGAAAATTTTCCCTTATATGAGAGGATGAATGAAGAAGGTCTGGATGACCCTTTTAAAAAGATATCTACCCATAAAAGAGATAACAGGTAAACATATTTTCTCTCACTAAAGGGTTTGGTGAATATATTTGCAACCTAATTGATTGTAGGATAGTAGTACAAATCAAGGAGCTTCTCTTGAATTAGCTCCCAAGGAAAATGCATACAAATATCAATATGTTTAATCCGTTGATGATGGATTGGGCTCTTTGAGATCTAGATGGAACAATGGTTGTCATATTAGATTACTAGAGATCACTTAAAAGTGATGCCAAGTTTACTGAGGATATTCTAAAGCCAAATAGGCTCAGTTACAACATTCACATCCACTTATTACTCTGTCTTAATTAAAAAGAGAGCGATGACATGTTTTTTATTAGGGGAAAACAAGTTTTGAAGCGACCGAGAAACCTTTACAATAACAGGTTTATAGGGGACTCTAAAACACATATAGAAGGATTTTACAAGGATCCACAATTGACAAAAGGAACATTTCTACAACTAGATATGACTAAGACTAATCAATATGTAATGTCCCCTACCTGATCTATTTCAATATACTAAAATTGATTGATATTCTTCAATTAGTTATTAACAAGTTCTTATTTATTTTCCTCCTTAGATGATTAATTTCATTATTTATAGTTCTTAATATAGTTATCAGGCCCTGCTACTACTTCAGTTTTAAGGGAAAAGGGTTTATGTATGTTACCAAAGCGGTTAGAGACCAAATACAATAGGTTCCCTTAAAGTTTATAAATCCAAGCCCTTACCTATCTTGGGTCTATACCCTCAAGGCTTATGGGTCCCTGATCCCCACCCTATCTTGGGACTTAATCTATTGCTTGGATTTAGACTGCCCCTCTTTGGAACATGTCCTTCCCATCTTCTTAAATACTAACAGTAGTAACATGATTTAGACTATAAGTATACTAATTTCTCATGTATTATGAATATATATGAAATTAAGTATGATTGTCATACATATTGCAGTCCATATTAATGTTAGTATTAATTCTACATAAAAACATTATCAGGCTTCATATTTTAAGCATACTTATTAGACATATCCCCATGCATACCACCAAGAACAAGGATGTTACTTCCTATTACTCAATAATAACAATTCTAATCTGATCTGCGTGATGGTGCTCTTACTGAATGCTTTTATTCCTTTCTTTTATATCTCTCAATGTGAGGGAGAGGTCACACCTCTTCATCATGCATGCCTTTTGGCAAGAGACACACCCTCTCACATTAGCACCTTTTGAAAGAGTGCAACTCTTCATTATTTCTACCCTTTGAAAGGGACACAACCTTTCATAATCAAATCTGCAGTTCTTATTTAAATCAGATCTGCTCTTCTCATTTTTCAAATTCTCGCCCCCCTCAAATGAGTTTCTCTTCTCCCTTTTATATCTCACGTTTGAGGGAGTCACAACTTATCATTTCATGCCTTTTGACCTTTCATTAGGTTTAATCAAATTTAAATAATATTTAATTATATTCTTTTATATTTTAATTTTAATTTTTATATTTATTCTTTTGTATTTTAATTTTTTTATTATTTATTATTAAATTATATTTCAAAGTAGGGACATTACACAATAGTACACTAACAACCCAAATTTTAAAAATGAACATTGAAGAACCAGCTAAAGTACCAGAGAAGTCAAGGCCATCAAATAAGAGACCTCAAAGATACATAGTCAAAGGGTTTTGCTAGACACCCATAACCTGAACTAAGGGTTTTACAAGGTTCCCACAACTTGAAACCATGGGTTTTTATAAGGCTCCCATAACTTGATGATACAAAGATAGAGGGTTATGAAAGGCTCCCAAAACCTGAAAAAATGGGTTTTGACAAGGCACCCATAACCTCAAGGCCCAGAAAAATAGACCACCTAAAAAATAATGCATTAACAGCCCTCAAGAAACAACACACAACATCTCTTGAATAAACCATCTTCAACTCAATAGAAAATGACACCACCTCTATAGGAAGATATAAAGAAAATCTTTGATGCTGATAAATAAACACCAAATTTCCCATCCACACCCTCTCCACCTCTATAGGAGAGACTGGGGCAGAAAGGAAAGAAAGGGAAAAGAAAGCAATAATAAAGAAACACTAATTCAAATAAGAAACTATAAAAATAAGAGGTTCATTGGAGATCATACCCATAAGGCACTCAGCCTGAGGAGGAAAGCTCAACTAGGCCAACTTCACATCGATTGGAGAGACTAGGGCAATAACGATAGAAAGGGCAAAAAACTCCCTCATTAAGAAACACCACTTCAAATAAGAGTCAAGGTACATCACTACAAAAGGAAAACCAAAAGAATCCTATAAAGATAAGAACATGAAGTCCACCAAGCCAAGGCCAAAAGAAGAACAAAACAAACCCAAACCCACAAGGGAGAGAGCCACCAAATCTCCAACCAACAACATGTAGTCCAAAAAAGGGGAGAATCCAGCCTTGAAGCCCACCTCCAAGATAGATCCACAAACAACAACAATGGTCTAAAAAGCATTCCCCTTAAGGCATGTCAAATGAAGCAGAGGGACCACCAAAAGAAGCCACACCACAAACAAAAGAGAGGAAAAGAACCCCTCCCACCTACAGCCCATGCACCATCATAGAAATGCCCAATGCAAGAGAAATCCAAGCAAAGAATGCACATACTAGAAGGAAAAGAAACACTCCCAAGCATAGACCAAAATGCAAAGCCCACAAAAGAAAGAGATCTCAAAGACTAGAACCAAAACAAGGCATGATAAGGACAACCTAACTACCACACCCATCCGTGGTAGGGAAAACAAAGATGGAGGCAAAAAACACCAAAGGATCTAGAGAAGAGGACACAATCCTAGATCAAACACAAAAAACTTTGCATCGCCATCTCCATATCCCTCCTCCACCTCTTCACTATTATCACTTCCTCCACAAACCCTAGCACTCTCGCTCCTCCTGCCCTGCCCACTTTGTTCCATTCTTTTACAATAGGAAGAGAGAAACAACATGTTGTTTGTTTCCCTTCCATCAAATATAGCTTGAACCAAAGTTAAAATTGTAGCCAAATATGGACTTGAAATCATCAAGATCACTAGTGGAATCAAATCCTCTGTATCCAATCTAGTTAAACTTGTGCCTAATGTATAGTGAATTTTATAAATGTGAGTGCCCTTGATATAGTGCAATATAGATTTGAAATCTTTCCAATGAATCTCATGTGGCTCTATCATGAAGTGTGAAAAAAGTGTCAATTCCAAAAGAGATTTCAGGGCGAGAATGAGTCAAGTAGATGAGGCTACCAACAAGTTGACCATACAAAGTGGCATAAACTATTAGTGTAAAAAACTTCACCTCAAGCTTAATTATTTAGAGAAAGGAAGTTGTTGTAGGTTTACAATGAGTCATATGAAAATGTGCCAAGAGATCAAGAGAATAATTGGTTTGTGCATGAGAGATCCTAAAAGATGTTTGAGTGATCTCAATCCTAAGGAAATAGTGGAGTAGACTCAATTTGGTCATTTTAAACATATCATACAAAGAAATTTTAACACTTGCAATGGTGGATGAAGTACTCCCAGTTACAATCAAGTCATCAACATATAGAGCAAAGAATAGAAGAGAATCCTCTTGTCATTAGATATAGACATTTTGATCTAAGTGGAATCTTGAGAACCCAAAAGAAAAAAAAGAAGAAATGTATCCATCTTGGAAAACCAAGCTCTTGGGGCTTGTTTGAGGTTATAGAGAGATTTTGTCAATTGACAAACCATTGAATAATTTTTAATTAATCCATGTGGTTTATCCATGTAAATCTCCTCATGTAGATCTGCATAAAGAAATGAAATCTTCACATCCATCTAATTTAATACTCAAAAAATTAATATTATGACACTTATTTATAGCACCCATGTGAACACTAATTCCCAACAAGATAGGTAGAGAAGAGAGGGGAGATTAAAAATAGAAGAATTAGAGAGAGATTTAGATCTTGGGGAGATAGGAGAGAATGAGATAGAGAGATGGGTCTTGGGGAGATAGGAGAGAATGAGATAGAGAGATGGGGGAGAGAGAGAGAGAGAGAGACGAGAGGGAGAGACGAGGGAGAGGGGTGGAGAGGGAGAGTGATAGGAAGAGAAATAGGTCTAGAGATCGAGGGAGATAGAGAGTGAATGAGGATAGAGAGATAATGAGGATAGGAGCTTAGTAATTATGGAAATTTGACTGTCTAAGAAATAATAAGATCTAGAGCTCCGGGAGAAAGGAGAGAGTGAGATAGAGAGAGGTAGAGATGGAGGAGAAGGAGAGAGATAGGAAAATAGATAGGTCTAGAGCTTAGGGGACACAAGGAGTGTGAGATAGAGAGATAACAAGACAATGATGATAGGAGTCTACTAGTTGCTAAGATTTGACTAAGTATGAAAAATTATCAGATCTCATAAAATATATAATCTGCATGATGACTCCTAGAGATTTGATACCATTCTCAAACATCTAGCCAATATATACATAAAATATAACTTAATAAAATATAGCTTATATTTTATAAATATACCCTACTGAAAAAACTAAGGGAAGACCAAAGGCATTGGCATCTAGAGGCATGCTCTTTTTATAACTTTATATTAACAAAATGCATACGTGTTCTGCTTGTTTACTATAATGTGTACATGTTATAATGTGTGCATCTTTTTTTCTCATAAAAACGTGTATGCATTTTTATTTCAAATAATATATACACATTTTTTATTCAAATAACATGCACGTGTTTTGACTTGCACTTATCATTGGATGACAAACCTTAGGCTTGGGAGGGGGGTAAACAAGGAAACAATGAGTTGCATATATATAAAGTATCAAGCGAATAGAGATCGCCTTGACAATGGAGGCTTAAACATTAGTTAAAGAATTAGTTAAAAGAATTTATAGCTTAAAGATTTTAATCGTCTTAAACATTGTAGGTGGAAGACAAATGTGCACAGAGAAATTTGTTATACTTTTAAAAAAATAAAAAATTGAATAGCTAAATGGCATCAAATCATTCACAGGGACTGTCTAAGAAATAAAAATAAAACAAAAATCTAAATAGCACAAATATTCTATAAAAGTAAATAAATTTGAAATTGTCTATATCTATTCAAATAAACTATAATCTTTCTCCTTTATGTGAAAATCGTTGAAAAAAATTAAGATTCAATATCATGTGTTCAAATCCAAGTGAGATGAAATGCTGTTATCTCCCCTCAAAGATTTCGAAAATCACAGAAAACAAAAATTTTGAAAACGTTTGAAGGAGAGGTAGTAGTGTTTTTCTCATATTTTTCACCCTCGCATGCAATGGATCTCAATAGCTAAAATTTCTTAATGAGATTAGTTGGCTCTTCTGTGATATGTTATTTGAATAGAGGAATATATATAGACAAGAGTTGCAATGTATCTGAGCTAAATATCTACTTACTTGTACCCCACTTATCTACGAACAGTCTTCGCATGGATAAATATGTAGAAGACAAGTTTATCTAAACGAATTCTCTCAGAGATTTGATGACACAACTGTCTGCCTTTTGAATGCCAAGTCAAATTCGATGAACAGTTCTTCGAGGTTTCTTTGAAAGTAAGAAATCTAGCCGAAAAGGTCAGAAGAGATAGATAAGGTATTCTATTTTCGGTTTGTCCAAAAGGAAACTGAATAGTCAAATATTTTCCATGATCTATATGACCCATTAAAATGCGGCCTGGCTTAACCGGCAGCCTCAAACGATATATTCCAAGCCTTTTTGTAGAACACATTATATTAATAAATTAAAAAATAATTCATTATTTTTTGTTTATCGATGTTTGATGTGAAAGGTCCTTCAATTAAAATTTATAACTAAGTTATATTACTATTTTTTTTTTAATATGAATTTTATGAAATTATATATCTTAAGAGTGTTGAAATAATTTAAATTCTTAAATATCAATGAATTAAAAATATAATTTAATAATTGAAAATAATATCTTTGAAATTATATATATATTTTAAAATATCAATGAATAAAAAATGTAATTTAATAATAAATATATATAATCAGATTGTTGAAATGAATTTTATTTTATTTAATTTTTTTAAATATTTATTGTTTGTTTTTCTATTTGTATATATATCTATAGCATCACACATTGTTATTTTAAAATATAAATTAATGTAAATCTTTGACATATATTAATATTAAAAATTAAATACAAAGTTCATAATTACATGTTATTTAAAAAATAAGATATTATTTTGTTTCATATGTATCTAGAAGTTTAAAATAGATTTTTCTAAATATTAATTATATCATATGTAAATTCATAATTTTATAAAAAAAATATTGAAAAAATTATTAAATTAAAAAATATATAATAGAAATTAGTAAAAGTATTTTAAATATATCTATGAAATTTATTACATTAGAAAATATATAATAGAAATTAGTATAGGTATTTTAAATATACCTGTGGAATTTATTACTCCCTCTCCAACCTATTTCATAATTGAACATTAGTAACAGTTCATGGTTTCACTTTTAATTATATTTCAAAATCAATCGGTCATCAATATTTAACAAATATTCATTGTAAGGGGCAAACTCAATTTCAACTACACCTGGGTTTTGGCTTTCAAAATAAGAACAAACTATCAAATTTATGAAGAGTGTTTATTAATACATTATTTTCTCATCAATATCTAACATATATATTTATAATATTTATATTTTCAAATGAAATATCATTGAAAGTGTTTAAATTTAATTAATATAAGAAGAATTTATATTTTATTTTAAAATTTTTATATCAAATTGAAATTGTTTACAATAGATGATAATAAATTTTATTTTATTAATCATATTATTATTTTTTTTTGAAAAAAGTGGGTAAAGATTTATTCAAAAATCATAGAATTACAAAGAAGAGGCCTCAGGCCCACAAAGACAACAACACTAACTAAAAGGATCCTAAAGGAACCACCAGCACCACCACTACAAAGACCAATGACCATAGCAATAGATCTGACCGTCAGATTTCCAATGATAATACCTTTTCGGAAAGCCCTCAGAAAGATGATGTTTTACAAAGTATGGCCAAAGGGCCAACTACTTTCGAATTACACAAAAAACCACGCTCATCCAGAGCCTCAAAGGGCCTCAAAAATGACAATGAAAATGAAACAAACATAAAAGGGAAATTGATCCTACACCACAAGGTGCTCTTGCATCATCCTATCTTAAAGCATTAACCTGTCTAAAGTTTCAAGATAATCATGAGGTATACCATCCCTTCCACTAAAATCCCAACCATCAACATGATTTAAAGCCCACTTGGCCAAACAATCAGCCACTCTATTCCACTCCCAGGGAATATGACAAAAGGAGACAAATTCCAATGTGTTACACATTTGTAAAATCTTTCTGGCCATAGAAGCTAATTGCCAACTCACATCATTCAAATTTTGTTTGTTCAACATGTCCACAACAATCTGAGAGTCTGACTCACCAAAAATCTTCGTCCATCCCAAAGAACAACCTCACTCAACAACAATCTTAATAGCTAGGGCCTCCATAAGATTATTAGAGTGCTGCCCTGTATAAATAGAGAAGAAAAAAACTGCACAACCATCATCACCTCTACCTATACCTCCAATACTTGCATGTCCAGGATTCCCATGGGAAGAGCCATCAGTATTAATTTTCAAGATTCCCACAGGAGGGGGAATCCACCTTCCATCTCTACTTATCCACTACTTTGCATGATGAGATCTATTTCCAACAGCACAGTCCATTTTAATGTTTTCCAATTGCAGATTCCTTACAATAGCATAATCACCCAGATCAACATTTTCAGACAAATTGCATTTAGCCGAGATTGTCTCCTAAAGCCTATTAACTATCTTCTGCCATAGCTAAGAACTCCCTATATGTGAATCACAAAGGACCCTCTGATTCCTTTCCAACTGTAAATTCCAGATAATAAGAGCTGGCTAAATAGCCCAGGCCACTTGAAGAAAAGAAATCTTTGATGGGGGTTTGCCCAAGCTATCCTGAAATTCAATTAAGGAGGTAGCATGAAAACAAGCATGTTGCCAAGCCTCCCACCACTTGTTCCAAATATCCCTAGAGAAAGGGCATAGAAAAAACAAGTGGGAGCAGTCTTCCTCATTATGCATACAAAAATAACAGATAGATGGTCCCTGGAAGCCTCTCTTACGAAGATTCTCCCATGTGAGGCATTTCCTCTAACCAACCAGCCATATGAAGAAATTACATTTCGGCCAACAAAAGTTATTCCAAACCTTCTTCCACCAGGGAACATCTGTTAGGCCATGCAATTGCCTATCAAGCTGAGTATAACCTTCAATAATAGAAAACTTGCCTTTTGGATTAGGACCCCAAGCCAAAATATCTCTCTCCTTGAGGGAACTACATAACCTACCCTCCTAGATATTAACCAACACCACACGATCTTCATCTGAACCACCCAAGGCCCATTCAAGAGGATCCTTCCAACAAGTCACCTCAACCTGTCCAATGTGCCTAACTGTTTTAAAATTCTCCATCCTAACCCATCCAACATTAGTGAAAATGTTGGAAAGAGGCCGAAGCTGTGGATAACTAGACAAATTAGGAGGGTGACCATCCCAAGAGTCCTGCCAAAAAAAAGCTTCAGAGCCTCTATTACAAATCCAAGAAAGACCATCTTTAATAAGTTGGGCACCTTTTTTAAGAGTATCCTAGATACAAGAGCCCCTACCCACTAAACTAAGACGAGGCACCTCATGATCATTAGCACCAGGGAGATACTTGTGGGTTAAAATCTTGGCCCAGTCCTGATCCTTACTATTACACCACCTCCAATACAGCTTAGCCACCAAGGCCTTACTAACCAAATCAATAGATTTGAGGCCAAGATCCCCAGCATGTCTCGGTCTATAAACAGAGTCCCATTTAACTAAACTCCACTTAGAAGAAAGAAAACTACCAAACCAAAGAAATTGATGAGAAAGAGCATCAAACTCTCTCACAAAGTTGGAGGGGGAACTTGCACAAAACACCTATAATTGGGAAGTGCTTGCACCACAATCTTTAGAAGAATCACTCTTCTAGTAGAGGATAACCATCTGTAGGTCCAATGATTAACCTTACAATGAAATTTATCCAAAATTCCTTGCCAAAAATCTCCACACTGAACCCCAAAATCTAAAGGAATCCCAAGGTACAACAAAGGAAGAGACCCCATCTAAAATTTGAGGATCTTGGCAATCCTATTCTGAATAAGCCAAGGGGTATTAAAGAAATATATGGATGATTTATCTTCATTAATTTTCTAACCTAAGGCTTTACAATAGATATCCAAAGCTCTCCTGAAATTCACTACCTCATTGATTCTGGCCCTGCCCATCAAACCCGTGTCATCCACAAACTAAAGATGGGAGTAGGTAGGTAAAGCATTCTTCCAACTCTAGCCCTAAATAAGACCATGTCTCACCTGGGAAGTGAGAAATCTGCCAAGACCTTTAGCAATGAAAATAAATAAATAGGGAGATAAAGGGTCCCCTTGTCGAAGCCCCTACGAAGCGCTAAACAAATTTGAGGGTTCCCCATTAATAAGAACTGAGAAAGAGGTAGAAGTCACACAAATAAGAACCCAATTCACCCACTCTTCTCTAAAACCAAAACCCAAAAGGATCTTCTGTAAGAAATCCCAACTCACCCTATCATAAGCTTTGGCCATGTCAAGCTTAATAAACATAGTCTTCTCCTTAGAGGAAGCCATTGAATGAATAGCCTCCATTGCTATCACAAATCCATCAAGGATTTGTCTTCCGTTAATGAAACCACCTTGCTCCTTAGAAACCAAAGTGCAGAGGAGAGGTTTGAGTCGTTCAGTAATCAATTTAGTGATTATCTTGTAGACAACATTACATAGAGCAATAGGCTTGTACTGATCCAACCTATTAGCCCCTCCTTCTTAGGAATGAGAGCCAAGAAGGTAGAATTCATAGATTTGAGCATTTGTTTATTCCTATGAGATTCTTAAACCACATCTAGAAGATCATACTTTATAATCTCCCAAAATTATTGAAAAAACTCAATAGGAAACCCATCAGGGCAAGGAGCCTTGCCTTTTTTCATTTGAAACACAACCCCCTCAAGTTCAGACAACAAAATGGGGTGCAAGAGAGAATCATTCATTTCAACGGAGACAAGAGGGGGAATATAGTTCAGGATGGCCCTCTCTTCCACCATAGCTTTAGGATCCTCTTTGGTAAACAAATTAGAAAAAAATTTGATAGCTTCCGTAGTAATTTCTTCTTTAGATGAAAGATGAACCCCTTCTGAAGAAATGAGAGAGGTAATAGAGTTACAATACCTACAAGCCTTAACACAATTATGAAAAAAAATAGTGTTTCTATCACCTTATTGGAGTCAATCCACACAAGACTTTTGTTCCCAGAAAATCTCCTCACACAACTCCCACTCTTCTAAGTCCTTTAGAGCAAGGGACTCATCCATACTAAGCTCCATAGTCATCCCTTGATCCCTAATTTGATGCGTAGCCTCATCCAACCTAGATGGAGCTGCCATCTTGTGTGTATGAAGGTTCCCAAAACATTGTTTATTCCACCTCTTCAGCCTATATTTCACATGTTGTAATCTCTTCCCAAAGGAGTACATAGCCCGCCCATGGGCAGGCACCCCTTCATACCACCAATCAACCATAAGATCCCTCAACGACTGACCATGAAGCCACATCAATTGAAATTTGAAAGAGGGATTTTTGGAGGTTCTAAAAGATGTGATAGAAAGCTTAATAGGCCAATGATTAGAACCCCTCCAATCAAGAATTTTTGAACTGGTGGACCACCTATCATGCACCCAAAAGAAGGAAACCAAAAACCTATCATGCCTTTCAGAGATAGCCTCAACACCACTCCTCCTATTATTCCATGTAAAGACATCATTAATTGGCTTCACATCAATGAGATTCAAGAGACCAATATTATCTCTGAGTAAATTTAAGGAAGGATCAAGCTTGAATAACCCACCTCGCTTTTCCTCCAAATTAATAATGATATTCAAATCTCCAGCCAAAATCCAGGGTAGAAAAGGATCCTGAGCCCGAACAAAATTTATGTGAGCCCAAAGATGAGACTTACCCACAAGATCAGTAGGAGCATAAATATTAGAGAAGAGGCATCTTTCTCCTGTCTCAAAGCTAGAAGTGACCATAAAAATGGAAGACCTGCTAGAAAACCACCACAAAGGGGAAAATTTCCTCGGGTTCTAGAAGCAAGCAACCCCCCTTGAACTACCATGAGAGTTCACTCCCTGCCAAAGGCTCTGGGGCTAGACACGGCAAGCACAACTGGCCAAACCATCCATTGAAAGCTTGGTTTCCCGAATAAAAACAACATCAGGAGACTCAGTGGTGTAGGAGCACCTAACCCAAACATACACCAGGAGGTTAAAGATCATTCCATGAATCATTTCACTCATATTTGAGTTTGTATGGTCATTTTAATATATTTTGAGTCATTTTGTGAAGCATTGTAAGACATTTGCTCAAGATGTGTATTTGAGTCCTAATATGGTTTAGGAGGTCACATTGTGCAAATATTTCCATGGAAGGGTAAATAAGATGTAAAAGTTTTTGTTGAGTCCATCTAAATGTATTTCAAGTGCACATGCAAAGATTAGGGGTCATATTTATCAAAATGTCAAAATTGTCAATTGTGTCAAAAAAATGTTGTCAAGCACAAATTGCATTATAAAGTTGCAAACCAAGGATGTAATTGGTCTTGGGTAGTTGTCACTACCATATGTATGTGTGGTGGTTATAAAAACCATCATTTGGTCGAATCCAATGGGTGTGTGTAAGATTGGAAGAAGGAAATGAATAACATTTGAAGTTTTTACACACTCCACATTATTTTCTGGGTATAGCAGTCTGATCATTCACATTTTTCTTTATGAAAAATCATTTGTATCCATTGGAAATGTATTGGATATGATAATGGCATGAGTTAACTTTGTTTTCCATTTAGTTTCATTTAATTTCAATCATTTTTAAGCAAGTTATGCAAGATTTGGTGGAAATTGTCGAAAAACCCTCCAAATTCGGATTTGTGGAGAGTTTCACTAAAATCTTTTGATTGCACCATTGGAAATTGTTGTAAATTTTGTGTTTGATATAGGGTTGAATTATATTTCAAATGAATTCAGTTTCAATGTGATTGGTTAAGTATTTCATGAGATATTTGATGCCCTAGGCAGATTGGGAATGCAAATTTCTTGTCTTTTCTATAACAGTCAAAATGGTCTCGGTGCAGAGACCATAACTCGTAACTACACTGTTGGATTTTTCTCAAATTTTAATATGGATTTATTTATATACTTATTTATTTATATTCATATTAATACTATAATATTAATAATATTAACAGAATATTACAGAGACTTGTAAAAATTTCAATCTATATTAAATCATAAGATTATAAATGATGAAGTGATATGTTATAATATGTATATTCAAAACTAGTATAAAATCTTAAACATATTTATTTAAAAGATGCATATTTTGACATATATTTTATTTTAAAAATTAATTATAAGCACTTTTTATATATATCTCAAAATATTTTTTGACATATATGATTGTAACAACTATGCAATTTTATAATTATATAGATAGCTTAAATATCTATTAAAAATAAAAAATTCTTTGCGGTTGCCACCCAAAAGATGATGATGATGATGATGATGATGATGATGATGATGATGATGATGATGATGATTGATGATGATGATGATGATGATGATGATGATGATGATGATGATGATTGATGATGATTGATGATGATGATGATGACGATGATGACGATGACGATGATGATAATGATGATGAGGACGATGACGATGACGAGGACGCGATGATGATGACGATGATGATGACGATGATGATGATGATGATGATGATGATGATGATGATGATGATGATGATGATGATGATGATGATGATGATGATGACGATGATGATGATGATGATGATGATGATGACGATGATGAGGATGATGATAACTATGATGATGATGATGATGATGATGATCTATTTAAACATCATACTCTTCGATAGTCAAATAATCATTAGAAATTTATAACTTATTCCTATCAAAAAGGTAAATAATTTTCCTATTTTTATTGCTCAAATTTTACTTTTGGCTATGGAATTGAATGAACAATCTATTTCAAAATCGTACTCTTCAATAGTTAAATAGTCAATATAAATTATATAGCTTATTTCTATCAAAATAAATACTTGTAAAATTGAATAGATAAACAACATAATATTATGTCATAATGCATGAAACACATTTTTTGAGGAAAGATGCTCCTTTTCATCACAGGGACTTCACTTAGTGAACCTAGGTTATAGCATGTGCTTTTATGGAATACTAAATAATCCAGTATTTTTAAAATAATTTGCCCTAAACTCCTTTTTTGTTACCCCATCCTAATACCCAACTTGAATTAAAAAACCCCTTGCTTTCACCAAATATTTTATTTTTTCATAGCCTAAAATAAAAGCCCCCTATTTTCACTGATAGGTAATATATTCAACCCTCATTTTTGGGGTACGAAACCCCCAATATGAATGCACATGATATAATATTGCATAGCCAGTGAAACCCCCATGCTTTTCATAGATTTGAAGATCATGCTTAGAACAAAAATTACATCTATTTATTTTTATTTGATTTGATTTTGCATGCACATCTCCCACATGAAAGTAAATACTTTTCTATTCTATATTATGGTATTCTATTTCTAATAGTATTACAGTCAAACTTTTAAGTGTTCTTTTGAATACTTTTTAAAAGTTTTACATTCTTAAGTCCCTACTTAGGCTATAAAGGTGTTTAGTATTTCATGGTTTTATGTCTATTTTACAAATAGATGCTTTATACAAGACCTCCTTTTCATTTATAGAAAATGATCTCCATTCCATGCTTCATGAAAGGACAATTTTAGTAGTATATGTAATTTATAATAAGTGGATGGCCCTGGGAAACCCATGTAAAAATTCTAAAACTAGCACCTCTCTTTCTGATATCAATCCTTCTAAAATTTCTAAAAATAGTGTTTGATTCAACTATAGGGAGGTTGTTTCCACCACCCTTCATTTCACATGTATGATGTCAAATGTCCAGTTGCTTCACTACTTTTGTCAAGTTTAATTAATCAAGGTAGCCAATGGGTTGAACAAAATATAGTTTAGTTATGACCCTTGGTCTCTTTAAAACAATTAGACAAGACTAGGGAGAGGAAGGAGCACAAATGAAATTACTTCAAAATAGGGGTAGTTGTCATCCATGGGTTCACTTTACATACTCAATCTTGTTCTCGTGGAGAGAAATTACTTGCTATACAAATGAAAGATGTTGATATTCTACCAATATTTTTTTGTGAGTTTTGAAATGGAAGAGATCTACAACTTCATGAAAATTGGTATATGCTAATAGTCAAATTATTATTTTATTTGCAAAAATTTCTTAGCTTTGTATACTAATGGAGATAGGGATGAGGGTAACATATTTCTTTGAATTGGATAATGCATAACATTTCATGATTGTTGAATAAGCTAGAAATTTCTATTGATTATTTAACCATTAAATACTATGATGTTTAAATGGAGTGTCTACTAAATTCAATTGTCAAAAATAAAATTTGAGCAATGAAAGACAAGTATTTACCACTTTTGGAATATAAAATTTCTATTTACTCTTTAATTGTTGAAGAGTATGATTTTTAAATAGAGAATCCACTAAATTCAATAGTCAAAAGTCAAATTTGATAATTATTTACCATTTTTGGATAGAAATAAGCTATAATTAGTATTGATTTTTTTACCATTAAAGAGTTTAATGTTTGAATAGAATGACATGTGTCTAATATGTGAGATAATTTCTTAAGGAACCATAAACAAAATGACCTATATAAGCACCACCATCATCATAATCATTTACTTTAGTCCTAGCTCCTTTTGAGACCCAAACTAGTAACAATAATTGGAAGACCAAGGGTCACAACTTAGAAATCACTTTAAACAATGTGACAAATACAACCAAAGGGAGACCAAGAGTCACAACTTATAATTCCACAAAGATGTCCCTCATGGGAGATGAAATTGGGTCTCCACAATGAGAACTCAATGCTTAAACCAACTAAGCTCAACCCCCTGGACTTCACATACAACATTTCAAAAATTTAATTGAAAATAAATGATTAACTTTAAATTTCTTTTACTTTCTATATGAATATCATTTTTAATATCCATTGGAGTTACCAAAGCTATAAGAAAGAAAAAAACACACTATTTATTTGAAATATACTTAAAAATTATTTTATTTTATATATTATTTATATTATTTTAGTAAAATAAATGGTATATTTCACAACAAATGGTACATTTCATTAAATTATTGGTACTTATCATACAACTATCCGTGCAATGTTGTATAAAAGTTGGACATTAAATCAGCAAGTATGTGGTATTAAATCAATAACTTCTATCACAAGAATTGGAATGCGCTCAACTACTGAATCCTTTCCACTAAATTAATTGTGAGAAAATAATATTTGCTTGACGAAGTGATTAAACTATTTAGATGTAACAATTTGTGGAATGAAACAACGAGGGAAACAGTGCGTTCTTATTTCCTCAGTTAAAAAAAGTGGAACAAGCAATTCTTCGTTAGGAGGTATTCTCTAATTTCACGACAGTCACTCCACCCATTAGGCATAAACTGATCATCATAGAACATATCCTTCCAAGGACCCATAGAGGTAGACATGCTAGAGCCAGCCAACAGAATATGGGGCCCCACAAAGGCGTTGAAATCCAATCCCGAGGCAGCAAAATCTCGTTGAGAGCTTGTAACCTCAATCTCCATGCGGGAGATCACATCTCCAAAGACGTTGACCTTTGAATATGTAAGTAAGACAAGAGGTGCATCATTAAGAATCAAACTGTGCCCCACAATCTCCAAAAATAGGAATGTGCTATACACCAGGCCGTCCTTAACCATCGGTCAGATCCAGATCCAAACAAGCTCCCTACCTCCCTTACTGTGCTAACCCAGAATAAATCGAGCATTTCCTGCCCACCACCACTTGCAGAGAGAATTGAGCTTGTTGATGGTTCTATAAGTTTTTATGTAGCAATTATATAGTTAGCTTTGATAATTTTCGATAATTGTTACAATTCTTGCATTAATTACACAAAAAAATAGATGTGCCACATACATAAATACTAAGATGTATGATATTACTATGAGCTTGAATGATTACACTTTTCTTATGTAAGATGAGTATGAACCTGATGTTGAGACAAAAGAGATTCAAGATTTTTTACAATACAACAATTAACAACCTAGGAAAGGATCTTACAATTGAGCTCAACAGTCCCTTACTAGATCTATTCATTCTAACAAATTTTACCAACTTTTAGTAGGTCAAAACACAAAGAACAATTCAAGGCTCCTTCATGCCTATAGGTAGCAAATCAACCACATGTGTAGCTAATGAGATTAAGAAGATGCTTGAATTTATGAAAAATCCTAAATTTAAGACCAATGACATTATACAAAGGAAAGAAATAATCTCCTCCTATTTTTTTTCTAACTTTGAGGAGATTTAAGAATAGTCTTCATAATTGTGTAGTTGATTCTAGCACATCCACTAATTTAATGCCTTTAGCCATTTGTAAACCTTTAGGTCAAGAAGAAAATTTACATAGTTTGATAAGAATGGAGTATAAATGGTCAATGATATTAATAGCATTCATATGAAATTAGTCAATAACCCTCATGTGCAATAGTACATAGATATCCAAGTAGTGGATATAACAAAAGGGTACAAGATGTTTCCACGTAGAGATTGATAAAGAAGATTAAATGATTAACAAGAAGATTATATGTATATTAAAAAATTTATTAGTATATGTATATAAATTGTTGAAAACATATGAAATAATGAGTATATTACTATTGGCAGTTCACTTTCTAAGAGTACAATATTTATTCCAATAACTATAGTGGATCATCAATTGAACTTATTTAGTAATTTATATGAGAATTATTATAGTGCCAATGTTTCACTAATTGAAATCAAAATATATTATATATTGTCTGGACTATTCTCACATTTATCTATATAGTTCCATGAAAAATGTGTGAGACTAACAACCAAAATTAAATTTAATAAGAGTGATTTAATTAAAGATATAATTTGAATAATTTTACCTAACAACATTATTTTTATTTGATATTATTTTGTTAATTATTTACTATTTTTATTAGAAATATCAGTGTTACTAAAAAAATATTTTATTTTATTTTAACATTTTTTGAATGAGGTACACTTGATTTTTATTAAAATATGATAAAATACTTATCATATTTTTATTTATTCAAATTTATATTGAATTCAATCACATTACGAAAATAATTTTATGATACCAATCTAATAAATTCGCTTAAACAAGCATCATAAAGCTATAACTAATCTGCTAATAGGAATAACTATAACAATAATTTCTTTATTAATTGGTAGATCTTGTGGTATGGTAGGGGCTAGGGATATTCTGTTACTTACTGGTAAGTTAGCTTCATGAGTTTTGTGTGTCTTCTGTTGCTGCTCACTATCTGAAATTGTGACAGATCAAAGACCCTTTCCCTGGTTAAATAATAAAAAACCAAAAAAAACTATAGAATTCAATGAGTCTAGTTTCTCTTAAGAAAAATGACTCAGGGACCATAGTTGCTTTTGACCTCTCCTCAATGGCGTCAGAAATCTTCTCCTGCAAGATATTTTACTCCATTTTTTGAAGAGTAAGAGTTCGGAAGCCATTGAGGGAGAGGTAAGAACAACTTGATCCAGTACTAAGCTTCTGAAGGCCCAAATAAGATTTACAAAACAATATGAAAAGCCATGCTTAACTTCCAGACTTTAAACTGAAGTTCAATATCGAAAGATGAGTTATTACCGGTATATAAACAATTTGAGGTAGAATATATAAAGCATTTGAGCAGTAAAAGAAATCCTTTTTGACGTAGTCAATATCTTCCATTCAACGTGATTGTGATACTGAATTTGGTTCCCTCTCGATGGCAGGCATGAACAAAATCTTGTCATTGGCAGATAAGAAAGAACATTTTAAGGATAAAAAGCATTTGAGATCTGCTTGTTTTTCACATTTAAAAAGCTCAGAATCTATGCACACAATGTAATGAAACTATCCCAATCATAGAATAATTGTGAGGTTTTCTATTAATTAAAGTGGATTGTCTAAATGTTTGATCCATCCCACATTTTTGTATGTTCTTAATCGCAAATTTTCATACGCATACTCCAATAAGTTATGGTGAATCATAGATAATCAAAGATAAAGATTAAACAGATACAACTAGATAAGTTGTGTGACTCAATGTACGGGAGTTCTATTAGGATAAGCTTGTCCTCTGCTTTAGCGAGAGGCCAGCTACAGTTTAGAGCCCTTTTGGGTTTTAAAGATTTAGTGGAAAGCACTTTACAGTAATAAAATTCCAGCAAGAGATTGAGCAATTCGCATTAGTCACTGTCGATTAACGAACAGTTGTGACCTCTCCCTCAAAAGCAACTTAGAATCGTTTGCCTTTTATGTGGCGTACCAACTACATGTATTGATAGAGATCAATTTTTTTAATTTATACCGGTAATAATGTAGTTGTAGAATTGAAAGAAAGGTAGAAACGGCATGGCTAAATGTTAGTCCACCCGTAATTTTTTCCTTTTTAATATTTCAATTCTCGGGTTGTCTTTTGAGCCTTTACTTCTGTTGGGTTATTTGTTCTTCTCGTATTTGAACTGTTGAACTCTTTTGTCAAAAGGTTCAGATGGTTCAAGGTTCAAAGCGTGATTTAAAAAGAAAGTTGTTTCGGTCTTTGTCACCATGTGAACAAGCGCGTTTTTTTTGTTTTGTTTTAGTCATTGAAGTTTTGAACCCATTGAACCAAATTTCAAGAGGTTCAAGGTTCAAGGTTCGAAATGCCTTTTAGTGAGTCGCGACAATGTATTTTTATATAACGAACATGAGTCTTTTTACGTTGATTTGATATGCGGTCTTGAACCTTGAACCAAATTTCAAGCGGTTCAGAAGGTTCAAGGTTCACTTTAAATAGTCCTTTTCTTTTGTCGCCCGTTCCCGGTGTTGTTTATGTGCCGCCCGTTAGTGTTATATTTCTTAAGTGAACTTGAACCGTTGAACCTTTTGATCAAGTGGTTCAAGGCTCATAGGTTCATTTCAAAACTAACCCGAAAGCTTTTTGGTGGAAATAAAAGTGGCATGACAAGAAGGAATATTCCCTTATTCATTTTTTTTAAATTCTAAATGTGGAAAGTAATCATGCAAACATCAAATTGCCTATGCGGAAGTGATAGATAATTAAGGTGTCAGGTTTTTCATTTCACCGTTACTTCGCACGCTTGGTTAAATCATGACGAAGCGTGTGTGGTCTTATAGATATTTACCCGTATGATTAAAAGAAAAATGTATGAGTTTATTTCCAAATCTAAGAGGGTCATAGTTGCCATAATTCAATAATTTGGAGGCACCGAAGGTAAATCTAGCTCCGTTCTCCGGAAGAATTTCTAGTTTTCATGGTGTTATCGGGTAAGTTTAATTGCTTTCTCCTAAGTTGTGATTCTTTGTGTACTGAAGTTTTGTCAGTGTTAAAAAGGGGGAAATTTGAAAATTGTTGGGGTAGCATATTGTATTGCTATTAGAATTTCTTGGTTAAGGGAATAGATAATTAAAATGAGGCCAGTGCTGCCAAAGCTTGGCCGAACCTCATGTTTAGTGAGTATCTTGCCGGAAATGGAAGAGACCCCCTTAGTTCATGTAGATTTGGGGGATTTCCTTTAAAGGATTAAGAACCCCCAGGATGGTTCATTAATGGAGAAGATAGTTAAGAGTGGTCTTGTGGACGCTGCTGCATTCCCACTCATCGCGTTGTGTCCAGATTTAGTGTTAGCCTGCATAAATAGATATGATTCTGAGAATAGGTGTATTAGAACCAGTGATGGTGAGGTGTTAGTCAGTATTAATAGGGAAATAGTGATGGCGACAACAGGTATTCTGCATAAAGAGGAGTATGACGATTGGACAATTGGGAATTCATATGCCTATTTCTCTAAGAAGAAGAGCAAGTACAGAAGTGTAATTGCAAGAAATTGGCTCTTGAAGGTTCAGAAAGGAGGAGGATCATGATTACCAAACCCCTAACCAAAGAACACCTCATCACAGAGGTGTGGGACATTGTTGTGCTTTTGAACAGAGTAAAGGGGAATTCACATTCCTTCTACTGGGAGGACTGGATGTACTTTTTCATCCAAGTGGTTCTATCTGGTGACAGATTTCTGGATTGGTCTTAGGTAATTATGGAGAGACTTCATGAAGGACTAAGCAATTTTGTGGGGATGAATGAGTTTTACATGTCTTCTTACTTGTTTTATATTTTAGCTTGCACAAGAGATTGGCCTGGATTACCCAATGAACCCTGGATTGATGGAATGAGGGTTTACAATTATTACCCTTTGTTGCAACAACATAGACATGTTGAACAAATTGATAGATGTAATGAAGTCTTTGTGGGAAGACTAACCTTTGAGCTTCAAGGTGATGTAAACATGAGAATGTCCGTTGAGGCTATGGAATTTGTGAGTATATATGGGAGTTTCTTTATCCAATTTCCATAGTTTACTTACATATGAGTAGGTGGTTTTGAAGGCCAACCATTGAAATTACCTAGGTACGCCTTTGATAGTTGTGTGCTTATAGAAGTGAGCAGGCAGTTGGCTTAAATAGATAAAATATTAGGGGCATAGGGTGAATCTGGGGTTGTATTTCCCGTTGAACTTGGGTATTACAGTTGGAAATCAGTATCAGATGCCTTGAATCTGGAACTGGAGTTCAAAAGGATGAACCTATAGCCATATGTGGCTAGGCGAAGATTTGATAGCAAAGGTTATGCAAGGGAGAACCTTAATATAGATAGTCATTTCTGCCATGAACCTCAGATAGAGGATTATTGGGAAAACTGCAAGGATGAGCATGAAGTAAGAAAGAGGTTGTGGTCAAGATTCACTTTATGACATATAGCTATCTTGAGGCTCCCAATTAATACATCAGGTGTATTGGAAGATACAGAGGAAGACGTCTTGGATCCTGAGGTTGGTACTGAGATTGAAGGGAAACTGATTCCATAAATTGACTGGAACAAAAAAGAAGATGATAGCATCCAAACAAGGACCTTTAATGTTGTCAGGAGAACAGAGAGATGGTTAAGGAAACTGAAATTCAAGGAGGGTCCTCACATGTCCTCACACGAATCAAGAAGTGATTCACACATCGTAGTTTAATCTCCTGTTTCTGCCACTAATGAAATTGTTGATGTTGCAGGTGTCTCAAAGCCCATTGTAGAGAAAATACTGCCAAGAAGGTCAGGATGGTTGCCATCTGTTGTTACAGCTGCCCGAGTAGCTCGGCCAAGAAGCAAAAAGAAGGGTAGGTAGCCTATTCTGCAACAGGTCGTGGTGGACTTAGACCCCAGTGAAGAGCCTGAACAAACAATGAACTCACAGGATCAAAGCGAGCCTGGGATGTAGTAATGGATACAAATGAAGAAGTGGAAAATCAATAGGATCCCATTAATACCCTGGCAATTGTTACCTCCTTAGATGCACAGATTACCCTGCCACCTAAAGAACCTACCCATGCACCAAGATGGCTGGAAGCCACCATTGGAAGGAAGAGGAGCATGGTGCCAATCACCATTGCACTGGAGGACATGGTTATTAAATGCTTGAGAAAAGCACTGAATCCCAAAAAGCTCAAAACACAAGCAATTCTTGATGTGGATGACACCATAGGACATTGGACAGCTAAAGTGGCCAAGCCCATTCCTAGGAGAGACATAGATAAGGCCACAGAGGAAGATTTTACTGTGGAGAAAATAGATTTGGGGGTTGTATCAAGGGCCATGGATGTAAAACATCTGGAATCCTCTACAAAGAGGATAATCTCAAGGACTTGGAAAGATGAAAAAGACAAGAGAGAAATGAAGAAAATGGTCACACAGATGGTAGAATACATCAACTCTATTGACAACCTAGATCTTCAACCATTGTCGTAGATACTAGTGTCATTTGACCCTAAGTCTCCAACAAACAAGAAGATGCTTGATCAAGTTCAAAGAAATAGGGTAATGACGGAGATGTTTAACAAGTGGTTGGACTTGATAATTCAACAAGGATCAAAATATATTATTAATCCGGTTAAGGTTTATAAGAATGTAGAAACCATGACTAAACAGCTTGAGCTAGAGATGGTCTCCTGGGACAAGGGAAGGATTAAGTGGGTAGCGGTTCTCGCACAAATGAATGATGTCCAAAAGCATGGAGTGGTGAAGTTCCTAGCTAAGAAACCGATGGAGAACCTAGATGATAATATGCTATACGTGTTAAAGAAAAATGTGGAATGGCACAATTCAATAATCGGGTAGGGCCATGAAGAGTCCACCAAGCTACTCAGAGGACCGACTGACCTGATTGACACTATACAAAAAGACCTTAAATGTATTGATATCCAGCTCATGAAGGAGGGAGCCAAGGTGATTGAGTAAGTTACAAACATGACTAAAGTCTTTCAAGAAATATTTCATTCCATTCAGACCACAAAATCCTTGACTACCGATGACTTTTAAAAGGTAGCAAGGATTGAATGAATGCTCATTGTCTGTTTGGATCACTTAGAGGTTCATAAAGCAAAGGTCACACAGGTGAATATAGACAAAGAAGTGTGGAAGCAGAGGATCATGCACATTGGCCTGCCCTATTTCCAAGTCATCCTGTACTTTTCAGCAGCACACCTAGAATGGAGTGGATCCGCAACAAAGCAGGACAAGCCCGTAACTTCCTTAGCTACGGTGGATGTTTAGTTGTTCTAAAATAAAATGTCAGCCTTTCAGTGGCTATTAGTTTAGTTCTTTTTTATGTTATTTTAACTATTTCTTTCACCGAAGTGAAAGTAAATGTTATTTGTTAATCATGTAAAAACTATGGCCTGGTGGCTATTTAAGCTAAAAAGACTACCTTTGAATGGGTTCTAAAACTGTGATTTTGGAAGCAATAGAAAAGTTTTATGGGAAAGATACAATGGCTGATTATTAATGGAATGTTGTGTTATCTTTGAATTTGTGCATTCTAAGATTCGTAATCTTTCTTAAGTTGTTATGTGGGCATGATATAATCTGGTAATCAGTCATCTTTGTATTTCTTCTTAGTTCATTTTTATTATAAGTTGTTCGATGACTCACATGGTGTTGATCTACTTGATCCCCCCTGCCCTGTCAGGCATGAGAGAGTCTCAATCAAGCTACTAGTTTCTCTTGTTGAGTCCCTATTTTGTTTTGAATGTATGCAACAAATATGTTATAAATCAGAGTTTGTGAACTCCCCTTTTAACATTCTTTTAGAAAAATTTAGGCGTTTATTTGTGTTGATGGATAAATACAGAAGCCTTTTTAATACTTTATGGTTAAAAGTGTTAGCATATCAATTGTACAATTAATTCGTTGCAAATCATACGAGGAGTAGCATATCAATTGTACAATTAATTCATTGCAAATCATACAAGGAGCTACCCTCAAATGCAGAGGTTGAATTTTCATTAATTCTTCCAACTGTTGGTAAATTTGTTTCTTTTAAAAGGGAAAAATGGAGTCACATTTTTCTTTAAGGAGATCATAGTTAGAAGTTTAAAAAGGAGACAAATCTGTTAGCCAACGGATTTTTGGTGACTCTGTTGGGGAGTCAAATTGTAAGACTGGTTGCCTAGTTGCAAGACTCGAGTCAAGGAGATATACTAGGTCCCAAAGAAGGGAAGGGGTTTTTGATTCTGTCTTTCAGGAGTTATAGAACATAAATTTTCAACCCTCTTTCTCACCTCAAAGAAGGGTAAGAAGTAGGCCTCCTTACCCATCGCCATCACCACCCGTGTCCTCAGTTTGTCAAGCTCTGACCTTGAACGATGTTTCTCTACCTAATATAATCAACCTAACTCCCCTCAATATCATACTTCCAATGGAAGCAAATAATCCTTGGGGGGCAGGTGTGGGCAAGTGCAAGGTAATGAGTCACAAATTCATGGAAGTTCGTGCATTGGAAAATGCACTCTTATAAACGGGGGCCCATTTTCAAAAAACGGGGGCCCGTTTATGCTTCGGGCTCCCAAGCCAAAAGGTAACGGGGGTCCAAAGCAAAAAAAAAATGGGCCCCCATTTTGTTCTAAAACGAGGGCCCGCTTTTAAACAAAACGGGCCCCCGTTTTGTTTAAAAGCAGGCCCCCGTTTCTAAATGGTATTTTTCCTTTTTTTTCCACAAGCCGCCCTTGTCTGAAAACGGGGGCCCATTTTGTGGAAGTTGATTCCACAACCCGCCACTTGGCTCGGGATTAGGCCCGGGATAGGCCTGGGATGGCCACACCTGAGACATAGACCTACAAATTCAAATCTCCATGAATGAAAGCACAAATATGAACTTCAGAAATAGTTTACGTGCCTCTAATCAGAGAATTTTTATACGAAATTAAAACCCATTCTAGATTATACTGTCTAGATTCTAAATATGTAAATTTATTTAAAAATTGATTATTTTAACTATTTTTCATTTAATTTATACTAAATCGGGTCCATAAATTTGAAATATTAACTAATTTTGTTAATTTAATAACTTTTTTATTTTAAAGAATTTTGGAAAAAAAATTATATGTCATCAATCTACACAAAATTATTTTGTATTTAAAAAAAAAAAAAAATCAAAAATTGTTAAGTTTACATCAAATTATGTGGGTCGTACACATCAAATTTTTAAAAAGATAATTACGGCCATTAAAAAATTAATATTAGAAAAAAAAATACAGAAAAATATGCTCATCAATCTTCAGTGTGTTACAAACCATTTCCCAAAACGGTTTGGGAAAATAATTTTAATTGTGTCAAAAAGTGTGGGTCGTACACATGCATGGTATGGTCCTGAAACAGGCATTTTTAAAACATAGTTTTCAAAACTCCATTCAAAAAGTTATTTTTTATTACGTAGGTATTAAAATAAATTAGATATTTGGAAAGTACACTCAGAGGGCTATCTTTTATATTACTGACTTTTTCCAAGATTCAATCTCTAAGTGTTTCAAAATTTAAGCTCAAATGAGACAAAATCTGAAAATCAGGGAAAACACTTCCACTTTTGGCCAAAAAGTGGACTCATCTTCTTGCACTGACCCGTGTAGGCCCATTGAACTTAGGTTTGAATCTTAACCCCTTACCAAAAGGTGTTAGGGATCATTTGCCAAAATTTAGTGGTGATGGAAAGATCACTATTGATGAACACCTGAATGCCTTTAATCTAGCCTGTGGGATAATAGTGGTTCAACATGAGAATGTTGTTGTGAGGTTGTTCATCCAGACACTAATCGAGGTAGCAGCCGATTGGTTTTATCACTTACCAAATAGTGTGATAACAACCTAGAAAGATCTAAAAATGAGAATTGAGGCAAGATTTAAAGTAGCAGAGGACAAACATTCCCTCTTACCTCAATTAGCCTAGTTAAAGAAGGAAATTCCTGAATCTATGAGGGACTTTGTAGCAAAATTTGATAAGATCTTGCACAAGATTCCAGCTAATCAAAAGCCCTCAGATGACAATCTTAAGTGTTTCTTTATTAATTCTATGCCTTCCAAAATAGGTTTCCTGATCCGTAGGCAAAGAGTTGCAGATTTAAATGCTGCTAAAACCCTTCCAGTTGAATTATAAGATGATTTAATCACAACAGGTAAATGGAAAAGGGGAGTATAGACACCTAATGCTCAACCTTCAACTTCTTCTTTTGATCCTATCATCTAGTGGTTAATGAATGATGTGATTACCCTTAAAAGATAGTTCCCCAAAGCCAGTACCTCATACCTACCTCCCTACCAAGATATACCTAGAAGGAATGTGAACTAGTCTTTGGGCTATGGGAATAAGACCATGCAACTATCCCCTGCTCAGCAAAGATTAGCAATTGAAGCACCTCCTGCTAAAGGGAATATGTATGTATTTCACCTAGCTTATGAACATGATGGCAATTACTATCCTGAGATGGTACATTATGCAAAATTGATGAATTTCAAAGATACCTCAAATGAGTGGGGTGAAGAAGAATCTTCAAAGCAACCTGGCGACTCTAAAACCCATTTTCTTGAGTACGAGTTAGATTCGGAAGAGGCTGTGATATTTTGGTTACTTTAGAGGATCCTTCATGTGTTGTGCTCGCGAGAAATCAACAAAATGTGAAACCCCAGATGTCCTCTTCATCATCTACATTGGCCTTCAAAGGTAAAGGGATTGATTCAAAATTGCATAATAATGATCAAAAATTGCAAGAACCCTTATTTTTAAAGCCTGTTGAAAAAAAAAATTTCATTTAATATTATATAATTTTGCAAATCTTCTCAAATTCAAATCACACGTACTGAGTACCTAAAGCTAAATCCTAAAGAACTAGACAGACTTGTACAATTTGTGAAAGAAAATAATGCACAACAGACTAAAGGAATGCAGTGGTCAGTAAATGCCATATTTCCCTCACATAGCAATGGGTTGGTTCATCCCTCAGTTTGTGAAAAGATACCTGAAATAACTTCTCTTCAAACAAATGATCCCGCACCCCTCCTTAAGTCGAAACCAGAGCCCTTTTATATATCATTATTCATAAATGGTCATAGGTTGAATAATTGTATTATAGATTCAGGTGCATCCAATAATATAATGCCCTCTGCTATAGCCAAAGCATTAGGGTTATCCTTGACCAAAAATTTTTTTAGATGCTATTCTATGGATTCAAAACAAATTCCTCTTCTACGCCAAATTAAGGATGCTCAAGTAGTTCTTGCCTCCCACCTGGATAAAAGGATCAATTTGATGATTCTAATAGTTGATATCCTAGCTAGTTATGGCATGTTGTTAAGTCATACTTTCTGTAGGGACTTAGGTGGTGAAATTAAAATGGATTTATCCCAAGCCACAACTCCTATTGGGAAGCAGTGAGTCATCCTGCAGCCTGAACCAACATCCGAATTCATTGTTTTCCCATCTGATGACCCTAAGGCCCATATTTTGTATCATCATTGTCAATTTGGGAACTACATGATTTTGTCTGATAATGAGGTGGAGGGGGATTCATCTCAAA
This sequence comes from Cryptomeria japonica, assembly GCF_030272615.1. NCBI lineage: Eukaryota > Viridiplantae > Streptophyta > Pinopsida > Cupressales > Cupressaceae > Cryptomeria > Cryptomeria japonica. The sequence goes on along the minus strand of NC_081409.1, from coordinate 262,925,428 downwards.
ATGAGGGAAAATAAATCTTGTGGCTAATGGAGTTCGATGGCAGTTGTGCAGTGTGAGGTTCTAGTGTAGGGGTAGTGTTAATACCACCTTTTGGAAACCCTATTCCTTTTTCCTTCAAGCTAGAGTTAAAAAATACCAAGAATACGACTGAGTATGAGGCCTTTTTGTTAGGCTTAGTTGAAGCCAAGAGATTGGGAGTGAATCTCCTGTCCGTTAAAGGGGATGCTGAACTTATTGTAAAGCAAGTCAGGGGGTTGTTTATTGTTAAAAATGAGAGGTTGAAGCACTATCGAAATAAGGTTTGGGACGAAATTGAAGGTTTCGATGCATTCTCCATTGACGCAATACCCAGGGAATTGAACTCAAAAGAAGATTCATTAGCAGTATAAGCTTCATTGCTTGTCCCACATCCTAAATTTGTTGAAGAAATTTATAGGGTACAGTTGGTGTATTGGCCTAGTGTCCCAAAAAACTCTAACTCGTGGTAGGTATTCGAGAGTGATAAACCAAAAAATAATTTTATGCAAGGCTTAGATATATTTTCTGCCATGTATTTTGAAGGTTTTGATGTAGAGTGCAAAGAATTTTCACCAGAACGAGCCAAGGAGTTGCCTGATGGAATCATGCAGTTGAAAGGAAACAAGATTCCTAAAGGACTGATTTCTTTGGAGCGTCTATTTGACCGTAATGATGCCTACAAAAATAACAAAAATGACAAGTCCTGAGACGCCCAGGATAGTGGAGGTTATAAAAAGGTCAACATTGGTACCAAGAATGAACCTAAATATATCAATCTGGGAAAGTGTTGTACACCGGCAGAAAATCGTATATATATAATCAAATAAACTATAATCTGACTTTCTTGTATGAAAATTGTTTAAGGAAACAAGAATTCAATATCATCGGTTCGATTTTAAGTGAGATGAAATGCTGTTGCCTCCCCACAAAGGTTCGGAAAATCATAAAAATAAAGATTTTTGAGAGCCTTTGAGGAAGAGGTAGTAGCATTTCTCTCATATCTTTCCTCGTCCTATGCAATGGATCTCAATAGCTAAATTCTTTTAATGAAATTAGCTTGCTCTTCTGTGATATGTCATTTGGCTAGAGGAATATATATTGGCAAGAGTTATCTACAAACAGTCTTCGCATGGATACCGACTTTCTTCATCCTCTAGATAAAGTAGAAGACAAGTTTATCTACACAAGATCTCTCAAAGATTTGATGACACAAGTGTCTGCCTTTTGAATGTCAAGTCAAATTCGATGAACAGTTCTTTGATGAAAACGAACAGGAGGTTTCTTTGAAAGTAAGAAATATACCCTAGAATGTCAGAAGAGATAAGGTTTTCTATTTTAGGGTTTGCCTGAAAGGAATCTGAATACTCAAATATTCTTCATTATCTATATGAACGATTAAAATCCCCATTTCTTATTAAACCACTAGGGAGAAAAAATAAAGAAAATATTCGTTTGATTCGTTGATTCAATTATTCAGACGTAACAGTTCCTGGAATGAAACGAGAAAAATAATGCGTTCGTATTTCCTCAATTAAAAAATGTTGAACGAACAATTCTTTTGAGGAGTTATTACCATAGGGTGGATGAAACTGATTTTACCTCTCGTATTCCATGACTATGGAAGAAACAAAATAATATTGTACAATATTCCTTCACATTGACGGGTGCCAATTCACCTCCATGTTCTACTTCGTAGTGTCGTACGAATAAAGTTAATTCAACGTGAATTCTTTTTTGAATTACTTTCTATGAAATTTAAAAGATAGTAGTATAGTATTGATCAAAAGTGTGATGTAAAAAGCTGCACTTAAAAAATTAAGATGGGTCAAGTTTAAACATTAACAAGTCATAGGGCCAACTTCAAATAAAACAAAATAAAGTCTTAGTACTTAAGACAAGTCGACGATGAGGATTGTTTTTATCATTAAGAGTTTCTCAAGATTATCATTAATTGTTTTCCTACCTAGTAAGCACACCCTTCTCCTTAAGAGTATCTTCTAAAGGTTGTTAAGCATGTAATTAAGAAATAGCTAGCTTAAAGTAAAGAAACTTGTTAACATTGGGTCAACTAGAAGGAAAATATCCATGAGAGGTGTTATGCCACAAAAAACTTGCTCATGCATAAGAGGAGGCACGGGGGTGGTTATCATGCCTCCCAAAACTAGGTAACCCTCTCAAAACTAGGTATATCATTATCTGTGTTTGTGGGGTGCTAAGGGTCATAGGAATGGGAACCATAGTTTACTAGACTAGCTGCAATCCCATCGATATCCTCAAAGAGGAGAAGAGGAAAGAGACATAACTCTTGTGGCAATGCTAGGGGAAGTATCCCAATTACGGAAGAGTTAATGCAAATGGGTAATCTCAAGTGTATCTTTTCTATCTAGCACTTGAATATGGATAATCACATTGGGGAATATCATAGGGTTTGTGTAAAGAGAGAAAAGAACGTCATTGGAAAATAATACACAAAAATCTATCTCTCAAAATGTTAAAGAAAATCTATGCTCTATAAGCATACCAAATCTAAGCATAATTGAAATGGAGACATGACCAATTCCCTAACAAAATCATACATGATGAAAAGGTTGCAAACCTAAAAGATTGTACAAAATCATAAATTCAATTCCAATCTTCTTAAACATTGTTGTAGAGCTAGAATAGATCCTTGAGTGCAACCATCTATCAAAAGAATAAATATTATGGATAGTAAATTTACAAATGAACAGGATGAGAACCAAAGTGGGAAACTTTGATAAAGAATACATTATTAAAACTAAGTCAATTTATTCTTGGGAATTATTGACTGGCTCACATAAAATTTGTGATACCAAAATAGCATAAAGGACTAAAGTTGTCAATACTAGTTTAGTTAGTCCTCCATGGGAAGATAAAAAGAAAGACATAAATATACTTTCTAAATCATAAATATACTTTTAGGGGTTTATACATACAAAATAGTGTATCAAAGTACCATTTTAATCCATTGACTATTCAAATGATAAAATATTTAGAATTATGTTAAAATCATATTAATGTAGTTTAATATATTGAATAACCATTCATTTTAGATAAACATATGTTTTGTCTTAAGTTAATGATAATCATAAGAACCACTTGAGTCAATCCTATTTTCTTTTAATATTTTAACAATATTATATAATCTTATGGAAAAGGAGCATGAATATTAGGAATTTGACTATTATAGAAAAGTTTCTAGTAATGACAAGATGAATGCTAGTATTAGTTTCTTTATTTGTTAAATAGGTGATATTAATTATACACTTTTATTTATGTTCAAAGTGAATAATTATCCTATTATTATTGGCGAAACTCTAGGAAGAATGGGAACAAGAGGCAAATTACCTCCGAAAGAATGGAGAATGGGAGTGGTGGAGGAGCTAGGCTTTTAGGTGTGGGAAGCGGTGATGGAGAAGACAAGGATTCAGAAGTAGATGATGATGAGAAATAGAGATGCAAACTTTCTCTTTGTCTTCTTCTCCCTGGTTGTAAGTGTTGGGTGGTTGTCCAGTTTGGTCTTTCTTGGATTGCTTGGCAACTGTTTTGGTTGGTTTTGTCAGCCCCCTTTGGGCATTGTATGCTCGATTATTTGTGTCTTTGAGTGAATTTGGATTTTTTCCCCTTTGGGTCTACGTATTTTATCTTGGAGGGTTTGGTTTGCTATCCCTTTTTTTTGAGGTCTTCTTTTCCTAGGGCTTCATATGTTTATGGGGTTGTTTTTGCATTTTTGGTAAGGTGGTTTGTCCTACTTAGTTATTGTGGTGTGCTCCCCTCTTTGGGTGTGGCATTCTCTCCCTACCCCCTCATGCGATGGGTGATTGTTCCTCTTGGTTTTGTGTTGGCTTCAAGGTCCTTTATGTTGATTAGTGTTTGTTTTGCATGGATAGAGAAATGGTCTTCTTTGTTGATCTCTCCCATGTGGCTTTTGGCTTGTGGGTGGGGTTAGTCGAGTGTCCGGCCCGTGTTTTGCCTTGCTAAGTGGTGGCTGCCCCCTATTATCAATTCCCTTTTGCATTTGCTAGAGATGGGTGTCTGGATGGCCTTCTTCTTCTAGGATGTTATGGTGTTGGTTGTTTTGGGATGGAAAAGCCATGGTTTGGTTTTCTCCTCTTTTTGTAAGTGGCATTTCATTTCATCCCTATTTTTTCTTTTGGGTTGCATTTCTTGTGGATCCATTTCCATTTTTGTTCATATTTTCTAATTAAGTGTTTTTTGGGGAACTTTGTGGTGTTATCTAATCCATTGTGGCTTTCTAGAGCTTTGAGGTTTCATGGTTCTTGTAGTGATTTGTGGGCTCCTATGGATTTGTTCTTGGCTTTCCTCTGGTCTTCTCTTTTTGAGGGATTGATTTCTCCTATTGAGGTGGAGAACACCCTCTTGGATTTGGAAAGGGCTTGGCCTTCTTTCCTTCTTTCTTCCTCTCTTGTGGATCCTATTGAGGTAGTGGCTTCTCTAATTGAGGTAGAGAATGACTTTGTGGGAGATGTTAGAAGTTGCTTGGAGGGGGCTATTGCTGAATTGTTGGTGGTTTTTGGTTTCTTTGATGGTGTGCATACCTTCAATCTTCTCCTTTTTCTTTCATCTCCTATGAAGTTGGAGACCAAGGTAGAATTAAAGATTCTGGTATTTACAAGGATCACGTTCTTTCACCAAATGAAGGTTATAAGATCCTTTTCAAAACCCATTCTTCTAGTAGTTTAGTTTATAACATTTTAATATTCTTAGAAGTGATGGTTATGGGAGCCTTGGTAAAACCCATCTTTAAGTTTAAGACATCCTGGAAAAACCCTCCGTTAATGATTGTCTAAGGTATTAATGGCATAGGATTTAGTGTAGGCTCAACCAATTCTTTGATGCCTATCTGTTTTGACTTGGATGTGTGGTTGTTGTTTTTAACTCCTAATGTATTTTTTGTAGCATTCTTTGTAGGGGTTCTGGAAACTCACTAATTCCAAAAGGTTTAAATTCCCTTCAAAATTCATGTATGGGGTTTCGGGTCCCCTCAAAACCTGTTTTCCCCTTAATCAAAGGCTCTAGGAAGAATAGGGACTTAAAGTGAGATTTTATAATGTCTTTTGCTAAAATTTATTCATCAAAAGCTAAATCAACATGATAGGACCATTTCTCTATTCATTTTGCTTAAAAAATCATACATATTGAGCTATTATCTCAATAACATATCCACTATTGTAATAAGGAGTGTGAACATGTTTGCATGATATTTATATTTGGTAATCATCTAATAAAACAAGGATACATGATGCTTTCCCATTCTCCCCCTTCACCATATGAATTATATAGCCCATGTTGAAATAATGTTTACCTTCCAAAAGAAGGTAATCTTTCTTGGATTTCTTTTCATAATAATATTTTAACCAAGAAAAGGATTCAAAAAGAAGGAATATCTAAATTTATTTAGTTAGTGCTTTGTGAGAAAGAAGAGGTGGATACTGATGGGATGGGGTTAGGGATAGACTAGCCTAGTCTACGCTCCTGGATCACCTGTTGTTCTCCTCACACCCTAGGGTCTCTAGGACTTCCTTTTCTTGAGGAATCCCCTGACCTTGCCCAATTCACCCACCAATGAGTTGCAATGCTTCTCCTGAGGTCTCACCTACTCATGAGACTCAAAAGCCCTTACTATGGCTAATAAGGGCTAGGCTTGTTCCACACCTTCCAAGGTCTTCACAAGGTTGTTTCAGGTCAACTTCATAGTTTTTCCACCCATTCATGTGCCCCCAAGAGGTTTCAAGCCTTCAACCCCTTACCGATTTCACTATTTTGTGTTTTTGCCTTCAAATAGGGCTACAAGGATTAGGACCAATTAGGCCTCCTACCCGGTCCTTTAGGGCTTCCTCTCACAAACAATGCACAACCAACCCAAACTCCCAAAATGGACTGCCATTCATTTGGCAAGGACTCAACGATTTTCTAGGTTTTAGGCCTCCAAGTGTCCGTACATTGTCCTAGGTGGATTTTAAGGTTTTCAAGGGTTTTTGTGATGGTTTCAAGGGCCTGCCTAGGTCACAGTGAGTGTTTTGGGTTTTAGAAACCTTGTTTGGATTGGTGGAGGATCCTCCTTCACACCAATGCTACTTCACTCACTCCTCTAAACCTCCTCCAAAGGATGCACTCCCCACTAACCAACCTTGCTCTCCAAGACCTCTGCACCAACAACCATTCCTAACTGGGCACTGTCTAGTCTCGCCTAAATGGCTTCCTTGCATTTTCAAGGGCCCTGCTTGTATGGGACTATAGTACAGGGTCTTCACTCTCATTCCCCATGGTTTCATGGTGATTCCATAATGGGGAATGGAGTAAAGACTTCATTTGCACAAACCAGTCCAAAAATGGATAGTGAGACTGCAATTTACAAACTATTTACAAACACACTCAACCAGTAAACAGAAAGCTAATATAATCACTCACAATGAAAGTATTTACACCATATAATACATTTCACATAGTTTTTCATGCAAATCAATCCATTAACTTGCTCGGTAGCTTCATTCAAACTGACTAGTAACCAACAAAATAGTCACAGTCAATTCAGTTTGCTTGAGTCGTACAATCATTGACATCCAACCCATCCAATTAGGGTTTGCAATTACTTATCCCACCTTTTCCTTGGTTTGTGTGCCCATATTAGGGTTGTCCATGCCAAACTAAGAATTTAGACCTCCTGGTGGAAAAGTTGCTTGACAACTTTTAAAAGTTGTCATGCAACTTTTGCAACTTTTGAGCAACTCTCTAAATGTTGCTTCTCATGACTCCTAAACCCACATTATGCCAACCTAATCACACCACCATGTTATGAAGGACCCCTAAACACCACAAGGACACATACCCTCCATTTTCAAGAAAAGCTCAATCTTGACTTATGACCCCTAAGATCTCCTCTAGGACCCTAACTAGGACCTATGAGCACTTGGCTCATTATTTTATATACAATGGCTTCATAAGAAGCATAATACCAACAAAACAAGAAGGAGGCAGAGCTTGGAAGGGTGCTCCTACACCAGATACATATCACATTTGGTTAAATTGTAACTTTAAAAATAAATTCTAGGACTAGCTTTGTGGGAAGATTGTAGATAGATGTTTTTCCTAATATAATTCTTTAATTTTTTAAGGTTGTGCTTTCCTATATAGTAACTCATCTTTAACATAGCTATGAAATGCGAACCTATTTTTAAAAAGAATTCATCTATGGATAGAATAAAATTTTAAAACCATTAGAAAATCCTTCTCTAATTCAGAAGAGGTAAACTTTTGGATGGAAAAAACAATGTCAAAATTCATTATGTTAATTTATTTAAAAGTGAAGCTAGGATAAGTAAATTCATGATCAAAGATAATGAAATATTGAAGCATTACCCCTTTTTAAAAACCTCCATGATCTTTGGAAATTCCATCTCTTTGTGAATCTAATATCATTAGACCTAAAACTAAGTGGATTCCTCCTCTACCCCCTTTGGTGAATTTCAAATTGGATGGAACCTTGAATGGTAATTCAACTCTATTAAGAGTTTGCGTGATCACAAATACTAATTATGTCCTTATAAAGTTATCTTCTGGCTCAAACAAAAATGAAGAAGAATATGCAGATAATGTTAATAATATTCAAATAAATGGTTAATCTATGATAATGATAAATTATTTTAATAACCAAAGCATAATTAATTTAATATTTATCTATATCATTTAATCCATCCAGCCTCTATTTGATATTTTGCATTAGTTTTTTGTTATGGTGAGTGCTATAGGGAAGCCAACAAAAGAGTATATTTTATATGAAACTTAGCAATTATTTTTTATTAAAATAAGTTTGAAAGGGCCCCAACTCATTATATATCATAAAACCAAACCATGAAACCTATTCTAGAACTAAATTAGTCAATAAAACAAGAAAACAAGGCAACCAATAAGTTTAGCAACTATTGAAAGTGAAGATTCAAAATAATTTTCTCCTCCATTAGTTATTATGAACAATTCTAAGACTATTCTTCAAGAGGGTATAATTTTGAATACATATCATCCTCCTTCTCCCTTAGTTGAGGTGATCTTCAAGCTTACCAACTTTTGAAAACATGATTATACCTATGGTTTTCACATGGATGTGAATGTACTTTCATCAATTATTTAATTGAAGGATATCTATTGTTATATATTAATTCAATTCTCTTGTTTGACTTTCAACATTAAGTTCCTTCCCACATAACCACTAGGAGAAGTATTTATTGAAATATATTTAATTGTACTAATTACTAATGGGAAAGGATGCCCAATTTTGTGGCTTTATGAATAATTTTTTCATAACTTTTATGAATTTCTCTATATATGTTTAGGATGAATTTGTTATAATTTATTACTCTTAAACGCTCCAGCATACCACCTATCAAAGACATCTTCTTGAAGGTTTCTTTCAATCTTTATCGCTCTTTCCTCTTGATGCATAATAGCAATAATTTAGTTTGGTTGGTCAACTTGAATTTTGGTAGCATGACACTAATAAACAAAAGGAAGAAGGTTCTTGCAATAGTTATATAGAATGAAAATTTGATGGGTGCATAGAAGTTTGATGGGTAGAAGAGGGAGTTATTTGAGACTAGTAGAAAGAACGATGCAACAACAATAGAGTTTATGATAGAGAATAATAGAGAATAAAGTTAAATAATAGGAAAATCCAAATTAATGAAGAAAACAATAGGAATCTCTAGATTAGTAGAAGAATAAGAAGTTCAGTGAACCTCTAGATTGTTCTAGAAGTTAGTTATTGGTTGAAGCTCCAACATTATAGATTATTCATTTGCAATTAGTTTTGTAATTTTAGTTTGAAGTATGATGTAAATGTCATTTTATGATTAATATAGATCACTAATTTGTTTCCATCCACATCTATTTTTAATTTTTTGTATATTTCCAACTATTTGGGAAATAGAGCAACAGCTGAATTATGTTTATAATTTTTATCCCAACATTTTTTTATTAGATTATTGTATTTTGTGCTTTATTGGGAGCTAAATCTAGAAATTTGGTATTAGAGTATTGATCTCTACACATTTTATCCCAAAACATTCATATTATAGCTAGAAGACCATAAGTCTTGGAGTTAGTGAAGCATTTTCTTTTTATGGGTATTAAATATTAGTTTCACTCATGGCTAGAGAAGACAATAAGATTTTAAAAAACTCACCATCATTTAGTAGATATAACTGTGATGTTTAATAAAAAATATGAAGATCATTATGGTTGCAAATAATTTATGTGATATCATGTTTAGTTGGTTTATAGATTTGAATGACCTGTCACAGGATGCAGTTCTCAGAATTCCCCAAAAGGCCCAAATGAAGGAAACAAGAAGGAAATATTCAAACACGTTGATTTTAATAGAGGTAGGTTTGATGAAGAAAATATTTCCGAGAATATGAACTTCTAAATATTCAAAGGAGCCTTTGTAAATCTTCCAAATGAGTTACAAAGGAATAAATAAAGTTAGTTTGGTGAATCTCTAGATTCTTTAGAGAATTTGAAACTATCCAAACCAAAGCCAGTGAGTCCATTGATATTTCAATCAAGATTCTCATGTTTTATAAACTAGCTAAGGGAAAATAGAGAAACCATGGAAGAGTAATGGATTGTGGAAAAGAATATCAGAAGATTGTCCTCTAAGTTCAATTCAGGAGTGATTATCATTGAAGAGGAAAAAGACCTCTAAACATTAATAGTTGATCAGTTGATGGATTAATTTCAAATCCATGATAAATGCATTAATAGGTCTGTACCTTTTTACCATGAGAAATATTATAAAAATCATGCCAACAAAAGAGGCATAAGGAGAGGTTGGAATAGCCAGGGATGGAGCTTGAGAGGTAGAGGTAGAAGAAACTTTGGGTGAGGTAATTCTGGAGTAGATAGCTTTGGATGAACACACAAAAAAGAGAGATATAAAAACTCTTAGTATAGCTCTAGAGAAAAGAAGACCAATAATACCTCTAGTTAGAGGTATGTTAAGATAAATGTACAATGTCATTGCTGAAAATTTTCTCATTATGAAATTGAATGCTAGAAAAACTATCATAATTAGTCAAAGAAAAGTTTAAAAGTGGTTGATGGAAATATAGTTGAAGGTGATTTTCCAAATGCCTTCATCATGTGAAATATTGGTGAGTAGGGAAGCACTAAAGTTAGGTATTTGGATAGTGGTTGCAACAACCACATGAGTGGAATTATTAATAAAAATATTAAATATAGGATAAAATTTAGAGAATAATGAAATAGTTATTGTTGTGGGTAAAGGGTCTCTTATGATCTCCACCAATCAAGGTGATAAAAAGGAGATAAAGAATATCCATTTTGTCCTAGTATTGAGCATTGGACAAATGGTCCAAAGAGGTTACAAAGTGTTGGTGAAGAAAGGGGAATGCATTTTCTTTGAAAATAATTTTAGAAATAATATTATTCCAACAATACCAATTTGAAAAAGAATTGTATTTGTACATTGAGAATATAAACATGTTTATTAGGCCACTCTATAGTTGCACATCCCAAGAATGAGAAATGTACAATTGTACTATAGAAATCTAAAAATAAGAGATTTGAGACGTCTAAGATAAATTAATGTAACCCAAATATCTCAAAGTCCTTGTGTAACATGGGAATATGAATAGGCCTAACTACATTCCTAAATGGAGAGATAGGGGCTTGGATTCTATTTCTTTCTTCCAAAATAAATGACATTGTGATTTGTGTGTGTATAAGATCTAGGTTAATTATATTAGAATTATAGAATTTGATAGAAAATAGAAAAACATAAAGAATAACTAAAAAAATAAGCTATATTTGGAAAAAAGACATGCCTCCACCTCAAAATGGTCTTCATTATTTCTTCTTCTCACATCCTATTTATCAATTTCTACTTCACAATTGTTTACTAAAATGTCGTCCTCAAAGATTCCCAGTAGCATCTCCTTCTCATAGAATGTCTTTCCTTATAAGCTCTAAATACTCATTAAATGTAACATATTTATCATAACATAGAATTGATCAAATATTCACCAAATCAATTTGAAATTTTAACATCTAAAATCTCTTTTAACTCCTTTAATTAAATCTTTGCCAAAAATATGAAACTTTAAACTTTGCCAAGAGATAAGCTCAAACAATCACAAAAGAAATATGACAAATCCACAAATATTGATATTTAGATAAATGTTTAGATTTTTAACATTAAAAGAAACATTATTTCTATTGTTAACTAATTGAATTCATGAAATAATTACTGCAACAATCTATTGAAATCTAGGAATGTGTCCTTATTTGTTATAATTATAACATGTTGGACCTTGTTGTTGTACATTTGTTCCCATCTCATTACCTCTAATACTTATATTCCTTCTTGTATTAATCTTGCACTTAATATCCTAATGCCCAAATATGTTGCATTCATGACAATATACATTGAAAGACCAAAAATTTCTACTATGACTTGTGTTTCCATATTTACTCATATTCATCCTACTTCTAAATATATTTTCCTTATGTACAAATTTATTACAATTGTGACATTGTCCATTAAATAATTTTGATCTAATTTGACTTCTACATTTACTAGCTCTATGTTCGAATTTGATGCAAGCAAAACTATTCCCATTGAAAGTTGAATACCTAATTTGAGCAGTGTGAGAACTTCTAACATTCTTCTTCTTTTGAAGTAGAGTTAAGACTTGTTGATCTTTACTAGTGTCAGCCAATTCAACCTTCACCTTTTCCTTCTCTTTATTCAACTTAATTTTTGTCAAGGTGGACATTGGTTTTACTCTCCTACTATCTTCTAACTGATTCAGTTCTACTTCTATTATTCTTATCCAAGTATTATGTTTATGAGTAACCTTTTGTTCAGTTTCAAGTTCATGTACAATTTAAGTTGTATATTGATCTCCACAAACTTGTGTCAGCAGGAAATTGCCATCACTTTTATCTTTCACACAATAGACATTTTCGTCAACTCTTATTCCTTTTGCAATAAGTTTTTTGGATGTTCCTTTCTTGATTTCACATCAAGTATCTTTATATGTAACTTCATAAACTCTAATGCACAAATGACTAACACTTTGTCAATTATATCTTAGATCTTTAACATAAGAGACATCATTAGTCTTAAGATTACCATCAATTGCAATGCCTCCATTCCACAAATAGGATCTACCTCTTCTCTTCTAAATTTTACTAATATACCATCATACTTCTCAAGGTTAATGAACTTCCCTCTATCACCCATCATATGGTTTAAGCATCTAAAGTCAATAATGCAATCCTTTGGTTCAATTTTAGCATGTAAATGAGTTTCTTTTTTAGTAGGTTTCCACCATTTGGTCTTCTGGATTTTTCTTTATCCTTCTCCTTTATAGCCAAAAACAACAAACTCTTCATTTGCACCATCACCATCTTCATCCTTAGATGAATATTCTTCCATTGACAAAAACCCCCTTTTGACTTTATCTTTGTCATCCAACTTCTTGTAAGGAAACTTCCAGCCACGTTTATGACAATTTCCACATAACCCAATCTTGATCTTAATCAAATCAACACATAGAATCTACATGCAAAGAATAGACAACATACCCATGAAAATGTGACACGAGATATATTATGGGAAAACCCTCATCAGGAAAAAACCCAGCCTCCAAAAGAATCATACACCATGTAAAAAATAACAATCGATGCATCCATTACAATACAACTTTCGAAAGCCTTTGAAAACCCACCCATAGCCAAGAACTCCATGTGACCAAGAATGATTCCACACATCCCATGCCATTCTTCCTTTGCAAATGCTAACTTGGCTAACTGACCAACCCACACAACTACCCTTGTCGTTTCTTTTATAAACACAAGCTCCCACAAAACCACCAAGTGGTATTACATCAAAACCTTGTGCTCAAAACCATCTAACAATAAAATATAATATTTTTCGTACCTACCCTTGACCGATATTTAATATTGGGTACTTCATCATAATTGCATTCTCCAATATTAAATAAATGTAATATAATAATACAAATATGTCAATATAACTTATCAAGTGGTTACAAAAATATTCCAAAGGAATCTCTACATATTTCACGTCCATCTAGGTGCTCCTAGGTGCAACAATACAATATGATTTTACAATATAATTCCATTTCTACCTCACACAATAACAAAAGAACACAACAATAAAATATTATTATGGAAGGTGTACAAGACCATTTTCCCAACATTCTCCCACTTGTTGTATACATTGCAGAAGGGCCAAGAAGTAATATGTCTCATGAACAAGAGATTGATCTCTCCACACACATATACCATCATGAAATCCAAGTTCTCCATGTGCTCCATCAAGATACCTACAACAAGAAACAAAGTGACCACTATCTCATACATGAATGCTCCCACCCTCCATCATGACATTGTCATTGGACATGCAAAATCCATCCAAAGAGAAAGAGACACAATCTGTTGTAACAAATGATAAGTCCCACACCAACTAATATCCAAACACAAACACTAATCCAAAGGTATCCAATGCAAAGGTAGTTGTTTACATAGGTGAAATAACACCTACAACAAGTGCTAACACATCAACTATACATGCCTCCAAGGCATACAAAATAAGTGAATAACATCTCATCAACATATGCAACCTGTAACATGCAACCATAAGCCCCAAGTGCAATACCTACCATGTATGTACACCAAGGAACTCCCACTACACAGGTAATGTTAATATCAGAAATGAATCCACTAAGAAAATATCATATAAGTGTAACCATATAGTATCAAAAACATCCACATCAATATGAAAATCATGTAAACCGATAACCTGCAAGTACCACTCTCGCACCATGTATCCAACATTCTCCCATGTTCTCCATAGCAACAAAAGAAAGAGATAAAGGAACCTCTATGCCATCTCCCACATGACAACACATGAACACAAAATTAGTGAACACATATCTCCAAACAACCTCAAATCCATTGTAATTTAAATACGAACATTCAGAAGAGAAACACTACAAATCAAATCCTGTAGTATGTCCTTCCACACACACCTCTAAATGCTAATTGTGTCAAGTATGATCTCCTCCATAAAACCTCACATGAAAATAATAACGACACCCAAACACTGTTCAGTCCCTTGGACTAAACTAGCATATATAACATGTAATCAATAGGGATGTAAGCCTCTAATAACCAAGAAGATCAAACTAAATATCCATTCCGAAGCCTAGGGAATACACTCAATAAACCATCTCCCAAACTCAATAACAATGACTGTCACTATCATAATAATAACTCAAATGCAAGATAACCAATGCCATGCATATCTCAAACTGAATCCTTGAGAACTAAACATCTACATAGCTCAAGATCCATATATATGAAATATAAGCATAAACATATGGCACCTAAAAGGAAATAATGGGTGATACCTCTCAAGTAGTAAAATGATGAGTAGACCAAGAGTGGGGAATGATAATGCTCAATCAAGATATCCAATTCATCATGACTCATCTAAGAATATTCTCCTCTCAAGTCCATACCAGGTTAATGCTCCTCGATCTTCCTATTGAAAAAAGAAACTACTTCAACACATCACAAGAGACTACTAAAATCACCAACATCCTCAAAGTATCCATGAGTACCTATAACCAATTAATCCATGCCAAACTCCAAATATAACATAGCATCACCATGAAGTAACCAAACAAATTATCATGTACCCAATACAAAGAGAACTACCAAGATCAATTTCAAATCTCCAACCAAAAAATCGAGAGCATAAACATGACAACACCATCTAATCATCTCCTCCAAAGAGATAACATGATCCATATGAACATATCAAATACCCATATAATGCAAAACTCTAATCTAGAATCAAGAGTGTACCATGACATAATATCAACAATCCTATCAAGCAAGGATAATCATGTCAAATGAAAGCATAAAATCACACCTCAACCAAGGAATTCTTGAGCCCTCAAGATGTCAACATACTCAAATATCATGAGGATCGGCATCTCCTACCACTATATGCGTAAATGTAGAAGATCCTTCTATAGCAACAGGATCTAAGGTATCCTCCAAACATCTGCACACTAATAAGATCATCCACCATCCAATAGTAAATACACATGACTGTTATAAGCTCCCACTAAACCGTGATACCAATCTCTCCATAGCATCATGCTAACCATATCCTAAATGAAGATCATCTAGGTCTACACATATATAACTAAAATGTCATCAATATCAAGTAAAACATGAACTCCATCTAAGAAGGATACAAAACCACTAACAAACAATCAAGAACCAATCCTACACCACCACATCATCACTATAAAAATATCCCACTAAAACTATATCCAAGCTATCAATGAAATCATGATAAAAACCATCATCTAGCATGAGAATAAATTAAAGGCATCTAACAGTCAAAGAACTCAAAGAATGCATCATGAGCTCTCAAAAGTCAAAGTAACCATGATCCTCAAATAGGAAGATACACTGCCATATCAATCAGGAATCCAATCAAATCAACATTTTCAAAATCAAATCATGTCATGCCAGAGTATCTAAACACAAGAAATATCCATAGCACCATGATCATGTCCACTAAACCAAGCATCTAACTCAAGGTGTCCAACCTATCAGCATCACAGTCAACCATGTAGGTCCCCCATCATGACTGTAACTAGTAACAACATCTCCCCTCCTTAACATGATAACATATCATCAAACCAATGATTAAGACAAGCCACCAAATCTGAATATTCATAAACAATGAAAGATCAATGGGCATAGACAACCCAAATCCAAGTCATAGGTAGAATCCTATAATTAAAGACAACTCACAAAACTATACAACTTGTAGACCAACCAATGAAACATACATACCCAAACAAAATTGATATCCATGTCATCATAAGAGCAATATGAGATACAACACTGAGTAAACAATAACATCAAATAAAAAATCTCCAATATGTAGCATGCCATAAACTCATAATGACACCATAGTCAAAATGAACCATAATCAACTCACGTCAAAATATCAACATATAAATCATGTCAAATATGCTCAAAACTAGTATCAAATTGAATTACTCTCCAAGAGCTTTCTATCAACTATTCGAAGTCGAAAATCAAACTCCGTATGCTCAAGTTATGACCTCTCAAAGCCATAAAGGTAATGGTCACTTCGAATTGACATTTCACACAAACAACAAAATTTAGAAAAAATAATCATACAACATTGAAGTGCGTTGAACCACCTTTCCAACGACTATAAGAAGTCAAAAAGTTGACATCATATGACCAAGTTATACTCCGTGGAAGAAAAATGGCCAATTAGGCTATATGCAAACAACTGGACTCCAAAAAATCTCCAATATGCCATAAAAAGAGTTTACATTTTTTCTAATAATAATTTCAAGTGGGGCCCACTCGACCCCACCGGGCCCACACACCATACAAACCTTGGCATATAAGTAATACATGGCATATAAATTATTACAAAGTTTTTATGCCAAAAACTTTACAAAAATAAATTTTAATTTTTCATTTAAAATGGTGGATAATTTTTTTATTTGTTTGTTGACTTTTATTTAAACCCACCATGGGGGTTGGGTCCGTACCCCATGGGGGCAGGTGGTCCCCACCACCCTCGGTCATGGCTCTATCACCAACGGGCTAAGCCTTGTCGACCTGACACCACTGACGGAGGTGGGAGGGGCCCGACAACCCCTACCATAGTAGGGACTGTCACTCCAATAAACCTATGGTGGCAGTGTCTATCATGCCTTTGCGGGGGTACGGGGGAAGGGGGGTTTGTGGCTCACCCCCACTAACACTTAATTTTTATTTTGTTTATTTTTCATTAAAAATTTTCATGGGCCCCACAATTTTTAATATATATATATATATATATATATATCTTATAATTTTTCAAAAGGCCGACAAGTTTTCATTGCAGGGAATATTTTTTCTAATGACACTTGCGATAGTCCTTGCAAGTTAGATATCAAAATAGGGCACGATCATATGGGCTAAAAAAAATTCAAACTCAAGCTGCTATCATGAAACTAGGACAAGTTAGATATCAAAATTTGTCTCCCTACCTCTCTAATCACAACTATGGGGTCTGTTTTGTCTGATGGGGCCACATCTGTAACTCCACCCCAAAAATCCCCAAAATCCAAATCAATGGAAACCCATCTTGAAAGAAATTTATATAACACCTGATCTGCAGCAAATGCCCACAATTATACAACCCATAACCTGTAACAAACCCTCATATCTTATCTTGCCTTTTCATTCTTTCATGCATTCATTGATTCAACCTAGGGTTATAAACACCATAAATACCATATAACACTAATACCACTTGTAAGGAAACTTGCAGCCAACTTTATGAAAATTTCCACATAACCCAATTTTGATCTTAATCAAATCAACACATATAATCCACATGCAAAGAATAGACAAGGTACCCATGAAAATTTGATGCAATATATATCCTGGGAAAATCCTCATGAGGGAAAAAACCAGCCTCCAAAAGCATCATCCACCATGTATTATCAACAATGCATCCATTACAATTCAACTATGGAAAGCCTTAAAAAATCTAGCCATAACGAAGCACTCCATGTGACCAAGCATGAATCCACACATCCCATGCCATGCTTTCTTCACAAATGCTAACTTGGCTAACTGACCAGCCCAAACAACTACCCTTATGGTTGCTTTTATAAAAACAAGCTCCCACAAAACCACCAAGTGGTATTACATCAAAACCATGTGCCCAAAACCATGTGACAATAAATATAATATTTTTCCTACCTAGCCTTGACCCACGTTTAATATTGGGTGCTTCACCACAATTACATTCCCCAATATTAAATAAATATAATATAATAATACTAATGTGTCAATACAACTCATCAAATGGTTACAAGAATATTCCAAGGTAATCTCTACATGTTGCATATCCATCTAGGTGCTCCTAGGTGCAACAATACAATATGATATTACAATATAATTCCATGTCCACCTCACACAATAATAAAATAATAAAACACTGAAACATTATTATGCAAGGTGTACAACACCATTTTCCCAATACTTCTTGTCTCTATCATTTATTTTGTATCTATCCTTCTTCTCACCATCACATGATCTCTTACATAGTCTTCCTTATACATAAATCTAAAAGGATAACGACCAATTATTCTAAAATTAAAGCATATAAAGGGTAAAATACCTTTCTACCTTCTAATTCCTCTCTTCAATCTCATCTTAAAGTTTTCTTCAATCTCATCCATATTTTCACTTGCTTCTAGTTCATCTTTAGGTTTCCTTGACACATTGAATGTAGTCTCTTTCCTTTCCCTTTTGATATCATTCATTTTGTCAATATCATAGATATGGAGTGAACCAAGGAGCTGATCTATTGTGTGCTTATCCAAATCATCTTTTTTCAATAGCTCATCTCTTGGCTTTGTAGGGTTTTGGTAGAGTTAGCAGCACTTTTCTCACAACTTCACTTTCTTTCATATTTCCACCAACACCCTTAATAGAATTTACTATTGCATTCACTATGTGTATATAGTATTCAATGTCCTCATCATCAAACATTCTCAAGCTCTCAAATTTGTGCTTTAGTTTTATTATATTGGCTTGTTGGATCTCCTTCATATGCATAGCTTAGTTTCTCCCAGACATCTTTGACAATTATTAATCATGTAAGTTTAGCAAAAAATATGTCACTTATAAAGTTGAGAATTGTAGCTCTATCCTTCACATTGTTCTCATGATTCTTAACCTCATCCAGAGTCTGAGAACCATTCTCTAGAATGGTATAGCCAATCTTGACAATTTTCCATATTTTATTGGTCAAAGTTTTCAAAAAAAATTTCATCATCTCCTTAAAATAATAGTTTGTTCCATCAAACTTTGGTTCTTTGACTTTGGGCTCCTATTCCATTGTGGATCTACCTCAAGTAGTTAAGTTTCTTTAAGACAAACCTTGCTCTAGTACCAATTGTTGAACACACTGTAAGACTCAAAGGGAGGGGTGAATTAGTTTGAATAAATTCTTTCCAGATCTATTAAACAATTAATATTATATGCAATTACAAAACATGAAAGAACAAAGAATGTTAAAAACATGAATACTAGAATTATGTGTCTTGAAAACCCTCTAAGCCAAAAACCATGGTTAGAATCATACTCACAATATAATAAAATTGATTACAAGGTTTTATTGTAACTACCAAGGATTAATATGCACCTGATGGACTTGCAATGCTAAGGTGTACAACCTTCGAGTAAGATACAAAGAGACTTGCAGAACTGAGATGCACTATCTTAGAGAAAGATATAACACTTTACCAACAAACTCATTGTCTGATGGTAGACTAGAGAAATACTTGAAACCAAAATGAGAGATATCTCTTGATGATGAAATTAACCTTGAATCTCAATATGAAGCAACTAATACCATGACAAAAACATCTGATAATAAATACTATCTCTAATCAGTGTCATCTTAAAGCTATTACTATTAAAGAACTTCTCAACTGATGTTCACAAATCACCAACACCAAATCTACTTGGAAAGTATTCTCATCCACTTCACAAATGATTCATGCACATTCCATGCCTCAACAAATACAACCATACATTCTTATATACAAATTTCTTTATCAAAACTCTCAATTAGGTTAGCCAAAGATAGAAGAGGCAATATTACATAAATTGCTCATCCAGACCTAAAAAATCACTCTGGTCCTCTCTAGGAGATAAAAGGGACCCAAGGAAATCATAATCCATTCATTCAAGTAGATTCCAATGAACCACACTTAACCATAGTCTTTAAGATCAAGTTTCAACACCCAATAAAGCATGTAGAAAGATAATGAAACACATCAATCGATCAGCCCAAAAACATTTCCAATGCAAATTACTAAGTGCGGATCACCACACACCATGGTGAGATCCATATTAAAACTTCAACTAATCCTCTAAATATTATCCATAACAAAATAGCATAATCCAAACAATTGAGAATCAACACAACAAAGCATGTTGAGAAAATACCAACATTACTAACTTGCAGAATAAAATGAAAACTTAAAATTTAATCTAAAATACTACATAAAATAAGAGAACATACCATCTAAACCGCAACCCTTCAATCCATATATCTCGAAGCCACCATGTAATTTTATGACCAATTTGATGGAAAACCTTACAATAAGAAAATAACAATAACTAACCCCATCATATGAGTAATTCAAAGACATGCATGCCTGATAGTACATCATTCACATAATATAAAAATTATATCAAAATCCACACATCATGATATTCACAATCTGGAAGGATGCAAAATTGTCTTCCACTATACTCTTTTCAGCATATTAAAACTTCTTGTAGTGTAACCCTATGAAACCAACTTATGTATGCAAAACACAAGTAATAGGAAACATGACAACATGAAAACATCTAATCTTGGATCATATGCGTTACTGAATACTTGGAATAAAGTTAAACAAAAATCTAGAATAACATATAAGACCGATATCTATGATAACACAATGCATCAACAATCATCATCTCCAAGTTTCCATACATCCTTATCATAACTAAGTATTTGTTGTAGATTATACATCAACAAATTTTGAAAAACTAGACAGGTTATGATTTTCTACACTTAGGATATAAATACTCGTACCAACATATTAAAGATTACTCAAAATTACAATCAAACAATATACCAGTTCTCTTCTCCGTACTAAGACATCCATGATTGTAGATGTCAGGAAAGCCACACACATAGACAACAACACCACCATCGATAAAGCATCAACATGTGAACCCATAATTAGAAACATCTATAATAATATATCTAAACCATGTAGTCTACATAACTGATCATCAACTGAGCATTGAACAATTGATCAACAATTGAATAATTAGACAAACATATCAATTGATCACTAGGAAAATGATCAATTGAAATACGTCAACTAAACATTAGAAAAATCATCAAATCCTCAACTGAAACACATCAACTAAACATCAGACAAATCATCAATTGGATCTAAAACTAGACAAACACCCGACAGGTAGACCACGTTCAACATCTTTGAATTTGATCATCTACGTCAACTCATTATGAAAAACATCAGACAAATTCAACATCTGTGACAACACAATAGAGCATTATTCCAATTTCCAACACCAATTGGGATCAATTCTCCAAGAAGGAGGAGAGAAGAAAGCATGCCAATAGTCTTTGATAAAAAACTCAAGTGTCCTAGTCAAGTCCAACTAAATAGAATAGAAGATGGGGTGACATTTTAATAGGACAAAATAAACCCAAGGATCTTTCCAAAATCTAGTCAAATATCCATTTCCTATCTACCATTGGATTCCCAAGCTCAACAAGGCTTTAGTTTTGATGAAAAAATTTTAGATGCAAAATCCTTTAGGGACAGGTTTAAGGTCGAGGAAAGAAATAAAATATCAACCATTCATATATTGATCTTTCACTATGTTGATCCAATTCATGAAATATGTAATCAATCTCTATCTAAGCTTAGATAGAAGGGCCAGGTATAAATTTTTGGAGCATTTGATGTCAATACCCCCATTCTATTTTTAAGAACAAATAGTATCTTAGTCCTCAAGAGAGACAATTCATCTCCTTAGTTCAAGAATAAGGGAATTGTCTTTGAATTTGGTCCAATTTATTCTTCCACATCAAAGGCCTACAGAAGAGGGATAGGAGGTTGATTAAGAGCACTTTGAAAGGAGGATTTGAGTAGATAGATATTTCTTATTACTAATAAGGGCCACTTTCCATCTCACCAACATTTTTTGGATCCATTCTAGAAGAAGACCACATAGTACTCTCAACTTTATTAAAATTTAAGGTATTTCAAAATTTCAAAATATGGTTCTATAAAGTAGGGTGAAAAAATACAAAATAAATAGCAGTTTTCTCTAACTTGATTCTTTTTCATAAAAAAAAAGTGTGATTCGAAAGAATGACAATTGGTTCTTTAGCCTCTGCCAAGGTGACCCCTCCAAGAAATAATGGTGTCATTAATGAACTTAAATCATGAAATACACTAAAACACATAATTATTAAATTTTTTGAAACCATGACATCCATTCAAATCAATGTGTATGAAACTAAACAATAGAAATAGAAAGTGCATCCACAAAAGAACACCAAGATTACTATGTGGAAAACCCAAACTAGGAAAAACCACAGTGAGATTTTAACTCACAATATGTATTAACTGTGTACAATATTTTATGCCATAGCCCAGGGAGCTCACTACTCTGGACTTGCATGCCAATGTTTACTACCATAGTGCAAGATATAGTAGAAGGAATTTCTCAACTGAAGATCACTTCTCTAGGACAAGATACAAAAAAATAATTCTCCACATACAATATGAAATTATTGAACTACATAGGATATAGCATCTATCAATATATGAAAGATAGTTCATGGATAAATACTCATCTAAGTACTTTACAACATTTCCAAATTATTGCTTTAATCAAAATCAGACCATAAATCAACTTATAGTCACATACATTTGATTGCACACTATTCTATTATCATAACCCAAATGAATTATTCATTATATACCATATACCATCCAAATCTACACTATTCTTCATAAGGTTGGCCACAAATAGATGTAGCATGTATATTACCATTGACCAAAAATAATCAATACAACAAATACATAATCCACAAAATCATGTAAGGACCTACACCATGTTTACTGATACTTAAAAAAAAATTCTATACATACCATGCAAAACCACACGAACAAACGATACAAACCAATTTGTCTTCCACTAATTATCTTAATCCAAACCCAATAATAGAATATGTGGTGTACCACACAAGAAGCACAACTCCTTAAGGATTAATAGCATCTAATTTATAACATCCTTGAACCAATATCAAGATGAAGAAAGTAGTGCATACCTTTGCACACTCTTTAAACAACATAAGAACATATTATAAGAAACAATGTTGCCTAATAACAACTTATCCAATCAACTAGGAATATAAAATCAAGCTTCTAGAAACATTTCTATAAAAACTAAACATGGCCATCTGAAATATATATAGTGCAAACACATATTTTCGACTATGATATTATTTAGGAAAATAGATAACGGTGCTAACACCACTTCTTTTGGACCAAACAAGGAAAATTACTCTATAAATACCTCATGTCATCATCCTAAACCATCTAGAGAGAGAGAACATTAATTTTTAAATTTATAAATAGCATATAACCAATCAGATGGACATCCCAACCATAAACTAGATACAATTAGACATCTGGAACATAAAACTGCAAGGCAAAATATTGCACCTTACATTACTATTGTACATCACTACCAAACCATAACAATACATCACAACACATCTAGACCAAACCAATATTAAGATAGATTACCCATATTAGCACTAAAAACTGGACCATTAACCAAACCACCAATAATAGGTTTGACACATCAATGACAACAAATATGTGTATGTGTAACAATCTCCCCTTTCTCATTGATGGCAAAAAAATATATTTCTCCTCAAAGCTTCTTGCCCTGTCATCAAGATCTCTCCCCTTTTGACATGAAAGACAAAAGGTAACTTTTTCAACAAAATAAACTTATCAAAACTATAACTCCCCAACAAAATATTAGAAACAAATAGACTTAAAGCAAGTATCTTCATACAAATTGTCATGCACTGTTGAGCCAGATATCTTTGAAGGGGATCTTAAAACCCACAAGAAAAGAGTTCCAAGAGTGAATAGTGACTAAAAGAATGATCATACTCTAACATTCGCACTGAAGAATCGTACTGTGATATTCAGATGCATATGTGCAACAAAGTAATCCTCAACTAACTATATCTTAAATATTCCTCCCTTTGGCCAATCACCCCTAAGAACATGAATTGACCATGAGGATGTTGGCATTATTGTCATCGATGTCAACAAGTGCTGCAGAGATGTCAAGAGGATGCAGAGAAACAAGTGTTGTAGGTTGTAGAAGTGATCATGTCAGGATAAATTGGATGATGAAGAAGCTAGGCATCAATATGTGCCACCGACTTAAGCTATACCAATGTCGGGTCATGAGGAGTCTCTTTTGTGTTTTGTTGGATCGAGATAGCAATGTCGAATACCAAAGAGAGCCACATATTGGAATAGCTGATAAAGTTGTTGTAACAAGTTTGTGTTATGCTAATAGAGTTTACTACTCTGATATCATTATATTAGAATAGCTATGGTGACCAGGAAACCAAGGATACCTATCAAAATAACTATTCAAGGTGGAATGACAAATTCTTACAATGGCAATAGAGATAAACTATTCTGACATCCTCCTATCAGGATACCCTATGCCAATGTGGACACCATCAGGATTACATACAAGATCGGGACAAATAAAAAATGTTATCCAAATAGACTGAGCTATTTTGATAGAGGAAAATGAAGAGAATACCCCTTGGTAAGTTTATCAAAATACCATATGCCGATATGCTGAACGACTATGGGTATGCGATTTTAGAATAGCTATGCCAATAATTGTTCAAGTTGGGTCATCGAAATATAGGTTAGTGTCCAGATGTTAATTTGATAGTGTTGGTTGTTTTGATTGGTATTCATTTTGATATACCTATGCTGATAAAATTGAGTTGACAGTATGTCATCAGAATGACTTGTTTTGTCATTCTAACATGTTTTTCCTATGCCGATAGTTATGGTGATCTCGATGAGTGGTTGTTCGGCTTTAAGTCTTTCAGTTTGGGGTAACTTATATTGATGAAATATGTCACCATGGAGATTGTCTTTTGAGATAATTTGTGAAGGTGGAGTAGATACGAGATGTCAGACCAATAGTTAAAGCTATACTAATAGAACTTTGAGAAGTCAATGCAATACGTGCAACATGTTTGCAGAGCATGCCATGACTGCACTCTGATAGTCCATATGGATGATTGACCTAGTTTGATCAAGTGACCTAGATGCAGATTAAGGAGATTAAGAATAATTTGAGGACACATTTCATGCCAAAAAACATAGAGATAATGTGGTGTGTGGAACCACCACGATGATGATTATGATCAAGTCCTCCTGGTTGAATCTAGCAGATTGATGACTTAGATTCAAAGTTGATCATGAACATAGGTTAACATGTCTAGAAACTTGAACTATTTACTAGCTAAATACAAACTGACTAAGTAAATGATCTGCAAGCTACATTTGAAATTGTACAGATTGTGGGGCATGACAATGAGGAAGAACAACGGTTGTCCTATGTGTGATGAGTTATGATCCAACTAACTGTTTGGAGGTGATGTGTGGTTTATGAACTCAGCAGTGGACATAGGGTAGTGTGATTGTTCAAATAGAAGTAGAGAGAAGGATAAATTTGATTAATTGATTACCGAATAGGTAAGAGAAGTAATTGCAGAAGAAAGAGGTAGAAAATTAAGCAGAAAAAAACAACTAATTTGGAAAAGACAAGAAGGCAGAGATAGAGAGACAAAGATGAAGTATCGTTAAGATACATCTTTCAGAGAAACAAATAGTTATGACAAAACTCATTTGTAACAAGGTTCATGTAATTGTAATAAATTGTTTATTGAATCACTGTGTATCTATGAGTGGGTGCTCAAAGAATGAGTAGGTTCTCCTTGAGTTGGTTTTCAAAATCATAGGGGTTGGTGCTCCTTGGTTTGGTTCACTAAAACATATTGTAACTATGATTTAATTGTGAGGCTGGATTGGAGTAGTAGACTCTAACAACTATTTTCACCAAAGTTTTTCCCACATTGGGTTTTTCTCATAATTACTAGTGTTATGTGATGTGTCCTTGTGTGTGTACAATTATAGTTTTTTATTTTACTTTCACACACACCAGATTGAAGTTTTAGATTATCATTGATTCACTCCCCCTCTCAGTATTCACTTGTGTTCTTCAATTGGTATCAGATCCCTAGGTTCCCTTGTTGTAAAGCTTTCTCTAGCTTGAGTAGATCCTATCTTGTGAACACAATGGCTAGGAATGAATCCTCCTCTAAAGAACCTATGTTTGATGGCACTAACTGTGCCTTCTAGAGCGAAAGAATGGAAACTTACTTGTCGTCTCTAGGATTTGATGTCTTGATGTCAGTGAAAATTGTTATACTGTTCCTCAAGTTCCTACTACCGACCCTAATGTAAAGAGGGAATATAAGAACAATGCCAAAGCTAAGAATGCAATCTTAAGTGGTTTGTCTGGTATAGAGTTTGTCAAAGTCTTGTACTACACTTCAGCAAAGGAAACATGGGATAAGCTACAAAAAGTATATGAAGGAGATACCAAAGTGAAAGAAGCCAAATTATAGAATCTAAGGGCTCAATTTGAAAGCCTAAAAATGAAAGAGGAGGAAAAGATAGTGGATTATCTACCAAGAGTGGATGATATTGTGAGTTCTATAAGAGGACTTGGAAAGGAAGTCAAAGATGAAGTCACTATTAAAAACGTGTTGACATCACTCACTTCAAAGTATGACACAAAGGTCTCTGCAATAGAAGAAGCTAAAGATATAAAAAAAATCTCCATGGATGAGTTATTTGGTTCCTTATTAGCCTATGGGGAGAGGAAAATTGGTAGTGAAACCTCAAAAAGAGAAGTTGTTTTCAATACTACAAAGAAATAAAAAGAATATGTTTTCAATGTGGAGAAAAATGACTCTAATGCTACTATAGCCAACTTTGCAAGGAAACTCAAGAAAGGTTCAGGAAAATATAAAGGTAAGCTCCCTTTTAAATGTTTCAACTATGCTAAGATTGGACACTTTGCATCTAAGTGCCCTTATGGAGAGAAGGATGAAGATGAGAAGAAAAATGTGAAGATCTATGGTAAAGAAAAGATGAAGAATTCTTCCAAGCCAAGGAAAAGAAACTTTAGGAGAAAGAACAACCTTTACACATTTTAAGAAGATGCCATTGATGAAGAAAGTATGTCTGATAAGTGTTGCAGTGAGAATGACAGAGAAGTCAATCTCTTTATGGCACTAGGAGAGTTGCATCATGAATGTGTTGTTGATGAGGAAGAGGAAATTGAAGTTGAGGTAGATCTTGAAGGTGAACTTGTGAGTGCACTTGAATAACTCAAAAAAGGAAGGACAGGATACAAAAAGATTAAGTATGTTGTTGTTGAAGAACAAGATAGATTGAACAAATCTCTTGAGGAGTCCAAACAAAACATTTCAGATCTGAGAACACAATTGGATGAAGCTAAAAGAATGTATGTGGTAATTGAAACAAAGTTGGAGAATAAGGAGAAGGAGTACCAAAAAGTGGAGGAATAAATTGCGAGTCTCAGAAAGGATCTTGAAAAGTGCAAAGATGAACTCAAGGTGAGAATCAAGTATGAGGGAAACTTAAATGCACTGAATAAAATGTTGAACAAACAAAAGCACTCCAAAGACATAGAGGGTGTTGGATTTGATGTTGTTCGGTGTTCTACAAGTAAAGACTTATCAAGAAAGGAAATACACTTCGCTACTTCAAGTAATAATAATAATAGGCAAACCTTCATAGTCAAGGATGCACCAAGGAAGAAAATAGATCTAACTACAACTGCTAAAGATATGAACAAAGAATATATTGATGCTACAGAAAGAAAACTTATTGATCCTAAAAGAAAGACCGAGATGGATAATGATGGTTTCATAAAATTCAAAGACACAAGTAAGAAATCAAGAAGACAAAACTACGCTGCTCCAAGGAGAAACAACTTTAGCAATGATTGCTATGCACCCTAGTTCCGTGGCTACTTCTAAAAATGTAATACATATGGTCATAGAATTGTTGATTGTAGATTAATTAATAGGTCTCCTCCTAAATATGAAAGTAGAAATCTTTTTGTTGTTCTTAGAGATGTAAATATTATTTGTTACCATTATAATGGTATTGGTCATAGAAGTTATGAATGTAGAAGATATGGTTTTTAATCCAATGACAGTCCCTTAAGTTCATCATTCAATAGAAATGTCAAATGTTAGCATTGTCAAAATCTTGGACATATAGCAAAGCATTGTAAAATTAGAACAACTAAGCAAAAGAATAAAATGACAACCTTGGAACTTGAAGCCAATCCAAATTAGAAAATAACAACAGACAAGAAGAAAGAAACCAAACAAGTTTGGGTTGAAAAAGATAAGGACAAGGCTGAGTCAAATCTAATTGTTCAAACTACCCTACATGCTAAAAGGAAGAGCTTATGGGTAGTAGATAGTGGTGTCTCAAATCACATGACTGGTGATAAGAAGAAATTTATCAATCTTGAAGATTGGAATGGAGGCTTAGTGAGGTTTGGAGACAATTCATCAATCAAAATTAGAGGAAAAGGTACTCTTATCATACATGAGAAATTAAAATCTCATGATGTATACTATGTAGAAGGTTTAAAACACAGTCTATTGAGTGTTAGTCAAATGTGTGACAAACGATACAAGTTTACTTTCCATTCAAAAGGATGTCAAATTAGAAAGGAGAGCAATGGTAAATTGATTACAGAAGGAAAAAGGACTGATGGAAATGTCTCCAACTTAAAAGAATTTTTTGAAACACAATGCATGATGGGACAAGTTGATGAGAGCTAGCTATGGAATAGAAGGCTAGGACACATTAATTTTTACAATCTTATCAAAGTGAGCAAGAGAAGGTATGTTAGGCACATACCTCAGATTATCAAACCAACGAATACCTTCTGTGATGAGTGTCTAAGAAGAAAGTAGACTAAAGTAAGATTAAAAGAAAATGAGTACTCAACCACAAGGCCTTTATAACTTGTGTATACTAATCTATGTGGTCCTACTAGGACATGAGCTCTAAATGGTGAGAGATATTTCATGTTGCTTATTGATGATTTTTCAAGAATGACATGGGTTACCTTCTTGCAAGACAAGTCATGGGCATTTGAAAGATCAAAAATTTTCAGAGGGTTGGTTGATAGAGAAAGTGGTTATAAACTAAAATGTCTCAGATCAGACTGTGGAGGTGAATTCACATCAAATGAATTCAAAGACTATTGTGAAACACATGGAATCAGAAGAAAATATTCAGCTCCTAGGATGCCACAACAAAATGGTGTTGTAGAAAGGAAAAATAGGACAATCAAGGAGATGGTAAGAACTATGTTAAATGAAGCAAATCTGCTTGATATATACTAGAAGGAGGCAGTCCATACTACTTTATATACACTAAATAGAGTTCAACTAAGAATGAACAACAAAATGACACCCTATGAGCTATGGTATGATATAAAACCCTTAGTCAAGTACTTCAAGGTGTTTGGCAGTAAATGCTCTATCAAAAGAGATGAAGATGGTTGAGGTAGTTTTGATTCAAGATGCGACAAGGGTATTTTCTTGGGCTACTCTACTCATAGAAAATCTTACGAGTGTTTCAACAAAAGACTAAGGAGAGCAGTTGAGAGTGTAAATGTTAGAATAGATGAGAATTTGCACAAAGGAAGGGAAAATACGGTAAATCAGATTGAAGAACCTTATGTTGAAGATGAAGGACAATCTAAGAATGAACAATAAGAGGTACCAAATAAGACACCAAATTAGTATGTTCAAAAAAATCATCCCGAGGGTCAAATTATAGGAGACAAAAATGAAGGTGTGCAAACAAGAACAAGTTATGCAAGAAATAATGAACAAGTAAACTTATGCCTTATGACTGAGATGGAACCCAAAGCATATGATGAGGCCAACAATAATGATAAGTGGATGAAGGCAATGGAAGAAGTGCTGTAGCAAATTGAAAAGAACAAAACATGGGAATTGGCTCCTAAACCTGCTGATAAGAATGTCATTGGGACCAAATGGGTTTATAGGAACAAAATGAATGAAGAAGGTAAGGTGATAAGGAATAAAGAAAGACTAGTCTTCAAGGGGTATTCTCAAGTAGAGGGCATAGATTTTGAAGAAAAATTTTCTACTATTGCAAGACTTGAAGCAATTAGAATGTTCTTGGCATTCTCAACATATAAGGGATATAGGTTTACAAAATGGATGTAAAGTATTCTTTTCTAAATGGAAATCTAGAGGAAGAGTTGTATACTAAGCAGCCTAAAGGTTTTCAATTGCATGAGAGTGAAAACTTTGTATGCAGGTTGAGAAAAGAATTGTATGGGTTAGAGCATGGTATTCCAGGTTAGACAAATATCTCCAACAACAAGGATTCAGAAAAGGGAAGGCTGATAGCAACTTATATTTTAAGGAAGATGGCAATCACATGATCATTGTGGTAGTATATGTAGATGATATCATCTTTGGAAGAAACAAGGATTCCCTATGCAAGGAGTTTGCTGATTAAATGCAGTCTAAGTTTGAGATGTCTATGCTTGGAGAGCTATCATATTTTCTTGGTTTGTAGATTTATCAGTTAGAAAATGGTATATTTATATCACAAACCAAGTATGCTAAGGATATGTTGAAGAAGTTTTAAATGGATGACGACAAGCCTATTAGTACTCCCATGGTGACAAGATGAAAATTAAGCAAAGATGATGAGTCACCTAGTGTAGATCAGACCTTGTATAGATCCATGATTGATAGCCTATTGTATCACATTGCCTTAAGGCTTGATACTATGCAAGTAGTCTGCATGGTAGCTAGATTCCAAGTTGTTCCAAAGCAATCACATGTGAATGCAACTAGAAGAATCTTCAAGTATCTGTAGGGAACACTTAGTTATGGCTTATGGTATCCAAAGAAACGATATTTTACTTTACAAGCCTTTATTGATGTTGATTGGGCCGGTTATATAGATGACAGAAAGAGAACCATTGGTGGAGCTTTCTTCCTTGGTGATAGATTGGTTTCATGGCACAACAAGAAGTAAGATTCTATCTCTCTATCCAGAGCTGTAGAAGAGTATATAACTACCGCCACATGTTGCTCATAGGTTCTGTGGATGAAACAAAATTTAAAGGACATTCAGGTAGAGTTTTCAGGCCCCATTCCTATCATGTGTGACAATTAAAGTGTTATAAATATATCAAAGAACCTTGTAATACATTCTAGGACAAATCACATTGCAATCAAATATCATTTTCTCAGGGAAAAGGTTGCATAATGGGAAGTAAAAGTTGAATATCTATGCATCGGTGAACAAGTTGTTGATATCTTCACTAAACCATTGTCTAAGGACACATTTGAATATCTGAGACTCAAATTGGGGGTTGTCCTAATTTATTTTAGTACTTAAGAATTTTCAACAATCTGTGGTTCAGGGGGAGCTCAATAGTTTACTTATTCCTATCCTTGAACCTCGTGTCTATTCTTAGGGGGAGATTTGAATTCATATAAGAAGTAGTGGCCTTCCCTTTTATATATTCTAATAATGGTTCATCTTTCTCAGCTGGAGAATGCCCTTTGCCATTTTTTTCAAAGGGGGAGAGAAGACATGTCTGGTTTGTGTGTTGACATCAATGCCAAAGGGGGAGATTGTTGGAATTATTGTTATTGATGTCAACAAGTGCTACAAGGATGCCAAGAGGATGTAGAGAAATAAGTGTTGTAGGTTGCAGAAGTGATCATATCGGGATAACTCGGCCGATGAAGAAGTTAGGCATTAGTATGTGTGATCGGCGTAAGTCAGGCCGATCTTGGGTCATGAGGAGTCTCTTTTGTTTTTTTTCAAATCGGGATAGCAATGTTGAATACCAAAGCAGGGCTACATATTGCAATAGCTAATCAAGGTGGCATAACAAGTTTGTGTTATGCCTATATAGGTAACTACTTTGATATCATTGTATCAGAATAGCTATGGCAACTAGCAAACCCAGGATAGTTGTCAAATAACTATTGAAGGCGGAATGACAAATACTTACAATGGCGATAGAACTAAACTGTTCTGACATCTTCCTATCGAGATACCCTATGCTGATGCGGACACCATCGGGATGACATACAAGATTGGGACAAATCAAAATATTATCTAGATAGACCAAGCTATTCTGATAAAGGAAAATGAAGAGAAGACCCCTTGGTAAGTTTATTAGAATAACATATGTCGATATACTAAAGGACTATGGATATGTGATTTCAAAATAGCTATGCCTATGCTTTTTCATGTTGGGTCATCCGAATATGGGTTAGAGTATAGTAGTTAATCCGATAGTGTTGGTTGTTCTGATGGGTATGCATTTCAGTATACCTATGCCAATAAAGGTGAGTTAATAGTATGTCATTGAAATGACTTGTTATGCCATTCTAACATGTTTTTACTATGCGGATAGTTATGATGATCTTGATGAGTGGTTGTTTAGATTGAAGTCTCTGAATTTAGGGTAACTTATGCCGATAGAATGTGTCACCATGGAGATTGTGTTTTAGGATAATTTGTTAAGGCAGAGTAGATGTGAGATGTTAGCTCGACAGTTAAATCTATACCAGTAGAGCTTTGAGGAGTCAACCCAATACATGCAACATGTCTGTAGAGCATGCAATGACTGCAGTTTGATAGTCCATGTGGATGATTGACCTGGTTTGATCAAGTGACTTAGATGCAGATTGAGGAGATTAAAAAGACTTTGAGTAAACATTGCATGCCAACAAACATAGAGATGATGTGGCACGTGGTACTACCACGATGATGATTATGATCAAGTCCTATTGGTTGAATCTAGCAGATCAACAACTTAGATTCAAAGTTGATCATGAACATAGGTTGGCACATCTGGAAACTTGAACTGTTTGCTAGCCAAATACAAACTGACTAAGTGAACAATCTGCAAGGTACATTGGAAATTGTATAGATCATGGGGCATGACAATGAGGAAGAACAATGGTTATACCACGTGTGATGAGTTATCTCCAACTGACTATTTGGAGGTGATGTGTGCTTTATGAACTCAGGAGTGGACATAGTGTAGTGTGTTGAAATAGTAGCAGAGTTGATTAAGTGATTACCGAACAGGTATGAGAAGAAATTCTTGCAGAGGTAAATCTGAGAAAACAAGTAGAGCCAAAATCAGAGAAGTAATTGCAAAAGAAAGAGGCAAAAATTTGAGCAGAAACAAAAGACTACTTTGGAAAAGACAAGAAGGTAGAGACAAAGAGACAAATATGAAGTATCATTAAGGTACATATTTCAAAGAAACATATAGGTGTTACAAAATGCATTTGTAACAAGGTTTCAGTAATTGTAATTAATTTTTTATAGAATCGCTATGTATCTCTGAGTGGGTGCTCAGAGCAGGGGTAGGTGCTCCTTGAGTTCATGCTCAAAGTCTTAGGGGTTGGTTCTCCTTGGGTCAGTACCCTAAAACATATTGTAACTGTGATTTACTTGTGAGGTTGGATTGGAGTAGTATACTCCAACAACTATTCTCACTGAGGTTTTTCCCACATTGGGTTTTCCTCATAATTACTGGTGTTATGTGATGTGTCCTTGTGTGTGTATGATTCTAGTTTCATTTTTATTTTCACACACACTAGATTGAAATTTATGATTATCACTGATTCAACCCCCCTCTCAGTGTTCACTTGTGTTATTTAGAGGAAATCCATTAAATAGAATAGAAAACATTAGAGAGAATATGAAAATCTCTAGATCAATTTCATAATTTTCAGTTAAAATTTCAAGACACTATATTGATAGGCTTTGGATATATCTATCTTACTAATTTGAGAAGAGGGAATTAGTGCTAACTAGTCTAAACATTTAAACTACAAAATACCCATACTAATTCTTGAGAATAACCAATTAGGCCCAACTTTAGTTCCTTAGGAGAGCTATAAAATTTGGCTGATCTCTTTTGATTTTATATGATTGCATATGAAATGATGCAAGAACTAAGTGAATTACTATGAAAAGGACAAGATTTAACATAAATAAAAATATACAAAAATAAACAACTCAAAAGTATGAATCTAGAAATGCGACAAAAAGATTAACCTATCACAAAAATATGGAGTATAAAGTACTAATTAGTTGTGCTAGACATCCTAGACATGAAGGTATTTCTGCCAGCTAAAACATTGGATTTTAGATCAAGATCGCCTACAAATGAACCCCTCCAAAATTTAGCCAAAAAAGTGTTAATCACATGCGCAAATAACCATGGACTATGGTCTTTTTCCTATTCACAATCTAAAACTTTGTTTCTTAATCTACACTTTGTAACTCCACAACTCTCAGTTATCAGATCTATAGCTTGAACATAGAAAGGAGCAAAAGTGTTATTTTGTATAGAGGTTTTCCTAAGCCAAACCCCATGTGGGAATTAACTTCCACTATAGCTATGATGATTAGAAAAGATAGCTTACCTCTGGTATGCTAGACATTGAAAACCTTAAGCAAATGGTAAAATGAAATAATATTATATTAAGATTGATGATTATAATGATGTAATTGTCTTTAGATAAGACCTTTAAGGGTTGATGCCATAGAATGATATGACAAGAACAAAAACAAATATGGAATGACAATAAAAGATCAATCATGAGAAACACACTTGCATGTAGGTTGTTGTAGCTTGCTACTCCATAACAATTATACCTAAAGACACTTTCTCATTAATATACTTTATCAATGAAATTTCTTAAAATATGGATATGTCAAAATGAATTAGAGTCGATGCATTTACATAGGGATCACAATTTAACTTATTTTAGGTTGACTTCCAATGGCCATATTAAAATATCAAGATCAAATAATAAATGGTGGGTGTTGACATTATAACACATTTGATTTTGCGCATTTTTGGCATGGACTATGGTGCTAGGTTCCATAGTCTACCTTTGAAATGATAAAATAAACATAGATGGATAGTAGAAGGTCATATGACATAGTATTTATTTATTTCATGAGCATAGAATGATAGTTTGGCAGTGACAAGGCTATAAATAAGTTGAAAATGAGCTATAAGAGGGAAGACTAAAGAAATAGCCCAAAAAAGAGTATTAAATTTTAAGGGGTTACACTTTATGACACTACATTTAACCCCCAATTTAGCAAGAATTTGAACTTACACTAATAGTCATGGTAAACTAGAGAGAGAGAGAGAGAGAGAGAGAGAGAGAGAGAGAGAGAGAGAGAGAGAGAGAGAGAGAGAGAGATTTACCAAACCAGGGGAAGATTAACAAGAGATACGATGACACTAACTATGAGATAACAAGCCCCCCAAGGTTAGGATGTTAACTAAACAACATCCAAGTAAGGACACACAAAATTGAAGACAAAACAATAAAAAGGGAAAAAAGAAATCAAAATAATAAAAAAATGCAAAAGAGTTAGCACTAAACACCAAGGCTCCAAGTCAACTAGTTGAAGAGATCCAAATAATAAAAATGTCTAAATTGCTAATATAAATGTTTTGAAATGTTATTACAAGAGTACAAATGGTCTTATAGAAAGATAAAGAGAATAAACTAAATAATGAGATAAGAAGCCACAATCCAACAAATAGCAACATATGCTATGATTTCATGAGGAGTTTTAAACCATGAATTCCTCTAGACAACATGGTGCATTATGTTGGGTTATTTATGATTGCATCATGGATTGTCCTGTTATGCTAGTTGATCCATAAAAAAGATCTCTTAAAGTAACTAGGATGATAAATTTATCGTCGATCTACTCTCCAATTGTGAGAATCTCTACTTGAAGTGCAAACACACAACACAAAAATTCCTTAACTTTATTTCTAGATTGCATATTAAGTGTATGAAACTTGGACTGAAGATGAAGAATCTTGGTCTATTTCTTCACCTCATAGATGGTAGAGATGGCATCCTAAGACTCCTTTGATATTGTTGCATCTCAAACATGTGGTTTAACCTCATTGGATATGCTAAGTGTGATGAACATCAAGGCTTTGAAGTCATCCTTGTCAAAATTCTTCCATTAATCAACATCATTTGGATGTGTTATAACAATAGTAACAATATCCCATATCTCTTCAAAAGGAGTAATTGTGTGAATCTTGGTATTTCATGTGACATAATTAGGCCCTTCAAGGAGTTGCACATATGAAAGATTTATCTTTGGAATAGACATGATAACACCAAAATAAAATGTACCACAACAAAAAGAGTTATTATTAATGGTATAATGAAATACATAACTTATTTGGGTAGACACATTCTTTTTTGGACCAAAATAAACATTGCAGTGAGCTTAATAGGATTGTTTAGTGAGACAAGGATGCTTATGTAGGCATTATACCTCACCTTAATCATGAACACCATAGCCTTCTTCATGTTGTACATATATGTTCTTTGCTTGATAGCATCTTTGAAAAAGTAAATACTCCAATAGTCCTTGTCAAATCAACTCATTTAGTTGTAGGTTTTATTGTTATAAGCTGATACAACACCAAATGCATTCAATGGAAGATCCCACATATGATATAATTATCATAAAAATATTCAATAGATCAATGGATCTTTCTTCACATGGTCATAGCGTTGCAAACTTGATAACTCAAGTTCCTTTCCATTGAAACAAGGGTGATCAAATTTACAAATGCTAGGTAGGGGTAAAGCAAATCATCTCACATGTAACTTTAATCTTACATGCAACTTCAAATCTCTTCTGTTGCAATTATTCAAAATAGACATTCACACAAATATTTGCATCACTCATTGCTCAAACCAGTATAGCAAACACTCAACCTATTATCATATATATTGAGTTGAGGTAGACCACTTTGATAGGAAATGAAACAATTCAGAAGACAAAGTCAATGGAATAATTATAGTCAGCAAGAAGACATGTTTAAATACATAACAAAAATAGGTATACCATTTAGAAATGATAAGGACCAACAAGCACACCAAAATATGTATTACGCTAAAATTCACAAGGTTCCAACTAGTGGATGTGGCAAAATATTTAGTAGCCTTGCTTCATACAATTAGTGGAGAGTTTGAAATTATATATTAAAATATTGATGCTCTAATGCGCTATATGTTTATCTGTTATTTGAAAAGGTGTAATGAGATTTCCATCTATGCACAAATTTCTCTACTATTAGTTCCTAGAGCAATTTAATGAATGATAACATTGCATCATTGACCTCATGTGTTATCAGACATAAAATGAATGTCCTTCCTCCTACTCATATGCTATGAAATAAAATAAAATAAAAACATATTAATAGTATAGTCTTATAAAGAAATGTATGAAATAGAATGATCTTATGTGCCTAAAAAAAATCTTGATAAAAAGGTTATTCTTGAAGCATTTTTTATTAGAAAAATATGCATCATAATTTGTTAGCATAAAAAAATAATAACTATAAAAAGAGTATACATCATAGCTTCTTTTCATGCTTAAATAATTTATGGTGTATATCTCATAGGGAGAAATATTAGATACAAGGTCCTAACAAAAGGGTGTTGCTTATGTGTATCTAATAGCTTTTTCTTGTGAACCCCTCTCTCTCTTTGCATGTGTGTGTGTGCATAAATGTATGCATACATTAAATGATCACTATACTTTTTATTTATGAGTTAATATGACATGTATGACATAGTGTAAATTATAAATATGATGAAATAAAAAAAATAACTTATAGTGTGGACCACATAGACTAGTAAGAGACATGGTAGAATAAAAATTGCTATAATTTTCCTTCATGAACTATTAAGACATGTACCACATAGTTGAAATGAAAGGCATGATAGATTCAAAAAACCTAAGCACATGTGTGCATGCGTGCACACACACACACATATTCCTACCTAGGACTATAGAAATTGAGTTGTACATAACATGCTATTAATGTTTACCTTTTTGACCAATCATATTAAAGATATTTTTTATATGCCAAAAATTATTTATTCTTCCTAAAAATTTAAACTAAAATTTTCTAAAGAAAACATATATTTCAAAAATGATTTTTCTTTTACTTTGTTAGCTGAAGTAATTGACCTAATATGAACAATCAATGTGCCACCATTTCTTAAATGATGGTAATGGTAGCTGAAATAAATTTATTGGCAACTATTTCTTGGGTAGAAGATAATGTGTGGGTAGTGAGCTCTTCAAACTGTGCGATTATTTAGAAAATAATTTTGTAGAAAAAGAACAACTGTGAATGGTGTTGAGTTTGGAGCTTAGAATACAAGCTTTCTACCCATTAGATTTGGCTTATACTTGTAGACATGAGAATATTTATTGTTATTCTTTATTATCGATAGAATCATTTTCAATACATGTAATCATACTAGAATTCTTTGCATTTCACATGATGGTATAACTATCTAGGGATGGCAAATGACTCAATTAAAAGTTTTTTTTTCCTGGAAAAATGGTAGAGTTCATGATATCGTCTAACCCTTTCCAAATTTGTTTCATAATATTTGGTAAAATAGATCCTTCCCATAGTTTCTCCTTCATTAGCATCATAGGAATATTTTACTTAATCATAAGAATTCACAACTTTGAAAGCTATTTCACGAAAATTTTAATCTCTTGATATCATTCTAAACATATTTATATTTCCTTTGCTAGTCTTTCAAGAAGATTACACTTCTTTTATCATTTGAACTTCTTTATTTTTGTGCTTTACAGAGAAAGAAAAAGGATTTTATGAGACTTTTCTCTAATTAGTGCAAATATTGGCATAGTATTTTGAAGCTTTAAGTACTAACTTAGTTAGCCATAAATGACCAACTCAAGAATTATGGATGTAATGCATGTACTTAACAAATTAAAAAAAAAATACAAACTAAATGGTTAGCTTATTCATTAATTATATAAGTCATCCTTGAACTAAATTTGAAGTGTAAGGATGATTGATATTCATCTCTTTAGTATTTTCCTGTAAAACTATGAAACCTCAACCAAATGTGATAGTAAACATGCTTGCAACCCAAAATAAAAAGGAACTTCCCTCAAGATATGCATAATACAAGAAGTTGAAACTAGCTCTACCCAAACAGGAGGGTAAAAACTTTTAAATTGTCTTATTTTTAATTTCTAGTAAGATTATATTAAATGCTGATGTCATGACATTCATCTACAATTGGTTTATTTTTACCTTGACATTGCAAACAAAGTCCATGAAATCCTACATAATCACTCCTTTCGCAAGATATATAGGTATATGATGTTTTTTTTAAGGATCAGATTTTGGATGAACTTGAATTTTCGCCATCTTTTACATTATCTTTTCCAAGTCATCTTTATTATCAATAGAACAACTTTTAATACATGTAACCAAACTATAATTCTTTGCATTTCCCAAAAGGGTATGACTATCTATAGATGGCAAATAGCTAAATGAACCTTTTTTGTCCCCTATTAAAATAGTTTCAAAATTAGTGCAGATTTAATAACTATTTTTTGTATCATTCTGTAAATATATTTATATTATCTTATAAGCTTTTCGTATCATTTGAATTTCTTTGACTTTGAGCTTTATAATGCGAGAAAAAAGGTTATATAAGACTTTTCAAACCGTAATTATTTGTATTTCCCAAAAGGGTATAATTTTCTAAAAATGAAAAATGATTGAATGAATAGTTTTCATCCCCTATTGAAATAGTTACAAAATTAGTGAAATTTTAATAACTATTTTTCGTATCATTCTATAAATATAAATTTATATTTCTTTAGCTAGTATTTCAAGAAGATTAAGATTCTTTTATCATTTTAACTTCTTTGTTTCGAAGATTTATAAAGAAAGAGAAAATGACAATATAAGACTTCTCTAAATAGTGCAAATCTTTGCACAATCTTTTGAAGCAATAATTCTTTACTATGGGACTCCATAATTAACTAGCCTTTGTTATAAATGTGATTTTTTAGAATATGTAATGTGGGTACATGATAAGGATTTTTCTACAAATATATCATATAGTTAGAACAATTATCAATCTAGTGAAGAACAATTAAACGCTATCATCTATCAATGGCATGCAATTAAAAATATTTTAAATAATAGTAGGTGAGAAAGGTTTATATTCACCAATGTATAGTTTAAGAGTAAAATAAACCCAAAGTTTATTTATATTTGTGCTTCCATGTGTGAACTATGTAAAACATAGATGACACAAACTGTCATGTCAACAAAACAATCCTTATTTAGATTTGTACTATTTATGTAAACCAAAATTTTATAAATAAGTTTTCAACAAGCATTTTTTGGTCCTTCAAATATATATATTTAAATTGCAACCTAATAATCCTTTGTGGATCAAATTTTCCCCATTCTTTTGTTATTTTTTTTCTAACTTCTCCCTTGTATTTAATCATCCAACTGGTAACAAAAAAACTTCTCATTATATTTATTCACTCTCTCCTTCCTCAAATTTGTAGGACAAGTCCACCACATTATCTTCCTTACATTATAGAGAAGAAATTTGCATAATCATCTAGAGTATCTCTAATATTTCTTCCATGGAAGAGTGCACATGCAATATAAGCCCTTGAGAAAGAATGTGCTTCTCATTTTGTGTAGTTATCTGAGCTCTTTTCATAGCCATTTCATTTATCTAAGTGCCTTTCACAAACAATTCTATCTTACCCAACCATTTACTTAACCATATAGAGGCAAGATTGTAAAAAATTATTTTTCATAACCATCAAAAGGGACCTTTTCCTTATGATTTCAAGTAATGTAAAACAAAAGAGATCTCAACTTATAATAAATAAAAGTGCTTCCTTTCTAACAACTAATGTGTTTATTTTGAAAAATAACCGTCTCCAAATATAGCATAAATAAAATAAGGGGAATTAGTTATAATTTTAACTCAAGTTTCCATTTAGCTAAGTTACCATGAGTCAAAAGAGCAAGTCCATAGAAGTCACCCTAAGGTCAAACATAACCCAGTTGCACCACCACAATTTTAAACCTTGATAGTGAAATGATCTTGAAACATACCATGATCTTTACAAATTGAAAGTTACAAACCTTAAATGCATACTAATGTTTAATTACACAACAAGAATTAAAATATAAAAATCAATTAAATCAAGATATTGAAAAAGTTAAATAGAGGTGAAATACTATAAAACAACCATTGATTTCTATGAATTCAATTTTCAACTCCATTGTAAGAGAATCTTGAGTATCTTTGTATCATCAACAAGAGATTGAATGAAGGATCTAGTTTTTTTATGTGTATAAATAAATCCAATTCATGAAAGATGCTTGCTTTTCTTAAAGACGCAAAAGACATAGTTGATCTTGCTTTGAATTTTTATGCCATGCATCTTCCCCATCAATTTGGCATTGTGTTGAAAATAATGTGTGGGATTTATTAGAGTGGTATCCTTGCTGGGTTGAGATTTGCATAGTGTTTGTATTATAAGGAAGTGTCCTGGAGATATCCTCTAGGGGATTCTCTTCTATTTTGGCCTCTAGATTGAGTAGGAGGGAAGGCTTGTAGGGCTTTGCCATCTAGAATGCATATGACCTTTGTTTTTGAATGAATGGATATGCATGCATCTCTTACTCCTTGATGTGATTTCTTCTCAAGCTATAACTTGCACTTACCCTTCACTTGCCTCTTGATTTGTTCTTCATTTATTGAGCAAATATAGAGGCTAAAAGATGTTAAGGAATGTATGGGTAGGTGAGGATGAGAAGAGTGAGAAACTTGGGTTATGTAGTTTGCACACACCATTAATCATTTGGGATGAAAAGTGATAGTATACTTTTGATTTATGGAGACACTAATCACAATAGAAGACTATGAGGAAGATAAGCATGTGTAGATGATTTTAAATATCTCACAATATAAAATAAAAAATTAGATATATAGAAGGCAGATTAAAGGTATCTAGAAGTAGCAATTATAGAGTTTTGTTATCAATAGAGAAATAGAGTGGACTAGGCAAATTGTCAAGGCTCTAAAATTATTTGTTGTTTAACAAAGGGAAGTCAAGTATAGGAATGAATATAAAAACATTGTATTCAAAATATTTTCTTGCAGACATTATTTTGGCTATCAAGTTGTTTTAGATTCTTGCCATCTACATATCCCTAGAGCAACCCCCTACCCTTAGGATTTACCACCTATGGGAAGAAGAAAAAATTGCATATTTTAGAGAAACAAATTGTAAATTATTAGAAACACAAATAATTTTTTTTTTTTTAAATTGGCATTATTCATTTTTACTTAAAGACATCAATGACAACACATTAAAAATTGTATTTCAAATTTCATTGAATTTCAAACTATCTTGTATCTAAATCTTAGTTTAACAATAATTGAAGTAGACTCATTCCACATCTTACTAGCAACAAGGATTTCTACAAATCAAGATTTTATGGAGCACAATCAAAAATCCAAGAATCCAAGAAGCATTGTAAGTAAAAGTGCTAATATTAATTAGTAAAAAATGAACAATGATTTCCATCTCAACTTTTTACATATCAAGAAACAAAATACTATCTACATATCAAAAAACAAAGTCATCCTACCGCATTTGACAGCAACTTCCTAACAACACGACCTTGTTATAATTGTCCTTTGTGACCTGAAAAAATCTGACTGGGTATTTTTAAATGTCATAAAAAGGCCATGAGCGTCCAATATGGAATAGTGGTTAAAATATATTTTTATTTTAATATTCATGTTTAATTTATGGCTTTTCCCAATCCCGGAAGACCAAGGCTACAACATATATTATTATTGGTTTGAGCAGCAGGTGGAATAATAACCAGCTGCCATCATTTGAACGGATGGTTCACATGGGCACGAAACACTAAAATGTTAAACCATCTCTCTTCTTAATAGTAAAGAGTAAATAATTATAGAAAACCGAGAAAACCAGTGATAGCAATCAACCTACGGACGATACTTTTCACAAAAGCAGCCATCCCAAAATGATAAGGTCGATGTGTGTAATATCGAGATAGGGAATATATTGCCCATTAAAGCAGAATTTTTTTACAGTGTTCTCCTTTATTGAAATGAAATGAAAAACATACAAGATCACACTCATTGATAACTCTTCTTATAGCAATAATAGCGTGGACTTGCACAAAGTGGCTAAGGTGGCAACCAGCAAAATCAAATAATACATTTCTGAAAAACAAATAAAACATTTATGAGAAACAGGAGGATCTCTTAGTCAAATAAGCCGGCAATACCAGACTGAGTTATGTTCATATTCTCAAAAATCTCATTCAAGGAGAAAGGGAAAATGGTATGAGAGATTTAATGATGCTGTGCACTAAAAGGGTGAAATATTTTACGAGGTTATATGAATTAGATATATCCTATAAATAATTATATATTCAACATAAATAAAAATCTTTGCAGTACGAAAATAAATGAATTAACTAAAAGGATTTGTAGTTTGAAGATATGAATGAGTTTAAACATTTTAGTTGGAAGACAAATATGGACAGAGATATTTGTTATGCTTTTTCTAAAAAATAAGTTTGAATAATTAAATAGTGTGCATTCATTCACAGACACTGTATAGGAAATAAAAATAAAATATAACATCGAGAAAATCATAAAAAAGTAGAGAGTACAAAAATAAAATATAACATCGAGAAAATCATAAAAAAGTAGAGAGTACAACTGTTCTGTCTATATCCAATCAAATAAACTATAACCTACTTTCTTTATGTGAAAACTATTGAAAGAAATGAGAATTCAATATCATGGATTCAAATCCAAGCGAAATGAAGTGCTTTTATGTCCCCTCAAAGATTCCCAAAATTACAGAAATTAATGATTTTGGAAGACTTTGAGGGAGAGGTAGTAGCATTTCTCTCATATCTTTCCTCCTCCTCGGCAATACATCTCAATAGCTAAAATCTTTTAATTAGATTAGCTAGCTCTTTTGTGATATTTTGTTTCCTAGAGGAATATATATAGGTAAGAGTTGCAATGTATCTGCACT
Source organism: Cryptomeria japonica (assembly GCF_030272615.1). Taxonomy (NCBI): domain Eukaryota; kingdom Viridiplantae; phylum Streptophyta; class Pinopsida; order Cupressales; family Cupressaceae; genus Cryptomeria; species Cryptomeria japonica. The sequence goes on along the minus strand of NC_081409.1, from coordinate 262,881,410 downwards.
AAATGTGTAGTTTGCTGTACCCCATTTATCTACGAACAGTCTTCGCATGGATGCCGAGTTTTTCCATCCTCTACGTAAAGTAGACGACAAGTTTATCTACACAAATTCTCTCAAAGATTTGATCGCACAGGTGTCTGCATTTTGAAGGTCAAGTGAAATTCGATGAACAATTCTCTGATGTAAGCGAACAGGAGATTTCTTTGGAAGTAAGAAATCTACCCGAAAAGGTCAGAAGAGATAAGGTTTTCTAAAGTCGTCAAAAAAAGTATTGGTTTGATAAAGTGATTAAATTATTAAGATGTAACAGTTTCTATTTTCTCAGTTAAAAAATGTCGACCTAGCGATTCTTTGTGACGATTTATTCCGATACGTTGGACCAAATAGATTTTCCCTCTTGTATTCCATTACAATCAAAGAAACAAAATTATATTTTATAATATTCCTTGACAATGATGTGTGCAAATTCACCTCCATTTTCTACGTATCTCCAATATTTTTGTTTAGAATCGTAAGTTACTCCTTTAGTGTAGTACGCATAAGGTAGTACGCATAAGGTTGAAATCAATGTTCCTTCAATAAGTTTTTATGAAATGTAAAATATAATAGTATAATATTCATCAAAAAGTGGGATGGAAAAAAATACATTAAAAAATTACAATGAATCAAGTTTAAACATTAAAGATTTAAAGGGTCAAGTTTAAGTGAAAGAAGATAAAATCTAAGTAGCTAAAACATGTCTACGATGAGGATGCTCTTTAGCAATAGGTTTGTCATGTACATTACTAAAGTTAAAATTATCATCAATTTATTCCTATCTAGTAAATAGACCATCCTCCTCAAGGTATCTTTTAAAGGTTGTTGTAGAGAAACTTGCTCAAATTAGGCCAACTAGAAGCACAATGTCCACAAGAGCAGTTATGCCACCAAAAACTTCCTTTCTTCTGAGAGGAGGTTGAGGATGGTTGTGAGGATTGGGAAAACTAAGCCTAGCATTATCTCTATTTTGAGAGTACTAAGGGTCATAAGAATTAGAATAATTGTTTAGTAGACTATCTACAACCCCATTAATATCCTCAAGCAATAGAAGAGGAAAGAGGCATAAAACTTGCAACAATGCTAGTGGAATTACCCCAATTACCAAAGACTTGATGCAAAGGGGCAAGTGAATCTTTGCTAGCTTGCACTTGAATATGGATGTGAACATTAGGTAAAATCATTATATTTTTATAAAGAGATAAATGAATACCAATAGAAGATCTTCAATGAAAAAATATGTCTGTCGTGATTTTAAAGAGAATATGTACCCTGTAAGCATACCAAATCTAAGTGTACTTCAAAGGGAAACATGACCAATTCTCTAACAAAACAATATGTCATGAAATGGTAGTAAGCCTAAATGGCCTAAAAAATAACAAATCCAATTGCAATCTTCTTAATATTTGTTGTACAACTATAAGAGATTCTTGAGTGTCTTCAATTTTTCAAAGAATGGATATTGAGTCTACTAAATAATAAACGAACAAGATAAGAACCAAGATGGAGACTTTGATAAAGAATGTAGTAGGAAAATCGAGTCAATTTAGCCTTAGGAATGATTGACTAGATGCCTTGAAATTTGTGAAGCTAAATTAACATAAAGAACTAAAGTTGCATGTGATAATTTAGATAGTCCTCCATAAGAAGATGAAAACAATGTCATTAGTATAATTACCGGGGTCTATAGTTACCAAATATTGTATCAAAGTACCATTTCTAATCCTTTAACCATTCAAATGATAAAGTATTTAGAGTTATGTTAAAATCATATTAATGTAGTTTAATATATTGAAGAGGTATTCGATTTATCCAAGCATATCTTTTATCTTAAGTTGATAAGAATCATGAACAACTCTTAAATAATTTATATTTTCTTATAATTTGTCAATAGTCTTATGCATTATTATGCAAAAGTAGCGTGACTATTATGAATTCAAATAATGAAGAAAAATTTCTAGTAATGGTAAGATGAATATTAGTGTTGTTTTTCTTTTTTTTCTAAAGTGAAAGATTGTGTAGTGATCTTTGCTAATGACCATTTCTAGAAAGCTAAAAAATAGATGAGTTCCTTATGGGAAAGAAGAGGAATTAGCTTTCTGGAAATTTGGACAGAATAGATGTTTTTTTTGTGATACAATTATATACTTTTTAAGGGTTAATCTTCATTATGTAGTAATTCATTTTTCACCTCTTTATGAAAATTCAACCTATTTTTAATAATTTTTCATCTATGGATAGAATGAAAGTTTAGAACCATTAGAAAAGACTTCTCCAAATTGGATGAGGTGAACTTTAGGATGGAAAGATCAATCTCAAAATCCATCATATCCAATATTTTATAAAATGTAGCTAGGAAAATATATTCATGACCAACAATAATTAAAATTTGAAGCATTGACCCTTCCTACAACCTCTGGGATCTTGGGGCTTCATGTCTTCTGGTGAGTCCAATTTTGGTAGATCTATAATTTAGTAAATTCATCCCATCCCTCTTTTGGTGAATTTCAAATTTTATAGGACCTTGAGAATTAATATGAGTCTATTAGGATGAGTTTGACTGATAAAAAAATAATGAAGAAGAATAATCTAGTTACAGATCTTAAATAGGCTAAAAAGGTAATTTCGAAAGCATTCAAATCAAAGGTGAATGTATGATAATTATGAATTATATTAAGAATTAATAGATTCAACCTTAAGATATTCTTCCCATAGTGTGGTGGTTAAATGGTGTTTCTTTTTGTTGTGACCTCCAAGATTCAAACCCCCACTAGGCCATTGTGATCATAGGCTTGTGCCTTCACTAAACTATACTATACAGATTTCATTTAAATGGAAATATTAAACACTTATCGAATATACAAGGGATTTCTTTTATCATGGAGATGAGCCAAGGATGAACCAAATTGACACGAAATTGATCTAAAGTAGGCATTATAATAAAGGGTACATCTAAGCTTGTAGATCCAACCTAGACATGAAATTTTATGGTACCGATAGTGGGACAAGTGAAACCATCATGCATCTTAATCAAGACTTCATATTTATCATAAGTGTCTTGATACAATTTGTATGTGTAAGGGAATTCTTTTGTAACCACATTTACCATGTACACTAGACCAATGAGAAAACAATGTGTGGATTTTTTATTAATTCTAGTGGCAATGTATACTGGTCATATGATGGATGCATTGAATTATCACGTTGGGTGAAGATAATATTGGGTTCAGTGTTAGTTTTAGGTTTCCCTTGTTTAAGAAAAGGTTCTATCATGTTAACTAAATGCTCTTCTTGGCTAGTTTGAGCATAAATGTCTATGTAATTAGAATTTGGCTCTACAATTTGTTTTAATGGGAAGGTAAAGGATAAGTAAAAATTTGCAAGTTTTCATTAGATGATGCTATGGATATGTTCCTTTTAGCATTTGCAATATACACTTATATGTTATTATATCTAATGGCATCTTAGAATTGATGTCTTAAATTTTTTGGCTAATCTACTAAATTTGACTTCTAACCAACTTCCTATGGTGTGTAAAAATTTATAAATTCAATTACTATTAGAATTTTTATTAGTATTTTAATATAGATAGGTCTTTTTTAAAGTTCAAAGGAGGGCTAGGTTATGATCTCATCTACACTAGCTCCTATTTGTCAATGTGACTAGATGTTAGGTAGGTAGTTTAAAAACCATAGGCTAGTGGGGATTCATCCCCTCTATTCAAGGGACACATATGCAATACAACTTGCTGCTAGGGATTGGTAAGTCAAAGTTCCTATTTGGGATAAACTAGTTATAATTTTAGCTATGGGTAATGTGTACCATGGAAAAGTGGGTATATTATTGACATAAATGCATATATATGCATGTTTATATAATTGTGTTGTCATATAGAACTATATACCCATAAATTTGTATGTAGATATTGCCTAAGGAAGTATATCCCTAGTATATTTCATGGAATTTTTGTATGTGCATGTCTCACAGCGGTAATGGAGACATAGTATGTGCATTATCTATATTGCAAGGGTGTTTCTATGTATATGGCAAGGGGATACTAAAAAAGATTCTAAATTTGTATATATAGAGAAAATATCTCAAATACAAGTAAACTCTAGTGAATAGTATGATATGATTCATATGGTATAAATGTAAAATGATACAAATTTCATATAGATTAATGGTCATATTATTCTCATACATTACTATGTAGCTCCATAACATCATAACTTGAAATGGCCTATGTAAATATATATGTTTTTGCACCAAATATTTCTAGTATTATATGTCACAATTCATTTCTTAACCTTTCTAGACAAATCTATTAAATTTGTTTGACATTAAGATCCTCCTATAATAGATTTATTTTTTAAAGAAACCTAAAAGGATAAATAATTCATAAGACAAGAAATACTAGACACTCACAAACAAGGGTGCATTAAAGGTAATCAAGTTTATGTCACGCTCACTTGAATATATATATCTTATAACATCATAATTTGAAATTGCCTATATTTTGCAGCTACTTGTTGAGAGGTAGCCAAGTTTTATAGATTTATATTTCTAGCTAATGTCTTAATTTATGGTTGCATCAACTTTAAGTCAAGAGTTTCAATGAATTAGTAATGGGTGAAATTGTGTTGTTTAGTTATTGGTGGCCTAGGATGGTTCCAAATAAAACATATTTTTATGTCTCACCAATGCATTGATATCATTATTTTCAAGATTGATCAATATCCACCATCAAATCCATGTGATGTTTAATAAGATTAGTAGTAGAAATAAAGGGATACATGGTTGATAGGTAGTATGCATAATAATTTATTATTGCTCAAGAAACCATTAAGTTTAATATGTCATGGCTTAGCTTTCCTAGTATCAAATGATGAAGTTTCACATGGTTCCAACTAGTCCATGTGGAGACATATTTTGTGGGCCCGATTGATGTAGCCATGATCTGGTGGGTCCTCAAAGAAAACTGACCAAGTCATGCAACAAGAGTAACACAATGGAAGCAACAATAAAACATTGAAACATTACAAAATCAGATCATAATATCATCTTAGAACCTCTGGTAACCAACCGGTTATCATCATAGAACATCCGGTAATCAACTAGTTACATGCAAGCTATCATGCTAGATTACAATCCATCCAAAACTCTCAGAGTATTCCAGATCTCTAATAATGAATCTAGAATCTCATACTGATCCACTTCCTACAAATGATCACATAAAACCATATATATACCCTCTGGAACATATCCGGGTTAGCCACAAAAGATTACATTTACCAAGATAGGAAAATGAAATGTGTGAATAGGTCAGCCCAAATAATGAATGTAAATTCTCCAGAAAAGAACCACCAAGAAGTGCAGATCAACAAGAAGGTTGGCCAAAGACTTAGGAACATCTAGCAAGACCCAAAATAGATCCACATGCCAAGAAACCGCTCTAAAAAAGAAGAAATCTCTGACCGGTAAGCCCAAAACTACACCAGAACCTAGAAATAGTCAAACCGAAAGTAATATCTTGTCGGAAAAGAATCAAAATGAACTGCGAATCTAGAATTGAGCACAAGAACCAGCCTCATAACCAAAAATATGATCTGCAAGGAAAAGCATGCAACTACTAGAACATACCGGCAGGAACACATAAAATTGCACACTGAATTGAACAAGAACTAAATAAAAGGGAATATTTTTGGTTGATGCAAGATTGCTTGTAGATTGGGGATGCTCCTGCATCACTGCTACGTACAATTGGTAGAGAGTTTGAAATTATATATTAAAAAAATATGTTGTAATGTGTTATATGTTTATTTTTATTTTAAATGTTATATTACAATGATCATTTATGCACATATTTCTCTATTGTTAACCCCTTGAGCTATTTAGTGAATGAGAACATTGCATCATTGACCTTAGTTATCATTAGATGCAAAATAGTTATGTCCTTCCACCTACTCATATGCCATGAAATAAAAGAAGAACATATGACCACTAAAATTTAATTAAGTAATGTATTAAACAATATGAGCTTATTGTGCCCCAAAAGAATATTGATCATTTGTAAGGACAAGTTACAATAAAAGTGTATTCCTTAAATATTTTTCCCTAGAAAATTATAATTATTTAGATATGAATATAAATATTATAAAAGGAATAGACATCATAACTTATTTTCATTTTTAAATAAGTCATGATGTACATTTTCTAGGGAGAAATATTAGAAATGAGGTGATAACAAAAGGAGGTTGTTTATTTGTTTGTAATATCTTGCTCTTGTGAACTTATGTCTCTCTCTATGTTTGTGCATGTGTATGCATACACTAAATGATAAATATAACTTTCACTTATGAGTTAATATGACATGTATGACATAGTCTAAATGATAAATATGGTGGAAAGAAAAAACAATTTAAGCCATGGACAACATAGACTAGTAATAGACATGGTAGAATAAAAATTGCTATAATTTTCCTTCGTAAATTAATAAGACATATATGACATAATCTCAATTAAAGACATGACAGAATAACAGATCATATATAATTAAAAAAAACTTAAATACATATTCATATCAAAAAATATATATTTTTTGGGTTGGACAAAAGACCCGTGACCTGAAATATATTTATATATATAGAAAAATACATATGAAGTTTAAAAGAACTAGATAAGCATTGATTATTATAATCTTGGCCATCATGACCTGAAAAAACTATGACTCGATATTTTTAAACGTCATAAGAAGCCAGAGCGTCCAATGTGGAATAGTAGTTAAATTCGTGTTTAATTATGGCTCTTCCTAACTCTGAAAGGCCAACGGTACAACATTTGTTTTAATTGGTTAGAGTACCAAGTGGAATATTATTATCTATAACCAGCTGCCATCATTTGAACGGATGCTCCACATGGGCACGCAGCACTAAAATGTTAAACTATTTCTCTTTTTAATAGTAAAGATTAAATAACTATAGAAATCTGAGTAAACCAGAGATAGCAATCAATCTACGGACGATACTTTTCACAAAGGCGGCCATCCCAAAATAATAATCTCACTGTGTGTAATATTGAGGGCTGAAGCTATTCTGGTTTCAACACAGATCTTTCGTACAGCGTGTTAGCGACAGGTTAGTCAATTGCAGCTGTTCATTGCAAACACACGACTAACATGCATGTTAGTCAATCCGTACTGTCATTTTGAAACCAGAACAGACACATCCAATATCGAGACGGAAAATATATTCCCCATTAACGTAAAATTTTATTTACAATGTACTCCTGTATTGAAATGAAATGAAATACATAAAGGATCACATTGATTGATCACTCTTCTTATAGCAATAATAGTGTAGACTTGCACAAAGTGGCATACATTTGTGAAAAACATATGAGAAACATTAGGAACAGTTCAGTCAAATAAACCGGCAAAACAAGAGTGAGTTTTGTTCATAAGGAGAGATGCTTTTATATTTTTCTAAAAAATCTCATTCAAGGAGAAAGGGAGCAAGGGAAAATGGTACGAGAGATTTAATGGTGCTGTCCAGTAAGAGGATGAAATATTGTATAAATAATTTACATCCATATAAATGATATATCATTATTCATTCAAGATAAACAAAAATCTTCGCAGTTTGAAAAAAAATTAATTAAAAAGATTTGCAGCATGAATATATGAATCAGTTTAAACCGTTTTAGTTGGAAGACAAATGTGCACAGATAAATTTGTTATACTTTTCCTAAAAAATAATTTTGAAAAACGAAATAGCTTCCAATCATTCATAAGCACTGTCTAGAAATAAAAATAAAATGTAACATCGAAGAGAGAACATAGCTGTTCTATGTAAAATAAAGCATTTGAAAATTGTCTATATCCAACCAAATACACTGTAATCTACCTTCTTTGTGTCAAAATTATTGAAGAAAATGAGAATTCAATATTACGGGTTCAAATCCAAGTGAGATGAATTGCTGGTATCTCCCCACAAAGATTCCAAAAATCATGAAAAACAATGATTTTGGGAGCCTTTGAGGAAGAGGTAGTAGCATTTCTCTCATATATTTCATCCTCCAATGCAATGGATCTCAATAGCTAAAATCTTTTAATGAGATTAGCTGGCTCTTCTGTGATATGTTATTTGGCTAGAGGAATATATATAGGCAAGAGTTGCAATGTATCTGAACTAAATGTTCAGTTAGCTGTACCCCACTTATCTATAAGTGGTCTTGGCATGGATACCGACTTTCTTCATTCTCTACATAAAGTAGAAGACAAGTTTATCTACAAAAATTCTCTCAAAGATTTGATCACAAAAGTGTCTGCATATCGAATCTCAAGTCCAATTCGATGAACAGTTCTCTGATGTAAGCGAACAGGAGATTTCTTTGAAAGTAAGAAATCTACAATAGAATGTCAGAAAAGATAAGGTTTTCTATCTTAGGGTTGTCCGAAAAGGAACCCATCGTGAGAAAAAAACCATTGGTTTGATTAAGTGGTTTAATTATACAATTGGAATGAGACAATGAGAAAAACGACGCGTTCCTATTTTCTCAGTTGAAAATGTCGACCAAACAATTCTTCGTCAGAATTTATTCCGATACGGTGGACAAATCTGATTTTCTCTCTCGTATTTCACTACTATGAAAGAAATAAACTAATATTTTATAATATTCCTTGACAATGACGTTTGCTTGTTCAACTCCATGTTCTACGTGTCACCAATATTTTTGCTTAGAAGCTAGGTTACTCCTGCAGTGTAGTACGCATAAAGTTGAATTCAATGTTTTTTTGAAGTATTTTTTAGTTTTTATGAAATCCAAAATATAATAGTATCATCAAAAAGTGGGACAAAAAAAATTACACGATGGATCAAGCTTAAATATTAACAAATTAAAGTGTCAAGTTTGAGTAAAAAAACAAAAATTTCAAGTAGCTAAAACATGTCTATCATGAAGATGGTCTGTATCATTAGGATTGTCACAAACATTACTAAAGTTTAAATTATTGTCAATTCATTCCTACCTAGTAAGCATACCATCTTCCACAAGATAGCTTTTAAAGATTGTTGAGTATGTACTAGAGAAATAGTTAGCTTGAAGTAGAGAAAATTACTAAAATTAGGTCAACAAGAAGCACAACGTCCATGAGAGGAGTTATGCCACCAAAAACTTCCTTGCTTATGAAAGGGGGTTGAGGATGGTTGTAAAGGTTGGGAAAGCTAGGAATAGAATTATCTCTATTTCTGGAGTACTGAGGATCATATTGGTTTGATTAAGTGATTTAATTATACAATTGTTACTAAGGATCATAAGAGTTAGAAAAATTGTTTAGTAGACTATCTACAACCCCATTAATATCCTCAAGCAAGAGAAGAGGAAAGAGGCATACCACTTGCAACAATGCTAGGGGAATTGCCCCAATTTCCCATTAATTGATGCAAAGGGGTAATCTCAAGTGAATCTTTGCTAGCTTGTGCTTGAATATGGAGATGCACATTAGATAAAATCATAAAATATTGGTTTGATTAAGTGAGTTAATTATACAATTGTTACTAAGGATCATAAGAGTTAGAAAAATTGTTTAGTAGACTATATACAACCCCATTAATATCCTCAAGCAAGAGAAGAGGAAAGAGGCATAACACTTGAAACAATTCTAGGGGAACTACCCCAAATGCTCATGAATTGATGCAAAGGGGTAACCTCAAGTGAATCTTTGCTAGCTTGTGCTTGAATATGGAGATGCAAATTAGATAAAATCATAAAATATTTATAGAGAGATAAATGAACACCAATACAAAATCTTACAAGAAAAAATCTATCTATCTTGATTTTAATGAGAATATGTATCCTCTAAGCATACCAAATCTAAGTATACTTAAAAGGGAAATGCGACTAATTCTCTAACAAGACCATATGCCATAAAATGGTAGCAAGCCTAAAAGGCCTAAGAAATCACAAATCCAATTCCAATCTTCTTAACATTTGTTTTGCAACTATAAGAGATTCTTGAGTATTTTCAATTGTGAAAAAAATGGATATTATGGCTACTAAATAATAAATGAACAAGATGATAGCCAAGTGAGAGACTTTGATAAAGAATGGAGTAGGAAAATCGAGTCAATTTAGCTTGAGGAATGTCTGACTAGATGCCTTGAAATCTATAATGCTGAATTAACATAAAGAATTAAAGTTGCTTGTGCTAATTTAGCTAGTCCTCCATAAGAAGATGAAAAGAAACTCAAAATTATAATTAGTAGGATTTATAATTACAAAACAGTGTATCAAGGTACCATTTCTAATCCTTTCACCATTCAAATGAAAGTATTTAGAATTATGTTAAAATCACATTAGTGTAGTTTAATATTTTGAATAGGAATTTGATTTAGATAAGTATATCTTTTTCCTTAAGTTGATAATAATCATAAGCAACACTTAAATAATTTATATTTTCTTTTAGTTTCTTAATAATCTTATGCAATATTATGCAAAAAGACCATGACTATTAGGATTTGAAATAATACACAAAAGTTTCTAGTAATGATAAGATGAATATTAGTATTGTTTCCCTTAATTTTTAAATAGGTAATATTTATTTTACACTTTATTTGTTCTAAAAGTAAATCATTATCCTACTTTTATTGCTGAAAATTATCGAAGAATGGGACTTAAAGTGAAGTATTGTGTACTGATATTTGCTAATGACTATTTTTCAAAACCTAAAAAATGATTCTTTGACCATTTCTCTATCTCTTCAGATTATAAAATCATTCATTCCAAGCTATCATCTCAATGGCATATCTACTATTCTAATAAGGAGGATGAAATTGTTGATATAAAACCTATTTTGGTAATTATTCATAAAATAAGGATACATTTCAATTTCTCATTCTTCCCATTCACGAACTGCTTTACATAACCTATGTTAGAATAATTCATTCCTTATACGCAAAAGTACCCTCTCTTGGATTTCTTTGCATAAAAATATTTTATCGAAGAAAAGGAATGAAAAAATAGGAATTTCTACATCTCTTATATCAGTTCTTTATGGGAAAGAAGAGGAAATGGATTTGTGGGAAATTGACTTTGATGATTTTCCTAATAATTTAATTCTACAATTTTTTAAAGTTTAAGTTTCCTGATGTAGTAATTCATTTTTCACCTCTTTATAAAAAGTCAACGTCTTTTTAATAATTTTTCATCTATGGACAAAATTAAATTTTCAAACCATTAGAAAATATTTCTTCAAATTGGAAGAGGTAATATTTAAGATGGAAATATCGATCTCAAAAGTCACTATGTCCAATATTTTTTCAAATATAAATAGTTAAAATATATTCATGATCAAGGATAATAAAATCTTGAAGCATTGGTATTTCCTAGAATCTCTATGATCTAGGGCATCCATATTTCATTGTGAATCCAATGTTTTTTGTTAAGGATCAAAAATGTTTTGAGGGGACCTGAAACCCCTTATAACAAGTTTTGAAGGGACTTGAAACCCTTTAGACTTAGTGGGAATCCAAAACTCAAAAGAAGAATGCTAACAATAGATAAAAAAAAGACTAATAGGAGACAACCAACAACCAAACAATAGCAAAAAGTCATCAAAGATCTGGCTGAAACACCCACAAGGCCTAAGCAATCAAACAAGAGAGACTAGATAGACAGACATGAGCATAGGGTTTTAATAGGCTTCCTTAACGTTAAACATGGGTTTTAATAAGGCTCCCATAGCCTCCACCTCCACTAAAATATAGATGAAGCATGCAAAACAAATTGGAAAACTAGGTTTTAACAAGGCTCCCAACACCTGCACTTGGTGCTGAAACACAAGCCCATCGAACACCAAAACCTCAAACTCCACCAAATTCCCCACCTCTATAGTAGAAGAAGGATAGAGTAAAAAAGAAAAGATGTCAATAGAGCCAGTGCAACCAACCACCAAAATAAGAGGAGTAAAAGCCCCTTTAAAGTAGCTTCCAAATTCACCCACCAAACCAAGATCCACCTAAATAAGAACAACCAATAGGGAAGAAGAAAAGAAAGAAAGAAGATCCCTGGCCAACCCCACACAAAGGTTCTCCACCTCAATAGGAGTATTACAGAGGAGGGCCAAAGAAAAAGTATCATGGGCTTGCCAAAGAAAATAGAGACTAGGAAACCACAAAGGTCCAACAAACTACACAAGAATAGGCATCACCAGAAATTTATTTCCTAATGTTTCTAGTTTTTTCAAATTTGCTTTAAAATATAAAAAATTGCTTTATCTATTATTCTATTAGATAATAGTACTCTAGAGGCTTATTAAGGTAATTTTAGCATTTCAAATGTTAAAGCATTAACCTTTAAGAAGCAATAATTAAAATAGGCTGACCAAATTTCCTAAAGTTTGTATTTTGATTTGCATTTTCATGAATAGTATTCTATAGTCATTTCAGTATTATATAATAGTAACTAGTTATGTCCCATTTCTTTTGACAATGCAATGTGTGTTAAAGCCACTTGATTTTTTATTATAATAATGTAAAATATACATAAAATTATAAATATCAAATATATAAAAAGATCAAATATATAACTTTAACCGACTCATTTATATAATGATAAAATAATTAATTCTTATAAAATATTATATAATAAATAAAATTATTAGATAATAATATAGTAACTAATAAGTAATATTGAAATATAATTTATATATATTAATAATAAATAATAGAATAATTAATATGAATAATAATAGAGGTTACTATAAAAAAAAATTATAAGATAAAGCGCGAGCACATAAGTATTATATTAATAAAAAAAAACATATGTAGAGAGATGATGGAAATTGGAAATATGAAAAAAACACAGAGAGCCTAGCTCTATCTGTGAGACAATAGAGATGTAGAACTTACAAACTCGAGACCCACAAAAGAGGAGAGCATAGCACTTACAAACTCGAGACTCACAAAATCACCCTACTGAGACAAAATCGATGAAGATAGACAGCGAGGCTCAATCTGCACCAAGTTTCTTACTTGGCGAAACTAAATTTGACCAAAAAGAGTAAAAGAAGAGAGTATCCCTCAATCTACATATACATCCAAGCAAAATTAAAGAGCATAAAACGTGAGAGCAAAATTTGAGAACATCGCAAAAGTAGAAACATCATCGGGGTGCAGCATGTCATCAAATTAGGGGTTGTTTTCCCCCAACCTTCAGCATCCATTGAAGCCCTCTGAGCCTGAGACCTGCCAATCTAAGCCTGAGATTCTTCCCCTCGAAGACCCACATTAGAATCTTCTGCCCCACTTCCAAGATAGTCTTTGGAATGGACTTCCTTGTGTGCGTGGGAGTTGCCTAGGCTAAGCCCAACATCTCATAGTACCTGTGATTCACATACTCTAAAACCAACAAGCAGATCCTTCAGACCCCTACTCGAGTAGTCATTTGAGTGGATAATAGTCAGTTTAGTAGCCAAAGGCGGTTATTATATGTATTATTATTATTATATAGACTAATTATTTCATGTATTATTATACATGATATTAGTTATCATAATGATTATTATATTTCATTAATTAAAAATAATATTTGTATAGCTATTATTATATATTAATTAATTTTAATTTAATTATTAAAAATTATTGTACATGGAACTTTAATTCTAATTTAACATACTTTGTTTTTTACAAAACCTTTACTATACATATCTAGTTTTTGTTACATGTAGAAATCATTATATTGTTAAAATGTTGTTTAACTAAGCATTATGTTATAGATTTTACTGATGAACTAGATGCACTGCATCTTTTGTTTACTTACCTTTAAGGAAAACCACTTTATGTTTTAACATTTAAATATAGATGCTTCAAGGCTAAACTTTCCTTAATACTATTTGTCAAAAGATTTACTATATTATTGCTACAATTTTTAAATTTTTTTTATTGGTAATCACTTTTGACTAGAGCTTTGAACTAGTGGGGCCACAAGAAGGGCCCCATCCCCAAGGTCAATTCAAGGCATTAATAGCTCTTTGTTTCTTGTCTTTCTCCTCTTCAATCTACCTCTTCTCCTTGGATTCCTTCGGTTTTCCTCCTCCTCTCCTTGTTTCTTCTCTACCCCAATCTCCCTATCCTCCTCTTCTACTTGATCTCCTCTGGCCTTTTCTTTCTCCCTTATCTCACTGATCTCCTCTAGCATTCCCTTTCTCCATCTCCTTGTTCTTTTCCTCTCCTAACCACCTTCAAATGTGAGGCCTTAGCATCTCTTGATCACTGTTTTCTTCGAAGTAGTTGATGTGGTGCTCACTTCAGCTGGTATTTCCTCTCTCTATTCATGTCTCATTCCTTCTTGCCTACCTTTGTCATTCTCCTTACTCCTCTCCTCTGTCTCCTTTCCTTCTTCTTCCTCTGTCACCCTCCTTCCTCCTCCCCTCTATCACATTTCCTTCCTCCTTCTCCTTTGTCTATCCTTCATCTTCAAGTCAACACACACCTTGACTATTGTTGTCTGAAAAGTCCTCGAAAAAAGTATTGGTTTTATTAGGTGATGAAATTATTTAGATGTAACAGTTTCTGGAGTGAAACAATGAGAAAAAAGATTCATTCCTATTTTCTCTTTTAAAAAATAATATTTTATAATATTATTTGTGAGGAGTTATTCCGATACAGTGGACCAAACTGATTTTCCCTCTGGTATTCCATTACAATCAAAGAACCAAAATAATATTTTATAATATTCCTTGAAAATGAAGTGTGCAAATCCACCTCAATCTTCTACGTGTCTCCAATATATCTGGTTAGAATCGTAAGTTACTCCTGTAAATAAATGTTTCTTTAGTAAGTATTGTTTAGTTTTTATGAAATCTAAAATATAATAGTATAATATTCATCGAAAGAGGGATGGAAAAAATTACATTAAAAAATTACAATGGATCAAGTTTAAACATTAACAATTTAAAGGGTCAAGATTGAGTAGAAGAACATAAAATATAAGTAGTTAAAACATGTCTACCATGAGGATGGTCATTATCATTAGGATTATCATATACATTACTAAAAACAAAATTTTCATCAATTCATTCTTATCTAGTAAACATACCATCCTCTTCAAGGTATCTTTTAAAGGTTGTTGAGAATGTACTAGAGAAATAATTAGCTTCAAGTAAAGAAACATATTAAAATTAGACCAAATAGAAGCACAAAACCATGTCTATCCTATAAGCAAACCAAATCTAAATATATTTCAAAGGGAAACATGACCAATTCTCTATCAAAAGCATATGCCATGAATGGTAGAAAGCTTAAAAGGCCTAAATAATCACAAATCTAATTACAATCTTATTAAAATTTGTTGTATAGCTATAAGAGATTCTTGAGTGTCTTCAATTGTGAAAAGAATGGATATTGTGGCTACTAAATTTTAAATGAACAAGATGAGATCCAAGTGGGAGACTTTGATAAAGAATGCAGTAGAAAAATCAAGGAAATTTAGCTTTAGGAACGACTGACTAGATGCCTTTAAATCTGTGATGCTAAATTAACATAAAGAACTAAAGTTGCTTATGGTAATTTAGATAGTCCTCATAAGAAAAATGAAAAAAAAAGACATAAATATAATCAGTGGGGTTGATAGTTGCAAAATAGTATAGCAAGGTAACATTTTCTAGTCGTTTCACCCTTCAAATGATAAAGTATTTAGAATTATGTTAAAATCATATTTATGTAGGCATTCAACTTAACTAAGCATATCTTTTACCTTAAGTTGATAATAATCATGAACACCACTTAAATAATTTATATTTTCTTTTATTTTGTCAATAATCTTATGCAATATTATGCAAAAAGTGTGTGACTATTATGATTTGAAATAATGCAAAAAAGTTTCTAGGAATGGTAAGATGAATATTAGTATTGTTTTTAGTAACTTTTTAAATAGCCAATATTTGTTTTACACTTTATTTATTCTAAAAGTAAATCATTATCCTATTTTTATTGGTGAAAATTTTAAAAGAATTGGACTTAAAGTGAAAGATTGTTTAGTGATCTTTGCTAATGACCATTTCTAAAAAAGCTTAAAAAATTTATTATGGGACAATTTCTCTATCTCTTTAGCTTAAAGAAGATCATTCATTTCAAGCTATTATCTCAATGGAATATCCACTATTCTAATAAGGAGAATGAACTTGTTGATATGAAATCTATATTATAAATTATTGATAAAATAAGGATCTACATTTCACTTTCTTACTCTTCCCTTCACCAAATGCTGTAAATTATCAATGTTAGAATAATTCTTTCCTTCCAAGGGAAATTACCCCCTCTTAGATTTCCTTGCATAAAAAATATTTTAACAAATATAAGGCATCAAAAATAAATAATTTCTAGATGATTTTCTTAATAAAATTCTATAATTTTTTAAAGGTTAAGCTTCCTTATGTAGTAATTCATCTTTCACTTATTTATGAAAAGTCAACCTATTTTTAATAATTTTTCATCTATGGATATAATGAAAGTTTAGAACCTTTAGAAAACCCTTCTCCAAATTAGAATAGGTAATCTTTAGGATGGAAATCTCGATCTCAGAAGTCACCATGTCTAATATTTTAGTTAAAGTATATTCATGATCAAGGATAATGAATTCTTGAAGCATTGGTCCTTCCTAAAACCTCTATGATCTTGGGGATCCATAATTTATTGTGAGTCCAATGTTGATAGATCTAGAACTAGGTGGATTCCTCTACTCCTCATTTTTTATGAATTTCAAATTTGATAAAACTCTTAGAAGTAATGTGAGTTTATTAGAATGATTTTTTATATAAAATATAGTGATGGAATCCTTATTAAATTATCTATAGGTTCAAATAGAAATGAAGACGAATACAATGTATTTATAGATCTTAAATAATTTATAGAAGGTAATTTCAATAATATTAAAATAAAATAATATGAATGCATGATAATTATAATTTTGTTAATAACTAATATATTTAATATTAGATTTACGCTCACCTTTCTATAATATAATCATTATTTTATTTGAATAACATTCTATCTTATTTAATTTTTTTTGTTATGTTTAATTTCTTCATAATTTTATCTAAATTAGATAACCTTTTATTATAATTCATTACGCAAAAAAAAAATTATTCACATCTAGGAGCACTCTCCATATCTATAAGAATCTTTGTTCAACCTAACAAAGACTAGAATATCTTATTGTGTCCCAATTAAAATGCTTCTTAGTGTTCATTTCATTGGTTTCTATAAATATTATTTAAGCAACATTTGTTACATCTCAGTAGAGTCAAATAGAACTTTGGTATTCTCTCTTATAAAATTTGTCATATCAAATAGGTCATCCATTATTTGGGATCAACCAATAGAAAGAGGTATTCTTTTCAGTAATGGAAAGAAGTTGAGAAATATGGAGATGGAATGACCAACTTTAGTCTCTTTTATCACCATAGATGTTGACATTAAACAAAAAGGGAAGCTAAGGAATTCCAACTATTTTTCAATACTTTGTTTTTTTTAACAATTCAATGCTTAATGTTGCTCAATAAATCTTTACAAGGGGGATATCGTTGCCTAATCACTTCTTTCTTTGCAAGGGAGAGGTTGAGGATATTGCTCATTTTTTATTACATTGATCTTTTAGCTAGGAGACTTGGACCCACTTCTTTAACATATGTGGTATTAGTTGGTGCTTCCCCTTTAGTCTGCTAGAATATTGGCTGCAATGGTTGAGCCCCTTAGAAAATCAAGCTCTTAAGTTTCTTTGGAACTTTATGCTCCCTTGTGTGGCCTAGGGCATTTGGAAGGAAACAAATAATCCCATATTTAGAGACATAGATTCTCCGGCTGTTTTGGTTTCTCATCGTACTCAATCCTCTATTAAGGAAAATTTCATTGTGTCTTGCCCCTCGTGACAGTATGATCCAGCTATTAGCTCTTCAAAAATGGACTGGGAGATTATCAACAGATGGCACATTGACTGGGATATTTCTAGACCTACTATTAAAATGAAACACACAAGACCCAAAATTGCTTGGATTTCTCCCCCTAGGAGGTGAATCAAGATTAATGTTGATGGGGCGACCAAAGGTAATCCTGGGCTAACAGGCTATGTGGGAGTTGTGCATGATTAAAATGGTAGGCTTGTCTTGGTAGTGGTACTCCCACTGGGCACACAGACAAACCATTTTATCGAGGCAAATGCAACCTAAATTGGGATTAAAATGGCTAGCCATAGAGGATTTTATAAGGTATGGTTGGAGAGTGATTCATTAAATATAATAAATTGTTTGAATAAAAAGTCTCTTCCTAGTTGGAGGATTAGCCATTTAATGCAGGAATGCTTTGAAATGATGAACAAATTTGAGGCTATTAAAATCTCAAATGTTTTGAGGGAGGGTAACACGCCTACTGACCAAGTGGCTAGTCTCAGTGTGGTTAGAGATGATGAAAAGTGGTGGCAGGAAGGGGATTCCTTCCCATTCTAGTTGTGTGATTTGGTGAGGAAGGATACCAAAAATCTCTCTTAGCTTGAACATTGATGATGACAGATCACATGTGTAGGAATTTTTATAGAAAGAAGTGAAGGCAAGTTTCCAGATTGTTCATGTGGATCTGTTTGGTTTGCGTCGGCCTGAAGTCTCGTTTTGGTGTCA
The DNA here is from genome assembly GCF_030272615.1 of Cryptomeria japonica. NCBI lineage: Eukaryota > Viridiplantae > Streptophyta > Pinopsida > Cupressales > Cupressaceae > Cryptomeria > Cryptomeria japonica. The sequence continues at coordinate 262,862,713 of NC_081409.1, read as the reverse complement.
TCTAAAAGAATTACATAAGCAATATCGTAATGGGGGGAGAAAAATGAGGAGGTCTGTAGGGAAATCATAGATGGGGGTATGGAGCCCTTTTTTACAAAACTTCATGGACAAAACCCTTATCTCACAAATCTATTTATGAGAAATTGGGATAATGGGGTGCTACATGTGTATGGGGCAGAGTTTAGAATTGACAAATCCTCTATTGATGAAATTTTTGGGCTCAATATGGAGGGCAATAAATTTTATGAGGGAAAGGAATATTTTAGAAGAAGCCCTCTCAGTTTTATATGAAAAATAGAGTGAAAGAAGAAGAGTTAAGAAGAACCTGGATGACAACTATAATAGGCTAGACTTTCAGAGTCTTTGGACAGACATGGAAAAATTCATAATGAGGTATGTAACCCTTGATGGCAACTTAGCTAGCATCTTTTCTTACCATTTCACTATTCTGAATGATTTTAGGCATGACAAAAGAATTTCCATTCTGTTTTACTTTCTATCTTCATTGGAGCTATCTATTACGAAGCATTCTAAGAATGAGGGTTTAATCTTCCTTATCATGGAGTAGGCGAAATCCCATGAGGTTAAACCCTCTCCTGCTCTAAAAAGCCCTAAGTCTTTATCCAGCTAGGAGCTGCATGAGGTTTTAGATGTGGAGTTTGATGATGCAAAGGTTGGAAGGGCTATGGATTGGAATGATGTCTAGGTGTCAGATAACTCTTATTATAAGCCCTTGGAGGATGAGGGTCCCTTGAAGAAGACCACTCCTTAGACCTATAGTAGTATAAAAAGCCCTCCTACATGAGATGCTAAAAAGAAACCCCTATTTCATAGACCCACACCTTGGGCTCGCAAAGTCTGAAAAATAGAAGAATGGAAAAAAGGTAGAGATTATGAACAAGTAGGATAATAAAAAAAAAAATTGACATCCCCCTCAATGTGGACCCCAATGAGATCAAAGAGGACTAAATGGATGTTGATAAGCTCTTGAGGAAGTCGTTGATGTATCAGGAGAAGTTCTTCTAATACGTTTGTGGGGAAATTAATATTCTAAAAGAGGGGATTAAGGATCTCATTCCCACTTTCACTAAGATTCTAGCTCCAGATAAGACTAATGAACTACTAAAGTTATCCTAGCAAATTATGAAAGATATTAAGGTTATGAAGACTAAACACGAAGCTAAAATTGAGAGGTAGCTGAAACAAATATAGAAACTGAAAAGTAAACTAAAGGGTTTGGTGGAGGTTAGCAAGGAAACCATGCATAGTAGTGTTGATGGTTTCAAAAGAGTCAATGAGGAAATCGCCATGGAGAAGGAGCAGATGACCAGACCTGAGAGATCCCCAGATATTAGCTTCGCTAAAATAAACCAAGAGGTGCAAGCATCCACGAGACCGTCTACCAAGACAAGAAGCAAACATCAGGTTACTAGTAGTTTGAGGTTCATTATGGAGGAAGTCCAAGAGATTAATAATAAAGTGATCCAGAAGAATGTTGAGATCATGAAAGCTCTTTCTTAGTTTGTTTTTTTTTGCTTGTGCATCTTGTTTAGGTCTATTTTTTGTGGTTTTCTATTTTGGCGTGATTCCCCTGTTTCTATAGCTGGTTAGCAACTGGTTAGACTCTAGTTACTGTGTTTAATTTTTTTGTTGGATTTGGGTTTCGGGTCCCTGTAAAACCCATTTATCATAATAAAAAAAAATATCTTGATAAAATGGCTCCAAGGGCTCTTTTTTATTTTTCCTTATTAAATATTTCAAACTCCACACTCCAATCCACTAGTTCTTATCCTACCGTCAACTTGGTGGTTGCAAAAATATGTGATCTCCTTTTGATCTGTATAAATAGCCATTACTTCTTGACTCACATTGATGCATTTCAAACAACTGGATGCTTTTGGTGGTGGGAAATTTGTGTTGTTTTTTTAAATAACCTAATGATCGAGAGGCTATTTTAGATGTTGGGGACTGGGAATGGGATTCACATGGTTATATTTATTGATTCTATTTTTTTCAGAATAGATTTGCATAAAGACTTCATTTATCAAAATGATGAGGATGATGTTGTTTCTAAATTTGTAAGGGAAATCAAATGAAAAATAAGGATAAGATTGAAGACTTACAATTAACTAGATTGATTATGGAGTCAATTCAGTTGAAATTGCAAAATTATTATTTTGAATGTTTAGAATGATAATAATGAAATATTTAATTTATTAAATAGATAAATGAATTTTTTTTTCAATGTTGAAGTTAGCTAGTTAGAGAAGAAGAAGTTTCTAGTTTAAAATGGATTTAGTTATAAAAAATGGATAATTAGATTTGATAAAATAAATAAAAAATACAAGTTCAATAGATAAATTGAAAAATAAAATAGTTAGTAAATAATAAAATAAATGATAATAAATAATAATCATTGATTGATTAATAAATAATAAATAATGTGATTAATAATTAATCTTTCAATAATTAGGATTCAATAATTCTTGAATAATTTTAGTTTCTAGACATTTATTTCAAAAGAAAAATCCCTATTCTTGTTATCTATATAATGTGTTAATGAAAAATGCAAAGTATATATGATCATCTATACATTTCTTTTAGTCCTTCATATGTATCCCTATCCTTTTATCTATCTTACACTATATTACTATTCGTGTTTCTTATATATGGATTTTATCACATTTGTTTGAGCCGTTTACATTTATCCCCTATGATGTTTTTATATTTATCCTTTTACTTGTTGTTGATTTGGAGATTAAATGTGTGGGCAGTTATTTGATGCTACAATTTGCTTGTGATAATTAATTGGCAATAGAAATGCAAGAGGTGGTTATGTAATTAGAGTTACTTTTTGTAAGGTGGCCAAGTTTTATATATTTTTCTTTGTAGTCAATGTTTCAATTTATGGTTGCCTCATATTTGAGTCATGATTTTAGGTGAATAATTAATGGGTAAAATTGTGCTACTTATTTATTTGTAGCCAAGTATGGTGTTAAATAATAGTATTTTAGGCCCCATAGATGAACTCATACTATTGATTTTAAGATAGATCAACACCTACCATGTAATCTACTTGATTTTTAATATGATTAGTAGTAGCAATAAAGGGATAGATGGTTGAGAGGTACCATGCATAAGAAAAACAATTTCTCAAGAAACCATTGAGCAATATGTAATGCTTTACCATTTCTAGAATCTAAAGAAAAAGTTTCAAAGGGTTTCAATCGGTGCATGTGGCAACATATTTGGTAGACCTACTAAATATAATTACTAGAATTATAGGAGTTGAGAAATACAACCCCACAGTAGCCTGAAGATCTTCTGCAAGCCGAATAACCTATTACAAGGAGAAGCAATGAAGCAAAATCTGAAGAACAAGAAAAACACAGGAAAAAATATTCTCCAAATAAGAGAGCTCTAATTCACCAGAAAAAGTATTGTGAAAAGATAATACAATGAAAAGAAAAAGTAACCTCTAATAGGTCAAGAAACCCTAAAAAGGGAAAACCCTAGGCTTGAACATAATAATTAATTAAAATAATGAATTATATGCACCTAATGTTAGCTTAAGTGTAAAAAGATAATTGGAAACTTAAAGAATTAAACAAATAATGTTTAATTAATCAAGTAAAGACCCAATTACTCTAACACCCCCCTTTAAGCTAGACTTAGGGAGAAGCTAAAACCTAGAACAACAACTAAAAGCATGAAAGATGGGTCCTAGCAACAAGGCCTGATCAGGTACCCAAATACAATGAAATCTCTATGAAACGTAGACAAAGGAGAAAACCCAGTGGGAAAAAAATCCTCTCCAAAAAGAGATAAAAGAAAATGCTAAAAGAAGAAGAAGAAGGAAGAAAGGCCTCATAAAGACCCCCCAAGGACAACTTCCTTCACCCCAAGCATCGAGCACAACTGAAGATAGTGTGGCGATGCAAAATGTTTCGTGGAGATGTCTGCAACCTGCTTAGAAGTGGGAATGTACTCCAGAATGAGAACACCATCCTGAATCAACTGACGGATGAAATGCATGTGAAGCTCAATGTGCTTCATCTACTCATGCTCTACCGGGTTGCAGGAAATATGAATAGCACTCTGATTGTCACACCAAAGAACAGTGGGACTATCAGGAGGAAAACCAAACTCAGTCATCAACTATCGAAGCCATAAGATCTCCTGACTAGCAAGCACAACAGAGTGGTACTTAGCCTCTGTAGATGATAATGCATGAGCAGTCTGCTTCTTACAAGACCATGTGATAGGACCAGAGCCAAGACAAAAAACAAAGCCGGAAGTAGACTTCCAATTAGTGACATCACCAGCCCAATCAGAGTCAGTGTAGCCAACAATGTGAGGTTCCCCTGATGTATAATGAATGCCATGAGAACTAGTGCCCTGAATGTACCTCAAAATACATTTGGCAACTTGCGAATGACTCTCATGAGGATCATGGGAGAATCAAGAGACAAGACCAACCACAAAGGAAATATCAGGACGGGTGTGAGTCAGGTACAACAAACTGCCAACCAACTGCTTGTAAAGTGTAAAATTGACTGAAGGAGTGGGACAAGATGTGGTCAAAACAACCCGTGACTGAAATGGAGTGGGAGCAGGCTTGCAATCAAGCATGCCAAAGTGCTGAAGCATGTCAAGAGCATACTTCTGCTGGTAGAGAGAGATCCCATCAGAAGACTAAATCACCTGAAGACCAAGGAAATAGTGCAATAGACCGAGATTTGTCATCTCAAACTGATCCATCAAGGCACGCTGAATATGCTGAATCATAGAGGATGAGCTACCCGTGATGAGAAGATCATCAACATATAGCACAAGAATCAAGATGTCACCGTCAAGAAGCTGAATGTAGACTATGTGATCAGAATGACTACGGGAAAACCCAATGGAGAGCAAGAAAGAGTTCATATTCTCATACCAAGCCCGAGGGGCCTGTTTGAGACCATACAATGAATGCCGAAGTCTGTAAACCAAAGAACTATCCTGCACAAATCCCTGAGGTTGTTCCATGTAGATTTGCTCCTATAGATCCCCGTGCAAGAAGGCACTCTTCACATTCATCTGAAAAATAGGCCAATGTCGAGAAGCTGCAAGAGATAGTACAAAGCAAATGGAATTCATCTTGGCAACAGGGGCAAATGTCTCGGAGTAATCAATACCCTCAACCTATGAAAAACCCTTTGCAACAAGACGTGCTTTGTACTTATCATTGGAACCATCAGCAGCATATTTAGTGCAATACAACCAGTGACACCTATCCATCTTTCTGCCCTTAGGAAGAGGATAGAGATCCCATGTATGATTCCTCATCAAAGAAGAATACTCCTCCATAGCACAATCCCACTCAGGATGACCTGTCGCCTCTGAAAACTTTTGAGGATCATCTAAAGTAGCATGACTCAAAAGACTAGAACCCACTGTATGAGAACGAGTGCGACGAGTATGTGAAGGATCACCAGCCAAAGGACCTGTCGCTACAATAGTAAGGCAAGCCCACTTGGGCATCTGAGGTGGAGCAGGTGGAGGTGGGGATGGTGGGGGTGGGGATGGTGGATCATCAGCACCATCATCAGAATCATCCTCAAAAAGATCCTGAAGTGGTGTAGTGGCTGGAGTAAGCAGAGGAGTAGACACTGGAGTCGGGGTATCCACTGTGGGAAGACGCTCATCAAACTGAACATCCCGTGGAAATAGGACCTCTTTGGAATCAGGATCAAACAACCTGTATGCCTTAACATTCTCACAGTAGCCAACAAAAATGAGTGGTCGGCTCTTCTGCTCCATGGCTTTCCTCTGAGCATCAGGAATAAAGGCCCATGCCTCATTGCCAAATACTCGAAAAAAGGAAACATCAGGCTTGTCATGAGACCAAGCCTCCTCAGGAGTCATATGTCAAATAGCCTTGTGAGGCATCCGATTCTTAATATAGTTGGCACAATTGATTGCCTTAGCCCAAAAAGACGAATCCATGGACCTAGACTGAATCATACAATTCGCCATCTCCTATAAAGTTTTGTTCTTGTGTTCAGCGACACCATTCTGCTAAGGGGTGTAGGGAACAGTAAACAGATGCTGCAAACCATGCTCAATGCAAAAATCTCTGAATGCCTGATTCACATACTCCCCCTCATTATCTATACGTATCTGCTGAATAGAACAACCAGACTGCTTCTTGACAAATGTCTTGAAGATTTGAAATGAATCAAAGACATCAGACTTGTACTTAAGAAAGTACACCCATGTGCGTCTAGAGAAGTCATCAATAAATGTGAGTACATACTTGGCCCCTAAAAAAGGAGTGGGAAATGACATGAGGTCACTATGAATCAACTCCAAGGGTGCCAAAGCACGAGAGGCTCTCCCCTTCAGAAAGGGATCTCTATGATGCTTGCCAAGAATACAACCATGACAAACACCATCAGTGCAGGAAATCTTTGGGAGCCCAAGAACAAGTGACTGTGTACTCATCTGCTGAAGATATTTGTAATTGACATGGCCCAATCACTCATGCCAAAGCTTACTCACTAAATCTGCATGTGCTATGAGAGATGAACCTGTACCTGAAGAGGGCTCAAATTCATCAAATCTATAGAGACGAGATGCAGAATCCACACTACTAGAAGCCACAACCAAATTAGGGTCATGGAGGTCTCGAATAACCACATCATGTGGTGAGAACTCAACTGTCTTACTAGAGCCAAAGTGGCAAATATGATAAATGGATAGGAGGTTCGTCGAGATGTCAAGGACAACCAGAACATCTTGTAGAGTACCCCCATCCAAAGAGACAGAACCTAAACCCAAGACGGAAAGCTGAACTGAGTCACCCACTACAATCTGTGAAATACCACAAGAGGCAAGAGAAGTAACCAACTACTGAGTGTGTGTCATATGGTGAGAAGCACCAAAATCTAGAATCCAAGTGAACCCAAAGGTTGAAGCTCTTGCAGTGAGAGCATGACCTTTCCCTATGGAAAGAGAAGACGCCTGAGGTGAGGAAATGTGATGCTGCTGCATGGCTTCCTCTAAAGCCTCTAATCGTTTCCAACACTTGGAAACTGGATGTCCATCCTTTCTACAAAAACTGCAAGTGTCTAATGATTTCTTCTTAGTCTTGGAGGAAGACTCAATGGACTGTGAAGATTTCCCTTGTTTGGGAGGAACTAGTTTTGAATCAAACTTAGGAGTAGGCTTGGAGGAATTCTCACTACTTGCAAAAGGCTTTTTTGGCTTCGGTTTCTACTTCTGTTTGTCCTTCTCCTTAGAGGACTAAGCAACCAATGCTTTGTTCTTGGAGCCTGAGAGCATATCCAACTGAGAAAGATGAGATTGCTCATGAGAAAAGCACTCACAAAAGACATCAAAGCTAGGCATGGTGAAATTTGTACCCAAACCATCCATGGTGGAGTAGAAAGCAGAGGCAAAAAACTAAAAGGGACCCCGAAGCTTTGAAAGAATCAAATGAATGCACTTTGTATCAGTCTTGTTCTTTCCACATCCCTGAAGAACAGATCTAGTAGTCTTGAATTTGTTAAAAAAATCCTCAATAGTGGGAAAGGTATCAAGTAACAATGAAGTCAACTCTGCCTCAATCTATAATGCCCGAATCTCATTGACCCTCCCGAAGAGAGAATCAAACTTCAACCACATATCTCAAGGAGTAAGCAACTCATCAAGGTGAAATAGAAGACTGTCAGAGACATGCAAAGCGATCAAACCCATGGCCTCATCTAGCTTGTTCCGGTACATAAGAACCTCATAAGGACGGTGAAGGTTTGGCTGAACCTCATCCAAAGTAGCCCACAACCCTCGTGACCTGAGAAGCCTTGTGATGTGGGGCTTCCAGGTGTGATAGTTGTGTGAAGTCAACAACTCAACTGAAGGATTTGCCATGAGAACAAAGAAAAAAACTCTGCACCTACACCTACTTGTTGGTTGTTTTTATTATGTGATCTTTTAGAATAGACAAAAGATGCAGAAGGGTTTGTTTGTTTTGAGAGTTTAGGTGTTCCTGATTTCTGATATAAATGATAGAAAGTGAGAATAAAACACCCCCCCACAATTGAGAAACCCAAACCCTAGTACATAGTAATGAGAAGGAAGTAGTGCATAAGCAAAAAAACTTCAAACTGATATCTCATGTACCTGATGCAAATTCTGAGAAAAAAGATCACAAATCTAAATAGAGAATGCTGAGAGCTTTCCAATGCCTATTCGTTTTTAAAAAAAGGAGTCTGTTTGCCCATTCTATGGCCCCCGAAGTGCAAAAAAGAAACCCAACTTTGACTAGTAAAAAAAATAGCCAAACAACAAATCCAAAAAAAAAAATCACCACCAAAAGGTCTGGCTCGGAATCACCTTTCCAATGCCTATTCGTTCGCCAAAATCCAACTCCGGATGCACAATCTAGGCCCAAAAAACCAACCCCCTCTCAAAAAGACTAGAGAGGAGGGGTTGGTGGTGCTCCGGGCGGAGGTGGTGCTCAGGCCGAGTGCAGGAAGTGCTGGGGTGAAGCGGAGCGGAGTGGAAGCGGAGCGGAGTGGAGCTCAGCCTGGCGGAGAAAAGCTTAGCTTGGCGGCAGTGGCTCGCCGGTGGGGCAGGAGCGATGGTCGGAGTGGCGGCCGAAGCGGAGGGAAAGTCGCCAGTGGGAGACGGAGCAGCGGTCAGCGGTGAGGACTTCACGAGTGGGCTATTGCCAGAGGGAGGTTTTGGCCGACGGTGGGGACTTCACGGGCGGGCAGCGCCGAAGGGAGGTTTCGACTGGCGGCGAGGACTTCACGGGCGGGCAGTGCCGAAGGGAAAGCAAAATCCGACGGGCGTTGTTGGAGCTAGAGCCGGAGGCCTGCGGCGCCGAGTGGGGCCGGCTTGACAGGCCGTACAGCACCAGACTGTCAGGTCCGATACCCTAAAAATTGTGTTAATAAATTTTTTTTTTTGAATGCTTTTTTTTTTATTTGTTTGATTTTTTGTTGTAAATTGTTTTTTAAAATCAAAACAATTCAGCCTGCATGTCATAAAAAGGCAATTTTTTTTTTTTGCAAATTTTTTTTCTTGATTTGCGTGCCAGGGCTGTATGGCCTGGCTTGGAGAAAAAAATCACCCAGATGCTCAGGGGTCAAAAATGGACAAATTTTATATGACTATAGGGGTTTTTGGGTCTTCTAAGCACGATGGTGAGGTCCGTTTAGGCCCAAAGTGCTCAGAAAAAAAACCTTAACCCTAAGCACACAAAAAATGCCTAAACCCCCAGATCTGCTTCAAATGCAAAATTCTCAAAAAATAGGAACAGGTAGCTGCAGATCTATGCTCTGATACCATATAGGAGTTTTGAGAAATACAACCCCACAGTAGCCTAAAGATCTTCTACAAGCCAAATAACCTGTTACAAGGAGAAGCAATGAAGCAAAATATGAAGAAAAAGAAAAACACAAGAAAAAATATTCTCCAAACAAGAGAGCTCCAATTCACTAGAAAAAGTATTGTGAAAAGATAATACAATGAAAAGAAAAAGTAACCTCTAATAGGTCAAGAAACCCTAAAAACGGAAAACCCTAGGCTTGCACATAATAATTAATTAAAATAATTAATTATATGCACCTAATGTTAGCTTAAGTGTAAAAAGATAATTGGAAACTTAAAGAATTAAACAAATAATGTTTAATTAATCAAGTAAAGACCCAATTACTCTAACAAGAATGTTTGAAATTATATATTAAAATAATTATGTTGTATTATGGTATATGTTTATTTCTTTTTTTTTTCAATTTTTTCTTTTTTTTGAACGAATAGGGGTAAAAATTTTATTGAATAGAATAAACATTTCAAAATAACAAGGCAATAGCCAACCAAAGGCCCAAAGAAAGCCACAACCACCATACAACCAAGAGAAAGAACTCAAAGTAACCCCAAATGTTACATTCAAGTATCCTCCATAGTTAAGTTCTCTAATGTCACCACATAATTTGGGGTTAATAGCTGCCAATCATCCACCTCCTACCTATCAAGATTCTTTGAGGCCCATTTACCCAAACACTCAGCCACTCTATTCCACTCATGGGGGATATGCCTGAAAGAAATGTGTTGTAAGAAGGAGAAAACCTGCAAAAACTATCTAGCAACCAAGACAAAATGCCAATTAACACCATCCAATTTATCCTCCTTCAACATATCAACCACCACCTATGAATCAGATTCACTAATTAATACTTTTCCATCCAAGGGAGGACCCTCTCTCCACAAATTAAAGAATTGAAAGATCCTCTATAATATTATTATTATGATAACCCTTATCAGAGGAGAAAAAGAAAGAAACCATGTCATCACTGCCTCTACCAATTCCCTCGATACTTGCATGTCCTAGGTTCACTTTAGAAGATCCATTTGTATTGATCTTCAGAAAAAATCTCATGAGGAGGAAGTCAATGACCAACTCTTTGAATCTTTTGTTTGGCCTATCTACCTCTTCTACCATTAGGGGAACTCAAGCCAGTGGCAACCAAATTAAGATATCTAAAAACCACCACATCACTAGCATCTGCAATCTCAGAGATATCACATTTAGCCAAAATAGTCTCTTGAAGCTTACTAAAAATTTGAAGCCATATGTTCTTACTCTCCATTCTTGAATCCTAAAAAATCCTTTAATTCCTCTCAATATAGAGATTCTAGATAATGATGGAGGGACCCACAATCCAAGCAATTTGAATAAAAGGAGCCTTTCATGGAGGGCATCCCAAACTATTGCAAAAATCCATAAGAGAAGTTGCATTCACACAAGAGTGGCTCCATGCCTCCCACCTAAAATTCCAAACCTCTAAAGTATAAGGATACTAAAAGAAGAGGTGTGAAGTACATTCCTCACTAGTCTTACATATAACATAGAAATAATGGCCCTGAAAACCCCTTTTCATCAAACTCTCCCAAGTGAGAAACTTATTTTGGGCCACCAACCAAAGGAGGAAATCCAATTTAGGCCAAGAGAACCTGTTCCATACTTACTTGCCTGAAGGCTCCTCAATCTATCCATAGATTTATCTATCTAAATCCAAGCAACTTGAGGCCATAGTATATTTTCCTTTTGAATTTAGACCCCATGCAAGAATATCCATACTCTTGAGGGAGCAACAAGGCCTACTAGCTAAGATATTAACTAACTCTTGGAACTCTTTCATAGTGCATCTAAGAGACCATTCTTGTGGGTCATTCCAACAAGTCACCTCTAACTGACCTTTAACTTTAGTAGTCTTAAAATCCTCCACTTTTTCCCATCCAACATTAGTCAAGATATTTCTAAGAGAACAAAAATGATGGTAGTTGGAGACGATTGGGGAATGAACATCCCAAAAAACATTCTAGAAAAGGGCATCAAATCCTTTATTGAAAATCCAAAAAAGATTGACCTTGATGAGCTTGGCCCCTTTCTTGAGAGTCTCCCAAATCATGGACCCCTTACCACCCTTAATAAAATTATTCACATACAATTCACTAATTCCACCAAGATTTTTCTAATTAAGTATTTTAGCCTAGTCCTTGTATTGGTAGGTGCACCACCTCCAATACAATTTAGTAGATAAATGACAAGTGATCAAGCCAATAGACCAGAGCCCCAAACCTCCCTAAATATTTGTCCTTCACATAGCTTCCCATCTCACCAAACTCCACTTAGAAAAAGACAAGGTTACCAGACGAGAGAAATTGGTGAGAAAGATCATCAAAAATTTTAACATAACTAGTAGGGGGAATTTACATAAAACTTCTACAGATAGGCAAAGCCTGAACCATAGACTTCAAGAGATTCACCCTTTTGGAAGAGGAGAGACAACTATAATTCTAATGGATAACCCTTGTACAAAATGTATTGAGAGAAAACTCCAAGAGGAACCCCAATATAAATCAAAGGGAGAGAAATAATGTAAAATTGAAGAATGCATGCACTTCTACTCTGGATAAGCCTAGGAGTATAAAAAAAAAAGAATTGGCCTCATTAATTGTTTCCCCAAAGGTAGACATGTAATCATCTAAAGTTATTTTAAAATTGTCCGCTTCATTGATTCTGACCAAGGACATCAAATCTGTGTCATCAACAAACTGGATATGAGAATATGGGGGTATACTATTGCATGAAGTCTAGCCCTGAAGAATTCCCATTCTAGCATGAGACTTAATAAATTTGTCTGGCCCCTCAGCCATGATGATAAATAAATATGGGGAAAGGGGATCCCCTTGTCTAAGGCCCCTTGAGGCACTAAACAATCTAGAATATTCTCCATTAAGGAGAACTAACAGGAAAACATAAGTAATACAACTCATGTCTCAATTAACCCAATCCCCATTGAATCCAAAAATTAAGAGAATTTTGCAAAAAAAAGACCATTTGACTCTGACATAAGCCTTCCCAATATCTAGTTTAATGAACATGGCCTTTTCCTTAGAGGTCACCATAGAATGAATAACTTTTGTAGCAATCGCAATCCCATCCATAATTTTTCTTCCAGTGAAAAAATCCACCCTACTCTTCTGAAATCAAAGTCTTCAGGAAAGGCTTAAGCCTTTCTACAATCAACTTGGTGATAATCTTGTAAATCACATTACATAAAGTAATGGGATGAAACTGATCAAGACTATTTGCATCCTCTTTTTTGAGAATAAGATCCAAAAAAGTGGAGTTCAAGGCTTTTAACATCTGTTTATTCCTCTGAAATTCTTGAACCACCTCTAAGAGATCCCACTTAATGATCTCTCATAATTCTTGAAAGAATTCAATAGGGAACCCATCATGACTTGGGGCCTTACCCTTGTTCATATGAAAAACTACGCCTTCTAATTCTTCAAGAGAGATAGGGTGAAGACGTTCCTTATTCACCTCATTAGAAACTAAAAGAGGAAATACAATCTAAAATAACATCAACACCTTGATCTGCGTCAAGAGAATCCTCAGTAAACAAAGCAAAAAGTAATAAGAAGCCTCACAAGATATTTCTTTAATAGAGCAGAGATGAACTCCAGTTGAAAAGACAAGAGACAAAATGTAGTTGTCGTTTCTCCTAGATTTAACAAAACTATGAAAGAAGGTAGTATTTGTATCACCCTCTTGGAGCCAATCAATAAGAGATTTCTTATTTTAAAAGATCTCTTCCATGAGATCACACTCCTCCAAATCCTTAACTTCTAGGGCCTCTTCCCTAATTAGCTCCCGAGTGACTTATTGGTCTCTAATCAAGTGATTGATATCATCTAATCGGTCCCGAGATGCTCTCTTGCTAAGGTGAAAGTTTCTAAACAGATGGTTATTCCACTTCTAAGTGTATATTTCACATACTATAATCTTTTAACAAAAGAGTACATGGCCCTACCATGAGTAGGTCTTCTTTCATACAACTAACTAGTCATCAAGTCTTAAAGAGAGGGATCATGAAGCCACATGAACTAGAACTTAAAGGTTGGGTTCTTTGAGGCATTGTAGGAAGTTACTAAAAATTTGATCAGCCAATGATCTGAGCCTTTCCAGTCCAAGATCTCCGAGTTGATTTTCTAACTATCAGCCAACCAATAAAATGAGAATAGAAACCTATCAAGCCTTTTAGAGATAGGATCAAATCCACATCTCGTGTTGTTCTACGTGAAGACCCCATTACTTGTTTTGACATCAATAATATTCAGGATATATATACCAGCTCAAAGGACATTAAAAGAAGGATCCACCCTAATGATCCCTCCTCTTTTTTCCTCCAAACTAAATACAACATTAGAGTCCCAAACCAAAATCTAGGGAAGAAAGGGTTCAAGAGAACATACAAATTTAATATGCTCCCAAAGCTTCAACTTGCCCACAAAATCTGTGGGAGCATTAAAATTAGTAAATAAAAAAATTTAACCTGAATCCAAGAAGGATGCAACCATAGTAATGGATGACCAACTCCAAATCCACCAGAGGGGAGTAACCTTTCTTGGATCCCAAAAACATACCATAGCACTAGAACTTCCATGGCCCTCCACACATTGACAAAAGCTGGAAGGCCAAATCCTAGTCCAACTTTATCCAATAATCCCTCTGCAGACAATTTAGTTTCTTAGATAAAGATACTATCAAGAAAATGATACTTAATTAGATCTCGAATATCCTTTTGTATAGGGATGTAGTTCATACCTCTAACATTCCAAGATAGCACAATCATTTTTGAGTCTTTTGTCTAGGGATGTTATTCATACCTCTAACATTCCAAGATAGCACAATAAGTTTTGATTCTGCGAAAAGTGAGAGTCAATGGACTTCACTAACCTTGATTGCACCAAGGATTCCCCAATTAATTTTACCTTTTCCTAGTCTTTCTTACAACCCATGTTTAAAAGCTTCAATATAGGTCCCTTTTTTAGTGTTTTATGTTGTAAGCCTTATTGATATGTGCTGACTGATCATGCTAGTAATGTACACTCGTTATGTATCCTTGTCGAGGTTCAGGGTTTTTGTATTTGTATCTACATATAATTGTTAATTTGTATTTTCTCTAGATCTTCCTAAACCCTAACAATTGGTATCAGAGCTGTGTATTTTTGTAAATTGGCAAGGACTTTCAAATTTGAGTGCGAGCAATAGAAGAAACAAAATTCAAGGTCAAAAAGTTCAACAACCAAAATATCAGTTATGGAAAATGCAGATGGAGGATTACTTGTATCAAAAGGATCTATGGCGGCCATTGGAAAGAAAGTCAAAGAAATTGACTACAATGTCAGATGAAGATTGGGATATTCTGGACATAAAGGCACTGGGAACCATTCGCTTGTGCCTTGTGTTGTCTACAATATTCAATATATCAAAAGAAATAATGACTTTATATCTAATGGTGGAACTGGCTAAATTGTATGAGAAACCCCCAACTTTGAATAAGGTATTTCTTATGAGGATCCATAGTAGATCATTTAAATGAATTTAATACAGTTACTAGCCAATTGAATTTTTTTAAAGTTCACTTTGATGAGGATGTTAGGGGTCTATTAATTTTATGTTATTTGCTAGAAAGATGGAATAGCTTGGTTACGGCTACAAGTAACTCTGTCTGTGGTTCAAATACTTTGAAATTTGATGATGTTGTTAGTGTTATCCTAAGAGAGGAAATGCGATGGAAAAGCACAAGTGAGACATCAACATCATCCGTCATTGTTTTGAATGTAGAGAATAAGGGAAGATCAAAGGAAAGGGGGAAAAGCCTTGGGCATGAGAAGTCATGATGGAAGTCAAAGAACGGATGCTCTCAATCTAGAGGAAGAAAGGATTGTCGGTACTGCAAAAAGCTAGAACATTTAAACTAAGATTGTTGGTCTAGGAAAAACAAACAAGGAGATGGAAATGAAGATGACAATAAGTAAGATAATGTTGCAAGTAATACTTCACAAGATGCCTTGATTATGTGTTTAGATAATGTTAATGATTCTTGGGTAATAGATTCAGGGCCTTGATTTCATGCCACACCCCATAAAAAATATTTTCTACATTATATTCAAGGTGATTTTGGACAAGTATATTTGAGTGATTATGAGCCCAGTCAGATTGTTAGAAAAGGCAACATAAAGATGAAGTTTCAGAATGGAAATGATTGGTTGTTGCATGAGGTAAGGCATGTTCCTAATTTAAAAAGAAATTTAATTTCTAAAGGACAACTAGGCAGTGAAGGCTTCATAGTTACCTTTATAGACAATGTCTACAAGGTCACTAAAGGTGCATTAGTAGTAGCTAAAGGTGCAAAGGTAGGAACATTGTAGTTGTGTGCTAGTAATACCTATTCTACCTTAGCTACTACAGAAAAAGTTGTTGCAGGGATAGCTACAATAGATGTTGCAATGACAAATGAAAAATTGTGGCACCATAGACTTGGGCACATGAGTGAGAAAGGGATGAAAATCCTTCACTCTAAAAATTTGTTGCCAGGATTGAAGCAGATTGATTTAGAATTCTATGAAAATTATGTCTATGGTAAATAGAAAAGAGTTAGATTCTCAAGGTTGGGAAAGATAAGAAGAGTGAGAAATTATAGTTTGTGCATTCAGATGTATGGGAACCATCTTAGGTATCATCTCTTGGTGGCTCTTGTTATTATGATATTTTTATAGATGATGCAACTAGGAAAATATGGGTATATTTCCTAAAACAGAAATCAAATGTTTTTGAAACTTATAAGAAATGAGAATCTTTGGTTGAGAATGAGATAGGAAAAATTTTGAAGTGTCTTAGATTTGATAATACAGGTGAGTATTGCAGAAAAGCATTTGAAGATTGCTCTTCTTTCAATGGAATCTAAAGGTAGAAAATAGTTCCAAGAACCCGACAAGAAAATGTTGTGTTTGAAAGAATTAATAGGACCATCATGGAGCGTACAAGGAGTATGAGATTGTATGTTGGACTAACCCTACAATTTTTGGTAGATGTTGTACATATTGTTGTTTGTTTGATAAACATAGGACCTTCAAATCCTTTGGATGGTGGAATTCCAGAGGAGGCATGGATTGGTAAAAAGGTAAATTATTCTGTTCTAAAAGCCTTTGGTTGTGAATCTTTTGTCCATGTTGATAAAGAAAATAGAAGTAAGCTTGATGATAAATCTAAAAAATTTACCTTCATTGGATATGGAATGGATGACTTTGGTTAATGAATATGGGATTTTGAAAATCAGAAAATATTTAGAAGTAGAGATGTTATATTCAATGAGAGGGTCATGTATAAAGAACAAATACATGAAAGGAAGGATGGATAGGTCAAAAAGGAATATGTGATGCTAGGTGAGATTCCTAAAAGTAAAATTCCATTCATACCTTATGGTCAACAATAATAAAATATCCCACAAATTTGTGCAAGTATTAGACGTTCTACGAGGTTAAGTTGGCCTCCTGAAATATTTTCTCCTTCTTTGTATTCTATTTTATTAACTAATTTTGGTGAACCAGAAAGATATGAAGAAGCAATGCAAGTGGATTCCAAATAGCAGTGGGTGCTAGGCATGAAATAGGAAATAGATTCTTTGATGAAGAATCACACTTGGGACTTAGTCCCATTACTTGTAGGAAAAAGAGCCTTGCCAAATAAATGGGTTTATAGGCTAAAGGAGGAGGATGGAGGACAAAAAAATATAAGGCCAAACTCTTGGATAAAGGTTATGCATAGAGAAAGGGTATATATTTTGATAAAATATTTTCTCCAGCTGTAAAAATAACTTCAATTAGAGCTCTTCTAAGTCTTGTGGCTACATAAGACTTGCATCTTGAACAACTATATGTTAAAAGAATTTTTATCCATGGGGATTTGGAGGAGGAAATAGATACATGCAGCAATCACGGGGATATGAGGTCAAAGGTAAGGAGGAGTTAGTGTGCAGGTTGAATCTAAGAGTTTATATGGCCTAAAGCAGGCACCTCGACAATAGTATTTGAAATTGATAGTTTCATTGTTGAACAAGGTTACCACAAATGTCATTCTGATCATCGTTTCTATTTTAAGAGATTGGATAATGACAATTATATTATCCTATTACTTTATGTTGATGACACGCTTGTTGCTGGGTCTAACATGCAACATATAAACGAACTTAAACAAAAATTAGAAAATTCATTTGCTATGAAGGATTTGGGTGCAACCAAGCAAATCCTTGGTATGAGGATTTCATGGGACAGGAAAAATAGAACATTAACTTTTTCCCAAAGTGATTATATAAAGAATGCATCAAAAAATATTTAACATGCAAAATGCAAAAGTAGTTGCTACACCTTTGGCTAGTAATTTCAAATGGACTAAGGAGATGTGTCTAAAGACATAGGAAGATGCACATAAATTGTTTAATATCCCATATTCATCAGCTGTTGGTAGTTTGATGTATCTGATGGTATGCACATAGCCAAATATTGCACATGCAGTGGGATTTGTGAGAAGGTATATGAGCAATCTAGGAATGGAACTTTGGAATGTTGTCAATTGGATTCTCGAGTATTTCAGAGGTACTTCTAGCAAGGCGTTATGATTCAAAGGATCAAATGCTTCTCTACGAGGATATGTTGACTCTGATCTGACAGGTGATACCAATACAAGGAGGATTACTATAGGGTATGTTTTTACTATAGGGGGAACTACACTTAATTAGATTTCTAGACTGCAAAAGGTTGTTGTACTTTCAACTACTGAAGTTGACTATGTAGCTACTACTAAAGCTAGCAAGGAGATGAATTGTTGACAATATTTTCAAGAGGAATTGGGCCAAATGTAGTAGGATAGCCCATTATATACTAATAGCCATAGTTCCATTCATCTTGCAAATAATTATGCTTTTCATTCGAGGACAAAACACATTCATCTTAGGTACCACTTCATATAGTCTATTTTGGAGGATGGCCAGTTATGGCTTAAGAAGATTGACACAAGTGACAATCCTACAGATATGTTCATGAAGGTAGTCCCAGGAGAAAAGTTGATTTCTTCCTCAGTTTTTCTAGCCATTCTTGATTGAACATCATGGAATTAAGGAACATCTGAGTCCAACGGTTTTATCCAGTGCAAGTTGAAAGTTTAGCAATGTCATCCAGGATCAGTCTCCTAGTGGGAGATTATTTGGTATGGATTCTGATGAGTCTCTAGGTGGGCTATAGTTGATATCTGGTGACTGATCAAGCTACTACTATACACTAGCCCCCGAGAGCAGGGGTTCAGAGGAAGAACCGTTGAGAAAGCAAGGGTTTGGGGGCATAGCCCCTAAGGAACTTTTATTTGTGTTTGTATCTTCATATAATTGTTAATTTTTATTTTATTTGGATCTGCCTAAACCCTAATAAGCCTAAAACATGAGAGGTCCCACTAATTTTTATTATCTCCTTAACCTCTGACATAATCTAGGTGGGGCTATCATTTCCTTCATTGTACCTTCTTCTATCTACTTCCTCTTAACATGACAAAGGAGAACCTATATCCATATGGGTGTTGGAAACAACAATAAAGGAAAACTTAGAGTGAGGGGATGGGGGTGAATCGGTTTTCACTAGATTAAATAAATTAAGCACAATCTCATATCTGATTAACTAGACCAAGAGTAAAGATAAATACAATAACAAAAACACACATCTTACCAATATTTATGATGTGGAAAAACTGGTTAAGGGAAAAACCACGGTGGGAACCTACCCACACTGACATAATACTCTGTAGTAGTATGTGTAAATATTCACTAGGGAATGCACATGCATTCAAGCACACTGCTTAAAGCTCACTATGATAACTCAATGATGAATTGATAGTACTAACCCGGTACTAAGAGGTGGGGGGGGTGAATCAGTACAAACAAAAATACAGTCCTAAACTATTCTGACGGCAGACACTTCAAATGACTGGCAAACAGTGACACTGGTTTGAAACAGAGTGCAACCAGTAAAGCTAAGAATGACTGAGACAAGCATTAACTGATTACTCACTTAGTGTTTCACTCAACTCAAGATTACACTACCATTTTACCCTTATGCATAAATAGGTAATCTATCATCAAATCATAATAAGAGCTAGTTCAACATGTTTTATTGATAGGCATAAAACATAGAACCATCATATGCTTGATAGATAATAGCAAAGCATCACAAGATAAAAGCATCACACATGAAACACATATTTTTCACGTGGAAACCCAACTGGGAAAAACCACGGTGGGGATGAATACCCACAAGCTATTTTTGAACTCTTTAGAAGTCCGCTCTGTTAGAAGCCTTGTCCAGTTAGAGACATTACAATAGGTTCTGCTAAGAACTGATCTTGTTAGAGATGACCCGGTTAAGGGATGGCTACAATACCCAGTTAAGGGTTAAACCCTGTTAAAGATTACCTTGTTAGAGTATTTCAAGAACTCAATAGCTAAAGGATTTTGAACTCAATAGGTTTGAATTACCCTGTGAAAGGATTTACAGCAAGTTGGTTAAGGCTACCCTATTAAGGGATTTTCCAACAGTTGAGGAGGTTAGAGATCAACAGGTATTACAATGATCTAGTAACAACATTCAATGCCAATGCAGGTCTGCTTAAGCTCCTCTTCACCTTATGCACTCACACTCTACAGGTATCACTTCTCTCCTTTTGGTTTGGCAAGAATCACGTATCCCTTCTCTTGGACACACACACACAACTTTTTCCAACAACCCTAGAAAGAGTCACAACATTGACCTTATAGGAAAATAGTTAGGTTGGTAGCATAAACCCTAAACCCTAAACCCTAAACCTATTAGGTTAAGGATTTCAAATGGTTCAATCCTGACCATTGAGCACACTGCATTAATCTCCACTGTTCATTTTCCATCGATTTCATGGCGGCTGATAACCCGTCACATGTTATCACTGTTTTACAGACTTCACACATTCCCGAGGTAGATAGGAACAATCTTCTTCATGCAAGATCCTTCACGCACACAAGGCTTACATGGCAACACGATCTATTCTTTGTTATCATGCTAACTCATCACACAAAGTCACCAGTTGAGCCTTACAGGCTTGAAGTACTTCAATCGAAAACCCTAAAGTTGAGACTACCAACCAGTAGTCATACAACGCTTCCATGTGTCGGTTCACCTTTGAACAAGCACACTGCATCACTTTGGCACACATGTCGGTTCACAGTGTTATACCGATTCTCTCATATTTTGGTTCTCACCTCTTCAACATATTGACATCAATGACAACATACAATGTCATTATGTCCTCATACCGGTTCACACAATGTCGACAATCTCCCCCTTTGGCATTGATGGAAATATACAAAGATATCTCTCTACTTCACATCTTCTCCCCAAATTTCTACAGATATCTTCTCCACTTCACATCTTCTCCCCCTTTGACAACAATGCGAAAGTGGAGGCACAAGCTTCCCTATTCCATTATGCTGCTCCCCCTGAGGAGTAGCATCCTTCAACACATCAATCCAAAATAAATTTGACTATGCAATACCTGATTGATGTGGAGCATATGCTTTTAGTTTACCTCCTGAAGGGGCAACACCCCTAATTCAACTCTTAAGTACATAAATGTAGTCTTTGGGAGAGGCTTGGTGAATATGTCTGCTAACTGCTCCTTACTAGAAACATGTTCCAGTGCAATCTCTTTGTTCTGAACCTTTTCCTTTAAGAAATGATACTTAAGCTCAAAGTGCTTGGTTCTAGAATGCAAAACCAGATTCTTGGAGATATTAATTGCACTAGTATTGTCACAAAATATACTTACCGGTTTAGATATAGGAACTTTGAAGCCATTTAATACATGCTTCATCCAAATTGTCTAAGTGCAGTTCATGAAAGCTGCAACATACTCTGCTTCAGCTATAGACTGAGAGATACAACTCTACTTCTTACTCATCCATGAGACTAGTCTACCACCAAGGAAGAATGCACCACTGGTTGTGCTCTTCCAGTCATCTACATTACTAGCCCAATCAGCATCTGTGAACACTTTCAAGTTGAAATCCTTGCTATATGGATACCACAATTCATAGTCAACAGTTCCCTTCAAATACCTAAGAATCCACAAGACTGCAACCAAGTGGGATTCTCTTGGACTTTTTTGGAACCTTGCAGTAATGCCAAGTACATGTGCAATATCCGGTTTCCTATGCACTACATAATGCAATTTACCAATCATTGATCGGTATTCCTTCTCATCAACCAATGCTGAGTCATCCTCTTTGGATAGTTTACAACTGGTCACCATCGGTGTACCAACCAATTTTCTATCTTCCATGTCAAAGGTCTTCAACACCTCTTTGACATACTTGGACTGAGTGATAAAGATTCCATCTCTCATCTGCTAGATTTGCAGTCCAATGAAGAACTTAATCTCCCCTATGAGTGACATCTCAAACTCTTTCTTCATCTCATCTGCAAACTCATGACTCATCTTGTCATCTCCACCAAAGACAATGTCATCAACAAATACCTCACAGATAAGGATCTAATCTCCTTCAAACTTCAAGTAGATATTGCTATCTTCACTTGTTCTTTCAAATCCAATCTTCACAAGATGGGAATGTAGACGTTCATACCATGCTCTAGGTGCTTGCTTTAGGCCATATAAGGCTTTATGTAGCCTACATACCATGTCACTATCTTCAGATAGGGAAAACCCATCTGGTTGCTCTATATACACCTCCTCTTCAAGTACACCATTTAGGAATGCAGATTGTACATCCATTCGGTATACTATGAAGTTTTTAAAAGCTGCATATGCAAGAAGCATACGAACTCCTTCCAATCTAGCTACAGGAGCAAAGGTTTCTCCATAGTCTTCTCCTTCTTCTTGGACATATCCTTTGCACACCAGTCTGGCTTTGTTTCTAATCACTGTGCCATCCTCATTCAGTTTATTTCTAAAGACCGATTTGGTACCAATGACATTTTTGTGCTCCGGTCTGGGTACCAAGGACCATGTACCATTTTTCTCTATCTGGTCAAGTTCCTCTTCCATTGCCTTGATCTAGTCTTCATCTTTATGTGCCTCTTTGAATGTTTTAGGCTCAAATTCAAAGATCATACATGAGTTTTCTCTGACTTTTCTTCTTGTAAGGATTCCTACATCCTTATCTCCTATGATCTGCTTAGGATCATGAATCAGCTTGACATACCAAGGAATGGTCTTGACAGATTCCTCTTGCTTTTCTTCTTCATCCTCATCTCCATTAGTATCCACATCTACATCTGTCGGTGTAGGAACACCATTACTGGTACTTGGTTGACTAACAACCGGTTCCCAGAAGGTTGCAACCGGTTCATTTACCGCTTGCTCACTATCAGTTTCCTTAGTTTTCTCAGAGGTTTCATCAACTCTTACATTGATGCTTTCCATAATTCTCTGAGTCCTATTGTTGAAACACTCGAGAGCTTTTCTCTTGGTGGAATATCCTAGGAATATTCCCTCATCACATTTCACATCAAATTTGCTCTGGTGTTCACTCCTCTTGATGTAACTACCAAACACTTAAAGTAGCTAACCACAAGTGTCTTACCAGTCCAATACTCATAAGGAGTTTTATCCTTACCTTTCTTGATGAGTACCCAGTTCATTGTGTAGACTACAGTGCTCACCGCTTCTCTCCAAAAGGTGTGAGCTACCTTTCCTTGAATCAACATGGTTCTAGCTACTTCAACCATAGTCTAGTTATTCCTCTCTGCTAGGCCATTCTGCTGTGGATTCTGGGGGGCAGACAGTTGCCTCTTGATGCCATGTTCTTCACAGTACTTGTTGAATTCACTGGAAGTGAATTCCCCTCCTTGATCAGTTCTCAGGCATTTGATCCTTTTACCACTTTCCTTCTCCACTAAGGCTCTATAAGATTTGAACTTTACAAAGGCTGCGGACTTGTCTTTCAAGAATGTGACCCACATCATTCTTGAGCAGTCATCAATGAGAATCATGAAGTACCTATCACCCTGCACACTTCTAGTTTTCATAGGACCACACAAATCAGTATGCACAAGATCAAGCAAATTGTTAGCAGTGAAAGATTTACCTTTAAAGGTTGAGGAAGATGTTTTCCCCAATTAACACTCTCTGCACAAGGTATTATCCAGTTTGCTTAACACCGGCAACCCTCTAACTGACTTGATCTTACTAGCCATCACAATGTTATCAAAGTTTACATGGCAAAGTCTCCTATGCCATATCTAGCTATCATCAAATTTAGCCATAAGAAATGTAGTTATATTTGCATTCAGATGAGATAAGTTACCTTTGGCTTGCATGCCTTTGGCCACCAATTCACCATTCTTTCCTTTGATTCTACAAACCCCATTCTTGAATTCCAAAGAGAGCCCACTGTCATTCAGTTGGGCAACACTTAGAAGGTTGTGTCGAGACCATCAACCTAGTACACATTATCGGCACTAGTCTTTCCATTCAGAGAAATGGACCCTCTGCCCTTGACCATGCATGGTGCATCATTGCCAAAGCGAACCACACCACCATCATACTCCTCCAAGGATAGAAACTTGCTCTGGTCACTAGTCATATGGTGAGAACAGCCACTGTCAATGATCCACTCATTGGAATTATCAAACCGGGAGACAAGAGCCTTCTTGTATGACACATCTTCTTTGACAACAACAAACACAATATCTTCATTTTCTTCATCCTCTAATTCTTCATCTATGACACCTTCATCTACTGCCACAAAATAGTTTCTCTGGTTTCCTCCTTTGAATTTCTTAAACCTTTCCAGTTTGTCCTTGTTGTCTCCATTAGGATAGATTACAATAATGTGTCCTATCCGGTTGCAAGAAAAGCATTTCAAAGGTAGCTTACCTTTGTATTTTCCAGTTCCTTTAGGAAGTTTCCTAGCAAGGAGAGCTTCAAATGCCATCAAAATCTCCTCATCATCTATTTCTCTTCTCTGTCTTGGTTCACCACTAGTGCTAGCTTATTTTCCTTTTGTAGATGGTATAGCAGAAGCTTTAAAAGCTGATTCAGTCTTTTGAACACTGCCATCGAAACTATTTAGCTCATAGGCTATCGACTTTGCTATGATGGAGTCTAGGGATACATTAGTCTTGTCTATTGATCTCAACTCTTGAATAGAAGCAACCGTTATTGCATAGACCAGCAATAGGGATCTCAGGACTTTGCTTACCATAGTGGAATCTTCTATTTTACCACTTGCACTTTTGATATCTCCAACAATAGTTTTGATTCTTATTGCATACTGTTGTATGGTCTCACCTTCAACCATTCACATATCTTCAAACTTCCCTCTAAGGCTTTCTTCCTTATCTTGTTTTACATGCTCATCATCACCATAGATATTTTCAAGAGTATCCCATACATCTTTGGGATTTACCTTATCTTGGACATCAATAAACTCAATTTCAGATAAACTACTAATTAGGGCTTCCATGACTTGCCCATTCTCCTGCATCTCTCTCTTCTGGTCATTGGTGAGAGTACCGGTAGGGGAAACATAGGCATTCTCAACATAGCTCCAGTGTTGAGCACCCATGCTTCTAATGAATATCTTCATTGTATCTTTCCATATACTGAAATTTTCTTTGTTAAACTTTGGACCTTCCCTCTTCATCATTTGATTGGGATCTTTACCTCAAGCAGTTAAGCCTATAACACAGAGGACCTGAAGGAGCTCTGATACCAAATGATAACTCAATGATGAACAAATAGTACTAACCCAGTACTGAGAGGGGGGGTGAATCGATACAGACAAAAATATAGTCCTAAACTAGTTTGATGGCAGACACTTCAAATGACTAGCAAACAGTGACACTAGTTTGAAACAGAGTGCAACTAGTAAAGCTAAGAATGACTGAGACAAGCATTAACTAGTTACTCACTTAGCTTTTCACTCAACTCAAGATTACACTACCATTTTACCCTTATACATAAACAGGTAATCTATCATCAGATCATAATAACAACTAGTTCAACATGTTTTATTCACAAGCATAAAACACAGAACCATCATATGCTTGATAGACAATAGCAAAGAATCACAAGATAAAAGCATCACACATGACACACATATTTTTCATGTGGAAACCCAACTGGGAAAAACCATGATGGGGATGAATACCCACAAGCTATTTTTGAACTCTTTAGAAGTTTGCTATGTTAGAAGCCTTGTCTGGTTAGAGACATTACAATAGGTTGTGCTAGGAACCAATACTATTAGAGATCACCCGATTAAGGGATGGCTACAATACCTGGTTAAGGGTTAAACCCTGTTAAAGGTTACCTTGTTAGAGTTTTTCAAGAACTCAATAGCTAAAGGATTTCAAACTCAACATCTTTGAATTACTCTATTAAAGGATTTACAGCAAGCCGGTTAAGGCTACCCTGTTAAGGGATTTTCCAACTGTTGAGGTGGTTAGAGATCAACAGGAATTACAATGATCTGGTAACAACACTCAATGCCAATGCAGATCCACTTAAGCTCCTCTTCACCTTCTGCACTTACACTTTGCAGGTATTACTTCTCTCCTTTTGGTCTAGTAAGAATCATGTATCCCTTCTCTTGGATACACACACACAACTTTTGCCAACAACCCTAGAAAGAGTCACAAAATTGACCTTATAGGAAAACAGTTAGGTCGGTAGCATAAACCCTAAACCCTAAACCTATTAGGTTAAGGAATTCAGACGGTTCAATCCTGATCATTGAGCACACTACATTAATCTCCATCGTTTATTTTCCACCGATTTCATGATGGCTGATAACCCATCACACGTTATCACCATTTTACAGACTTTGCACATTCCTGAGGTAGATAGGAACAATCTTCTTCATGAAAGATCCTTCATGCACACAAGGCTTACGTGGCAACATGATATGTTCTTTGCTATCATGCTAACTCATCACACAAAGTCACCGATTGAGCCACACAGGCTTGAAGCACTTCAACCGGAAACCCTAAAGTTGAGACTACCAACTGGTAGTCATACAACACTTCCATGTGTCGATTCCCATAACCATGTTCTAGTTCACCTTTGAACAAGCACACCGCTTCACTTTGGTACACATGCCGGTTCACAGTGTTATACCAGTTCTCTCATATGTCGGTTCTCACCTCTTCAGCATATTGACATCAATGACAACATACAATGTCATTATGTCCTCATACCGGTTCACATAATGCCAACACACTGCTCAAAATACAATGACCCAAAAGGAAGCTCCAACCCTCAGGGAAGGTTAATTACCCTACAATAGTATTTGGACTACAATCTGGATTACATGAACTACAAAGATAGCATCTGCTAATGTCTGATGAAAGTTTTAGTTAAGCTCATTTGTCTACCTTGCAACAATATTTTCTCACTACACCACTCTTTGATAATATAGACACAACATAGACCCCCAAAATACATGAATATAACACCTATTTATACAATTCATCAGTCTTGACTACAAGGTCAGCCAAACCCTGAACCCTCAATTATAAAAATACATCACATGATACATAAATCATCCACCAAACCAATATAATGTCGTCAACAACATAGCTTGGACCTAAATAAACTCCTCAAATGCACACCACCACCAAAAACATCTCCAACATCAACTGCAACATGATACACCACCAAAAATACCACATAACAAGAAGAATATCACTGGACCCAAAATATCTTCAAGAACAGACACTAGGATCAATGCAAACCATAAAAAAATAGGACATGACTAGCAAACACCAACAAGCTCATTAGAACCATCCGCAATAGCTGAAACAACACCACTTAATCAAATATTCATTGATCATCATGCTAACACTCAAGAACACTTATCAATAGAAATTTAGACTAAAAAGATAACTTGCAGAGCACCAAATCATGAACCATATTAAATAAAGATATACTTAAACATCCAAAACATTGTTCCAAATCTGCAATCAAAGATATAGTCATATCGGAGCCTAACGAATCAAATACTAGACTCTGCCAACTACAGAGCACATATGAACAATCTTCATACCTGAATCCACAACTCAATCAAATTACCATATATCATCATGAAATAAATAAAGAATGAAGTATATCTAGTTGATTGAAAATCCCAAATAGATAAACTAACCAAATTAACTCACTACAAACACGGGATCAACAGATAACTCTCTGCAACACAAAAACATAGAAGTATGTTGACATCAATGACAACAACATATCCTAGTAGCAACAATATCCAACAATCTCTCCCTTTGGCATTGATGGAAAGATATGAATATCAAAAAAAATCAATGAAAATGAGTGAATCAATACCAACAAACTCAAACAAACTCCCCCAAAGATAAAATAGTTTTTTACATGCTTCTCTCCTTCTTTGAGAGAAATGCCAAATATAGAATACAAATCATGTTTCTCTTCCCCTTTAAAGGATAATATCTCCCTATAAGAAGTACAATCTCTCCTCCTTAGGATAAACTCACAAGTGGTCATCTGAATTAGTGTCTGACTAGTTTGTCTAAGTAGCAACACCAACTCATAAACACAGATTAGAAGATAAGACTCTGAAGTCCATCTGATTGATGCAATGCCATGCATATAATTCTCATCAGGAGGGTCAGAGATTCCTAATGTGTCTCTCAAATAGATAAATGTATCTATAGGCAATGGCTTAGTAAAAATATCCGCAATTTAATCCTTTGTAGATACATATTCCAATCTGACTTCTTCATTACTCACTTTCTCCCTCAAGAAATGATACTTTATTGATACATGCTTTTTTTTAGAATGCAGTACCAGATTCTTAGAAATATTTATAGCACTTGAATTATCACAATATATAACAATAGGTATTATCACGATATATAACAATAGGCTCATCATAAACAACTCTAATATCCTCTAGCATCTACTTCATCCAAACTACCTGAGTATAGTTGCTAGCAAAAACAATGTATTCAAATTTAGTAGTAGATAGAGATATAGCATATTTCTTCTTGTTGGACCATGAAATCAACTTCTTCCCCCAAAAGAAAGTTCCACAGGTAGTTCTCTTACAGTCATCAACATCACCTTCCCAATCAGCATCACTATAGGCACATAATAGGAAATCATCATTCTTCGGATACCACAATTCATAGTCAATAGTCTCCTTCAAGTATCTGTGAATCCTCTTTACAACAGCAACATGAGTCTCTTTAGGATCAAATTGAAATCTAGCACAAAGAAAAACAACATGCATGATGTCTGGTCTAGCCCAAGTTAAGTACAACAATCCACCAACTAAAGATCTATACAAAGTCTAATTAACTTTTTGAGATTCATTATTTTTAGACAACTTGCATCTAGCCACCATAAGAGTTCCAATAGGTTTTGAATCATCTAATGCAAACTTCTTCAATAACTCCTTCACATACTTAGATTGAGAAGTGAAGCTACCTTTATTGGTCTGAGTAATCTGCAATCCTAAGAAGAATTTCATTTCCCACCATAGACATCTCAAATTCCTTTTGCATATCATCAGAGAATTTCATACTCAAATCATCATCTCCTCCAAAATGATATCATTAACAGACTTCAATAGTTAACATGTTATCATTATCAACATTAAAGTATAAATTACTATTAGCAGTACTTTTACAGAATCTCAACTTCAACAAATACTTATCCAATCTAGCATGCCAAGCTCTAGGGGCTTGCTTTAATCCATACAACTATTTCTTAAACTTGCATACCATATCTCCTTCATCTGATAATGAAAATTCATCCAGTTGCTCAATGTAGACTTCCTCTTCCAAATCACCATTCAAAAAAGTTGACTTAACATCCATCTGATACACCTTGAAATTCTTGTAAACAACATATACAAGCAGCAATCTAAAAACTTTAATTCTAGCTACTGGAGCATGAGTCTCCTCATAGTCAATACCTTCCATCTGAGAACACCCTTTACATACCAAACTTTCTTTGTTTCTAAAACTTCACTAGCTTCATTTAGTTTATTTCGGAACACCCATTTAGTGGCAATAAAATTTTTGTCTTTAGGTCTCAGAACAAGTTCCCAAGTGTTATTCTTCTCAATCTGATTAACTTCTTTTTCCATAGCTTTTATCCAATTTTCATCTTTACATGCTTTTGCAAAATCTTTAAGCTCAATCTTTGAAATCAAACATATCTCTTCATAAACAATCCTTCTCCTAGTCATCACACCTTTATTCTTATCACCACTAATCTGATTTTCTAAATGATTCAGTCATACATACCTTGGAGTCTTCTGATTATTCAGATTGTCTATCTCTTGAACTTTGCCACTAGCACCAGCAATATCCGGATTACCTGTCTCTATGAGATCTGGTGCAGTCATCGGTTAGGAGGGACCTCAAAAAGATTAATCTAGACCAAGAAGAAAGAGTAAACACAATGGAAACAAGAGGATATGATGGAGGCAATGCATAACTAAATGAATTAGATCATGAAAACTGATTATAGATAATTGGTAACATCCAGATTATAAGATTCGGCTCACTAGCCTGCTACATACATGCTCAAATAGAGAATTGGTCAACTCCAAACCTCTAATTCTAAGGATCTATCTCTATCTTCTATCTCCTTAATTTATAATACTCAATTACAATGATTTATATGATCCAAGGGGATCCAGTCGACCAAAATGGGATCAAATGCCTAATAAAAAGATCAAACATGCAAAACCAACAGGTCGGCCTCCACCAAAGACATTCATCTGAAAAATCCTAAGGATGAAGTGCAAATCAAAGGGAAGGTTCTCCACATGCCAATGAACATTGAAATGAATGAAATAGGCTCTGCAAGCTATGGAAAGGATCCAGTAGATTCACCAATGCAAATAGGTCCAAGCGGGTTTGGTGCCAAAAGATTGTCTCGGAATCCGAAATTGATAACTTGCTTAAAAATTATCCAAATGCTCCATGGTTTAGGAATAATGAAGATGATCATATCCTCGAGAAAAATCCAGCTCCAAAATATCCACTGAGCCAATGCAGGAAAATATAGAAATAAATGCTAAAACCGCAAAACAAACAAAAAAAAAATGTTTTTGGTTGATGCAAGATTTCTAAGAATTGGGGATGCTCATGCATCAGACATCCAAAGTTATTGGAAAAAAAGTGAGTCCCTCACTTTGCTGGGGTCAGAGGAAAACCAATCTATTCAACCTCTGCCTAAGAAATCTAAGATGAGTCTTCAACTAGTTTGCCCTTCCATTTCACAAGATACTCCATGTACTAACTGCTCTGGGTACTACACTCAATCCTTGTGTCCAAAATATCTTCAATATCTTCTGGTTCTTGAGAAGAGAAGAAGAGAAGTTGCTGATAAATCTTAAGAAGTGTACTTTCATGAAGGAAGAGTTAGTCTATTTGGGATTTATAATATCTGTGGATCGACGGAAGATGGATCCTAAGAAGGTAAAATCAATTGTTGAATGACCTAAATTGGAAAGCATTGGAGATGTAAGATCATTTCATGGATTGGCTAGTTTCTACCAGAAGTTCATCAGAAATTTCAGTTCATTTTGTAGTCCTATGACTAAGACAATGAGGGGAGATGGGATGGAATTCAAGTGGACCACTAGAGAAAATAAAATTTTGAATTGTTGATGTAGAAGGTCATTGAGAATACTGTGTTAACTTTACCAGATTTCAACAAAAAATTTCAAGTGGACTGTGATGCAAGTGGGAATGCAATTGAAACCATGTTGAGTCAAGAAGGGAGAGCAGTAGCTTATTTCAGTAATAAGTTGAATGATGGTAGGAGGAGATATTCAGTGTATGATCAGGAATTTAATGCCATAGTTCAAGCTGTGAAGAAGTGGAGACATTACCTTTTGTCTACGGAATTTGTGTTTTATGTTGATCATCAAGCATTATAGTATTTAAATAGTCAAAGTAAGTTGAATCAGAGACATATGAGATGGGTAGAGTTTTTGTAGAGTTACACCTTTGTCTTGAAGCATAGAAGTGGGAATCCAAACAAAGTTGTTGATGCATTGAGTAGAAGGAGGAACTTATTGATAGAGATGGAAGTGATAGTATTAGGGTTTGAGGAGTTGAAGACCTTGTATAATGATGACCCGGATTTTGCAGAAGCTTACAGAGCATGTAAAGAACTGGTTATCATAGATATAGGCAAGTGGTTGGATTATTTCATTCAGGATGGGATGTTATTCAGAGGAGTTTAGTTGTGTATACCTATGAGTTCTATGAGGGAGAATTTGATAAAGAAGAAACATAGTGGAGGATTAGCCGGATACTTTAGTGTTGATAAAATAGTAGCATTGGTGAGTGAACATTACTTTTGGCCTCAAATTCATAATGATGTTAGGAAATTTGTGTAGAGTTGTAGATTTAATCAAGTTGCAAAAGGCAATAGTCAGAATGTGGGATTGTATAAACCTTTGACAGTACCGGAGAAACCTTGGGAAGACATAAGCATGTATTTCATACTTGGATTGCCTAAGACACAAAGAGGAAATGATTCTATATTTGTGGTGGTGGATAGATTCTTGAAGATGGCTCATTTCATACCTTGTAAGAAGACGTCAGATGCAGTACATGTAGCTGACTTATTTTTCAAGGAGGTAGTGAGATTGCATGGATTGCCTAGAAGCATAGTTTTAGATATAGATACTAAGTTTCCTGGTTATTTTTGGGAAAAAATTTAGAAGAAGATGAAGACAGATTTAAAATTTTGTTCTACTATTCACCCATAGACCAATGGACAGACAAAGGTAGTAAACAGGAGCTTAGGAAATTTGTTGAGATGCTTAGTCAGAGAGTAAACCAGAAGTTGGGATTTGATTCTTTCAAAAGAAAAGTTTTCTTAAAATAATTCAGTTAACAAGAGTACCAGAAGAACACCTTTTGAGATTGTTACCGAAGTACACCCTAGAGGTATATAATAATTGAGAGATATCAATAATGAAGATAAGAGGAGTGCAGAAGCAAAAGAGTTTGGAGAACACATGGAAGCCTTACATATTCAGGTTAAACAATATTTGGAGGATATGAACAACAAGTATAAGGAGAAATCAGATGAGAAACGGAGACACAAGGAATTTATATCTAGTGATGAAGTGATGGTATATCTATGAAAATAAAGATTTCCAGTTTGAACGTATAAAAATTTATAGATGAAGAAGTTTGGACCTTGTAAGATCTTGAGGAAGCTCAATTCTAGAAATACATATGAAGTGGAGTTACTAGATAGCTTGCATATTTCACCTATATTCAACATTGCAGATCTACACCAGTATCATGAATTAGAATTTAGTGAAGATAGTATTTAGAAGCTAGAGAAATAGTTGCCCTTGAAGGAAGCAGAAGAGATTGAAGATATTTTGGACAAAAGGATAGGGAATAGTTCTTGGAGCAGTCAATACATAGAGTATCTTGTGAAATGGAAGGGCAAACTAGTTGAAGACTTATCTTGAATTTATCAGGTAGAGGTGGACTACCTTGGTTTTCCTCTGACCCCAAAAAAGTGAGGGACTCACTTTTTATCCAACAACCTTAGATGTCTCATGTAGGAGCATCCCTGGTTCTTTGCAATCTTGCATCAACCAAAAATACTTATTTTCTATTTGTTCTGTAGTTTTAGCATTTCTTTCAGTATTTTCTTAAATTGGCTCATCGGATCTTGTGGAGCTAGATTTTGCTTGAGGACATGATCATCTTCCTTATTCTTTAACCACATATCGGTTGCATCATTTTCCGGCAAGTAATTGATTTTGGATTCTGAGATAGTTTTTTGGCACCATAACTGCTTGGACCTATTTGCATTGGTCAATCTATGAGATCCTTTTCATAGCTTGTGAAGCCCAATTCATTGATTTCAATGTTCCTTCACATGTGGTTGACCTTCTCTTTGATCCTCACTTCATCCTTTGGATTTTATGGAGGATTATCTTTGGCGGAGGTCGACCTATTGATTTTACATGTTTGATCTTGTTCTTCAGCATTTCATCCCCTTTTGGCCAACCGGATCCCCTTGGATTGTATAAATCACTGTAATTGAGCATTAGAAATTAAGGAGATAGAAGATAGAGATAGATCCTCAGAATTAGAGGTCTCGAGTTGACCAATTATGTATTTGAGCATGTATGTAGAAGGCCACTGAGCTGAATCTTGTAATACCGATGTTATGGGTTGTCTGTAATCAATTTTCATGATATAATTCATTCAGTTATGCATTGCCTCCATCATATCGTCTTATTTTTGTTGGGTTTACTCTTGCGGCCTTGTCCAGATTGATCTCTTTGAGGTCCCTCCAGAATGGTGACTGCACCACATTTCAAGGGTAACTTTCCATCATACTTATCATCTCCCTTAGACAATCTCCAAGCAATAAGGGTTTCAAGATCACCCAATTCTCTTTCTTTCTCTTCCATCTCTCTCTTTTCTCTTTCAAATCTAGATACCCAACATGAACTTTCTTGGGGATTGTTCTTCTGCTTCTTGGATATAGAGGCTTTGAATGCAATCTCATATTTACCATTTGATTCTCCAAATTGACTCAACTCAAATGCAGCAAGATTACCAACCAACATGTCTCTAGTCACAGTAGTCACACTCCGTATTTCATCAATAGTAGCTACTTTATGCTTGTAAGCAAGAGGCAATGACCTCAACACCTTAGAAATGATCTCATCTTCTTCAAGATTTCCACTGGCACATATGATGTTCACGACAAGCTAATTCACCTTAGCCATAAAATATGTTATGTTTTCATCGTCTCCCATTTTGAATGCCTCATACTTCCCTTTCAAACTTTGAAACTTAGCTACTTTGACTTGTGCATCTCCTTCATACAAGGTCTCTAACGTCTCCCAAATATCATGTGTTGTCTGAAAACCCATCACCTTATTCATCTTTGAATCGGTCAAGACACTCAACAATGCTTCCTTAGCTCTTATGTTATGTTCAACATCCTTGATCTCAATAGCATTAACCGGTCCATTCTGAAGAACATTGTAAAAATTATTTGTAATCTTCCAATACTCATCTCCAAAACACTTCAAGATAACTTCCATCTAGTCCTTCCATATAGTGTAATTTCTTCCATCAAATCTTAGACTCTCCTTGAACACAAAAGTTGTCATCCCGGATCTCCTCAAGTGCTTAAGCTTCTTCCAAAGGATCTGTCTCTGATACCAATTGTTGGCAACAACAATGAAGGAAAACTGAGAGGGGGATGAATCAATTTTCATTGGATTAAACAAATTAAGAATAATCTCAAATTTGATCAACATCACCAAGAGTAAAGATAAACACAATAAAAACAACACACATTGCACCAATATTTTTGATGTGAAAAACCTGGTTAAAGGAAAAACCATGATAGGAACCTAACCACAATGAGATAATACTCTACAATAGTATGTGTAAAGGAAAAACCATGATAGGAACCTAACCACAATGAGATAATACTCTGCAATAGTATGTGTAAATATTACAATGGGAAATGCACATGCATTTAGGCACACTACCTAGAGCTCACTGCTCAAAATACAATGACCTAGAAGGCTCCAACCCTTAGGAAATGTTCCTACCTTACAATAATATTTGGACTACAATCTGGATTACATGAACTACAAAGATAGCATCTGCTAATGTCTGATGACAGTTTCGGTCAAGCTCATTTGTCAGTCCTATAATAATCTCATCTCAATACATCATATAGAAGGATAATATTCACTTATGTAAACATACACCACTCTCTGATAATGCAAATACAACATCGACCACCAAAATACATGAATATAACACCTATTTATACAATTCATCAACCTTGACTACAAGGTCAAGCAAACCCTCAACCCTCAATTACAAAATTACATCACACAATACATAAATCATCCACCACACCAATATAATGTCATAAAAAACATATCATGGACCTAAATCAACTCTTAAAATGTGCACCATGACCAAAAATCTCACTAAGATCAACCACAACACAATACACCACCAAAAATACCACATAACAAAAAGAATATCACCGGACCCAAAAGATCTTCAAGAACATGCACAAGGATCAATACAGACCATAAAAAATAATAGGATACGACTAGGAAACACCAAAAATCTTGTTAGAAGCATCTGCAATAGCTGCACCAATGCCACTTAATCAAATCTTCATCGATCATCATGATAACACTCAAGAACACTTATCAGTAGTAATTTAGACTAGAAAGATAACTTGAAGATACACATTAACATCCAAAACACTCTCCTAAATCTGCAGTCAAAGGTATAGTCATATAGGAACACACTGGATCAAATACTAGACTCTATGAACTATAGAGCATAGAAGAACAATCATCATACTAGAATCCACAACTCGGTCAAATCACCACATAGCATCATGGAATCAATAAAGAATGAACTATCTTTATTCAATTCAGCATCCCAAAAATATAAACCAACCAGATAAACTCACTACAAACACTGGATCATCGAACAACTCTCTGCAATACCAAACCATATGAGTATGTTAACATCAATGACAACATATCCTAGTAGAAACAATATCCAACAATGGGAACTAGAGTCTCCATCCTATGGCCCACTAGGGAGAGAAACATCCTTCCAAGTAATTGTGTTTGAGAAATTTCCATGGTTGCCTATTCTAAGGGAATGCCAACAAGGATGACATCTAACTAGTCTAGAGCCTCAAGCACATTAAATCCATTAAAGCCTTCATCCCCTTGTCTATCATTCAAATTATTTTTTTGACCTCTACCCTTGTTCTTAGCTTTGACTAGAGTAAAACCCTCTTTATCCTCCACCACTAGTGCTTTTCCTCTATCCTACTTAGGTGGTGGACGAGTGCAGCCTTTACCCATATCCATCATAGGATTAAATTTAGGGCACATTCGCTACAAATGATCTTATTCATGACACATATGACAACAAAATGTAAGGGTTTTGTAATCAAGTTGTTGGACCCAATAATTGGACCCTAGATGAACTTCTATGGAATTTGGTAAAGGTTTATTTAAATCCAATTCAATACAAACATGGTGACAAGTAATTACATTTTTATCCAATGTCTATCACGAAGGACCAATAGGTTTCCCCAACAACAAGGCAACTTGATGAAGAATATCATCTCTCCAAAATTCCAAATGGAACCAGGGTAGTTGTACCCAAACTAGAACACACAAAGGAAGCTCCTCCAATGGGTTAAATCCCACATGCCAAGGCTTGATGAGGAGCCTGAATTAGTTATAAAAATATGGCCCCCCTTCAAAGCCCTTTTTTCTATCTAAAATACATCAGAAAAACACCAAAAAGTACCCATTAGCAGGGAGAAAAACCTCCATGTCCCCTTTCAAATTCCAAGTGCGATACACCCAAGATTCCAAAAATGGCACAAGATACGAATTCCCATAAATTTGCAGATTAGTGCATGGTTGGACAAATATAAAATATCCTCCTCAACATCCTTAGGTGAATCACTAGAATGAGCCTTTCCTCACTCCTTGCAAGGCAACCATTCACTTTCATAGGCCAAAAATATCCCCTCTAAGAAGATGTTTCCCTCATGTCAAAAATATTCATAACAAAGACGTGATTATGCCTCATATTTGGAGGAGAAGAACCCCCAAACATCACATTTTATAGTGGGAGATTATGCACATCTGAAGGCTTTCCATGCAAAGTTATGCAAGCCCCAAACAAAGAAAAAAATTCCCTACTCTTAACTAGTGAACAAAAGACTCCCTTTTAGCATGCATAGAGACAAAAATAAAAGGGAAAAAAAAAGCACTAGCCTTAACACCACCCCCAACACTAGCAAGATTTGTGACCCTCATAATCACCCAATCCTCTCCCCACACCTTGTGTTCACCACACCACAAAATCCACCCCAACCATCACCATTTGTAGGCAAACCAACACCCCCCTAACAGACCATGAAAACCCCACTCCAATCACACAAAAATAGATCCAAACAGCTAGGCCTCACAACCCCACATTAGCCCTGGAACTCACCAAATTTGATCTTTGCTCCATCTAATCCACTTCCAAATATTGGGTATATGTTTATTTCTTATTTGAAATGGTGTAATTATATTACCACCTATGCAAAAATTTCTCCACTATAAGTCCCTATAGCTATTTAGTGAATGATAAAATTATTTCATTAACCTCACTTCTTATTATATGCAAAATATAAATTTGTTTTCACCTATTCATATGTCATGAAATAAAATCAAAACACATTAATGTTGGTGTTTATGTGGTTGTATCATGTCTAGTTATTCTTAAAAACCTATTCACATGTTAAGTTTACTTAGGACTTAGATTGCATTTAAGTTATTTGTCATTTAATAATGTTCATAGGATCATGTTAATTATCCCATATGAAATTCTATAAGATATCACTCCATGTCTCATTATTTAATATTTTCTTTAGAAATTTACCAATATGCATTGAGCATTTCATGTTTGTATCAAGGTTAGTTACCCCTACACAATCACACCTTACCTATAAATACAAGGTGCCTGTACATTGTAATATATCTTGTTCCTGTGAATTCAATGTCATTGTTCATGCAAGCTCATATTCATATTTGGACATTCGTTCTTGGCTGATCTTTGAATTTTCAGCTTCATGATGGGTTTTTACCATTCCACCAATTAATACTATAGTTTTATTAGGCAATTTATCAAAAAAGCATCTTATTGTGCCTAAAAAATATATTGATAATTTTAAAGGTTAAAAGGTTATTCTTTAAATATTTTTCCAACTATAAAAATATACATCATAACTTATTTTCATGTTTAAATAAGTTGTGATGTATGTTTTCTAGGGACAAATATTAGATATGAGGTAATAACAAAAGGAGGTTGTATATATATTTCTATTATATTTTTCTTGTGAACTTCTCTTTCTATATTTTTGCATGTGAATATATACAATAAATGATCACTATACCTTTCATTTATGAGTTAATATAACATGTATGATATAGTCTAGATGAAAAATATAGTAGAACAAAAAAATAAAAAATTAGACATGATAGAATAAAAATTGTTAGAATTTTCCCTTGTGAACTAATAAGAGATGGATCACATAATGTAAATTAGACATGATAAAATAAAAATTAACATAATTTTCTTTCATTAATTAATACTTAAGACATGGAACACATAGTCTAAATGAAATACATGATAGATAGAATGCTTATTAGATATGATAGAATAAAAATTAATATAATTTTCTTTCATAAACTAATACTTAAGACATGGTCCACATATTCTAAATGAAAGACATGATAGTGTTGGCATTATTGGCATTAAGTTGTCATTGATGTCAACTAGTTTGGCCAGGTCACCGATAAGTAAGAAGTGGTGACTGGTATAACAAGAGAAAGACATATGATGGAAATGAACATGTGAGTGAAAAATGCACATGTGAGTGAGTAGACAAAAGGATGATAGTTCTGATACTTAATATAAGTATAGATCCAATAGCCAACAAGATGAGAGGGGGGGGGTGAATCATACAAACTTAATCATCCATAAAAACATCATATTCAACCTCGATAACATATGTCAGTCATATAATCAAAAACTGTCAAACAAGCAAACTCAAAAGCATATGAACAATATAAACCTCAGAACAGCAGATTTAACGTGGAAACCCAAATAGGGAAAAACCACTGTGGGATTTTGGATGCACTAAGAATATACTCTTCTAGAGTATGCTCGGTTAAAAGCAAATCCTATTGAAGATTACAAACACATTGCTAGATGTGATGTGGTTAAGGGATTTCCCTCAGATAAGTTGGGATCTTCACTTTGTTAGAAATGACCTTGTCAAAGGATTTCAAACACTCAATCAGAATGTCACCTTGTTAGAGGATTTACATATAAGATTGTTAAGTCCACTCGGTTAAGAGATTTCCTATCACTTTCACAAAATAATAGTAATACAATCTATCTGCAACTTCACATCTAAAATGCTAAAGCAGATTCTTATTTGTTCAATACAATCTAGACATAGAACTAATCTTGTCTATCTGCTAGGCATCAATACTCTGTTATTCTAGCAGGTCTTCAAGCTTCTGTGCTTGATAATCACTATGCAGCATCCCTATGCATACACTTGCCCACATACATTGTTTATCAACAGTTCCTTATTTATAAACAATCTTCTAGCCACTTAATCTCCTTGATCACATTTCCCATGATCAATCATAGCCATCAGATCTTCATTCTTGTCCAGGTTCATTGTTTCTTTCAATCTAAAAAACATTTTACCCTGCCTTGGAACTTGCACAATCACCTTGGAACTTGTTTAGGGTAATGCGGTTCAATCTAAGCTATAGATCTTCTTGCCGACTTTCCATTGCCTTAGATTCATTTAACAAACTTCTTTTATGGCTTTCCAATCATTGATCCGCTCCAGCTCATTAGCATCTTTCATTAAACATCACATGTAAACATTTAATGCATTCTGTTATAGCTCGGTTACAACTCAGTGAATATTAAACTTCACTTGGTAGACATTCTGTCTTCATTAACTGACTGCGATAACCTTAGGGTTTACCAACTGGGTTCTTTGCTTGATAACTTAGTATAGTATTAACCTTTACACTTTACAACATATGTATGATGTTAGAACAATCTAAAACATCAAGATCTCATCATTGTCTAACTTGGTAGAGTTTCCCATTGAATAAATTAACCCCTTATTCATCATATTCTTTCTTGTGTCTTTACCGACTTCTTTATAATCTTCATATCATATTTCTTAAGATATGGCAACATCATACTGAATTAGAAAATCAATTTCTTGACATCAATGACAAAATAATAATATCAAGATAGTAAAACATCTTTAACCAGTTATGTCCATAATCATCAACAACCTTTTCAATATCCTTGTAATATTGCCAACAATCTCCCCCTTTGGCATTGATGGAAAAACCAATTGATTTGACCTTTAAAAATAAAATTTGGATTGCTGTGATTCTGAAATGCTGAAATGCTCTCCCCCATACATCAGTCTTCTCTTCTATTTTCAATCTTTAATTCAATCTATAGTCTTCTCTCAGTCTTCTCAAGTCTTCTCCCCTTTTGGTAGGTCTTCTCCTTCTTGGTCTTCTCCCCCTGGGTAGGTCTTCTCCTTCTTGGTCTTCTCCCCCTGGGTAGGTCTTCTCCTTCTTGGTCTTCTCCCCCTTTGACAACAATGCCAAAAAGAATAGAACTAAAACATAATTTCTTTCTGTAAGAAGTTATTTCCTACTATTGTGTATCAACTGAGTCTCGGTCAGAGCATTTCTTTACAATTCCTATTCCCT
Organism: Cryptomeria japonica; assembly: GCF_030272615.1. Taxonomy (NCBI): domain Eukaryota; kingdom Viridiplantae; phylum Streptophyta; class Pinopsida; order Cupressales; family Cupressaceae; genus Cryptomeria; species Cryptomeria japonica. Next base: position 262,821,911 of record NC_081409.1, on the reverse strand, counting down.
GTATCATTTTCTGTATTATCCCAGTATTATTTCTAGTACACTTTTTAGAAAAACATTCTAAAGTGTATCACTCTAGCATCAGCTCCCCAAAAGATATTCAATAGAGTCATCGAAGTGATGCTTTCACCGAACTCGGTCAATGAGTAAAAGATAGGGGTAGGATGCCTAACTTACTTCTGAGATATTCAAAAGTGTCCTTTGGTAGTGGCTTGGTGAAGATATCAGCTATTTGCTCCTTTGTGTTAACATATTCCAACACCACTTTCTTCTCTTGAGCTTCTTCTCAAAGATAATGATATTTGATAGAGATGTGCTTTGTCTTAGAGTGCATAATAGGGTTCTTTGAAATATTAATGGCACTAGTATTGTCACAGAATATAGTTATTGGCTTTGTAACTTTCTCATTTATACCTTCCAACAGTTGTTTGATCCATGCAATGTTGGTACAATTTAGTGTTGCTGCAACATATTCAGCTTCGGCTGTTGACTGAGAAACACAACCTTGTTTCTTGCTAAGCCAACTCACTAGTCTTTCTCCTAAGAAGAAAGCTCGTCCACTTGTGCTTTTTCTATCATCAATGTTGCCTGCCCAATCAGCATCAGTATAAACTTTTAGATCAAAATCATTTCCTTTCTGATATACTAAGCCATAATCTTCAGTGCCTTTCAAGTATCTAAAAATTCTTTTGATTGTTGTCATGTGTATTTCCTTAGGATTTGTAGAGAGTCTTGCAACAATACCTACTACATGTGCTATATCTGGTCTGCTATGAACAACATATTGTAGCTTTCCAATCATGGATCGATAGAGTGTCTCATCAATAGATGCAGATTCATCATTCTTTGATAGTTTACAGTTGGTAGTCATGAGAGTACTTACTGGCTTTGAATCCTCCATTCCAAATTTCTTCAAGATTTCCTTTATGTATTTTGATTGAGTAATGAAAATCTCATTTTTCATTTGCAGTATCTGTAAGCCTATAAAATACTTTATCTCACCAATTAATGACATCTCAAATTCTTTGCTCATTTCATTTCCAAAGTTCTTGCATAAAGAGTCATTTCCACAAAATATAATATCATCAACAAATATGGCTAAGATTAGTATTCCATTTTCATCATTCTTCATGTACATGTTGTTGTTCTCACTTGTCCTTATAAAACCAATCTTAATCAAATAAGAGTAAAATCTTTCATACCATGCTCTAGGTGCTTGTTTCAGACCATATAAAGCTTTGTTCAATTTACATACCTGATCTTTATTATTGTCATCAACAAATCCTTCAGGCTGTTCAATGAAAACTTCTTCTTCTAATATTCCATTCAGAAATGAAGATTTGACATCCATTTGATATACCTTGAAGTTCTTGAAAGCAGCATATGCCAACAATGTTCTAACTCCTTCAAGTCTAGCAACAGGTGCAAAAGTCTCACCATAATCAATTCCTTCTTCTTGGGCATAACCTTTGCAAACCAATCTTGCTTTGTTTTGAATGACCTCACCTTTCTCATTTAGCTTGTTTTTGAAGATCCACTTTGTACTGATTACATTTTTGTCCTTTGGTCTTGGGACCAATGTCAATGTGTCATTCTTCTTGATTTGATCAATCTCTTCAGACAACATTTATCCAATCTTCACTATTAAATGCCTCTTTCACTATTCTCGGTTCAAATTCAAATATCAAACATGTGTTCTATCTTAGTTTGTTCCTTGTCATCACTGGATCATCCTTATCTCCTATAATCTGACTTGGTGCATGGTGCCTTCTGACATACTTGGCTAATACAGGCTCGGTAGGCTCTATATGATCTTCTTCATCACTCAGTAACTGGATATTTTCTTCATTTTCTTCAACAGTTATCTCAGTAGGACTTCTCAGTTGCACATAGACAAATTCATCATAGTCTTTCAGTTCTTTGGAATTCCCTTCATCAATTCTTTCTGTAAATTCATCTATTTTCACATTTGCACTTTCTACTATTTTTTTAGATGATTTGATCAGACATTTAAATGCTTTGCTTCTAGAGGAATATCCTAGAAATGTTCCTTCATCACTTTTCTGATCAAACTTTCCATTTCTATCATCTTTATGAACATAGCATTTACTTCCAAAGATCTTAAAATAACTTACATTAGGTTTCTTGCCATACCAGATTTCATAAGGTGTCTTCAAAGTACCTTTCTTCAATTGAACTCGGTTCAAGGTGTAAACAACTGTGCCTATTTCTTCTCTCCAAAATGTTTGTGGAACCTTCTTCTTAATCATCAGTGTTCTAGCACAATCCACAATAGATCTATTTCTTCTTTCAGCTATTCCATTCAACTGTGGAGTTATCAGTGCAGAGACTTGTCTTTTAATACCATGATCATTGCAAAATAGGTTGAACTCATCAGATGTGAACTCTCCTCCTCTATCTGATCTAAGACATTTTAGTTGTCTTCGTGTTTCATTTTCAACTCTAGCCTTGTACCACTTAAACATTTGAAAAGCTTCTGATTTTTCTTTTAAAAACATTACTGACATCATCCTTGAATAGTCATCCACAAATAATATGAAATACTTATCACCATAATAACTTTGAACTTTCATAGGACCACAAAGATCAGTGTGCACAAGATCTAAAATTCCCTTAGAAGTGTAGGACTTACTTGTAAAGCTGGATCTTGTCATCTTACCCATTTGGCATCCTTGGCACATAGCATTCTCGAGTTTTTCAAGACTCGGTAGACCTCTTAGTCTGTGCTTCTTACTTATCTTGATTAGATTATCAAAATTAACATGACAAAACCTTTTATGCCATAACCAGGTATTATCAATCTTTGCATGCAAGCACTTATTGTGAGTTGAGTCAAGGTGAAATGTATTACCTTTTGTTTGTGTCCTGGTAGTAGCTAACTTTCCATTCTTGTCATGAACTTTGACAATTCCTTTCTAAAATTCTATTCGGTAACCTATGTTGTTTAGTTGTGCTACACTCAACAAATTATATTTCAAACCTTCAACCCAATAAACATCATTGCATCTTACTTTATCAAGAAGTGTTATGGATCCTTTACCTCTTATCGGACATGGTGCATCATTACCAAATCTAACATAGCCTCCATCATAATCTTCTAACATAACAAATTTGTGTTTATCTTCTGTCATATGATGTGAACATCCACTATCTATAATCCAAGAATCATTAGTGTTTATGTGAGATATTAGGGATTTTTCTTCATACCTTTCTTCATTTGATCCATCCTTGATAGCCACATAAACAGCTTCCTCTGTATCAGTCTCATCTGATTTATCATCTTCAGATTCCTCATCAGCAATTAAGCATGTCTTTCTTCTTCTGAAGTCTCAGTGTCCTCTATAATGATTATCTTTTTGTCTGTCATCTCGGTAATCTCTCTTTTAAGTGAAATCTTTGTTAGGATAGTTAGAAGCCATATGTCCAATCTTATCACAATTGAAACATTTCAAAGGTAGTTTTCCTTTATACTTACCTTTGCCTCTCGGTAACCTTTTGGCCAATAGTGCTTCAAACTCTTCTTGCTTTCTGATTTCTTCATATAGTTTGTGTACCTCCTCCATGTTCTTCTGAAATCTTTCACTTGCTCCACTGTGATCTCCTTCAGAGTACTTATACTTTCTTTCATTGTAATCATTAGATTCATTTAGATGAAAAGAACTAAATGCAGATTCAACTTTATTTACCGATAACCCACTGTTATCAAAATTACTTAACTCAAATGCATGTAGCTTACCAATAGTAGCATCCAAGGAAGCTGACATATTAGGTACAAACCTCAATTCATTGATTGTAGAGACTTGGATTGCATAGGTAGGTAAAAGGGTTCTTAACAACTTACTTGTCACATCCTTTTCTTCAATAGTTCCTCTTGCTCCTTTGATTTGATTTACAATCTCCTTTAGTCTTGTACTATATTGGGTTATGTTCTCACCTTCATTCATCCTCATAGATTCAAGTTTTCCTCTTAGACTATCAACTTTTCCTCTTTGAACATGTTCATCTCCTCCATATACATATATGAGATTAGTCCACATTGCCCTAGCATCATTACAGCCTTCTAGATCATTAAACTCAGAATCAGTCAATGTAGATGTTATTTCAATCATTGCTTGAATATGTTCTTGCTTCACCTTTATCTCTTCCATAGTCAATGGATAGGTGCTCGGTGCAACAAAATCATTCTCGAGATAGTATATAGAATATTCTCCAACTACTGATAGATGTAGCTTCATCCTTTTCTGCCATGTAGAGAAACTTAACTTATTCAGCTTAGGTGCATCCCTCTTATACATCTTTGGATCTTTAACTCAAGTGCCTTTAAACTTTCCTTTCAAAGTCCAAAGCTCTGATACCAATTGATAGTTCGGATACTTAATATAAGTACAGATCCAATAGCCAACAAGATGAGAGGGGGGGGTGAATCATACAAACTTAATCATCCATTAAAACATCAGATTCAACCTCGGTAACATATATCAGTCATATAATAAAAAACTGTCAAACAAGAAAACTCAAAAGCATATGAACAATATAAACCTCAGAACACCAGATTTAACGTGGAAACCCAAATAGGGAAAAACCACTATGGGATTTCGGACCCACTAAGAAATATACTCTTCTACAGTATGCTCGGTTAAAAGCAAATCCTATTAAAGATTACAAACACATTGCTATATGTGACCCAGTTAAGGGATTTCCCTCAGATCTGTTAGGATCTTCACTTTGTTAGAAGTGACCTTATCAAAGGATTTCAAACACTCAATCCAAATGTCACCTTGTTATAGAGTTTACATATAAGACTGTTAAGTCCACTCGGTTAAGAGATTTCCTGTCACTTTCACAAAATAATAGTAATACAATCTATCTGCAACTTCACATATAAAATGCTAAAGCAGATTCTTATTTGTTCAATACAATCTAGACATAGAACTAATCTTGTCTATCTGTTGGGCATCAATACTCTATTATTCTAATAGGTCTTCAAGCTTCTGTGCTTGGTAATCACTATGTAGCATCCCTGTGCATACACTTGCCCGCATACATTGTTTATCAACAGTTCCTTATTTATAAGCAATCTTCTAACCACTTAATCTCCTTGATAACATTTCCCATGATCAATCATAGCCATCAAATCTTCAATCTTGTCTAGGTTCATTGTATCTTTCGATCTAAAGAACATTTTACCCCACCTTGGAACTTGCACAATCACCTTGGAACTTGTGTTAGGGTAATGCGGTTCAATTTGAGCTGTAGATCTTCTTGCCCACTTTCCATTGCCTTAGATTCGTTTAACAAACTTCTTTTACGGTTTGCCAATCATTGATCTGCTCCAGCTCATTAGCATCTTTCATTAAATGTCACATGTAAACATTTAATGCATTCTGTTATAGCTTGGTTACAACTCAGTGAATACTAAACTTCACTTGGTAGACATTCTGTCTTCATTAACCAATTGCGATAACCTTAGGGTTTACCAACTAGGTTCTTTGCTTGATAACATAGTATAGTATTAACCTTTACACTTTACAACATATGTATGATGTTAAAACAATCTAAAACATCAATATCTCATCATTATCTGACTCGATAGAGTTGCCCATTGAATAACTTATCCCCTTATTTATCATATTCTTTCCTGTGTCTTTACCGACTTCTTTATAATCTTCATATCATATTTCTTAAGATATGGCAACATCATACTGAATTAGAAAATCAATTTCTTGACATCAATAACAAAATAATAATATCAAGATAGTAAAACATCTTTAACCACTTATGTCCATAATCCTCAACAACCTTCTCAATATCCTTGTAATATTGCCAACAAAGGAAAGCTACTAGTACACATGAATTGTGTCATCTATCGGTAAAGCAGGCTTACTGGTAAGGCAAAAATCAGGATGAAGGTTGGTTGTTTGTTTATGATGAAGAAGTGGAATGTTAAAAGAATCACAACAGCACTCGGTGAGAAGAACAAAGAGGATGGAATGAAGACATACCGGAAGGCAAGATGAATTATCAAGTCAATGTGCCACTGATAAAGAGGTTTTTTTTAATTATACCGATAAAGTGAACTGAGCTAGTAGTCAACCTTGGTCAACAAATAATGTCAAACCCACATAAAAATCCAAGTAGAGGTGGATGTCGACAAACATGATAGCTAGATGCCAGGTGGTGATATTGCACAAGTCGGTGGAGTGTGCATCGATGTAACAAGTCAACATGCCGGTCAACTTTTATGAAGAACCCGCAAGTCACAGAGGATGCCAGAGGATTGCGGCTCAAGGAAGGCAAGCTGGCAAGTGACTAAACTGAACGTACAAGAAGATCTGATATTCGTACCCATTTGCTAAAGGAAACAGCAAATCCCTTAATAGAGTATAATAGAGAAAAGTAGAAAAGCATGGTGCAAGCCTCCAGATTTAGAAAACACACACTGGAATGAAAATCTTTGTTAGTGTTGTTCTATGTCATGAAGATCATATACTTGGAAAAGTAGATCGAATCAAATCAGATTTGGATCGAGTCAGAGAAGGAAAAACCTAACACAAAATTGTTTGAATGTGGTTTTTGGCAGGAATCCAATATCATAAAAATGTGAGCTTAAGATAGAAATCAATGATGCTTGATGTGAAGAAGGAGAGTGAAAAGAGCTTGAGCACAGAGAAGGATCATCTTCCTTAGAATTTATTCTAAGAAATTTGCAGAGTGAGTTAGCAAGAAAATGAGTGAGAGGGTTCAACTGGGAAGCACAGAGTACCAGTAAATTGTTGTAGGTGTGACAGTTGAGCTAACAAGTGAGGTGTGATTAGTCAAGAAGGCATCCAAGTTTGACTAAGTGTGGTGTGAGGTTGAGAGAGAAGAAGAGAAGAGTGTTAACTGGCAGAAATCTATTTGATCAAGTTTTACAGAACTTATTTGCAACCAGAAGCTATAAATGTATCAAAATTGTATTCAAATATACATCACCAAGTTGGAGCTTGGTGTAGGGGTGGTGCTCCTTGAGCTGGTGCCCTAAATCAGTAGGGGTTGGTTCTCCTTGGGTTGGTGCCCTAAATCTTTGTAATTAATTGTTTCACTTATGAGGCTGGATTGGAGCAGTAGTCTCCAACATCATTTCTCACCGAAGTTTTTCCAATATTGGGTTTTCCTCATACATCTGGTCTTGTGGGTTGCATTTGTGTGTTTGTCTCTTTTGGCATCCTCATTTGTCTTACTATATTGACTGTTTAGTTGTTATGCTAAAAACCAGTATTCTAAGGTTATTTTAAAAAGGAAAAGAATTTAGGAACCACTAATTCACCCCCTTCTTAGTAGTACATAGTGTTCAAAAATTGGTATCAGAGCCTAGGTTCCTTGTTCATTAAATCTTCATTAGATTATGGTCTTAGAACATAATGGATAGAAATGAATTTGATTCCTCAAAAGCTCCCATGTTTGATTGATATAACTGTACCTTTGGAGCAAAACAATGGAGACCTATATTTCCTCTCTTGGTTTTGATATGTGGATGTCTGTCAAAAATGGGTATACTTTCCCTAGTGTTCTTCCCACTGATCTGGATGCCAATAAGGAGCATGAGAACAATGCAAAGGCTAAAAATGCTATCTTGAGCAGTATGTTTGATAATGAGTTTTTTAAGGTCATGCATTGTGCATCTATCAAGGAGACATGGGATAAAATGCAGAGGTTATTTGAAGGAGATGCAAAAGTCAAAGAGCCCAAGATGCAAACACTAAGGGGCAAGCTTGAAGGCATCAGGATGAAGAAAATATTGCAGACTACCTACACAAATTTGATTAAACCGTCAACACCATCAAAGGACATAGAGAATAAATTGCAGATGAAATTCTTGTTAAGAAGGTACTTAGATCTCTCACACCTAAGTATGATACTAAGGTGTCTGACATAGAAGAAGCCAAGGATCTGAATATCTTCACAATGGATGAGCTATTTGGCTCACTCACAGCCTATGAAATGAGAACATCTAGTGATACATCCTCAAGGAAAGAGGCAACACTCAATTCCACCAAGAAGGGAAAAGAAGTGGTTGCTCATAAAGGATCTAATGAAGACTCTGATTCAGAGATAGGAAACTTTGTTCAGAAAGATCAAAAGAGGATCTGACAAGTATAAATGAAAGCTACCACTCAAATGTTTCAACTATGGTAAAGGACACTTTTCTGCAAAATATTCTTATAATGAAACCAGTGGAGATGAGTCAAGAGGCTTTAGAAGATCTATTGGCAAAGACAAAGAAAGAAATGTCTACCGGAAAGGAAGAAGAAGCTACCGGAAGTAGGAAAACCTATATACTATTGGGGATGATGCCATAGATGAAGAAAGTGCATCGAAGATAACTATCATGAGAATGACAAAGAAGTTAATCTCTTGTTGGAACTTGATGAACCGGTTGGTGAAGATGAGTAAGAAGAAGACATTGAGGTTGAAGTGGATCTAGAAGGTGATCTTATAAGTGCTCTCAAGGAACTGAGTAAAACAAGAAGGGAACTCAAGAAGTTCAAGCTTCCTAGATGAACAAGGTCTCTTGAAGCAATCCCTGGATGAGTCCAATCAAGTTATATCTGACTTGAAACATCAATTGGAAGAAGCCAAGAGGATATGTGAAGTCACATCCTTTGATCTGATGAATAAGGAGAAGGAGCATCAAGATTTGGAAGAAAAAATAGTGAAGCTCAGAAATGAGCTTGAAGAAAGTAAGGAATAAATTAAAGTGAGAAGCAAATATGAAGGCAACATTGAAGCTTTAGACAAGATGTTGAGCAAATAGAATCAATCCAAAGATACTGGTTGCTTAGGATTTGAAGAAGGTCAAAGTTCTAATAACAAAGACACATCTGATAAGATGAAGAGAAGAAGACATTCACGGTAAGGAAGGATACCAATAAGAAGTCACATGCAGATGCTGTTAGAAACTTCCACACAAACCGGTATATACAATCAATGAACCAGAGGCCACATTCAACGTACTGACATCAAGATCCAAGGAGAAATGCAAGTGTTGACCATGAAGGATTCACTAGTGTCAACAACATGAAAGGTAGACCCCTAGTGAGATAGTTGTTTGTAGGACCAAGGCAACCTAACCAGAATGTTCCAAACTTTCATAGTTATTATTACCAGTGTAACAAATTTGGGCATAGAATAGTTGACTGTAGATTAACCAATAAGCCCTCTATGGGTTATGAAAGTAAAAATCTTTTTAATGCACTTTGGAATATGAATGTTGGTTGTTATCAGTGCAATGGATATGGTCATACTAGTTTTGAATGTAGGAAGAATAAACCAATGCCCTTCAATAATTTCAAAGATTCATCTTTAAATAAAAATGTGAAATGCTACAACTGTAAGGAGTTTGGACATATAAAAAAAATTTGTAAAAGAAGGAAGATCAAGTAGAAGAAGATAGATCTTGATCAATAACCAGTAGTTGAACCGGAGCACAAAGTAGTAGCTGACAAGAAGAAGGAAACCAAACCAGTATGGGTTAAGAAAGAAAAGGACAAGGTAGAATCAAGTCTGATAGTGCAAACTGCCTTACACATTGAAAGGAAAAATCTATGGGTTGTAGATAGTGGTTGTTCCAACCACATGACTGGTGATAAAAAGAAATTTATGAAGCTTGAAGACTAGAATGGTGGTTCAATAAGATTTGGAGACAACTCATCCATCAAAATAAAGGGAAAAGGTAATCTAAATATTGATGGAAAATTGAAGGCACATTATGTATATTATGTGGAAGGCCTAAAGCACAATCTACTGAGTGTGAGTTAGATGTGTGACAAAGGTTATAAATTCATCTTTGACTCTACTAGCTGTCAGATAAAGAAAGATAGTACCGGTTAGGTTGTGGCAAAAGGAAAAATAACAAATGGTAATGTTTACAATTTGAAGGAATGATATGAGTCCTAATGCATGATGGGACAGGTTGATGAAAGTTGGCTATGGCACTAAAGATTAGGCCACATAAATGTTGATATCTTAGTTACAGTAAGTAAAAAGGGGTGTGTAAGAAATATTTCACCCATCATCAAACCGGTAAGCACATTTTGTGATTAATGTGTAAAACTGAAGCAGACTAAGGTGAGCTTCAGGACAAAAGAGCACAACAACTCAAGACCACTTGAAATTGCACATACAGATCTGTGTGGTCCAATTAGAACAAGAGATCTTGTCGATGAAAGATAGGATTAATAGCTAATCTACATAGTAACTCAAATTGTTTTATGCTCTTTATTGATGATTATTCAAGAATGACATGGGTCACTTTCCTACAAGATAAATCAAAAGCATTTTACAGATTCAAGATCTTTAGGAAGATGGTGGAGAAGGAAAGTGGGTGCAAGTTAAAATGTCTAAGATCAGACCAAGGTCGAGAGTTCACATCAAATGAGTTTGAAGATTATTGTGAAAGACATTGAATTAGAAGGCATTACTCAGCCCCCAAGACACCGAAACAAAATTGTGTGGTAGAAAGGAAGAACATAATAGTCAAGGAGATGGCCAGAACCATATTAAATGAGGCCAGTCTACCAAACATATATTGGAAGGAAGCTATTCATACTATTTAATATACCATGAAGCAAGTTCAACTAAGGACAAATAATAGAGTGACACCTTATAATTTGTGGTATGACCCGAAGCCATCAATCAAATACTTCAAAGTATTTGGAAGCAAGTGTTTTACTAAGAGAGACATGGATGGTCTAGGTAGTTTTGACTCCAGGAGTGTTGAAGGAACTTCCTTGGTTACTCATCTAACATCAAGGACTACCAATGCTACAACAAAAGACTAAGAAGAGTCATTGAGAGTGTGCATGTAAGAGCTGATTAGGATATGCACAAAGGAAATCAATCATAGGTAAATCGGTATGATGATTTCGGTGATGAAGGTGAGGAAGCTCAGTCAGAAAATGAACCAGAAGAAGCATCCAAAAAGGCTCCCAACTAGTATGTGCAGTTGAATCACTCAAAAGAGAATATTCTAGGAAATAAGAGTGATGGTGTGTAGATCAGGGGAATACTTGCCCGGAATGATGAAAAAGTCAACTTCTACCTCATGAATGAAGTAGAACCTAAAATATTGAATGAGGCCAACAAAAGATAGGAATGGGTGGATGCCATGGAAGAATAACTATAACAGATTGAGAAGAACAAGACTTGGGAATTAGTCCCTAGACTGGAGGACAAGAACATAATTGGCACTAAATGGGTCTACCTAAGTAAGATGAATGAAGAAGGTAAAATTTTTAGGCATAAAGCTAGGCTTGTGTGCAAAGGATACTCTCAAGTAGAGGGCACTAATTTTGAAGAAATATTTGCACCGGTAGCTAGATTAGAAGAAATTAGAATGTTTCTAGCCTTTTCTGCCTATAAGGGTTATAAAGTATATCGGATGGACGTAAAATCTACATTTCTAAATGAAAATTTGGAAGAAGAAGTGTACATGGAGCAACTAGAAGGGTTTCTGCTACATGATGATGAAACCTTTGTGTGTCAATTGAAGAAGGCCTTGTATGGTTTAAAGCAAGCTCCTAGAGCATGGTATTTAAGATTAGATCAATATCTGAAGGAGCAAGGATTAAAAAAGGGGAGTGTTGACAACAATCTATACATAAAGAAAGATGGAAACCACATGATCATTGTGGTTGTGTATGTAGATGACATTATTTTTTGAGAGAATAAGGACACCCTTTGAAAACAATTTGCTGATTAGATGCAATCAAAATTTGAGATGTCAATGCTTGGTGAATTGACATACTTCCTTGGTTTGCAGATATTGCAGCAAGATAAGGGAATCTTTATCTCACAAGCAAATCAAGCAATAATAATGAATCACTAGTGGTGGATCAGACATTGTATAGATCCATGATAGGCAGCCTCTTGTATCTATCTACTTCTAGACTAGATATAGTGCAGGCAGTATGCATGGTGGTCATATTTCAAGCTCCACCAAAGCAGTCACATATGAATGCCATAAGAAGAATGTTTAGGTACCTACAAGGAACACTTAGTTATGGATTTTGGTACCCTAAACAAGGGACATTCATCTTGGAAGAATACACTGATGCTGATTGGGAAGGTTACATTGATGACCAAAAGAGCACAAGTGGTCGTGCATTCTTCCTAGGTAACTAGTTGGTCTCATGGCATAGCAAGAAGGAGGATAAAAGTTGGTATTCTAAGGTTGGTTTAAAAAGGGAAAGAATTTAGGAACCACTAATTCAACCCCCTCTTAAAGGTACATTATTTGTAATAGATAGAATAATAATAATAGATGATAGATAGAATGATTATTATAATTCTCCTTCATGAGATGAAGAACCCTATGACTGTATGTTTTTATATGTCATAAAAAGGCCATGGGCATCCAAAATGGAATAGTGGTTAAAATATATTTTATTAAAATATTCGTGTTTAATTTATGGCTCTTCATAATTGTGAAAGGCCAATGTTGTAGTAGATATCCTAATCGGGTCAAGAAAAAAGTGGAATATTATTATCTATTACTAGCTGCCATCATTTGAACATATGGTCCAGATGGGCACAACACACTAAAATGTTAAACTATTTATCTTTTTATAGAAATTTGAGATAACTAGTCATAGTAGGATAGAAATCAAGCCACATATGATACTTTTTACAATAGTGGCCATCCCAAAATGATAAGGTCACTTCATATAATATGAGGACAAAAAATACTGCTCATTAACATAGAATTTTTTTGAGAATGCACTCACATATTGAAATGAAATATAGTATTACATTGATTTATCCTATTTCAATCGAGGAAGACAACTCTTCAATTAGCAATTTTTTTGGAACAAATATTAAATTTCTCTGTTCTGTGTCAAACTGAGTGTAAACTCCTCACTCCCTATAGTGCATAATATCTCAGAACCAATAAAGGGCAGATTTTCTATTGAATTTCCAGACCCAGTGATTGAGAACAACAGCAACCTTATGACTTTGACACTGGTTGGCAAATCTTTGGTCCCTAGGCTAAATATTGATGTTGTCAGGGCATTTGCTAAACGTAAATGGGCACTCAAAGGTCAGGTGGAGATCATGGCCATGTCGAAAGGTGTGTTGTCTCTATCTTTTGCGTGTGAAGAAGACATGCTGAGGGTTCTTTGTGATGGCCCTTGGTTGATTGGAAAATATGCATTGGCTCTACAAAAATGGTCATTTTTGATGGACCTAAATGAATCTTTTTTTGTTCAAGCTCTAGTTTGGGTCAGAATCTTGGGTCTCCCACTAGAGTTTTGGGTTAAAGATATTTTCAAAGGAATCGCTAGTTCCTTTAGGGAGCTCTTATCTATGAACTCTATCACAACAGCTATAAGACTCATGTTTGCAAGGATTTATGTGGGAGTCATGCAAGGAATGGCTATGCCTTTATCTATTGAGATTAACTCCAGACAGGGGAAGTGGGTCCAACCATTGAAATATGAAAGTGTCCCTTTTGCATGTTTTCACTACAAAAATTGAGGCATACTGCTAAAAAATACCCCCTACAAGTTGTCAAAGAGAAAGCAAAGAAAGACAACACAATGCAATGGAGATTCAAAACTATTAAGAAACTGGTTGTTGTAGAATAAAATAAAATAGTAGATGAATCCCAGTGTTATCATCACTGTCACTTTTGAGCAATATGGGAACATCAATATGAAAAAACCAGAAAACCATGTGTGTGAAGGTGGAAAAGAGGATCAAATAGGAAAAGATGAGAGAGAATGAAAAAGCCTCAATTAAGATGAACAATGAAGTGGTAACCTGGAAGATGGAGAAATATAGGTGGTTTTGCAAACCAAGGAGGCGGCTTCAAGCTGCACCATGGAAAACACTAACAGGGATTTCCCTAGATCTGACTATTAGGATGCCCAGAGGTGTTTGAATCTCGGAGGGATTTCATCATCAGAGTCATAATAGTCGATTGAGATAGAGAAATCTACTTTCCATCCATCCCCCATGACTTCATTTCTTAATATAAGTGCAAAGTGGGCTAAGGAAGAATCTTTCAAGTAGAAGGCATCTACCCAGAACAACCAAGAGGATGATATCCAAAATATTGAAGCTACAAAATGAAAAAAAAAGCTAGAGAAAAGGGGCTGAAGTCAAACCCCCAGGCTACCCCTATCAAGACCAGAAATAGGACTAAGTCTCACATGGGATCTATCCCCTCACCTCCTTAAAGAAGATCAGCAAGGCAACTCAGAGATCAAGAGGCATGCAAGAATATAGCGGATCAAACTGAGATGACCATCCTTAAGGTATGTTCCTTAAATAGAAATGAAAATTATTTCATGGAATATTCATGGATTGAATAGTCTACTTAAACAGGATGTTCCAAGATATTTTGTTAGAGAACATAAACCGGATATTGTTCTTATCCAAGAAACAAAAATGACAAAAGAGAAAGTTGAGAAGATTAAGCTATTTAAGGATGGTGGGGTTTTAGGAGGTAGCTCTAATGGTGCTTCTGGGGGTATTTTCATTTTCTGGAATCTTAGGTGAGTCACAGGGGTGCATGTTAAGAAGGATAATAGTGTGGCTTTTATAAGGTTTCATCATTTAGGGGATGGTACCTCTTGGCTCCTGACTAATATTTATACTCCTAATAATAGACTAGGTAGATGGAAATTTTAAAAGAAGCTGGAGGCTATCATATCTCCTCTTAAGTATGAATGGTGGCTGGTGATAGAGGACTTCAATACCCCTCTCTATGACAATGATAAATTTGGGGTCATCCCATCTCAATTAGATAATAAAATGGACCTACTAAAATTTATTAATTACCAAGGTCTACATGATATTGATCTTCAAGGGGCCAATTTTACCTAGACTAACTGAAGGGCAAGGGGGATCTTATTCAAGTTAGATTAGATAGGGCCCTTATCTCAAATGACTGGCTTGGCCACTATCAAAGCTCTCTGTCATATATTTCATGGATCGGTTCGGACCACTTTCTTGTGGTTTTTGTGGTAGAGAATATAAGTGAAAAAATAAATTTCCCTTTTAGATTTGAAAGGATGTGGCTGGATCATCCTAATCTTGAGATGGCCATTGAGGAATGGTGGTCGATTTATGTCAAAGGTACCACTATGTATAGAATGGAAAAAACATTAAGGCATGTGAAAGATAATATTAAGAAATGGAACAAGGAATTTTTTGGGGATTTATTCATTGCTAAGTCCAAAACCCAACTTGAGCTAAAGGAAATCCAGGAAAACATCCAAGCCAGCGAATATACTGAGCTTTATATCAGAGAGGAAAATGAAGTTCTTGTAAAGTATCATGAGATCATCAGAAGGGAAGAAATTTTTTGAAAACAATGGTCACAATCTCTTTTTCTTAAAGATGGGGACAAAAATACCAGGTTCTTCCATATGATTGCTATGAAACACAAGGCTGCTAATAGGATTTCTGAATTGAGGATTGGTAGATCTGAAACAAGGAAGGACGATGACATTAGGAATGAAGACAAGAACTTTTTCAACTCTCTTAGATCTCTGTGGATAGCAGGATGGATGATCACTCTCAAAGGCACCTCTTCGAGACCATTACTTTCCTCATTAATAAAGATCAAAATAATGTCCCGGTTGCCATTACTTCTGAAGGGAAAGTTAAGAAAGCGGTGTTCTCTTTTGATGGAAATAAAGCCCCAGGAACTGATGGGTTCCTGTTGTTCCTCTTTCAAACCTTTTGGATCATTATCAAAATGAATCTCATTAAGGGAGTGCAAGAAATTTTTGGGGCTAGGTTTATCTTAAAGGAACTCAATGCCACTTTTTTGGTTTTGATTCCCAAATGTCTAGGGGCTAACCAGATGGATCAATTTAGACTGATCAGTTTGTGTAATTCTTTCTATAAGATTACCTTAAAGGTGGTTACTGGCAGATTGCTCACGAATATCCCTTCCATTATCTCACCCCAACTAAGTGGCTTCGTGCCTAGTAGACAAAACCTAGACTCTCTCATCACAATTAATGAAAATAATCGCTTGCTTGTGGAATCAAAGAAACAAGGCTTCTTGATGAAATTGGATTTGGCTAAGGCCTATGATCGGGTGGACTACGGTTTTCTAGACAAGGTGCTTAGAGCTTTTAGTTTTTGTGAAAATCTTATTTAGTTGGGTGGCCAACTCATTTCGACCCCCTCATTCTTTGTCATCGTACGTCATCAATCAGAGAAGCAACTAACATGAAGAACCTTCTTAATACTTATAGTGTGGCTTCAGGTCAATCGATTAACTAGGAGAAACACTCTTTATTCTTCTTCAACACTCGAGAGGACAAATAGACCAAGATGGCCCATATACTGGGATGCCAAATTGGTCAACCTCCTTCTATTTACTTGGGTCTCCCCTTGGGTACGAAACCTATGGATATTTTCTAGAACAGTCTTGTTGATAGATTAAACAGGAAGCTGGCTAGGTAGAAAGGGACCCTTTTTAGCCAAGCAGGTAAAATCCAGCTATTAAAATATTCTCTCCAAAGTATTCCAGTTTATGCCTTAAGTCTCTACAAAATACATGGTAAATTTGCAAATGTAATTGAGAAAATTCAAAAAGATTTCCTATAGTCTAGGGTTGAGGAGAAGAAGAGACTTTCCCTCATTACCTGGTATAAAGTTTGCAAACTGAAGAAGGTAGGGGGGCTTGGCCTGAAAAATATTAAAACCTTGAATAAAACTCTCTTGGCCAAACAAATATAGATAATCTATTAGGGAATAGGTGAATGGAATGATATTTTGAAGGCTAAATACTTACATCTGAATCCTACCATGGAAGATTTACTTGCCCTGGATCAGATCCTGAGTGGCTCTATCATATGGAACAATGTTACTCAAGAAAAAGGAATTATGAGTCTGGGAAAAGTGTGGGCTATTGGTAATGGTAGAAAGATTGATTTCTCGAATGATGCCTAGATTGGAGGTGCTCCTCTCAATTATCATTGTGTTCCTCAGGTGATCATCCAAGCCTGCAAGAACAAGTTTCATGTCAAATTTCCTAAACCAGAGAGATTAGAAGTGGGTGGACCTGATCACTATTGATCCTAACTTAAAGCATGTTAATATGAAACTCAACCAGGTTTTCATTAATCCAAGAAGGAAGGACCACCTGTTGTGGGGAGGAACCCCTTCAGGGATTTATTCAGTGGCTTTTGTTGTCCTTTTGCTGGCTTGGTCTCAAGACTCTATCCTCTGCTGGGCCAAAAATTGGTGTTTAGGTTTGATTATGATGCCTTTGTGGGTTCTTATTTTCATTTGGAGCAAAATTTTGAGAAACTGGTGGTACGAGGAAGAAGAGGAGAGTGAAGATGACATGGATATAGATAGTGAGGAGGTTCAAATTATCTCAAGCTAGAAGAAAAAGGGGAAGATGTTGAGAGGTGAGGAGTTGGAAGCCAAGAACTCCTCGCCCCTTCCTTCTGACTCCAAGGATCAGAGTAAGGGCTTGGTTGGGGATAATACCCCCAATAAGGAAATTAGGACAACTAGGTGGAAGGAGGTGGGTCTATAGGTGAACTTGGACCCTGTGTGAGATGAGGCTTAGGACAACTCCCCTTTGAATTGCTTCAATAAGGTCTTCTTTTAGATTCAGAAGGAAATTAAAAACATAAAAGCTAAACAGGTCCAGGAAGCTAGCAAACTTGAAGCTTTGGAAGCTATTGGCATTGAACAATTCATCTCTCTACTTGACTACTTAAGTGAGCTAAAAAAGGCTATTAATAATGTAGAGGAAATTATAAATACCCATCACAATATCTTTAAAACCCTAGAAGATAGAGAAACAGAAACTGAAAAAAAAGATGGAAGGGATTGGGAAGACTCTCAAAAAGATTGGGGAGGAGAGTTGCAATATTTTAAAGGTCGCTTCTAATATTATCAAGGTCCTTATTAGCAAACTCGAACATATCTAGGGGGATAAGGCCCTCAAGGACACTACTGAGGAGAAGGATGGAACTCCTGAAGATAAAGAAGTTGGTCTCAGAAAAAGATCAAGAGCAAGTACCAGGAAGAAGCAAAACCAAAGAAGGGACATTGAAGATATGAAGAGGACTATTGTTACAATAGAGCAATTGGAGCTGGAACCCGTTGAATTGCTAAAAAACTTCACCTAGGCTTGGTTGTTCTTCTCTCCTTTTTCGATTGTTTGGTGTTTAGTTTATTTCTTTTGTGTCTGTTTTGTTGTTGGCTTTTTGTTTTCAGCCAGTTGTCCTTTTTGTGGTTGTTGTCTTTTGTTTTTTTGGTGGACTCTGATGACTATCTTTTTAATCTATGATGTAAAGTGTTTCAAGAACCCTTGAAAACCTGTTTTCTCCTAATCAAAAACATTAGTAACACTTCAATCAAATCTCGTAAAGAAAGACCGAGTTATGTTCATAAGGATGGGATGCTTATTTATTTCTCTCAAAACTCTCATTAGAGGAGAAAGGAAAAATGGTATGAGAGAATTAATGATGATATACAGAAAAAGGGTGAAATATTGTATGAGGTTTTATGAATCAGATACATGCATATAAATGATTATTAATTCAAGATGAATATAAATGAATTAGTGAATTGAATATAAATAAATTATTTAAAAGGAATTGCAGGATGAATATAAATGAGTTAGTTTAAAGGATTAGTAGGTTGAATATAAATGAATTAGTTAAAAATATTTTTGGGTTGAAGATATGAATCAGCTTAAGCATTTTAGGAAGAAGACAAATGTGCACAGAGAAATTTGTTAAACATTTTGTTAACAAAAATTAGAATAATTAAATCATCTCCAATCATTACATAAACTCTCTAAGAAACAAAAATAGAACATAAAATCTAAAATAGCAGAAAAAGCAAAGAACACAGTCATTATATACAAAAATAAAGCATTCTAAAATCATCTACATCTAATCAAATAAATTTCTACATTCTCTATGTGATTTTTTTTTTTTAAGGAAATGCCATGCAAATCCAAGTGAGATGAAGTGTTGTTATATCCCACAAAGGTTCTAAAAGTCACACAAAAGTAATGATTTTGGGATCCTTTGAGGGAGAGGTGGTAGCATTTCTCCCATATATATTACCCTCCAACACAATAGATGTCAATAGCTAAAGTTTTTTAAATGAGATAAGTTGGCTCTTTTGTGATATGTCATTTGGCTAGAGGAATATATAGGCAAGAATTATAATGTATCTAAACGAAATGTATCCCACTTATCTAAGAACAGTCTTCGCATACATAGCAACTTTCTTAATCTACTACATAAATCAGAAGACAATTATATCTACACAAATTCTCCCAGAGATTTGATGACACAATTTTCTTCCTATTGAATGTCAAGTCATATTCAATCAAAAGTTCTTTCATTAAGCAAATACAAGCTTTATTCGAAAGTAAGAAAATCTAACCTAGAAGGTCATAAAAGATAAGGTATTCTATTTTACTTTTGTTCAAAAAGAAACTAAATTATTAAATATTTTCCATGATCTATTTGACCCATAAAAAAACCCCATGTCTTCTTAATCCAATTCAGAGAAAACAATATTCACTTGGTTAAGCGATGAAATTATTCAGATGTAACAATCCCTTGAATGAAACAATGAGAAAAATGATGTGTTCCCATTTTCTTAGATTAAAAAAAATTGACCTAACAATTATTTGTGAGGAGTTATTCAAATACAGTCGAAAAAAAAATTCTCTTTAATATTATATTACTATCAAAGGAAAAAAATAATATTTTATAATATTCATTGACAATAATATGTGAAAATTGACCTCGATGTTCAACGTGTCACCAATTTTTTTGTTTTTAATTGTAGGTTATGTCAGCTATGTAGTACACATAAAGTTGTATTCATTATTTTTTTTAATAAGTATGATTTAGTTTTTATAATATTTTTATGAAATTATATTTATAATTTCTATTTAGTAATAATATTAATCAAAAGGTGGGATGTAAGAAAATACATCCAAAAATCAAGATGAATCAACTTTAAGCATTAACAAGCTAAGGGGTCAAGTTTAAATAAAACATCATAAAATCTAAGTAGGTAAATCAAGTCTATCATTAGGATTATTTCAGACATTACTAGAGTCAAAATTATCATCAATTTATTCCTACCCAGTAAAAATATAGTCCTTCTCAAGGGATCTTCTAAAGGTTGTTGAGCATGTAGTGGATAAATAGCTAGCTCTAGGTAAAGGAACTTGCTAAAATTAAGGCAATCGAAAGCACAATGTCCATGAGAGGGCTTATGCCACCAAAAAAGTTGATTAGAAGATGGATGATGTTTTCTAATGGATATTGGTGTCATGTAGAGCTCTTAGATTCTGCCTTCAAATTGCAAGAAGAGTTTGACATCTTTGGTTCTATTGACAAAGGATGTGCTATTGTATCCCCTTATTTTGAGATAGAGGTTTCACTCTTCCCTTTGGGAGTTCCTGGTTGAGTTATTTGATCATCTTGGGGCCATGGATGTTCTTCAATTATGAGATATTTGTTATGATTCTTGGAGACCTTAATTACATTGTTTACTGGGAGCTTTAGCAGTGATGTAAATTCATCATTTGTTAATACATGGTGATATTCATGTGGTTTGGATAATATGTTGACATCTTCATTTCCATGGTTGATTCTTGAGTCTTTGGTGAGGTTTTGTTGGTTCTCTTTGATTTTGAGCATTAATCATTTTCTTAGAGCTTCATGATTTTGTAGGATTGCATTTGAAATTGTCATGGATTGATCAGCGGATACCCATTGAGACTAAAGAGACTTGGGTGAGGCTAGAAGACCTTATGTTTTTGGGGATTGTGTGTTGCGATTGTTACTCATTGATGAGGATTTCAACAGAAATTTTGAGGATCCTACACCTATTTATGACTGTGAATGTCCCAACCCTCCTTTATCACTTTTGGATTTAAAATACAAACTCTATTATATTTTTTTTTGGATAAGCTATTTAAATTAAACACACAAAGAAAAAAAAAGAATACTCAATTTTGTTGAGTTAATTAAGGTGGGTTACTACATGTGGTATCAGAGCAAAGGTTCAAATCTAGGCCTTGTGCTCACTTCAATTTATTCAACTAAGGTAATGTTTTGCAATGGTAGAAATTAAATTTTAAAAATCCTAAATCAAGAACTAACTACATAATTTAACTTTCAGGTAAAAACCTAGAATGGCAAGAGGAAGAGGAAGAGGAAGAGGAAGAGGAAGAGGAAGAGGAAGGGGTAATGGAAGACGTACTAGGAGTCAAAGGGAAGGAAACCATGAGGAAAACCATGAGGAAAACCATGAAGAAAACCATGAGGAAGACCATGAAGAGGATCGACACAACCCAGGAAATAACAAAGATGGGGTCCAAGCTATAATCGACCTTCTAACCGAACAAAGAGATAAAATCAACTTCCTAGAACAATCAATGTAGGACCTTAGGGAAAGGAAGAATGACTTTGAAAATAGAAGTGGTACCGAAAAAGGAAACCCTAGTAGAAATCAAGGGAATATGGTGGGTAATAGAAAGGAAAATAACATATTAGAACTCTCCAAAGACTTAAAGAAAATCACCCCTCCTAAGTTCGATGGGAGGTAAATTGGTGAAGGAGATGAGAATTGGATAAATGAAATGGAAAAGTATTTTGAGCTAAGATATTTTAGCGAAACAACCAAGGCTTTATGGGGTTCCTATCAACTCACAGGGGAAGCAGCTAGTTGGTGGACCAACACCAAGGAACAAAATGGGTATAGCAGGGATACGGTCACATGGGATCAATTTGTTCACCACTTTCGAGATAGGTGGCTCCCTCAATTGTTCTTTGATGAGAAGGTGATGGAGTTCCATAATCTACGTCAAGGGCCCCTATCTGTTCAACAATATTGGGATTAGTTCGCCAAGTTACTTAAATATGTACCTATGTACTAGAAAGATGAAGAGGGCCAAGCAAGGAAGTTCATTTTGGGACTAAATACCAACATAGGGGCAGAGGTTGACATGCATGGACCCAAAAACATGAATGAAGTACTTGATCCCTAAGGCAAGAGAGCAAGATTCAAACACTAGTAGAGAGGAACTATAATGGGAACCACTCATTTAAAAGGAAGTAGGAATTCAATGGAAACACTAATTTCAACAAAGGTCAAAGGAATAATTCTTCTGAAAGAAGGCCACCTCCTAATCAATATTAGAGGAATGGAAATAATAATAATAATAATAACAGGGGCAATAATGACAGAGGCAACTATAATAGGAATGACTAGCAAAATAGGATAACTTATCCACCCAGGGTCAATGAAACAAGGAATGATCCCCCTAAAAATCAAGGTAGGAGGGGTCCTCTAGGTGGATG
Source organism: Cryptomeria japonica (assembly GCF_030272615.1). Lineage (NCBI taxonomy): Eukaryota > Viridiplantae > Streptophyta > Pinopsida > Cupressales > Cupressaceae > Cryptomeria > Cryptomeria japonica. The sequence continues at coordinate 262,799,532 of NC_081409.1, read as the reverse complement.
CTTCATGTGTGGGGGAAACCATTTTGCTAGAGAGTGGCCCAGGATGCAAGGACAGATTAGGGCCAATCAACCCCAATAAGGGCCCCAACAAAGGATTCATGCAATAGTTAGGAACCGAAGAGGAAGATACCATAATGTTCCCGTGGAAACTATAGGTACACTATTTGAACAACCAATATCAATTTTAATTGACACTGGATCATCTAAATGTTTCATCTCACCTGAATTAGTAAACAAATATGCATTAAAAGTTAATCAAATGGAATCATCATGGACGGTTGAATATGGGGATAAGGCAACTAGGGAAGTAACTAAGTGTTTTCTGAGGGCAAGGGTACAATTTCCTAAGTTTGAAACAAGGGTAGATCTCTATGTGGTACCCCTAGGATTATATGATGTAATTATTGGAATGATTTGGTTAACTGACCATCAAGCTAATGTAGATTGCTATAACAAAGTTGTTGAATGTTTGGACGATGGGGGGAATGGTGCAAGAGCACCCATGGTGTAAGGCAAATATATGGTCAAAGTCATCATTTGAAATATAATTGATATTTGAAATTCATTTATAATGTATTTCAATCCATTTGGAATTATTTGTAAGGCTTGGAAGCCTAAAAATGTAAGCAAGTCCTGATTATGCCCTAGTTGTCCATATAGGCCCTTATAGGACAAGATGGTCAAAATTGTATAAAAGGCCATGAGAAGGCTATAAAGTATGTTAAAGGTATTAAATAGATTATTTGGACATTTTTAGGGGGGTTTTACAATTTGGAGAGTCATTAGGAAAAAATGTCAAAGTTGCAAGAAAATTGCAAAAGTGCAACATTTGCGAAAATGTAAAAGTGCAAAAATTGCACATAAAGTTGTAAAAGGGAAGATGAAGGGTCATAAAGGTAGTTGGCTAGTTTATAACTACTAAAGAGTCTATAAATATGTTTTATTGGTTGAACCAAATCATTATTGGAAGAATAGATAAGGAGGAGAAATTTTTGGAACATTTGGATGTGTTTGAATCTTGCATTTTGTTAAGTTTCTTGTGTTAAATCTCTATTTCCAGGCCTTGTATAGTCAAGTACAGCCTGGAAACTCTATAATATAGAAATTTATAGATATAAGGGTGAATCCTCTCTCTCATTCTTTTTGTTTGGGTCAATTTCATAAAGAAATGAAGAAGATATGCACGTTTTGGTGAAAGTGGTTGTTTGCAACTTTCAGGTTTCCTGAGAATAGTCATGTTGCAGTATTTTGTACAAATGCATATGGATGAGTTAAGACCTATAAGTGGATTCATTGGAAAGATATGTTAATAACCTTTCATTTTATCTGGGTTTGAGTCATTTTTATGTAGATTTGTGAAAGTTATGAAGGTTTTGCTGGAAACTGGTTTTAAGCTATCTTAAATGGAGTTGTTGGAAAGGGTTTGTAGTTATCTCATGATTTCACCATTGAAAAATTAATGGCTTGCATATTTTGAAAGTAGACTCAGAGGGTTTTCATTTTAGTATGGCTTTTTTTTCATTTGGTTAAGTATTTGTTGAGATATTTGATGCCCTAGTAGGCTAAATGGTGAATTTTTCTGAGTTGTTTATGATAGTAAAAATAGGTCTTAGTATGGGGGGCATAACTCACAAAACCATTGGATTGTTCTAAATTTTTGGTATGACTTTGAAAACCTAGTTTTGTACAGCCTCACTGAATCGATCTTCCAAATATACTTTGGTTTGAAAGTTATTAATGTCAGTGTGAAGGTATAGAAAACTGTCATGTGAATGACAATCACTTTGATGATAGTGAATTGGATTCTTTCAATGAAAAATGAATTTTAATGGTTTGAAAAGGTATAAATGATTGGATATGTTTGAGACATCATTAATGAACCCCTATAGCATGCATGAAAGTATGATGATAGATTGATATTGATGGAGAAGTTGTTTTTATGCCTTAAATGAATAGTTTGGAATGAACCTTGAAGGGTTCTTGAGTGAATGTGTTTTGGAACTATGGTGCTCTACATCAAATTGGTATCAGAGCTAGAAGAGCTTGAGTGTGTGGGTAGACCGCCGAAGGAGGCAATCCACACCAGGACCTAGCCCATGAGATTGTTTATTTGATTCTTGTGATTAAAGTTTCTTGGTTGTAGGTTTGGTGCAGGTTCACTCAGCTGCAAGTGGGTGGACATGAAGGTCTACTAGAGGGGGGCATAGGAGATGGTCCAAAGGGCTTGAGAAGGAGGTCCAATGTGTCGCCAAGAGTCTTGGGGAGAGAGGCAAGAGAGAACTCCCAGGTGAGGGACAGAAGTTGTTGGGTGTTTGTAGCATCTTGGAGGAGTGGACTATAGATGAGAGATGCACCATTGGAAGAAGCTAGTATAAACTCCATTGATAGGAGTCTTGATTGAAGCAGAGGCATCATGTAACTCATTTCCAAGAGACTTGGAAATCTTTCAAGGCCGGTAGTATGGTGCAGGAGCACCCGTGGTGTAAGGCAAATATATGGTCAAAGCCATCATTTGAAATATAATTGATGTTTGAAGGTCAATTATAATGTATTTGAATCCATTTGGAATGATTTGTAAGGCTTGGAAGCCTAAAAATGTAAGCAAGTCCTGATTATGTCCTAGTTGTCCATATAGGCCCTTATAGGTCAAGATGGTCAAAATTGTATAAAAGGCCATGAGAAGGCTATAAAGTATGTTAAAGGTATTAAATATATTATTTGGACATGTTTAGGGGGTTTTTACAATTTGGAGAGTCATTAGGAAAAAGTGTCAAAGTTGCAAGAAAATTCCAAAATTGCAACATTTGCAAAAATGTAAAAATGCAAAAATTGCACATAAAGTTGTAAAAGGGAAGATGAAGGGTCATAAAGGCATTTGAATGGTTTATAACTACTAAATATTCTATAAATATGTTTTATTGGTCGAACCAAATCATTATTGGAAGAATAGAGAAGGAGGAAAAAGTTTTGGAACATTTGGATGTGTTTGAATCTTGCATTTTGTTAAGTTTCTTGTGTTAAATCTTTGTTTCCAGGCCTTGTAGAGTCATGTATGGATTGGAAAGTCTATAATATATAAATGGTTAGATAGAACGGTGAATCCTCTTTCTCATTCTTTTTTTTTGGGTCAATTTCACAAAGAAATGAAGAAGATATGCACGTTTTGGTGAAAGTGGCTGTTTGCAACTTTCAGGTTTCCTGAGAACAGTCATGTTGCAGCATTTTGTACAAACGCATATGGAAGAGTTAAGACCTATAAATGGATTAATTAGAAATATATGGTAATAAACTTTCATTTTATTTTGGTTTGAGTCATTTTTATTCAGATTTATGAAAGTTATGAAGGTTTTGGTGGAAACCGATTTTAAGCTGTCTTAAATGGAGTTGCTGGAAAGGGTTTGTAGTTATCTTGTAATTTCACCATTGAAAAATTAATGGCTTGCATATTCTGAAAGTAGACTGAGAGGTTTTTCATTTGATTATGGCTTTGTTTTCACTTTGTTAAGTATTTGTTCAGATATTTGATGCCCTAGTAGGCTAAATGGTGAATTTTTCTGAGTTGTTATGACAGTAAAAATAGGTCTCAGTACGGGGGGCATAACTCACAAATGAACCGTTATGAAATATATTGTCAAATATATGGTCAAAGTCATTATTTTAAATATAATTTATATTTGAAGGTCATGTATAATGTATTTGAATCCATTTGGAATGATTTGTAAGGCTTGGAAGCCTAAAAATGTAAGCAAGTCTTGATTATGTCCTAGTTGTCCATATAGGCACTTATAGGTCAAGATGGTCAAAATTGTATAAAAGGCCATGAGAAGGATATAAAGTATGTTAAAGGTATTAAATATATTATTTGGACATGTTTAGGGGGTTTTTACAATTTGGAGAGTCATTAGGAAAAAGTGTCAAAGTTGCAAGAAAATTGCAAAAGTGCAACATTTGCAAAAATGTAAAAGTACAAAAATTGCACATAAAGTTGTAAAAGGGAAGATGAAGGGTCATAAAGGAAGTTTGATAGTTTATAACTACTAAAGAGTCTATAAATATGTTGTATTGGTCAAACCAAATCATTATTGGAAGAACAAAGAAGGAGGAGAAAGTTTTGGAACATTTGGATGTGTTCGAATCTTGCATTTTGTTAAGTTTCTTGTGTTAAATCTTTGTTTCCAGGCCTTGTACACTCATGTACAGCCTAGAAACTCTATAATATAGAAATGGTTACATAGAAGGGTGAATCCTCTTTCTCATTCTTTTTTTTTGGGTCAATTTCATAAAGAAATGAACAAGATATGCACGTTTTGGTGAAAGTGGTTGTTTGCAACTTTCAAGTTTCTTGAGAATAGTCATGTTGCACTATTTTGTACAAATGCATATGGAAGATTTAAGACCTATAATTGGATTCATTGGAAAGATATCATTTTGGTTTGAGTCATTTTTATGTAGATTTCTGAAAGTTATGAAGGTTTTGGTGGAAATCGGTTTTAGGCTGTCTTAAATGGAGTTGCTGGAAAGGGTTTGTAGTTATCTTGTGATTTCACCATTGAAAAATTAATGGCTTGCATATTATGAAAGTAGACTCAAAGTGTTTTCATTTGAGTATGGCTATGTTTTCATTTTTGTTAAGTATTTTTTGAGATATTTGATGCCCTAGCAGGCTAAATGGTGAATTTTTCTGAGTTGTTTATGACAGTAAAAATAGGTCTCAGTACGGGGGGCATAACTAATAAATGAACTATTGGATTGTTCTAAATTTTTTATAGGACTTTGAAACCCTAGTTTTGTACAGCCGCACTAAAGTGATCTTCCAAATATGCTCTAGTTGGAAAGTTATTAATGTCTATGTGAAGGTATAGAAAACTGTCATGTGAATGACAATCACTTTGATGATAGTGAATTGGATTGATTCAATGAATAATGAAGTTTAATGGTTTGAAAAGGTATAAATGATTGGATATGTTTGAGACATCATTAATGAACCCCTGTAGCATGCATGAAAGTATAATGATAGATTGATATTGATAGAGAAGTTGTTTTTATGCCTTAAATGAATAGTTTGGAATGAACCTTGAAGGGTTCTTGAGTGAATGTGTTTTGGAACTATGGTGCTCTGCATTAGGGAAGAAGGTCAAAATCTAGGGGAAGTTTAAACCCATTAATATAGAAACCATCTCAGTCATGCAATTAAAGACGAAAAGAAGAAGAGGAGGCCAAATCTATATGGTTGAAATTGATGAAGGAAAAGAGGAAATAGACCAACCTTTGAAAATACCCCTTTCTTAAAAGAATTCAAGGATGTTTTTCCAGAAGAATTACCTGGCTTAACCCCTAAAAGGAAGTTTGACTTTTCTATTGAAATACTATCAGGGGTTGAACCAGTATCAAGGGCACCTTACCGAATGAACACTACTGAATTACAAGAGCTCAAAATGCAATTAGAGGAACTCTTAGCTAAGGGATTAATAAGGCCAAGTGTATCACCATGGGGAGCACCAGTTTTGTTTGTTAAGAAGAAGGATGGAACCTTAAGGCTATGCATCGACTATAAGATGTTGAACAAGGTCACAATAAAGAATAGGTATCCCTTACCTCGCATAGAGGATCTTTTTGACCAAATGAAAGGAGCAGCAGTTTTCTCAAAGATAGACCTCCGGTTAGGGTACCATCAACTCAGAATTAAGGAGGAAGACATTCTGAAGATAGCTTTCAGGACTAGATATGGGCATTATGAATTCACCGTAGTTCCTTTTGGTGTATTCAACGCCCCAGCTGAATTTATGAGCCTAATGAATAGTGTACTACATGACTACTTGGATAAATTTGTTTTGGTATTTTTGGATGATATATTGATTTACTCTATAAATGAGGAAGAACATTTAGTACACCTACAAATTGTTTTTCAAAGGTTGAGAGAACATAAGTTATATGGGAAATTGTCCAAATGTTCCTTCTTTGAGGAAAAGATTCACTACCTTGGGCATATAATATCAAAGGAAGGAATAGCAATTGATCCAGATAAAATAAAGGCCATAGTAGAATGGCCAATCCCTAAAAATGTTTTAGAAGTAAGAAGCTTTATGGGGCTAGCAGGTTACTATAGGAGGTTTGTGGAAGGATTTTCTAAGATAGCAAACCCCATCACCTCATTACAAACGAAGGGTAAAATATTTGTGTGGACAGAACAAAGTGATAAGGTATTCCAAATTTTGAAAGGGAAACTAACTTCAGCACCCATTCTAGAGGTACCAAATCGGAATGGACACTTCACAATCATAACTAATGCTTCTATTGAAGGGTTAGGAGGAGTACTTGTCCAAGATGAAGGGGTAGTAGCTTATGAATCCAGAAAGCTAAAGACTCATGAAGTCAATTATGCACCCCACGACTTAGAGTTGGCAGTGATTGTGCATGCCCTACAAAAATGGAGACACTTCTTGCTAGGGAAGCCCTTTGAATTAAAGTCAGATAACCAAGGACTAAAGTACATCTTTACCCAACCCCACTTAAATGCCAAACAAAGAAGGTGGTTAGAGTTTCTAAGTGAATATGATTTTTAAATTGAATATATTAAGGGCAAGGAAAATAGGGTGGCAAATGGCTTAAGTAGGAGGAGACACTTGATGACTATAGCAACATTCAAAACATCATTCAAAAGGAAAGTAATGGATGAACAAGGACATGACCCATGGTATGAGAAAGTCAAATTGACTTTAGAATATGATCCAACTAGTCCTAAGATCGAAGGGTATACATTAGATGAAGATGGTTTTCTCAGATACAATAATAGAATCTATATTCCTAATTCAAGAAACTTAAGGGAAGTAATCTTGTCAGAGGCTCACAATGCCCCTTATTCAGGGCACCCAGGAGTTAACCCCTTATTCAGGGCACCCAGGAGTTAACAAACTTTATGTAGATCTAAAGAAGTTATACTTTTGGCAAGGGATGAAGAACGACATTGTCAAGTATGTGGCTAAATGTTTGGAGTGTCAAAGAGTAAAGGCAGAACATAGACATCCAGCTGGATTGTTACAATTGCATGATGTACCTCAACACAAGTGACAAGTTATTAGAATGGATTTTGTACAAGGGTTACCCATGTCACCTTCTAGGCATGATGCAATAATGGTGGTAATTGACAAACTCACTAAGGTGGCACACTTTATACCAAGGAATCTAATGGATGATGCACCTACCTTGGCTAGGTGCTTTGTTAAGGAAATATTTAGGTTGCATGGAATACTAGAGAAAATCATATCAGATAGAGATGCTAGATTCACTTCAAGGTTTTGGACCACTCTTCAATCAGCTCTAGGAACTCAACTAAATTTTAGCACCGCATACCATCCTGAGACCGACAGTCAGACAGAAAGGACAAATCAAATTATGGAAGACCTACTTCACTTGTATTGCATGGACCAATAGAGGAAATGGGAAGAGTACCTACCTCTAGTAGCGTTTGCTTACAATAATACATATCAAACATCTTTGGGAATGGCACCTTTCGAAGCATTGTATGGTAGACCATGTCGAACACCTTTGAGTTGGGATAGTCTTGAAGATAGAGTAATTGTTGGACTAGATATGTTGAAGGAGATGGAAAGGAAAAGTAAGGAAATTAGGCAAATATTGAAGGAAGCCTTAGCAGAAAAGTTATGCAGACAAAAACAGGACACCAAGGGAGTTTGAGGTGGGAGAGAAAGTCCTCCTAAGGGTTAGACCACACAAGAGTTCCATAAGGTTTGGGAAAAAGACTAAGCTTGCACCTCATTATGCTGGACCCTTTGAAATATTGGGAAGGATTAATCCAGTTGCATACCAGTTGGCCTTACCTCCCCAATTGAGTCGGATCCATGATGTCTTCCATGTATCTCTTCTTAAGAAGTATGTACCTGATGAGAAACACATTTTGAATTGGGATGCTTTACAGGTCTAGGAAATGGGAGGAATAATGATAGAGCCATTCAAAATCTTGGAGAGGCACCAGTGCCAGTTGTGTAATAGAGAGGTTGATTAGTACAAAGTGCAATGGGACCAGTATGATGAAAAGAATGCCACATGGGAAGATACTAAGGAGATGCAGCAAATGTTTCCTTTTTTGTTTTAATCATGAACTATAGACTCTTCTGGATACATTCAATAAGTGCATTGGGATGATGCACAAATTAAGGGGGGCAGGATGCCACAACCCTCCTTTATCAACTTTGGATTTAAAATACAAACTCTATTATATGTTTTTGGGATAAGCTATTTAAATTAAGCACACAAAGAAAAAAAAATAATACTCAATTTTGTTGAGTTAATTATGGTGGGTTACTACAGTGAATCCATTATGGGCTTGAAGAGAATATTTTCATTTGTTGTAGGTTTTATTTCTTGGTGTTTTGAGCACATGACAATCTTATTTCCCACTCTTGGTCTACTCAACAAGTGAATGATCTAAGAGGTATTGCTCGCCTGGTTATGAGATGCATTGATTATTTTGCACCTTGTCTTATCCTGAGAGATATTATTAAATATAAAATTATTAGGTTATGTTGAGAAGAAGATGTATGGTTTAAAGGATTTTTAATGTTCTCCTTATTGTCGATCTTATTTAGAGGGGTAAAACAGTCAGTTTGTGGCTTTGTGCATATTCCCCTTGTTGTGGAAATGAATGGTTGGTTTGATCTACCTTTGATATGAGAGGTTTACAATGACTGCTATCGTGTTTCAATTGATTGAATGTTATATTTTGATATCCTTTTAGTTTGAGAATCATAAAGGAGAACTTACATCACACAGCTCAATAAATGTTAGAGTGTAAAGGATATGGTTTGATTTCCAAGTTATCTCTTTGGCCTTGTTATTCCTCCTAGATCTTTGTATTCACATGGTTGAGGGTGAAGAACCTAAGAGAGCTATGGAGACAGATGGTGAGGAGACAAATGGTGAGAGATGTATTGTAACATATTTGGTTATAGATTTGCCAACTAGATGTTTCCTTGACACTATGTAGTAGAGGAGTTAGCCACATCTTATATGTGAAGTACTATAAATAGAATTGTTATACTTTGATATTTTTTAGATTTAATATTAATAATGTAATGGGGGTTTGTAGATATATGTCAGATTATCCTTTATGATATTTTATTTTGTTGATTACTAATATGATGATGAGAAATTACATGTTTTACTTGATCTGGATATATGAGTAATGCAATTGTGTGGGATGATTTAGATGTAGACTATCTAAATCCACTAGATTGTTTTTGTGGTGATGTTGACTTTGTTTATTGGCCTTTTCTATGACCATTTGTGGTTTGGTATGTCTCTTTTAGATAGGAGGTTGTATATATAGAGGCTTGATTGTAGTTTTAGAGTTGATATGTTGATGTCATGAAGTTTTATCTAGGTTGGTATACCTTTATTTTAGGTATGATTAGCTTGGATGAATTACAATTTGTTCTAGATTCTATTCCAAATGGTATGAGTAAGGAAGTTACTAATATCCTTTGTTATCATTTAAATTTAAAAAATATATTCATGTAGAGATTGGTGAAGGCTTCAGTGATAGTTAATATGGTACACATTGGCATATTTTTATTTTTTTTCATATGTGCTATCTTCGAGGATATGAGGAGTTTATTCCTTGATGGAAGTTATCATGGTTGATTTTATAGGTGTCCTATTAGAGAGTGAGATCATGGTGAAGATTCAAATGGTACATGTATGGATAAAGGATGTTTTCCATCGCCAATATTTATAATACATTCATAAGGGGTGATGGGTTCGACTACTAGTGGTAAAAGTGGGTTGTGAACATAATTATTTAATATTATTTTCTCCACTTATGGAGGTATAGAATAAGACATTTAATGACTTTGGAAGTGGACAAATGAGTTACCTACATAGGCTTCTCGAAGTGCAAGCTTAGAAGATGCAACATGTGTCTCCTACTACTCTTGTCATTTATTGTATTTAATTTAATGTTTGTCTTGCAAGAATGGACACCAAAGTTGGAGGAAAAGTATTGGAATGAAAATGGGTTACTTTTCGAGTTGTATGGAGGCATCCCAAGGGTTGTGCTCATGATAAATGGAAAGAGATCTTCATACATTTATTGGTGGTTTTGAAGCTCTTTCAATTCCATAAATTCATCCTTTTGGGTGTATATTTTGTGTAATAGTTGAATGCCAAATTACCTACATGAATAAAGGATAGGTTGGAGGTTGTTCACATGTGTATATAGGTGCTACTATGATGGAGAAAAATAGAAGGAATAAATTGTATTGTAAGCATATTTATTGTTGATAATGTAAGCATGACCTCTCTTCTTGTTGGAATTTTTTCCCAGTAGGGTTTCTCCATAAACCCTACGTTATGTGTTGATCTTATGTTGAGCTTCCTTTATGACCTATTGTTGATATCTTATGCTTATGTTAATCATTATTTTATTTTTTTATAAGTTCACATAACTGATAGGTTTATTAACCATGATTTACAAGCTTATTTATGGTATCATTAAGAAGAAGGATGTAATCATGGTTTTCCACATTAAGGAAACTTGTATATGAGTTTTATATTTTCATGTTGTATCTTTCTAGGACTTGTATCTCATACTTTGATAATTTTATTGGATATAAATTTATCTTCACAATATATGGTATTGTACATATCCATTTTCCAATATATATGACAAGGGGATACTACAACGAAGTTTCCAAATTTATGTACACAATATATATAGCTCAAATACATTTAAAAAACTAGTGAATAGTATGTCATGATTCATATCCTGCGGATGCAAAACCATACCAATTTAATATATATATTTATGATCATATGAATTTCATACAATAATATGGATTTCTATAACATTATAAGTTTTTGATTAGGAAAAAGAGGTTTTGAAGGGACCAGAAACCATTTACATCAAAATCATCCAGTCGTGGAAAACAAACGCTTACCAACCACTGGACATAAGAAAAAACAAAACACTAAAATAGGAGAACAAAGCCCCGAAGACCTTAAAAGTATTTCATTAAATTTTAATTCTTTTGAATCAAGTCTTGATTAATACTACGCACCTTATGGACAATGTAATTAGTGGGAGTTATACCCTTGTCCCTGCAATGAAGCCTAGTATGAAGTTCAGGGGAGGAACCAGAAGCCAATTTGTGGGTGGCATCCATCCTCACAGATTTGAAACTAATATTAGGGGAATCCGCACCCCATTCAGAGATATTCTGGATAGCATGAGCTTGGACATTCAATTGCTTAAGTCCTTTGGAGATATTCTCCATGTTCATCTAGCTAACAATAATAACAACCCTCAATTTCTCCTAAATGTTAGCAAGGTATTTCTCCAGGTCTTTAATGTGTTGGTCATGCCCTTCCTTTAGATCCTTTATTCTTTTAGACAACTCCTAAATAGTGGCAAAAATTTAATCCATGTTCTGCACATTTGAAATTCAAACAAATTTATCCTTCAAAGTCTCAATCTTCGATACCATCCATAAAAATAAGGTGCTCTAGCTATTGGTAACATCCTTCACATTCTTAATCATATGGCTAGAGTTAATAAGAGAAGAGCCTTTCTCTAGAGAGGTAACATTACTAATATCCACATGAATTTCCACATGGAAAACTGTGTCAATACCATCAACATGCAGGGGGTGGGTAGCAAGGGATTGCAAACAAGACTTAGGCTTTGATTCCTTTTCTGGTTTCATCTTATTTTTATAGGGGGAGCCACTGGCCAAATGGAGAAATGCTTTCCCCTTCCCTTTCACCAACCTAAGAGAGGGACCCCCAAATTTAATTTTACCCTTAATGTCATAGCTAGGGGCCATATAATTGGGCACAAACTCCTCTAAGGGAGAATACTTAGAGTCCTCATCATCTAAAATCATAGTTTTATGGTGGGTCAAAGCACCCCTTTTGGGTTGTTTATGTTTCCCTAAATAAACACCCACATCCTCATCTAAAGGTGAATCCTTTGCATCACTTAGGTAACCCTCAAGGCTAACATTATGATCAGTGACTTTCTCATAAATACAAGCAGGGGTTTTATGAACAGAAATGGATTTTGTATACTCCATGATGAGGACAATCAAACCCTCATGAGTTAAAATGTCCTAAGTAAATATAATTATTTTTAAACCAAACTTCAAGTGTCAAATGTTACAATTCATTTCTTAGTCTTTTTGGATGCAACTATTAAATTTGTTTTATGCTAGGAGCCTCATATAAAATATTCATTAAAGAAACCTAACAAGATTAGTAATGTATGATACAAGAAATACCAAACACTTACAAACAAGGTCGCATAAAATGCAATCATATATATGTGAAGCTCACTAGAATATAATTATGAAATTGAAATAATGGAAGTGCTTAGAATGACAAGAAACATGCCATTATCTTCCTACAAACCTTAGATGAATCTTACTATAACCATTTGATTATTTTAATGGATGTAGTAAAAACTAATAGTATAATTCTATAGTTATTTATTCTAATTTTGAGAAATTGGATTTCAATAATGAATTGATTTATCAAAATCATGAGAGGGTGAGTTTATTTATAGTGAAAAACAAATAAAAGATAGAGATAAGATTTATTACTTACAATTAGTTAGATTGACTATGGAGCCAACTCATTTTAAATTTAAATTACTTACAATTAGTTAGATTGGCTATGGAGTCAACTCAATTTAAATTTAAAATTATCATTTTTAACTCCTACAATGACAATAATGAAATATTTAATTTATTAAATAGATAAATGTGAATTTTTGATAAAACATGAAGTTAGCTAGTTAGTGAAGAAAAATATTCTAGTTTAAAATGTAGTTAACTTGATGAGATGAAAAATTAAATGTCAGTATATTTATTTCTTATAAACTATATAATTGGGTTTGATAAATTAATAAATAATACATAATTACATAAATGAGAAGATAAGATACATAATAAATAATGAAATAAATGATAAATAATATGATTAATAATTAATCTAACAAAATTTAAGATTTAACAATTAATAAAAAATTATAGCTTCTACATATTTATTTTAGAAATGAAAAATTCATATTCTTCTTTATCTCCATAATGATTTGATGAACAAGAATCATGCACACAATATGTCACATATGATGCATTACAAAGTATATATGGTCATTTATAAATTTATTTGTACCTTTAATGTGCATCCCTATCATTTTATCTATCTTACATTGTCTTATTATTATTTCTTCTTATATATGAATCTTTCCACAATTGTTTGAGCCCTTCACATTTATTTCTCTAGTGTTTTTGCTAATTATGCTTTCACTAGCTATTGCTTTAGAGATAAAGTGTATGGATACTTATTTGGTGCTATCTTTTCCTTAGTGATAATTAATTACAATAAGATTATGTCTTTATGTTTTGTAGTTATTTCTTGAGAGGTGGCTAAGTTTTATAGATTTTAATTTCTAGGTAATGTTTTAATTTATGGTTGCCTAATTTTTAAGTCAAGAAGTGTGTTGTATAATTATTTTTGGTTTATTGTTGTGTTAAATAATATATTGTTTTAGGTCTCATCATCATATTTTTAATTTTAAGATTGAAAATAGTAGCAATAAAGGGATACATGGTTGATAGGTAGCATGCAAAAAAAAATATGAATTCTGAAGAAATCGTTGCGTAATATGTCATGGGTTAGATTTTGTAGTATCAAATGGTAAAGTTTCACATGGTTCTAGTTGGTGTATGTGGCAATATATTTGGTAGGCCTACTGCGTACAATTGGTGGAGAATTTGAAATTATAAATTAAAAGAGTTATCTTATAATGTGTCATATATTTTTTTCTTATTTAAAATGTTGTAATGAGATTATCATATATGCACAAATTTCTCTACTATTAGTCCTTTATCTTATTGTGCCTCATAAAAATATCTATAATTTGTAAGGAAAAATTACAATAAAAAGATTATTCTTTAAATATTTCTCCCTAGAAAAATATGTATCATAATTTGTTTACTTGTGAAAATAAAAATTTATAAAAAATAATAGACATTATAGCTTATTTTAATGTTTAAATAAATTATGATGTATATTTTCTACCGAAAAATATTTGATATAAGGTAATAACAAAAGGAGGTTGTTTATGCATTTTTATTATCTTGCTCTTGTGAACTTTTCTCTCAATGTTTGTGCATGTCCATGCATACATTAAATGATCACTGTACTTATCATTTATGAGTTAATATGGCATGTACGACATAGTCCAAATGATAAATATGACGAAATAGAAAAATAACTTAAGCCATTGACCACATAGATAAGATGAGAGACATGGTAAAGCAAAAATTAGTATATTTTTCTTTCATAAATTAATAAGAAATGGACCACATAGTCTAAATGAGAAATGATAGAATAAAAATTGCTATAAATTTTGTTTATGAATGAATAAGAGATGGATCAGATAGTCTAAATGAAAGACATTATAAAATAATAATAGATGGAGTCAAATAAATTAAATATGCCTAAACCTATATATACCTTGAATGATTATTATAATTGTCGTTCATGATCTGAGAAAACCTCAGACTCTATATTTTTAAATGTACTAAGAAGGCCATGGGCGTCCAAAATGGAACATTGGTTAAAATATATTCTTATTACAATATTCGTGTTTAATTTATGGCTCTTCGTAACTGTGAAAGGCCAAGGCTGTATCACATATTTTAATTGGTTCGAGCAAAAGGTAGAATATTATGATCTATAACCAGCTGCCATCATTTGAACGTATGGTCCACATGGGCACAAAACACTAAAATGTTAAACTATTTCTCTTTTTAATAGTAAATAGTAAATAATGATAGAAATCTGAGAGGAGTTGTGAGAGGAGGATAGCAATCAACCTACGGATGATACTTTTCACAATAGCGGCCATCCCAAAATGATAAGGTCACTGCCCTTAATATAGAATTTTTTCAGAATGTACTCCTGTATTGAAATGAAATAAAGGATTACAGAGATTTATGTACTCCTTGTACAGCAATTTACCTGCAACAAATAAAACATTTATGAGAAACATTAGGAACACTTCAATCAAATAAGCCGGTAAAGAAACATTTATGTTAATAAGGATGAGATTCTTATATATTTCTCTCAAAAAATAATAATTTAAAATAAACATAAAATTTAAGAAGCATTAAAAAGCATAGAACACAGCCGTTCTATCCAAAAATAAAGCATTCTAAAATCATCTATATCTAATTGAATAACTATAATCTACTTTCTTTGTGTAAATTTTTTTTGAAGGAAATGAAAATTGAATATCATGGGTTCAAATCCGACCAAGTGAGATGAAATGCTGTTATCTCCCCACAAAGGTTCTGAAAATCACAGAAAAGTAAAGATTTTGGGAACCTTTGAGGGAGAGGTAGTAGCATTTCTCTCATATATTTCGTCCTCCAAAGCAATGGATCTCAATAGATAAAATCTTTTAATGAGATTAACTGGCTCTTCTGTGATATGTTATATGGCTAGAGGAATATATAAAGGCAAGAGTTGCAATGTATCTGAATGAAATGTACTCCACTGATCTAAGAACAGTATTCTCTACATAAAGTAGAAGACAAGTTTATCTACACAAATTCTCTGAAAGATTTTATGACACAAGTGTCCGCCTATTGAATGTCAAGTCATATTCAATCAACGGTTCTCTCATATAAGCGAATAGAAGGTTTCTTTGAAAGTAACAAAATCTACCCTAGAAGGTCAGAAGAGATAAGTTATTCTATTTTAGTTTTGTTGAAATGAAACTCAATAATCAACTATTTTCCATGATCTATATGATATTTTAAAACCACCATGTCTTACTAAACCAATTGTGAGAATCTTTGTTGTGTTTTGCTTGATTGATTAAATTATTCTGATGTAACAGTTCCTGGAATGAAACAATTTGAAAAACGATGCGTTCATATTTGCTGAGTTAAAAAATGTGGACCTAATAATTCTTTCTGAGGTATACGGATGCGGTGGACTAAAGTGATTTCCCCTCTGGTATTCCATTACTATTAATAAAACAAAATAACGTGTGCGAATCCACCTCCATGTTCAAAGTGTCACCAATATTTTTGGTTAGAATCGTAGGTTACTCCTGTACTGTAGCACGCATAAAGTTGAATTCAAAGCTTTTTTTAACAAGTATTATTTAGTAGACCATCTACAACCCCATTGAAGGAGGAAAGAGACATAACGCTTGCAACAATGTTAGGAGAATTAATTCAGTTGTCAAAGGCTGGGTGCAAATGGAAGTCAAGCTTTTGCTAGCTTGCATTTGAATATCGATATGCGTTTTTAATAAAGAGATAAATAAATATCAATAGAAAATCTTAAAAACAAAAAATTGTCTCTCCCAAAGTTAATAAGGATATGCATCTTATAAGCATAACAAATCTAAGTATATCTGAAGGGAAACATGAACAATTCTCTAATAAAATCTTATCTTATGAATTGGTAGCAAGCTTAAGAGACCTAAAAAATCATAAATTCAATTCCAATCTTTCTAAATTTTGTTGGATAACTAGAAGTGATTCTTGACTGTCTTTAATTGTCAAAAGAATCGATATTCTAACTACTGAATTAAAAATGATCAAGATGAGAGCCTAGAGAGCCCAGTGGGAGATCTCGATAAAGAATGGGAGATCTTGATAAAGAATGTAGTAGGAAAATTGAGTCAATTTAGCCTTAGGAAGAACTAACTACATGACTTCAAATCAGGGATGTCAAATTTACATTAAGAACTAAAATTGCCAATGATAGTTTAATAAGTTGTGCATAGGAAGATGAGAAGAAAGTCATAAATATAGTAATGACAGTTTAATAACTTGTCTGTAAGAAGATGAGAAGAAAGTCATCAATATACTTTGTGGGGTTTATAGCTCCAAATAGTGTATCAAGATACCATTTATAGTCCATTCACCATTCAAATAATAAAATATTTGCAATCATGTTAGAATCATATTAATGTAGTAAAAAGTATTGAATTCTATTCAATAAATAGATAAAAATATTTATTACCTTAAGTTGATGATGATCATACACACCACTTAAATCATTTATGTTTTTCTTTTAATTTTTTAATAATCTTATGCAATATTATGCAAAAGGAGCATGGTTATTATGATTTGAAATTTTATAAAAAAAATTCTAGTAATGATAAGATGGAATAATGAGACTTAAAGTGAAAGATTGTTTGGTGATTTTTGCTAATGGATATTTCTCAAAAAACAAAAAACGATGCTTGTGCAATTCCTCTATCCCTTCAACTTAGAAGATCATTCATTTCAAGCTATTATCTCAACAACATATCCACTATTCTAATAAGGATGGTGAACTTGTTGGAATGAAATCTGCATCAATAATTATTGGATAAAAAAAGGATACATGTCACTTTCTCCTTCTTCCCCTTCCCTAAACATTCTACATAACCCATTTTAGAATAATTCTTTCCTTGCAAGAAAAGGTACCCTTTCTTGGATTTCTTTCCTTAAGATTACTTTAACCACGAAAATGTGTAAAAGCATATTTATCTCTACATCTCTTAAATCAATTCTTTGTGGGAAAGAAGAGGAATTGGCTTTGTCGTAAAATCAGTTAGATAGATGGATTTACTTAGGTAATTCTATATTTTTCAAAAGTTTAAGCTTCCTTATATAGTAATTCATATTTAAAGTCTTAGTGAAAGGCCAACATATTTTAATAATTTTTAATCTACAAATAAAATACAGTTTTAGAACTAGTAGAAAATACTTCTCCAAATTGGATGAGGTGAACTTTAGGATGGAGATCTCAAACTCAAAATTCATCATGTCCACTTTTTTTTAAAATCTAGCTAGAAGAAATATATTAATGGTCAAGGATGGAAACCTTGAAGCATTGGCCCTTCCTAAAACTTTTGTGATACTGGGGCTCTATATCTAATTGTGAGTCCAATCTTGAAAGATATAGAATTAAGTGGTTCCTCCCATCCCCTTTTTGTGAGTTTAAAATTTGATGGAACCTTAAGAGGTGATGTGTGTAATGCCTAAAAATTTTGACATGAAAATAATACATAAACCTTTTTTTTCAGTTATATATAAAAGAAACCCCAATAGGGTTGAATCTTTTCTACTTAAGAGTAATATGATATTCACTTTTGGTCTGGGCACTACACAATGTGTTTGTTTTAAGAAAAAAGAGGTGATCATTCAAATCATAAAGGCTTGCAATAGGAGACCAATTTCTTTATCCTTTTTTATTTCATGGAGGTTTCATTCATGAGTAGGCTTGAAGGAGTATCCCTCCAATCTGGCGATTCACCACTATGTGTAGGGTCACTTGTTTCCCATTTTTCTTTCAAATTAATATCTAATTCACACACAACTCATTCCATTATCCTTGAGGTTCCTAATGTGCTATCTCTTCTCATAGGATTGCATATATATTCCTATAGTTCTATTGCTAATGGGCCAAACCCTAAAGTTCGGATACATTTACATCTTTTATATCTCTATTATATCTAGATATATAGATATATATGTATCTGGAAGCTTATAGTAGAAAAATACAAAAAAATATAAGTAAAAAGAATTTCTTTTATTTGAGCATTTTATTTGCATATTAGAGTGAAATCATAAGATATTTATTATAATTTCTATGAATCAAACATATAACTCTTATTATTTTCTAGATATATATTTATTTTATCAATAACATGACTAGACTACAACCACATAGCTCTTTAACAATTTATCCCACTAATAGAAAAGGAGAAATTTCAGCTATGCAAGATACTCCTTTGACTTTATACATTAAACTTCCATTTGGACATGGACAGGTTAAATTATTAGATATTATGACAACGGTTTAGAAATTAATACCTTACTAAATAATACAACAATTTGAATAAGGAGCTTTAGATTAGAATTATTGTGTGAAGCTTTAATGCTCTCTTAAATCAAGTTGTGGGAGTGTAACTTTCCTTCTATGAGTGATTATCTTAGTTCAACTATTTTCAGCTTAAAATTTTGGAAATAATCCTCACATGCTGGTTTCTATATTATTCATGAGAAGCTTCTTGGAGAAAATAGACAATAAAAGAACCAAACTCTTTTCAAGACCAATTTGAGTTCACCTGTCAACCTTAGGGTTGTAGTGTAGTGCACCCTCAAGCTTGGGGACACACCACAGTGGCTAGGTGATGTTTCACATACAACTCACAATCACATTACACATATATATTCATAATTTGATGTAGTAGTTTTGACAACTTGAATCTACCAAAACCCCAAGGAAAACATGCTACATAAAGATCCTCTCAAGAACCAAATATGGGGGGAGTGTGGAATAGTGTATTGTGGGAGTAGCACTAGAATAAAATGTGTTTTCCACAATACCATTTTCAACCACTATTACCTCCCACTCAAAATTTCATAAACCATTTTTAAAACACCATTCCTTCACGTGCATAGGTTAGAACTAGCCAATGTAATCAATTTGTATGGGTAGTCATACCAAAAAGGAATCTCCCCACAATTTTGTACAGGTATTCAAAACCCAAAAGAAAACTCCCCAAAACAGCCTCAAACTCATTCTAACACCTCACATGGAGTCTCTCAACGAACTTGGGACAGCCTACACCAATACACTTAAATTAAAGATTGTTATATCAACCTTTAACATATTTTTCATATAAAATTAATATGTATAGTCACATTTAACAACAAGAAAACAATTTAAGGCTCCCCTTTCAAGTGCATGTTACATGTTTAACAAACAACAAGGGAAATTTGCAAGCTACCTACCATGAACCATCCCATCAAACTCAAATAATTTGGGTGTAAATTGATTACCAAGCAACCTTCTTCTACCTTGCTTCCCCTCTTCTTCCCTTTCTTCCCTTAACTTGAGACTCACATTCAATATCTTACTCTAAAATTGTCAAATTCATTTACAAAACCTAAAGGACACCTCTTTCTAAGAATTTGGAGATGAAATAAAAGTTTCCATTTCTCCCATCTCTCATTCTGAAGGTGACGTTTATCGCCTTCTCTATAACTCACATGGTAATCCTAACTACTTGTTCACACAAACCCCATGAGATTCCTATCACCTTGGATTGGTCTCTCAAGTGTGCAAGTTGGCTAGTGGGAATAATTCTCTCTCAAGATCCTTCCATATGTCCTACTACACCCATGCTTACATAGCTAAACTGTGACCAATGATAAAATTTACTACTTATGGAAAATAGGGTAGAAAAGGGGTTAAAATTCTTATTAAATTATGTTTGAGGTTTTCTAAGTATCCCAACCCATTGTTCTAGGACTTAAGGAATTAGATCATACATAAAATTATGAAAACGATCCATTAGACCCACTCTAACATTAGAAAAATATAAAACTTCAAAATGACACATCAATAGACACATTAGAAATTTTTTCTTACTAATTGTTACATACAAACACAATTATAAATAACACTTACATATGTCACAACACAAGTACACAATTTACATGACATAACAATTTCCACATCACAACAATTAGAACATAACAAAAGATATTACCCTCTCCAAATGAGCTTGATCAGCTTAAATAGTTTTTATAGATTATCTCACCATGTAGGTTCCTTGATCCCATTAGCCATGTGAATCCTACATGCTCAAGTATGCATTAGTCTAGAATATTAGCATTTATAGCTGAAGAAAATTGAGAAACATCCATTGTAATAAAATAAAATATATCATCTCTTACTATACATTTCATCGTAGTCATTCATTAGTTTTATCATTTTTAACTAAGAGTGATGGCTACTCACCACATAAAATTAGAATAATTTTGAATACTAAAATTTACCATGCGTAAATAAATTAATCAAGATCATTAGGATAATCAACTATATGTGCACACATATAAGCATAATATAGATTCATCTAGTCTATTATCAAGTGTACCATTCTTAAATATGAAATGGCATTAGTTCGAAGAAAATACTCATAACCATAGGTTCATAACAATATGGTAACAAAATATATCATCATTGTCCCGTATTGATGGAAGGAATAATTGTATTATAAGTATGCAAATCTATCTTAGGTGTTGGGCCTCACACCCTCCTCTAGGTATTGGATGTAGTCCTAGAAGTTCTTAAAATCTGACACTTAGTCATTTGGCCAAGGAGATCCATTAAAATAGAATTGATTATGATATATAGTCAATTTAACATATAATGAAGCTTGATGTTCCTCCTATTATCGGGTTGAACCATCATCCCTAAATGCTTAACCAAATATTACTTCCTACTCATGTTGTGTTACTAAAGCAAGGTGTTCAAAACTTTAATCTAGCATCTGGATGCTTAAGGGTCACATATCCTTGAAAAGAATATGATAGGAGTGAGTATTACATAATAATCCCCATCTCAAGACCATGACATCCTATTGCTAGACTGAATTACCTATAATCCTAATGTAAATATATATATATATATATATATATATATATATATATATATATATATATATGTAATCCTTAGAAGATTGGTAAAAATATAGGTCTAAACTTCTAGAGATCTTGATAAGAGAATTTAAACTTGTAGTACTAGTGGAGCCTAGGAAGACCCTAAAATCATGGGACTTTAGGCCCATCAATCCCTAGAATTAGTTCAGATAAAAGTCTTTTCTTCCTAAGTGATTATAGTGAAGAAATGTGTATAATTAGAAGCCTATGTTTAAGGTCAATAAGGTTGTTCACCAATATTTTCTGCACCCTATGAGTTCAAAGAACTTACACATGCACACAATATTATAAGATGTTGAGTGATGCATAGGGATATTGTGTAATGCAACTATTAAGGGCATTTATGCATATTATAGAAATATATAAACTAACATTTCACTAGTTTATGATATCCTTATGCAAGACTTATCAGTTGTCACTATTTATTAGTTATGACTCATTTTAATAGCCATGCTATGAGTTACTTAACAGAGAACTATCCTTAAGCATCTAGTCAACAAGCATGATTTTCTCCTAAGAATGTTAGCAACACTTCACCCTTTGGTAATTATCTTACATGTCTATCATTTCATCTTGAGAACTCAAAGTATAATAATTACGATGGATCCATGCTATATGACAAGACTCCAATAATAATCTCTTGATTGGTGAGGATACACAACCAGTAGATAAGTTAACATGTAATTAGATTGTTAACATAAGAATTATTTTGGAACTATCAAAAACCCATTTTGTTAGGACATGATAACACATTTCCCTAACTAAAAATAAAATTGGGTAAACCTTTAAGACTCTAATGTAGGGAAGACACAATCTTCCTCCATTTATATATATCCAAAAAAACGCAACACCTTATAGGAATATCCATTCACCTTATCCTTCCCCACACATCTCATGGTGTTCACCAATATCGTCGCAATTATTTATATAAATAAAATTCTACATGTACAAGTAGTACTAATTAAGAAAAGGCCTCTTGAAACATAAAAGGTTCATTACATAACTTTTATAGAAACATCATAAATGAAAATAAGCTCAAATGTAACAACAATTGCAATAATTTAAATCTAGTCAAGTTCAATTAAATAGGTATCTCAAATACTTTTCACAGGTAGCATACTTTTAAATCTTACTATTGAATGAAAAAAATATATCAATGCATAATAATTTAAGAAACCAAAAAAATTGCTAATCTCAAGAAAATTAAACACACAAAATCACATCATGGCTCAATAAAGACATTCAAAGGGGAAGAAGAGAGTTGGTAGACTTAGCCTTAAGATCATAATCTAGAATATACTCTTGAATTAGACAGCCTCATGCTAGGCATGACTAAGGATAGTTGTCATCTATAAGAGAAATAATACTTAATAAATGATAAATGATAATAAAAAATAATCAATGAAAGATTAATAAATGATAAATAGTTTGATTAAAGACTAATTTAATAATAATTGTAGTTCAACAATTATTTAAAACATTTGATTTTTATACATTTATCTAAGAAAATAAAAATCACTATGATTGTTATGTCTCTAATGGGTTAATAAAAAAATTCATGCCCAACACCTCACCTATGATGCATTACAAAAATTTAATGGTCCTTTATATATTTCTTTAAGTCTTCATATCTATACATATCCTATTATCTATATTACATTGACTTATTATTCTTGTTTCTTTTAAATGGATCTTCCCACATTTGTCCTTATAGTTTTATTATATTTATCGTTAACTTGCTATTGGTTTGGAGATAAAGTGTGTGGACACATATGTAGTTGTGTTCTTATATTTAGACTCATAATTTGCAATGATAATGCAAGAGGTGGTTGTGTTCTTATATTTAGTAGTTACTTTTTAGGTGGTGGTTAAATTTTACAAATTTTTTAATTCTAGTTCTAATGTTTCAATTTATGCTTGTCTTATCTTTGGGTAAATATTTTTTTGAATGAGTGATACATGAAATAATGTTGTTTAATTAGTTTTAGCTTAGTATAGTGTCAAATTGTATTAAATTTTGGGTCTCACCAATGTAATTGATTTTAAGATAGATCAATACCTACAATTTAATCCGTTTGATGTTTAATAATATTAGTAGTAGCAATAAATAATCACATACTCTTTATCCAAAGATAATCAAGTGATATTTCAAGAGGGTTAGTTTTTATAATATCAAATTATGGAGTATCACATTCAATTAGTGGAGAATTTAAAATTATCTATTCAAAGTATTATGGTCCCCTATTCTATATGTTTGTTACTTATTTGAAATTGTGTAATAAGATTCTCATCTATGCACAAATTTCTCTACTATTTATCCATAGAGCCATTTAGTGAATGATAAAATTGCATCAATGACCTCACTTATGATGAGATACAAAATAGAAATGGTCTTCCACCTATTCATATGCTAGGAATAAAGGAAAAATATTTTAAAACTAAAGTTTTTAGACAATGCCTCTAAGAAAATAACATTACCATGGCCAAAACAAAATCTTGATAATTTGTAAGGTTAAGTTACAATAAAAAAAATGCTATGAACATTAAACAATTCTCTCTAAAATATATACAATGTAACTATTTAAAAATTATAGAAAGAGTAAACAAAAACTAGTTTGTGAATCTCTCACTGACACTATGCTAGAGTGTGTATGCATACATTGAATGGTTGTTAAAATAATCATTTATGAATTAATATGCTATAGATCACACAGTCTATATGAAAAACATAATAGATATATATATATATATTTAATGATTATTATACTTTTCTTTCATAAATTAATAGCCCCCAAATTACATGATCTATAATATAGACATAATCAAATAACGAAAAAATCTAAACCAATATATAAATTAAATGATTATTAAGTCTCCTTCCTGAACTATAAGAACCTAAGAATCAATATTTCAAAAACTCTTGAAAAAGTCGGCGTCCAAAATGGAATAGTGGTTATATTATATTTTTGTTTAATTTATGGCTCTTCCTAACTCCGAAAGGCCAAGGCTGTAACATATATTTTAATTGCTTCGAGTAAAAGGTGGAATATTATTATCTATAACCATCTGCAATCATTTCAATGTATGGCCCACATGGGCACGCAGCACTAAAATGTTATACTAATTCTCTTTTAAACAGTAAATAATGATAGCAAACAACCAACAGACGATTCTTTATAGATGTGTCACTGTCTGCACAAAAGCAGATATCCCAGAATAATGCTCACTAATGTAGATTTGTTTTGAGAATGTACATTGATTGATCACCTCTTGCAACCGGCAAAGACAACTCTTAGTATAACAATTGATCACCTGTTGAAAATCAAATAATACATTTCTGAATAACATTAGGAAAAGCAATAAAACAATAGGAAAGGGAAAATGGTAGCAGAGATTTAGTGGTGATGTGCAGTGAAAGGGTCAAATATTTTATGAGTCTTATAAACATGAATATAAATGATTATCCATAGATTTGCAGTTTGAATAGAAATGAATTATTTAATTGGAATTGTAGCTTAAAGATATTAATCTCGTTAAGATTGTAGTTGGAAGACAAATATGCATAGAGAAATTTGTTATATTTAAAAAAATAAAAATTGAATAACAGGAACTGCTTAAGAAATAAAAATAAAACAAAAAATCTAAAGAAAAATTAAAAAGCAGAGAACACAGCTGTTCTATCCAAAAACAAACCATTCAAAATCGTCTATATCTAATCGAATAAAACTATAATCTATTTTTTTTTTTATGAAAATTATTAAAGAAAATAAGAATTCAATATCATATGTTCAAATCCAAGTGAGATGAAATGCTGTTATCTCCCCTCAAAGACTCGCAAAATCACAGAAAACAAAGATTTTGAGAGCCTTTGAGGAAGAGGTAGTAGCATTTCTCTCATATCTTTCATCCTCCTATAGCTAAAATCTTTTCGTGAGATTAGCTGGCTCTTCTGTGATATGTTATTTGGCTAGAAGAACATATATAGGTAAGAGTTGCAATATATCCACTTAGTTGTACCCCACTAAATATCCGCTTAGTTGTACCCCACTGACTTTCTTTGTCCTCTATATAAAGTAGAAGACAAGTTTATCTACACAAATTCTCTCAAGGATTTGATGACACAAGTGTCTGTCTTTTGAATGTCAAGTCAAATTCGACGAACAGTTCTTTGATGTAAACGAATAGGAGGTTTCTTTGAAAGTAAGAAATCTACCCTAGAATGTCAGAAGAGATAAGGTATTCCGAAAGAAACTGAATAATCAAATATTTTCTACGATCCATATGACCCAAAAAAATATTCGATTGATTAAGTGATTAAACTATTCAGTTGAAATAGTTCGTGGAATGAAACAATGAGAAAAACAATGCGTTCGTATTTCCTCACTTAAAGAATGTGGAACTAAGAATTCTCTATGAGGAGGTATTCCAATACCGTGGACGAAGCTGATTTTACTTTCGGTATTCCATCACGATGGAGAAAACAAAATTATATTGTTAATATTCCTTGACAATGACGACGTGCGAATCCATTTCCATGTTCTACATCTCACCATTAGTTTTTTGTTGAACCATAGGTTTGCTCCGCATAAAATTGTATTCAATGTTTTCTTGTAATAAGCATTATTTAGCTTTCATAAAATCTAAAAGATAATACTATAATATTCAACAACATAGTGGAATGTAAAAAACTGCATTCAAAAGTGATAAGTGTCATAGGACTAAGAACAATAGTTTAGTAGACTATCTACAACCCCATTGATATCCTCAAGGAGAAGAAGAGGAAGGAAGGATAACACTTGCAACAATGCTAGGGGAATTACCCTAGTTGTAAAAGAGTTTATACAATGGGTAACCTCAAGTGAGTATTTGCTAGCTTGCACTTGAATATGGATACACACAATGGAGAAAATCATAAGTTTTTTATAAGAGAGAAATGAGAATCAATAGAAAAACATTAAAAGCATAAATATATGTCTCTAGAAGTTAAAGAGAATATGTATCCTATAAGCATATCAAATTTATTAAACTTGAAAGGGAGACATGACCAATTCTCTAACAAAGCCATATTCCATGAAATCGTAGCAAGTGTAATGTAAGATTTGGCTGTAAACCCTACCCAAGATGCAAATGAATGAAGGAAAACAAATAGAGAAATAAAATACAAGCAAGAATAAACTATATTCTATTCAAGAGAATGCAAAGCTTAACATGAGTTTTAGAGATTAGTATACAAAGGAAATCCTTTGGTTATTTAGGCCAAGCAAAGAGATATGGTATTATAAGATTATGACAAGTGTCCTAATCTTATGATAGGAGACATGAAGCAGATAAGTATCATAATATTGCGACAAGTTTCTTGATCTTATGAAATGAGACATAAAGTAGATAAATATAATAAGATTGTGACAAGTGTCTTAA
The DNA here is from genome assembly GCF_030272615.1 of Cryptomeria japonica. NCBI lineage: Eukaryota > Viridiplantae > Streptophyta > Pinopsida > Cupressales > Cupressaceae > Cryptomeria > Cryptomeria japonica. Next base: position 262,772,572 of record NC_081409.1, on the reverse strand, counting down.
TGTTATGAAATCAAACAAAAAGTAGTAAATATCTCATGTGGAACCTAAGTAAACTTAAGTAATAAGACATGAAAAGGAACTATGGAAATATAGATGAATTAGTTAGACAAAGTACCCTATTCATACTAACACCCCCCCTTAAGTGTAACCTCGATAAAATGTTAATAAACATGAGTCCCAACTATAATTCTTAATGAAGAAACCATGTACGAAAGTTCCTTTAAAAAATAAATGAATGAGAAACCTAGTAGAAAAATTCCCCTCATATGAGAGAATGAATGAAGAAGGTCTGAGTGATCCTTCTAAAAGATATTTCTCAACGACCCATAAAAGAGATCAAAGGTAAACATATTTTCTCTCATTAAAGGGTTTGGTGAATTTATTTGCAACCTAATTTATTGTAGGATAGTAGTACAAATAAATGACCTTCTCTTGAATTAGCTCCCAAAGAAAATACATACAAATCTCAATGTGTTTAATCCGTTGATGATGGATTGGGTTCTTTGAGATCTAGATGGAACAATAGTTGTCATATTAGATGACTAGATATCAGTAAAAAGTGATACCAAGTTTAGTGAGGATATTTTAAAGCCAAATAGGCTCAATGACAACATTCACATCCACTTATTACTCTATCTTAGTTGAAGAGAGAGCGATGACATGGTTTTTATTAGGGGAAAACAAGTTTTGAAGGGACCAAAAATCCTTTACAATAACAGGTTTTCAGGGGACTCGAAACCACATATAGAAGGATTTTATAAGGATCCAAAACCCACAAAAGGAACATTGCTACAACTAGATATGACTAAGACTAATCAATAGTACACTAACAAACATCAAATAACTGACTGAACCACCAAATAATTCAAGGCCATCAAACAAGAGAGCTCTAAGATACATAGTCAAAGGGTTTTTCCAAGCACCCATAACCTAAACCAAGGGTTTTACAAGGTTCTCACAACTTGAAAGCATGGATTTTGAAAGGGCTCCCATAACTTGATGATACAAACATAGAGGGTTATGAAAGGCTCCCAAAACCTTAAAAATGGGTTTTGACAAGGCACCCACAATCTCAAGGCCTAGAAAAATAGACCACCTAAACAATAGTGCATTGACAGCCTTCAAGCAACAACAGACAACATCTCTAGAATAAACCATCTTCACCTCAATATACAATGACACCACCTCTATAAGAAAATCTAAAGAAAATATGTGATGCTCAGAAATAAACACCAAATTTCTCGTCCAGATCCTCTCCACCTCAATAGGAGAGACTGGGACACAAAGGACAGAAATGGAAAAGAAAGCCCTAATAAAGAAACACTAATTCAAATAAGAAACTATAAAAATAAGAGTGGCATTAGAGATCATACCCACAAGGCACATGCCAACTCCACGTCAATAGGAGAGACTAGGGCAATAGAGATAGAAAGGGAAAAACAATCCCCCATTAAGTAACAACACTTCAAATAAGAGTCAAGGTACTTCATTGTAGAAGGAAAACCAAAAGAAGCCTGCAAAGATAAGAACATGAATTCCACCAAGCCAAGGCCAAAAGAAGAACAAAACCAATCCAAACCCATGAGAGAGAGAGCCACCAAATCTCCATCCAACCACATTTAGTCCCAAAAAGAAGAGAATCCAGCCTTAAAGCCCACCTCCAGCATAGATCCACAAACAACAATGGTCTAGAAAAATTCCCTGGAAGGCACGTCAAATGAAGCAAAGGGAAAACCAAAAGAAGCCACACCATAAACAAAAGAGAGGAAAAAGAACCCTCCCACCTGTAGCCCACGCACCATAATAGAAATGCCCAATGCAAGAGAACTCCAAGAAAAGAATGCACATATCATAAGGAAAAGGAACACTCCCAAGCATAGACCAAAATTCAAAGCGCAAAAAATAAAGAGGTCTCAAAAACCAAAACCAAAATAGGACACGACAGGGACAACTTAATCGCCACACCCATCCGTTGTAGGGAAAATAAAGATGGAGGCAATAAATGCAATCTTCACATCCCTGTGCCTTTGTATCTAATTTTCCATTATATTCATGAGCTCTGTAACCTACCTTTGGATGTTTTGCATGTCTCTATGCATCTGAGAAAAACCTCTTCCTCTTCCTCTCCCAACCATATTCTTCCTCTGATACCAAATGATGTAGCCAGTTAAAACATAACCAACATAACAAAGAATAATCAGAAATAAACAAAACTCTAGATAAAATGTTTTTCATTATTCTTCTGCAACTCCAACCATTCTGGCATTACAATGAAAAAGTCCCTATTTTAAACAATCACCAAAAAAATCCTTTTTGGGCAAATTTTTACAAAATCAGAAAATTGCCATTTAAGGAAATTTTCAAATCTATCCCAAAAATAACGAAATCTTCTAGAAATCTAAAAAAAATTCCTATGAGAAAAAAAAACAACTTTCTAATCTCAAAAAGATTACGAGCTCAAAATTAACTAAAAAACCAACTTTCTAAAAAAATCAAAAAAGAAAGTAAAAGCCAATTTTGAGGCCTTAGATGAAGGAATCCGGCCCTAAAAAATTTTAATTTTTGGAGACCCTACCAAACTAGGTTTTTTTCTGGAAATCCAATCAACTCCTCAATATCTATGTCCACGTAAAATTTCAACTCAATCAGACAACCAAGCCAAAAGTTATGACCCCGCGAAGTCCCTGCATCAAATTCCTAACAAGATACGTAGAGAAGATAGGGGAGATACAAAATAGAAGGGCTGGAGAGATATATTTAGATCTTAGAGAGATAGGAAAGAATGAGAGAGAGAGAGAGAGAGAGAGAGAGAGAGAGAGAGAGAGAGAGAGAGAGAGAGAGAGAGAGAGAGAGAGAGGGGGAGTGAAGAGGAGAGTGATAGGAAGAGAAATAGGTCTAGAGATCGAGGGAGACCAACAATGAATGAAGATAGAGAGAGAATGATAATAGGCACTTAGTAATTATTGAAATTTGACTAAGTCTAAGAAATAATAAGATCTAGAGCTCGGGGAGAGAGGATAGAGTGAGATAGAGAGAGGTAGAGATGGAGGAGAAGGAGAAAGATAGGAAAATAGATAGGTCTAGAGCTTAGGGGACACAAGGAGCGTGAGATAGAGAGATAACAAGACAATGGTGATAGGAGTCTACTAGTTGCTAAGATTTGACTAAGTATGAAAAATTATCAAATCTCATAAAATATATAATCTGCATGATGACTCCTAGAGATTTGATACCATTCTCAAACATCTAGCCAATATATACATAAAATATAACTTAATAAAATATAGCTTATATTTTATAAATATATCCTACAGAAAAAATAACGGAAGACCAAAGGCATTGGCATCTAGAGGCATGCTCTTTTTATAACTTTATATTAACAAAATGCATACGTATTTTGCTTGTTTACTATAATGCGTACATGTTATAATGTGTGCATGTTTTTTTCTCATAAAAACATGTATGCATTTTTATTTCAAATAATATGTACACATTTTTTATTCAAATAACATGCACGTGTTTTGACTTGCACTTAGCATTGGATGACAAACCTTAGGCTTGGGAGGGAGGTAAACAAGGAAACAATGAGTTGCATATATAGAAAGTATCAAGTGAATATAGATCACCTTGACAATAGAGACTTAAACATTAGTTAAAGAATTAGTTAAAAGAATTTATAGCTTAAAGATTTTAATCGTCTTAAACATTGTAGGTGGAAGACAAATGTGAACAGAGAAATTTGTTATACTTTTAAAAAATAAAAATTGAATAACTAAATGGCATCCAATCATTCACAGGGACTGTCTAAGAAATAAAAATAAAGCAAAAATCTAAATAGCACAAATGTTCTATAAAAAAAAAACATTCGAAATTGTCTATCTATTCAAATAAACTATACTTAAAGTAGAAGACAAGTTTATCTACACAAGATCTCTCAAAGATCTGATGACAAAAGTGTCTGCCTTTTGAATGCCAAGTCAAATTCGATGAACAGTTCTTTGAGGTTTCTTTGAAAGTAAGAAATCTACCCGGAAAGGTCAGAAGAGATAGATAAGGTATTTTATTTTAGGTTTGTCCAAAAGGAAACTGAATAGTCAAATATTTTCCATGATCTATATGACCCATTAAAATGCGGCCTGGCTTAACCGGCAGCCTCAAACGATATATTCCAAGCCTTTTTGTAGAGAACATTATATTAATAAATTAAAAAATAATTCTTCTTTTTTGTTTATCGATGTTTGATGTGGAAGGTCCTTCAATTAAAATTTATAACTAAGTTATATTACTAATAATATAACTTATGTTATTTTTTAATATGAATTTGTGATATTATATATCTGAAGAGTGTTGAAATAATATAAATTTTTAAATATCAACGAATTAAAAATATAATGTAAAATTATATCTTTGAAATTATATATATATTTAAAAATATCAATGAATTGAAAATGTAATTTAATAATAAATATATATAATCAGATTGTTGAAATGAATTTTATTTAATTTTAATTTTTTAAATATTTATTGTTTGTGTTTCTATTTTTATATATAGCTATAGCATCACACATATATTAATATTAAAAATTAAATATAAAGTTCATAATTACATATTATCTAAAAAACAAGATATTATTCTGTTCCATATGTATCTATAACTTTAAAATATATTTTATAATATTAATTCTATCATATGTAAATTCATAAAATTATTCAAAAAATATTGAAAAAAATATTACATTAAAAATGATATAATAAAAATTAGTATAAATATTTTAAATACATCTATGAAATTTATTACATTAGAAAATATATAATAGAAATTAGTATAGGTATTTTAAATATACCTATAGAATTTAGTACTCCCTCTCCAACCTATTTCATAATTGAACATTAGTAAGAGTTCATGGTTTCACTTTTAACTATATTTCAAAATCAATCGGTCATCAATATTTAACAAATATTCATTGTAAGGGGCAAACATAGTTTCAACTCCACTTAGGTTTTGACTTTCAAAATAAGAACAAACTATCAAATTTATGAAGAGTGTTTATTAATACATTATTTTCTCATCAATATCTAACATATATATTTATAATATTTATATTTTCAAATGAAATATCATTGAAAGTGTTGAAATTTAATTAATATATGAAGAATTTAGATTTTATTTTCAAGTTTTTATATTAAAATGAAATTGTTTACAATAGCTGATAATGATTTTTATTTGACTAATCATTATAAATTACTGATGATTATTTGACTATCCATTATTTACCTTTTTGATAGGAATAAGTTATATACTCAATCCTATTCTCATGGAGAGAAATTACTTGCTATACAAATGAAAGATGTTGATCTTCTACCAATATTTTTTTGTGTGTTTTTAAATGGAAGAGACAACTCCATAAAAATTGGTATATGCTAATAGCCAATTTATTATATTATTTACAAAATTGTCTTAGCTTTGTATACTAATGAAGATAGGGATGAGGGTAACATAATTCTTTGAATTGGATACTACATAACATTTCATGATTGTTGAATAAGCTAGACATTGCTATTGATTATTTAACCATTAAAGACTATGATGTTCAAACGGAGTGTCCACTAAATCCAATTGTCAAAAATAAAATTTAAGCAATGAAAGAGAAGTATTTACCACTTTTGGAATATTAAATTTTTATTTACTCTTTGATTGTTGAAGAGTATGATTTTTAAATAGAGTATCCACTAAATTCAATAGTCAAAAGTCAAATTTCATAATTATTTACCATTTTTTTGATAGAAATAAGCTATAATTAGTATTGATTATTTGACCATTAAAGAGTTTAATGTTTAAATCGAATAACATTTGTCTAATATGTGAGATAATTTATTAAGGACCCATTAAAAAGTGACTTATATAAGCACCATCCTCATCATAATCATTTACTTTAGTCCTACCTAAGAACCTTTATCATTTAGGTTACAACTTCAATATTTTTGATTAGATATTTTAGTTGTCTATATATTTATAAAATTGAATAGTTGTTATAAGCATATATATCTAAAAATATTGTGGAATATATAAACAAAAATTGCTTATCCCTAATTTTTTTTTATGAATATCATTTTTTAATATATATCAAAACTATTACATATAGAAATAGGAGTTATAATTTGTTTTTATGAATATCATTTTTTAATATATATCAAAATTACTACATATAGAAATAGACACATAGACACAAATAAATCCATAAATAAATAAAAGTAAGATAAAATATAAAAAATATAATTTATTTTAATTTTTAAGTATTGTTTTAGTTTAAGAATTACATTTCAAAGGTAATATAATAAATCTTAAAATTCACATACAACTTTTCAAAAAGTTACTTGAAAATAAATAATTTACTTTAAATTTCTTTAAAATTTATTTTATTTTCTATATGAATATCATTTTTAATATCCATTGGAGCTAGCAAACCTATAAGAAATAAAAAACCACACTATTTATTTAAAATATACTTAAAGGGAGCCAATAGAATCTACTCCAGGCTCAACCGCTTCTATATTAACAAGAATTACTTCACCCTTGTGCCTGATGAGCATGGCACTTTGATTTCCATCCGGCCTACTATTATCTCTAATCACCATTCTATTGTTGCCCTGATTAAGATCTCCAATTCCTCCCCTGCCCCTACTTGCCCGAGTAGGAAGTTCCTCCTCAACACCTCCTTTCTCCAAAATCTAATGGTCCTCGAGGCTATCTCCATGGTCAGATTCTTTAACTCAAATGATCATCGACTCCTTTCCCCCACTTCTAGATGGATTCATAACCTTTCTGCATGGCAAAAAATTCTCCAAACCTTTGGACAAAAAAAGGCTATCGATTCTAGACGCCTTGAGAATGCCATTTCCTACAATCTTCTTCATCTTGAGGCACAACTGCAACTTTCTTCTAAGAATAAGGAGCTCCTTTCTTAGCTAGCTAAAGCAAGAGACGCCCTTAGGCAGCACCAATAGGTTAAAATTAGAGGGGTCATGTTTAGAGCCCGATATCACTGGCTTAAATTTGGCGATAAGGGTTCAAAATTCTTCTTCAACCTCTTGAAACATAAAAGACATTAGGGAGAGAGTGGATAGATTGGTTGTGGACAATAAAGTACTTATGGATACCCCTGACATTATTGCTGCTTTTTTTTCATTTTTTCAGAATCTTTTCACCTCTGAAGACTCTGTGGATGCGATGAGACTATGGCTCAAATGTAAAGAGATCATCCCTACCAGGATTTCCCATACTAAATCCCTTCTCCTAAAACAATGAATCTCCATTGGTGAGATTGAGAGATCTATCCGCTCTCTTAGCGATGGTAAGTCCCCTGGCCCGGATGACCTTCCTATTGAGTTTTATAAAGCCAACATTGACTGGATCAGTAAAGACCTACTGGAACTCTATAATGAGGCTAAAACCTCTAGACAAAACTCTGCCATGTTCCTCCTTGATTATGAAAAGGCCTTTGATAGAGTGGAATGGGACTTTATCCTCATGATGTTTGATGCCTTCGGCTTCCCTAAAGATTTTTGTGATATTGTTAAAGTTCTCCTTAAGGATGCATGTGCCCTTATTGAAGTTAATGGCTTGCTCTCCTCCCCTATCATGCTCACCCGATCCATCTGGCAAGGCTGTCCCCTTGCCCATGCTTTGCTTGTGATTGCTTTGGATGCCCCTTTTTATCTACTGAGGGATGACACAATCTCCCCTAGCATTAAAGGCTTGAGACTCCCTGATGACACCAAACTCTTAAACATTCAATTTGCTAACGATACCTCTCTCTTTCTTGATCTTTCCAAACAGAACTTTGAAGCTCTTAGTCAAAAAATAAGGCTCTTTTGTGACATCTCGGGTTCTCGGATCTCCCAGAATAAATCCCTCCTATTTGGGTGGTAGGAAGAGCCTCCCGACTGGGCCCTGCACCTTTGCTACCAATGGGGTGGCCCTAACAAAATTGTTAGATACCTTGGTATACCCTCCTCCCTATCTCCCTCCATTAGAGATATGTGGCTTTGGATTAGGGAAAATATCGACAAAAAACTGAATAAGTGGAACAATAAATTCCTCTCCCTTGCTGGTCGAGTACAAGTCTACCAAAAAATCCTTTCCTCATACAGTATCTACTACTCCTCAGCCTGGATGTTTAGCAATTATCAGATCTTTGAAATACAAAAGGTTATTAGATCCTTCCTTTGGTTGGATGGAAAGGGGGGGAAAAAAACATGCTATTAACTAGAAATGGTTCTCGCTTGATAAGAAACTGGGTGGTCTCGGGCTTAAAGACCTCATATTGCAAGGGATCTCCCTTGCTGCTAAGTGGATATTTCATGCGCTCGATGGCCAGGCGCCCTAGAAGATCTTGATTAGGAACAATATTGAGAGGGTTGTTCCTAAGCATGCCAAATCCTAGAGTTCTCTCCCCTTCACTAACATTATTGCTGGCAAATTCCCTGTCTCTGTCCAAGGCTCCTTAGTGTTCAAATCCATATGGAAAGCTTGGGAACTTGTTAGGGGCTCCTTGACAAAAACTAAATTTTTCTCCAAAGACATTATTCATGCTGAAATATCTATATGGTGGAACCTACTTCACTCTTCCAAACCTCTTGCTCTCACTAGGGGCTGCTCAGCTAGGATTTGGGCCCAAAAAGGTATCACTTGCTTCATGGATATATTGAAGGAGGATGGTCTTATCTCTTGGGAGGAAATTAGTTTGCAAGTTCAACATCCCCCACTCTCAGAAAAGGACCTATACACTTCTCCAGATGGCCTGTGCCACTCTTGAACTTCCCAACCCTTGTATGGTTGATTCCCATAGCTTCCTCACCTTTACCTGGTATGGTGGAACCCCTCTTGACAAAGCTAAAGCCTGTGATGTCTACACTATCCTCAATTATGATGATTCTATAGTACACCACCTTAATCGCCTCTGCTACTATGACTTGGATGTCTCCTTTTGGTAATCTTCTCTTAACAGACTCTGGAAAGCTCCGGTTGCTCCAAAAATTAAGTTCTTTAATTGGCTGCTTTTACTTGATAGGCTACCCTTGAGAGTCTATAATGATACTGTTGATCTCTGCTCGATTTGTAATGTTCCTGACTCTTCTAGGCATATTTTACTTGATTGTATAATTGCTAGAGATATTTGGTCTATCTTTGGTTTCTTAATTCCTCACACTGTTTCTATCATAGGGATTGTTACTAGCTTTGTTCATGGTGTTAAAAAGGATGCCAACCTTCTTTGGTCTATTCTATCTACTAACATTCTTTGGTATATCTAGAAGATTAGGAATGAGGACATGTATCAGGATCGAATGAGGACCCTTACTGAGGCTTTTAGAAGACTCACCTTTCATAATATTCTTTTGCAAGTCTTTGCTGTCATGGACATAAAAAGAGACAAGTTCTTGGGGTTCCTACAAGATGGCTCTGCTACCATGTTTGTCTATGAGATGAGATGCAGATATGACTAGATGCGGCGTGCTGAGAACACCTCCCTATTTGAACAAGCCCTCAACAAGCTCACTAAAGAAATCAAGGATAGTAGGGGCCCTTCCTATCACTAGATGGAGATGTTGATCCAAATACAGGAAAGAAAAAAAGTTGTTTCGATGGAAGGCCTAGCTGGCTGGACCACTTGGATGGAGGATCACAACTCCATCCTTCAGTAACTTCTGATATTTTGCTGCCCCTTTTTGTTACTGGCTATATTCCCTTTGTATCCGGACTTCCTACTTAGTGTTTGTCTTTTTATGCTATGTACCTATAGCTGCTTGATCTGACAATTTGAACCTGCCAAGCTGAGGTTTCTCCTCCCTGGTCTGATTGTAATATTTTGTTCTCTCTCCGCTCAATTTTAATATAAAAAATATACTTAAAGGAAGTATTTAATTTAATATATTATTTATATTATTTTAATAAAATAAATGAAAATAAATTCATTAAAGCAAGCAACCCATACACACAATTATACATAGTTTAATCATTTTATTTTCATCTTCTTATCAATTATTGTGTCAGTAGTATTATACTTATTCATAAATATTAATAATTTGGTATGCAAATAAATGTCAAATTTAAATTAAGGGACTTTTATTAGCATGCTATTATAATCCACAATTACTTAAAACAAGATCTAAGAAAAAAAAATGACTAAATTTTTATTTTTTATTTATATAATTAATTAAACTAAATTAAAATTAGTATCCAATATTATGTTAAATAAATTTAATTTAATATTAAAATCTTAAAAGAAAATTAAATTTCTTAATATATTAATTATATTTAAACACTTTCAATGGTATGTAATTTCAAGATATAAATCTTATAAAAATGTATGTTTTTAAAGCATATTAAATTTATCAAAAATAAAACTTTCTTAATTTCTGTACTATAAAAAAACTACAAAAAATGTTGTAACCATTCAATCCACATAATTATTGATATGCTTGAGATTTATAATTTTTCTTAAAGCATTTATTAAAAACAGTTGTTAAAAGCTTAAAGCAATAATTAAAAATGATTTTTAAAATAAGAGTTGTTAAAAATTTTAATCAATAATTGTTAAATATTTATTTTTCCACATTATAACTTTCTATTTTTCTTCATTGTTATTGATGAAATCTTTTCTAAAACATAAAGAATTGTTAAGAAAGATTAGACTTTGTTAAGAAACATTAGCCTCTAAAATATCCCTTAATACATAAAGAATTATTAAAACAATTTGAAATATATAAAAATTATTTAAATTTTTTTTTAACATATAAAATTAAATTTTATTTTTTTAAATATAATTTAAAAAATGAAGTTTATTAAAAAATATTAATAATTAATCTAAATGTTAATATAAAATTTGGATCGTTGATAGAAATCTAAATATCTAAGTTGATTGTCAATGCATATAAAAAAATTCTAGACATTTCAAAGAACGTAGAAAATTGTGGTTACACATTAATAAATTTTTTATGACTGACATCGAAACAATTTTAATAAACGTTGATGATTATCGTATACAAAGTGATACATATGATGCACTACCCTTTATACTGTTACAATCCCTCTTTGTTCTCACGCAGCGCATGTGAGATGAAAAACATCAAACAATGAAAAAATAATGTGAATTAGAAAATAGAAAGGGAAACGGACAAAGGGAATAGTTACACAACCGGAATCCAACAAAAACAAAAACCTTGAATAACAAGGAATGAAAATTGATAAGAAAATGTGGGGTCTACGGGCTCGACAACCTAACGCTTAGAGTGTCTCAATAGTTGTGCACCCTAACTTCGCGCTTCTCAAAATCTTACCTGGAAATTTTAAATCACTCTGAATTTGTTACAGCAACTTACTTGACAAGTGCCCTACTTATAACTAAGGTTTCAGGGGCGCATCATCAAATATGATACCACATCAGCATGCTTTTTGCCAAGGTGTCCAAAACAGCCCCAAAAAAAGTGAGACCAATAGTTGTGCAAAACGGCCCCAATACTTGTGCAGCTGATGTGGCATCACATGATTGGTTGTTTTTCACAACAAATGGTATATTTTATTAAATTATTGGCACTTATCATACAACTATTGGTACACTGTTGTATAAAAGTTGGACATTAAATCATCAAGTATGGAGATATTAAATCAACAACTTCTATCACAAGAATTGAAATGCTCTCAACTATTGAAACAACGAGTTAAAAAATGTGGAACAAACAATTCTTTATTAGGAGGTATTCTCTAATTTCATGATAGTCACTCCACCCATTAGGCGTGGAAACTAATCACCATAGAACATATCCTTCCAAGGACCCATAGAAGTAGATATGCTAGAGCCAACCAACAGAATATGGCAGCCCACAAAGGCGTTGAAATCCAATCCCAATGCAACAAAATCCTATTGAGAGCCTGTAACCTTAATCTCCATGGGAGAGATCGCATCTCCAAAGATGTTGACCTTTGAATGTGTAAGTAAGACAAGAGGTCCATCATTAAGAACCAAATTGTGCCCCACAATCTCCAAAAAAATGAATGTGCTATACAGCAGGCCATCCTTAACCACTGTGTCTTACAGAGTGTCAGCTCCAGATCCATACAGGCTCCCTACCTCCCTTACTGTGCTAACCCAGAACAAATCGAGCATTTCCTACCCACCACCACTTGCAAAGTGAATTCAGCTTGTTGATGGTTCTATCAGTTTTTATGTGGCAATTATATAGTTTGCTTTGATAATTGTAGATAATTGTTACAATTCTTGCATTAATTACACAAAAAATAGATGTGCGACATACATAAATACCCTCCAAAGATGTATGATATTACTATGATCTTGTATGATTACACTTTTCCTATGTAAGATGAGTATGAACCTTTCAGGAATTTTTACAATACAACAATCAGAAACCCATAAAAGGATCTTACAATTGAACTCAACAGTCCTTTACTAGATCTATTCCTTCTAGCAAATTTTACCAACTTTTAGTAGGTCAAAACACAAGAAACAATTCAAGGCTCCTTCATGCCTAAAGGTAGAAAATTAGCCACATGTGTAGCTAATGAGATTAAGAAGATGAAGATGAGTCTCTCAATGCTTAAATTTAGGAAAATTCCTAAATTTAAGACCAATGACATTATACAAAGGAAATAAGTAATCTCCTATTTTTTTTTTTGTAACTTTGAGGAGCTTTAAGATTAGTCTTCATAATTGTGTAGTTTATTCTAGCACATTCACTAATTTAATGCCTTTAGCCATTTGTAAACCTTTAGGTCTTGCTCTCGCTAAATCAAGAAGAAAAGTTACATAGTTTGATAAGAATGGAGTATAAATGGTCAATGATATTAATAGCATTCATATGAAATTAGTCAACAACCCTCATGTGCAATAGTACATAGATATCCAAGTAGTGGATATAACAAAAGGGTACAAGATGTTTTCATGTAGAGATTGATCAAGAAGATTAAATGATTAGAAAGAAGATTATATGTATATTAATAAATTTATTAGTATACATATAAATTGTTGAAAACATATGAGATAATGAGTATACTAATATTGGAAATTCACTTTCTAAGAGTACAATATTTATTCTAATAATTATAGTGAATCATCAGTTGAACTTATTTAGTAATTTATATGAGAATTATTATAGTGCCAATGTTTCACTAATTGAATTCAAAATATATTATATTTTGTCTGGACTATTCTCCCATTTATCTATATAGTTCCATGAAAAATGTGTGAAACTAACAACCAAAATTAAGTTTAATAAAAGTGATTTAATTAAAGATAATTTGAATAATTTTACCTAACAACATTATTTTTATATGATATTATTTTGTTAATTATTTACTATTTTTATTAGAAATATCAGTCTTACTAAAAAAAAATATTTTATTTTATTTTAACATTTTTTGAATGAGGTACACTTGATTTTTATTAAAATATGATAAAATACTTATTTTTATTTATTTAAATTTATATTGAATTCAATCACATTACAAAAATAATCATAAAATTTTATGATACCAATCTAATAAATTCGCTTAAACAAGCATCATAAAGCTATAACTAATCTGCTAATAGGAATAATTATAACAATAATTTCTTTATTAATTTGTAGATCTTGTGGTGTTGTAGGGGCTAGGGATATTGTGTTACTTACTGGTGAGTTAGCTTCATGAGTTCTGTGTGTCTTCTGTTGCTGCTCACTATCAAAGACCCTTTCCCTGGTTAAATAATACAAAACCAAAAAAAACTATAGAATGCAATGAGTCTAGTTTCTCTTAAGACTCATGGACCATAGTTGCTTTTGACCTCTCCTCAATGGCATCAGAAATCTTCTCCTGCAAGATATTTTACTCCATTTTTTGAAGAGTAAGAGTTCGGAAGCCATTGAGGGAGAGGAAAGAACAACTTGATCCAGTAATAAGCTTCTGAAGGCCCAAATAAGATTCACAAAATAATATGAAAAGCCATGCTTAACTTCCAGACTTTAAACAATTTGAGGTAGAATATAAAGCATTTGAGCAGTAAAAGAAATCTTTTTTGACGTAGTCAATATCTTCCATTCAACGTGATTGTGATACTGAATTTGGTGCCCTCTCGATGGCAGGCATGAACAAAATCTTGTAATGTCAATGGCAGATAAGAAAGAACATTTTAAGGATAAAAAGCATTTGGGTTCTGCTTGTTTTCCACATTTAAAAAGCTCAATGTAATGAAACTATCCCAATCATAGAATAATTGCGAGGTGTTCTATTAATTAAAGTGGATTGTCTAAATGTTTGCCCCATCCCACATTTTTGTATGTCCTTAATCGTAAATTTTCATACGCATACTCCAATAAGTTATGGTGAATCATAGATAATCAAAGATAAAGGAAGGCATTAAACAGATACAACTAGATAAGTTGTGTGACTCAATTGTCCTCTGCTTTAGCGAGAGGCCAGCTACAGTTTACATTAGTCACTGTCGATTAACGAACAGTTGTGACCTCTCCATCAAAGGCAACTTAGAATCGTTTGCCTTTTATGTGGCGTACCAACTACATGTATTGATAGAGATCATTTTTTTTATTTATACCGGTAATAATGTAGTTGTAGAATTGAAAGAAAGGTAGAAACGTCATGGCTAAAGAAATCCATTATTAATTAAACTTACAGATATGATTTGAAATAGGTCATGGTTAGAAAACACGATTTATCTAAATGTAAATGTGAATCTTAATAAGGAGGAGAAAGGTATTTTGTTAAGTGATATGATAAAACGCTTTTTGACAAATGGGCTATTAATATGATAGAACATTAAAAATCAAGTTCATTTAATTCGATTTTTACATAATCGAATGAGAGAAAAGCATGTATACAAGCCTACAAAATAACCAAAATGCATAGTTAAAATAGACAAACTACAATATAACACACAACATATTTAGCATAACCCTCAACTAGAAAAATGATGTGTCCAAAAGAATCTATACTCCAACCATTATTTAGTAAATAAACAAGGACAGAGGAAACGAGAAACTAGGTGACCAACAAATTAGATTTACCCCAAAAAGTAGATTTGGATGATTGGAGACTCCACTCCCCCAAACTGCACCTACTAAATCTAGAGGAAGTTAGACAGTCAAAAAGAAACTGGAGATCACACCAATGAAAAAAAAACAACCAAAGAAAGAAGCATCAAATGCTTTACACTAAATCAGATAATAGAGAAAACCTCAAAGAAAAAAATAGGTGGTATAGCCACAACCATCAACAAACATAGAAAGCGAAGTAGATGAAGTAGCATTAATTGAAGTAGATTTCCCTAGAACAACTTCACCAACCCAACAAGTCTCCCTCCTCGATGAGGATGAATTATACTAGGCCCTATTTGTTTCCTAGACTTTTTTGAGAACCTTGGAAAAATATTAAATCATGCCCCTCCTCAATAAGAACATCACAAAAAGAGGCCTTATCTAGTACATGACAACCCAAAAATATATAGTGTAGGACTTTATCTAGAACCTCCAAGTTCCTCTCACATCAACTATAAGTGATAGACAATGAAAGGTGTAGGAGGAAGAATACAATCTTAAGAAGATTGACATTGACACTATTTGCTTGGATCTCACACCACCACAAATGAAAAAGCTTAAGAAGAAATAGAACACTGAGCTCTAAACAAAGTAGAGGCTAGATAAGCTCAAGTTCAACAAACTAGAGGTCATCCAATAGGTTTAAATAGATTTTATCAAGGCCATTACAAAGGCTAGAAGGACCTTTGTAATGAGGATATTTTTATAAATTGAAGGAAACCATATTATCCTAGCACCCTATATTAACAAGGGGCCTTTTCCTCCATAGTATCATCAACCAAAACATCCACAATGGTAAACATTTTAACTTTTCCCACACATACAAATAAAAAATAGGAGGCCTTTGCATAGATACAATAGATCCCAATAATCAACAACTAATTGGATATTGGAAGCATCACTCCTATCTACAAGTTTCAAGTAGGAGAAATATCTTATAGCATTATCCCAACAAGAGATTCTAAAAGAACATGTACATACAATTGCGAAGGTTTAGGAAATCATCAAGGAAATACAACAGAAGTATTCATAGGACAAGGGTGATCCTTCTCAACTAGCACTAGTAGACCTATAGTTACTTATTGATGAACTCTTCCAATCATTGGATGGATAGATAGACAATTTGAAACAAGAAGTACAAAAGGAGCCTGAGAAAGCTAAGGAGGATTCTACCTCTATAAAAAACCTTTGTAAATATAACTTTACTATATCTCCCTCCAATTTATTGTTAATAGGATCATTGATCCTAATAGGAAAAATTATTATTAATAGGTTCTATCTCATTTGTTGTATGATTTCTTTTGGCAACATTACTAGATTTTAACTAATTCATATTTGCTATTTATCATAGATTTTGCTGAGGGCTATGTTCCTTTTTTTGTTGAAATTATGGATTTCCTTTGGATGCACTAGGTAGAACTTTCTATGGCTTTTATTGATTAATGTTGGTCCAAGTCAACATGCGTTTTGAGAGACTTGATCGATTGGTTATTGCATAAAGTTTAGACTTGGCACTCCTACTAATGGATTCACTAGTGGAGTATTATTTGTGAGTGCTTGATTTAATGAAAACATTTGAATCGACATCCCTAGATTTATGAAGGAATTAAAATTTCTTCCTATACATCTAGGGGTGGCACTTATCTAGTGGTGTACTCAAATTACTAAGTTCTACAACATGGCTAATGAATCTATTTCTTGTGTTCAACATAGTATTGGTCCTTTACAAGAATATACTAGTTAATGAATCAAAATAATTGAGTTATTCTTATATTTCTACATCATCATTGATCTTATATGGTCTCTACAACTATTTGTATAACCTCTATAATTAGGTGTTAAATATTACCTTGAGGAGATTTTTCTTTCTTGGACATGTGGAAAATTGGTAATATAGGATATTAAGATTTACATAAAGTATAAAGTGATTGGCAAATATAATTTTGCAAATATTTCCAACTATAATGGAGTAAGAAGGTAAAATCATATGCCATCTATAAGACAAAAATTCCAATAAGAATAAAATATAGACACACTTCATATTCATGGGCATGTTTCCTGGGACCTTAACCCTTGTTTTGTGTTGAATCCTTTTGTGCGTTTGTATATTGTGGTTGAGGCTATGCCTTGTGGTGTTTCAGTTATTGTATGTGCTTTCTCCTTCTATATATTTATAGTCCCTTCGATGTATAGGCATTGACCTAGGCCAACTGATGTGTGTGGGGCCTTATATCATTATCCAAGCATAGGGGGTGGACCTTTTTGGTTCCAAATGGTTTGGTGATTGATGCCTTCTTCCACTGGGATTCCTTGTTGGATGTTCATGTGCATGATGGATGTTACTTCTTCCCTTCAGTTCTAGTGCTATAGTTTTATGGTGTGAATGTAATCTCTATTACATCTAAAGATTCATCTAGGCACTTGTATTCATATATCATTCATGTGATTAGGGTATCATGATAATATATTTGTAATGATTGACTTGTATCTATAATGGTTTCCATGGTTGAGTAGTATTATGTAATGTAATGATGTTTTCATATGTTCATTCTATGTGGAATTGGTACTGAATTTTTATAGGAATAGGTAGCTTCTATCATGTTGAACGCTTAAATAGCTTAAGAACAATTCAATATTGGTGAAATTAAATAAGTGTAGTAACTTATTAGTGTTAGATAAGCTATATCTCATGATTTTAACTCTATGGTTTATGTGGTTACTTTCCTATGTTGTATGTAATGGAATGATCATTAGTCTAAGAAGGGAAAAATTATGTATTGTTTCTAATTAATGTTGCACATGTGGCTACTTATGTTTTATCTAAGCAATGTCATTGAGTTACCCTAGGGATGAAAATTTAGATATTATAAATAACTCCACTTGTGCACTTAAGCTTATGTGATCATAATAGTTTAATGTATGTATTTCCTTAAGTTTTATTTGTTGTCATAATCTCTTTTTATTTTAAATTATCTCTAAGTTATTCTTAGCAGGCATTGCACATTCTATGGACAATTGGAGACAAAATAAAAATTATAGTTATTTTCCTAGAGTATAGTAATACTAGAATTTGTCTCATGAATTTTCCCATCCTTTGTGACTTGAGGATTTCTCATGGCGTATAGTCCTACTGAGATATTGGCTCAAATTTACTACTAAATTGACACATTTTTGCATACATTCAAGGTTGAATTGTTTTTGACCATTTGGGAATATTAAAATTCTACTATATTAATTGGTTTTTCTTAGGACCACCACTTCTTATGTCTTACTAAGGCTATGAATTATTTTAATATTCAAATACAAATCATGATGCAAGCTAATCATATTCTACTTGAGGTTGCACAACTATGTGTGTTTTTATATTACTAGAGTAATTTCAATTCTACAATTGCTAGTTGCATGAACTCTAGGTTGTAGTAAGGGCCATTCCCCTCCATGTAGATTTTTATGTGGATTTAGTTATACTCAATGGGGTCATCACTCTACATGACATATTTCCTATACACCTCAACTAGATCCAATGATCAATCTTCTTACATCTAGGGTCAATCTTCCCTCTTGCCTTCAACCTCTTCTCAATCTCAAGATTTTTGCGTGTTCTCACACCTTGCATTGGCCATTTCTCCTATTCTTGATACTTGGTTTCCTATAGAGGAAGTAAATGAAGATGGTGTAATTAATGGGATAAGAGCCCATTCTTGATGAATCTAGCCTTACTATTGTATGATGAAAATCAGATGATCTTTTCACAATAGTGGTATGGCTCTTGCGATTCAATAATTTTATTTTGTCTCACTACTCAACAATTTTGACTCTAGCCCTACTATTGTATGAGAAAAATAAGCTGATCATGTTCCTCTATTGTTATGGCTCTCACCACTCAACAGTTTTATTTTGTTTCTATCTTCTTCTATCAATTTCTTTTCATTAATATATATTATATTTCCTATACACAAATCATATAAGATAATTATTCATCAAATATTTATTGAATTTAAACTATTAAGATATTACTAATTTGAAACCACTCAATTATTCTTATAATTATCCTTCATGAGCTAATAAGATGTTTACCGCATAGTATTTCTAGTAGAGATAGTGGAATAAGGAAAGGAGGTATATCTAATATTAAATGTTTCAATGGTCTTTAAGAAACTATGTGCATCTGAAAAGGAAGTGTGGTTATTGTGAAGATTAAAACGAACAAAGAAAACATTCAACAATCAAACTAAAATGGAAATAAAAAGAAAAATATACATGATAATGCATGATGCAAGGTTTTAATGTGGTTCACCAGAAAGTGGCTACATCCACCAGAAAGCAGGGAGAATGATCTATTAACCAAATATCCAATTACATCCATACATGACTGCACTCAATCATTTATACAATCACATTGAGTTGTGAAATGAATAGTTTGGAGAAGTTGAAGAGTCATATGACCATTGGGCTTCATATACCCAACAGTTATAACAGCGATATGTAAGAGGTCACTTTCATATCCCAGATTTTGTTTTTCGTGTTCAATTTATACATCTTACTAGCTTTGAAAGGCCAAAGCAATAAATTATATTTTTAAGTGGAATATTGTTATGTGCATTCCATTTTTAAACAGATAAATAATCAACCTTGCAGTTTATTATATCAAACCAGCTGCCATCGTTTGATGGTATTCTCCACTTGGGTACGTACCGCTAAAATATTTACCTATTTCTGTTTTGAATACTTACCAGTGATATCTATGGAAAGAAGATAAGTTCTCCACTTGTGCACGCCCCACTAAAATATTTCTGTTTTAAATAGTAGACAATTATAGCGAGTTGACAAAGCAAAATGTGTAGATATCTGTACAAAAGTGGCAATACCATAATGTGATGGGCACCTTTTCAAAAATAAATTTCTGAATACGTTGTGAACTTTCTGATAATAAAATTCTCAAGATGAAAGAGGTATATTTGAGGGATTCAAGGATTTCATTTTCATATTCAATAAATATCATATAGATCTTAGAAATGATGTATGTATAGAGGATCTATTATTGTTAAATTGGTATCACGTTGACAATGATTCTCATTCTGAAAAATTGTTGTTTATTGTCTGAACTATTTTTTTTTTTAAACATTAGAATTTTGTAAGTGGTTCCATGAACAGAAAGGAGGTTCTTCATCAAGTAATGATGGTTTCCTATTGAGTAAGGGAAGTTCTAATGATGAGAATTCATCCACATTAATAGGACAAGTTATAAAATTTCCTACCAAGCAAGCTAAATATACAACTATTGTACATTTTGAGTTGTTGAAAAAAAAAAAAAAATTCTGATCATAAAGGTTTAGGTAATTATTGTAATAGTTAATGGGATCTCATTCATAGATTTGATGATTTTAATATTTAGTCTATACCTTAAATGAGAAATTATATAGCTACTATTCTTACTCTAATTCATTACAACCCTTAGCATTGTCTCATTTAAATAAATTAAATTTAGAGTCTAACTTATTCTAGTTGGCACTAATGTTTGTGTTGACTAACTTTGAACACACTTATGTTTTCATGTATGTTTGGTGTTTCCATTTTATTTTTGTACCCATGTGCATTTACACCTTCTGTGTTTTTCATAATGATACTTAATGACCTACAAGATACCCTTACTTACATTTTACTAGATGCTTAACTTGTCAAGTTTGTAATAGAAGCTAATGAGATAATACACATATCTTGAAAAAGGGATATAAAAGTTTGATTTTTCAAATATGAAGACTAGTTTGTATTATAAAATCTAGTACAAAAACTAAAGTAATTTTAAAAATAAAATTATCTATTGATCTAAACCTTTAGAATTTGTATTATTATGTGACTAATAAATTCAAATACACATATAAATAAATAAATAAATTTAAATAAAACATTTTAAATTTTACATAATCTTTAAATAATATAAAATAAAACTAAGCTATGAAAGAAATGTAAACTTTGTTTTCTTACATAGAGAATAAATTTAATAATATACATATAAATTGTTGAAAATATAAGAAGAGATAATGAGTATATTATTATCAGTAGTTTACTTTCTAAGAGTACAATTAGTATTCCAACAACTATAGTGGATCATTTATAGTTATTTGACATTTTACATGAGATTTCCATGGCACTGATGTTGTTTCACTAGTTGAATTTAAAATAGATTATACTCTGGATTGTTCTCTAATCTCTCTATAGGTCCAAGAAAAATATGTTAGACTAACCATAATTAAGAGTATAAGTTGAATGATTTCAGCAAACAATTTTGTCTTTGTATGACATCATTTTGTTATTTGTCTATTATTTTTATTGGAACCCTATTTATAAATAACAATATTACTTTAAAATATTGCATTTTATTTTAATATTTTATTTATTTTGGTTGATAAATGATTGAGCCAAAGGATTAAATTAAAATTAACAACATTTATATAATGTAGAGTGAATTTTGAAAGGCAAAAAAAACTAGGCTTGTAACATCGAATGTTCAGACTCATCGATTAAGGAAGAATCTCTCAGTTTATACGAGTTCTAACAGGCTGACTTACAGCTATCTATATATATATATATATTGATCGATAATTGGTTGAAGCCTAAATAGCTTTTGACTGGAGCTATGAACCAGGGATACAGTAGGGGCCCCCATCCCCATTACATATCTTTGAATTATTATTATTATTATGTTTGATTAGATTGATGCCAAGACCTTCCCCATCCTATGGAAGGCCAAGAGTCACAACTTAGAATTCCACTTCAGATGTACCTATTGAGAATTGAACCCACTGTTTTAACCAATTAAGCTCAACCCCTTGGACAGCTATCTAAATATATTAATTTAATATTTTTCATAGAAAAATAATGAAAATTTTACAATTGATATTTACTAAAATATAATAAAATAGTTATCATATTTTTATTTATTCAAATTTACATTGAATTCAGTGACCTTTAGAAAATATGAATCTAATAATTTCACTTAAACCAGCATCATAAAACTATAACTAATCTGCTAATAGGATATATAGCAATATTTTCTTTTCTAACTTGTAAATAAACTTTAATTATTAAGACAACAAAAACGAACTATAGAATTCAAGGACTGTAGTTTCTCTTAAAAACAATGACTGATGGATCATAGTTGCTTTTGACCTCTCCTCAATGGCATCAGAAATCGTCTCCAGCAAGATATTTTAGTCCATTTTTTTGAAGAGTAAGATTACGGAAGCCATTGAGGGAGAGGAAAGAACAACTTGATCCAGTATTAAGTTTCACAAAACAAATATGAGAAGCCATGCTTAAACTTAAGTGCAATATTGAAAGACAAGTTATTGCCGGTATATAAACAATTTGAGGTAGAATATATAAAGAATATATAAAGCATATGGGCAGTAAAAGAAATCTTTCAATGTCATTGCGATACTGAATTCGGTGCCCTTTCGATGGCAGGCATCACAAAATCTTGTATTGTCGATGGCAGATAAGAAAGAACATTTTAAGGATAAAAAGCATTTGAGAGCTGCTTGTTTTCCACATTTAAAAAGCTCAAAATCTGTGCACACAATGTAATGAAACTATCCCAATCATAGAATAATTGCGAGGTGTTCTATTAATTAAAGTGGATTGTCTAAATGTCTGTTCCATCCCACAGTTTTGTACGTCCTTGATCGTAAATTTTCATACGCATGCTTCAATAAGTTGTCTGAATTAATGTACGGGAGTTCTATTAGGATAAGCTTGTCATGTCCTTTAGCGAGAGGCCAGCTACAGTTTAGAGCCCTTTTGGATTTTAAAGATTAAGTGGAAAGCACTTTACAGTAATAAGATTCGAGCAAGAGATTGAGCAATTCGCATTAGTCACTATCGATTAAAGGATAGTTGTGACCTCTCCCTCAAAAGCCATTGAGAATCGTTTAGCTTTTATAAGGCATACCTTCTACATGTATTGATAGACATCATTTTTTCCTTTTTTTATACCGATAATAATGTAGTTATAGAAATGAAAGAAAGGTAAAAGCGTTCAAATAACATGGGTATAGAAATCGATATTACTTAAACTTATAAATATGATTTGAAATAGATGAGGGTTAGAAAACACGATTTGATTAAATGTAAATGTGAACCTTAATAATAAAATGAAAGGTATTTTGTTTAATGATATGATGTAAAATGTTCTTTGACAAATGGTCTTTGGTGATTCATTTTTGTAAAGTTTGTTTATAAACATTTGTTAATATCCGTTCATTATTTTGTATTCAATATTGGTCATTATTATATTATAGAAATGATCTTTGCATTCTGGATTTTATCTTTGTTTGAAGATTTGATTTTGTTTTAAAAAATGATCAATGGGGTTCTAATTACTTGGATATAATTCACCTTGGATATTCTACCCTATGTCTAGAAGCTATCCACATTGAGAAATAGCATTAAACATTTTCTACATGAAATTTTTTTGTTCAGTGAAAAGCCTCAAATTAATAAAGGTATCATTATGATAAAATAAATGTCAAACAATCATGTAAGATGACTAATGAATGTGGATGCCATATTAATACAAACTATAAATTCTAATTTCATAAGATTATTCCATATAACTACTTGACCTAAAACCATGACATTCTAAATACTTCTATTAGAAAATATTGCATTAGAAACCAAGTTCATTTAATTCATTTCTCACATAACCATATGAGATCAAAGCATGTATACAAGCCAACAAAATAACCAAAATGCAAGGCTTAAATATACAAGCCCCAATATTATACACAGTATATTTGGGATAACCATCAAGATGAAAAATAAACATCCAAAAGAATCCATACTACAACCATTATTTAGTAAGTAAATAAAGCATCGCTTAGAGAGTTACAATAAATACCTTTGAAACATCAAGTGTCTCCAATGCAATCTTCATGTCTTTGAGCATGAATCCACACATCCCAATCGATTCTTCACCGTCACTACCTACAAAGACTCAATAATATAGAAATCCACTCACCTAGGAGAACTTAACTACTAAATACGCGCTTCCTTAAATATAGGTTCAAGCTAACACAAATGCAACCAAGTGGTAAGATAAAATCATAAGAATACAAAACCATTGAGCCCATGTTTTTTTTTATAAAATAAGAATTAAGTAATTATCCTCAATGCACATAAAATAACCAATATCACACTCATATTAAGATTTCTTCTACTGTTTCTCTAGTTGTTGATTGTCAAACTAACTTTGTATCTTCTAATAAAGTTGATGCTACTAAATATGTTGGTTTGATTTATTATTTTTTTGTTGTTCCACCTTCTTTTGTTTTTTCCTTAAATGGGACTACTGAAAAGGCTTCCCCTTCCACTTCACCTAGGTCTTTGAGTTTTGAAGATACCTTTGGTTGAATAGTTGTTCAAAGAAAGAAAAAATATGTGGAGGTGGCTTTATGCTAATCAATATTAATTTTAGTTGCCCCTTGAGTAAGTTTATTGGTTTCTTTGTAAAAAGGTTTCGGCCACATCGAAAGCCCACTTACCTTAATAAAATAAATAAGCAACTAAATGTTAAACTACAACTTTATAGGTGGACCCAAAATATTACCTCTTCCAGCCTTACCATATTTCCTCGAAGTGCCACAACTAAATTACTATTAAACTGCAACATTATAATATAACCTTTAATGCAATATGTACAACACATTACTGCAATAGCTTCAATAATCATAATATTTTAGAATCTATCTATAATACAACACATTAATGCAAATTTTTTGTGCTTTAATGCATAAGTAGGCATCGACTAAAGAGAATAAAGTTGACATTTTCCTAGATTTAAATTTTAAGATGATGCATTATAATGTCTTAAATTTTAAACAATTTTAGCTATGTGCAGGTTTAGTTTATTGATTACCAACTTGAGAACAAGATATATCAATATAATCGCATAGTAATTGTTATTGCCTAGATCTTCATCTAGTTCCACAGGCACGTCGAAATCATTAATGGAGACTAGATAGTTATGATCATTAGATAAGAGCACATGTTATTAAAAAGTGGGATGAACCACTTGTTTTAGATTGATATCCATTTGAATGTAAGTACATAATATGTTATGACTATACATGTTTAAACTTAGAATAGTTTTAACTCTACTGAACTTAAACTTATAATATGTTGATGATGATTATTTTAAGTTTGGTTCTACATTATTGATTGAATCAATGGAAAGTAATATAAATATTGATTGGTTGTGAATCTTTTGATGCACCTAGATTGTGGACTAGTGGTAAATAACGTTTGGTTAAATGTGATTGTTATATAATGTGATAAAATTACTTGTTTTAATATTTCAATATTATTGAATGGTTAAATCTAGATGGATGATTTGAATACTATAACATGTTAATATCATATTGATTTGTATTAAGTTTGTTTGCATATGATATATAATCACAAGATGTTTGTGTATGTCTTGATTCATTTTATTTCTTATTAACTATACTTTAAGTGGACCTAAGATTGCATGTATAATTTATTTTTGATTAAGAGAAAAATAGGTTTTGAGGGGGACCCAAAACCCAAAACAACAAGTTTTAAATGGAATTGAAACACTTGATTTCTACAGTGAACTAGAACCCACTAATAGAACATTGTTATAAGATGAAGAAATGGAAACCAACAACCAATCCATAGCCAATATCAATAGACAAAAATATTAAGAAATAGGTTGTAAAAAGATAAAAGGCCAAAGAAATCACACCGAGCTATTTAGACTCATGAAGAAAGGTTTTTTTACAAGCTCCCTTAACCTCAACAATGGATTTTAACAAGGCTCCCATAACTGTCAAATCCAATAATAGAAGGGAAATACATATCAAACTAACTAGAAGAACCTGAACCACCAAAATTAATAAGAGAAAGAAGAGGAACAAATATTTTTGATAGGTTCCGCAAACCTACACATTGAGTTTCAACATGGCTCTCAAAACTATTGTACCATACTTAGAAAAGATGCCAAACCAAGAAGTCCAATCCTCTCCTACAAATCCTCTTTCTACCTCAATAGAAGAGGATCCTACCTCAATAGGAATAGTAGAGTGAGACACCACTAGAAAGAAGAACCTCAATCAATCTATTTATGCCTCAAAGTAGCCAAAGACAAGAAGATCCCTTACAAAATAAATTCCAACCTCTCCCACAAGGCAAGTCACCACCTCCATAAGGGATACCACCACCTCAATAGGAATTACAAAAGAGGAAGAAAGGAGTTGAAAGAGTGAAATCCAAATGTTAGCCAAAAGAATATTCCACTCCTTGATAGGAGAAGACTCCACCTTCATAGGAGCCACACAGAGAAGACCCCAAAGAAGAGAAACACAAGACTACTTGAAACAAAAAAAAAATAGAGAGCATCAAGCTCCAACCAGGCCAAGAACAACTTTGAGAAAAGAAAATTTCCTTAACCAAAAAAGGGGAAAACAAAAATCTAGGGTGTGCCCTTAAAAATTAGCAACAACACATTGACTAGAAAGGGATCCAGGAAGGTAGGCCAAGCAAAAGCATAAATCCCACAAAACTAAAAAAAGAGAATCCCTAAAAATAGAAAGATAAGGCCATTAAACACTAGACCAGGACTAGGTCCTAGCAAAACAACCATCATAACCATAAAGAAAAATAAAATAGGTAGCTCCAAAGAAGAGGCCCAACAATAAGGGTAGTACATGAGCAACAAATTCAACCTACAACATTGACTAAACACGAAGACAATCATACAAACCCACAATACAATATCACAATCCCTCATAGACTTCCACCAAAAGAGAAATACTCAACTCCAAAGATGTCAAACACACTAGAGAAAAACAAGAGATCATTTGGAGTAGGGTGCCCAAAATGGCATATCATAAAATAGAATCACTAGCATCCACAACCATAGAACTACAAGAAACTAGAGATATATTCGTTATAAAGACAACAAACGAGTCCACTAAAACAAAAGAAACACCACCTCACTGTGCATCCATTATATTTTCCTCATCAACCTTGAATAAAATACCAACCGCCACTGACACAAGAAGGAAGATTATGCTAAATGGAAGTATTGGGGAAATGTAACCAAACTTGGCCATAGAAAGCCCCACCATAGGAAATAGAAGAGGAGAAACCCAAGACCACACCCAAAACCATAAAAGCAAATCCTCCACCTAGCAAATATCAGAAGAACAAAGTAACCGACAACAATCCAGAACACCAAACACTACTCAATTGTACCACTGTTCACACTGAAAGGCAAATAAAGCTTTACGCAAATGATAAGAAAATGGCAACCAACTAAAGAAGGACTGCTGAGAAAATCTAGAGCCCTCATTGACCAATCCTTAGTGTCTTCTTCACTAGAATTTCCCCCATTGCCTACAACTACATCTGCTTCTCCATTTCTAAAAATCCTAGCTCCATTTTGAATGTTCCTGCTCTCGCTCGAACACTTCATTGCATTTATAATTTTTTATGTATTCATTTGACATAACTTATTGTGTAAATTAAGGTTACATTTTTTTTCATATTGTTATGCATGACATAATTTAGTACATAAATTACTTGGTGACATTCTTTATGTCTTATCAAATTTGTATGTTTTAAGGTGACAAATTATTTATTATCAACTTTCATGTGGCATAATTTATTATGTTTTAAGGTGACCTATTAAAGATCGTTAATTTAGACTATTGAGAAAATAAAATTTTATCAAGTTCCTTTGAATTATTTGTATGATACCTAAGTGGTCACAAGTTTACTAAGTATATTTAAATTTTAAGAACTTATAATTTTTTAACTTGGATGTATGGTAGAATCATCGTGGCTTGAGTAATTTTGATTAATAGTTCATCTCAATTATTTTACTAATTCATTAATTAGAATATTGGCTTGGATCATATGATCTAACAATCATTTTGATTGAACTTATAGATAAATTAACTTCCTCTATCTAGAATATGTATTAACTTCAAATTAATTTATATTAATACATTCAACCTTATCTTGAACAAAGGTACAATTAAATTCATTTATTTATTTACTACATTGCTCCTTTGAATTACTTTTATGAGACTTAAGTGGTGACAACCCAAGTCCAACTTACATTATTTTGTATAATAGGTCATATCAATTATTTTTCTAATGCATAATAGTTCATATCAATTATTTTACTAATGCATAAATTAAAAAAATAGTTTATATCATTCTTTATAGAACACAATAATATATCTATTGAATTTATACAGTTATATTAACTTACAAAATTAGTTATAATTTATTGAAATACATCTAAAATGCATATCTATATTAAAGTAAAATCATTATAGAAAGGTTAATTTGATATACGCAATTGAGGCAACAATCATACATAAAGATGAACTCACAATCGTAAGAAATTTAAATATATTTATTGAGCTAAGTTTGATAAACTATTGAATTCCAAAAATGTACACATATCTATACATGATATAAATGAACTTGAATATATACTACTTTACAACTTTGTTAATTATAAATAAACTAATTTTGACATTACCTTGTTAATTATTTACTACTTTTATTAGAAATATGTTTTAAAGTTACAATGTTACTAAAAATAATTGTACATTTTATTTCAATGGTAAATTTTTTTATAAGAATTGTATACTAGATTTTTACTAGAATATAATAGAATACAAATTTATCATATTTTTATTTCTTCAAATTTAAATTGAATGCAATTAAAATTAGCAAATAATAATAGACCTATATGATACCAATCTAATTAATTCACTTAAACGAGCATAATAAAACTATAACTAATCTCCTAATAGGATATTAACACTACTTAGTTTTCTAACTTATAAATAAAAATTATTTATTAAAATAACAAAATTTTTTTTTATGGGTTTGATTGTTGTCATCACCACAGTCGCTTGCTACCCTTACCTAGGATTTCTAAGTCTATATATCAGTCCCCCCGCTCTTCTATTCGAGTTGAGCTTATCGAAACTAATCCTTTACCATCGAACAATAAAACCCCTACATCTAAATTTAAGGGCAATAAACAAAAGTCAATTGAAAATCTAAAGCCCTTGAGGTTGCCTTACTTAAAACAACCCCATAAAAACAAAAAGTGGTGACCCCAAAAAATAGCTCAGCGAAATCTTGGAAAACTAAGAAAGACTCTATCAAGAAGCAGATAACCATTGAATTGGACTTGCATGTCTCAGAGGTGAAGGAGGAAAAATTGTATGGTAAGGAGAAATATAATGGAAGCTCTAGAGTAAGGCTCTCAACTCACCTTCTTGCCAAGGAAAATATAAATAAATTGGAAACTAAAAAGGCTTCATGTGACCCTGCTAAGACTCTTACACCTGGGGAAGATGATGGCTCCTCTAATCAAGAAATGGGGGATGAGGAATTTCATAAAGTTTGGGAGGAGCAAGGGGATAATAGTAGGGAGGTCTCAGAGGGTTTATGTGATTCTCGGGAAGGAAAAGATAACTCTGAACAAAATTCGCCATCTTTGGTGGGTTTTAATGATGATAAAATGGTTCATTGTTTCCAAAATTCTCTAATGGATAATGAGGAGCTCATTGTCAAATAATTGAAAGGCTAGATGATTGACCTTCAGGTCAAGGTCATCAATTTAGAGGTGAAAGTCATAAGTATCCTACTGTACATAGAAAAGATGCCAAACCAAGAAGTCCAACCCTCTCCTACAAAGCCCCTTTCCACCTCAATAGAAAAGGATCCTACCTCAATAGGAATAGTAGAGTGAGACATCACTAGAAAGAAGAGCCTCAATCAATCTATCTATGCCTCAAAGTAGCCAAAGATAAGAAGAACCCTGGAAAAATAAATTCCAACCTCTCCCACAAGGCAAGTCACCACCAACATAAGGGAGACCACCACCTCAATAGGAATTGCAAAAGAGGTAGAAAGGAGATGAAAAAGTGAAATCCAAATGTTAGCCAAAAGAATATTCCTCGCCTTGATAGGAGAGGAATCAAACTTCATAGGATCCAAATAGAGAAGACCCCAAAGAAGAGAAACACAAGGCTACTTAAAACCAAACAAAACTAGAGAGCATCAAGCTCCAACTAGGCCAAGAAAAAGTTTGAGAAAAGAAACTTTCCTTAGCCAAAAAAGGGGAAAACAAAAAGATAGGATGTGCCCTTTAAAATTAGTGGCAACACATTGACTAGAAAGGGGTCTGCGAAGGTAGGCAGAGAAAAAGCATAAAGCCCACAAAAATAACAAAAGACCATCCCTAAAAATGGAAAGATAAGGCCATAAGACACTAGACCAGGACTAGGTCCTAGAAAAACAACCATCATAACCATAAAGAAAACTAAAATACGCAGCTCCAAAGAAGAGGCCCAACCATAAGGTTAGTACATGAGAAACAAAGTAAACCTACAACATTGAGTAAAGAGGAATCCATGCATACAAACCCCCAACACAAGATCACAAGCCCTCGTAGACTTCCACCAAAAGAGAAACACTCAACTCCAAAGATGTCAAACCCACTAGAGAAAAACAAAAGATCATTTGGAGGAGGGTGCCCAAAATGGCATATCATAAAATAGAATCACTAGTATCCACAACCATAGAACCACAGGAAACTAGAGATAGATTCCTTATAAAGGCAACAAAAGAGTCCACTAAAACAAAAGAAACACCACCTCACTATGCATCCACCAGATTTGTCTCATCAACCTTGAATAAAATAGTAACCACCACTGACATAAGAAGGAAGACTACATTAAAATGAAATAATGGGGAAATGTCACCAAAATTGGCCATAGAAAGCCCCACCATAGGAAATAGGAGAGGAGAAACCCAAGCCCCACACCCACAACCATAAAAAAAAATCCTCCACCTACTAGATATAAGAAGAACAAAGCAACTGACATCAAGCGACAACACCAAACACTACACAATAGTGCCACTGTCCACTCCCAAAGGCAAAGAAACCTTATGTAAATGATGAGAGAATGACAACCAACTAAAGATGGACTGATGAGAAAATCTAGAGCCCTCATAGACCAATCCTCATTGTCTTCATCACTAGAATCTCCCCCATTGCCTACAACTACATCTGCTTCTCCTCAAATCCTAAAAAATCCTAGCTATATTTTGAATACTCCTCCTCCTACTCGAACACTTCATTGCATTTATAATTTTTTATGTATTCATTTGACATAATTTATTTTGTAAATTAAGGTTACATTTTTATTATGTTGTTATGTATGACATAATTTAGTACGTAAATTACTTGGTGACATTCTTTATGTCTTATCAAACCTATATGTTTTAGGGTGACAAATTCTTTATTATCAAGTTTCATGTTGCATAATTTATTATGTTTTAAGGTGACCTATTAAAGGTTGTTAACTTAGACTATCGAGAAACTAGGATTTTATCACGTTCCTTTGAATTATTTGTATGATACCTAAGTGGTCACAAGTTTACCCAGTATATTAAAGTTTTAAGAGCTATAATTTTTAACTTGGATTTATGGTAGAATCATCATGGTTTGAGTAATTTTGATTAATAGTTCATCTCAATTATTTTATTAATTCATAAATTAGAATATTGGTTTGAATCATATGATCTAACAATCATTTTTATTGAATTTGTACATAAATTAACTTCCTCTATCTAGAACATGTATTAACGTCAAATTAGTTTATATTAATACATTCAACCATATCTTGAACCAAGTTACAATTACAATCATTTATTTATTCATTGCATTGCTCCTTTGCAATACTTTTATGAGACCTAAGTGGTGACAACCCAAGTCAAACTTACATTATTTTGTATAATAGTTCATCTCAATTATTTTACTAAAGCATAAATTAAAAAAATAGTTTAGATCATCCTTCATAGAACACAATAATCTATCTATTGAATTTATACATTTATATTAACTTACAAAATCAGTTATAATTTATTGAAATACCTCTAAAATGCATATCTATATTAAAGTAAAATCATTTCAAAAAGGTTAATTTATATACACAAGCCATGAATCATAACATAAAGATGAACCCACAATCATAAGCAATTTAAAAATATTTATTGAGCTAAGTTTGATAAACTATTGAATTCCAAAAATGTACACATATCTATACATGATATAAATGAACTTGAATATATACTACTTTATGACTTTGTTAATTATAAATAGACTAAGTTTGACATTACCTTGTTAATTATTTACTGCTTTTATTAGAAACTTGTTTTAAATTTACAATGTTACAAAAAATAATTGTTCATTTTATTTCAATGGTAATTTTTTTATAAGAATTGTATACTAGATTTTTACTAAAATATAATAGAATAGAACTTTATCATATTTTTATTTCTTCAAATTTAAATTGAATTCAATGAAATTTAGCAAATAATCATAAAACTTTATGATACTAATCTAATGAATTCACTTAAACAAGTATAATAAAACTAGAACTAATCTCCTAATAAGATATTAACACTATTTAGTTTTCTAACTTATAAATAAAAATTAATTATTTAAATAATAAAAAAAACTATATGGGTTTGATCGCTGTCATCACCACAGTCGCTTGCTAACCCTACCTAGGCTTTCTAAGTCTAAAGATGAATCCCCCGCTCTTCTATTCGAATTTAAGGGAAATAAACCCAAAGTCGATTGAAGCCCTTGAGGTTGCCTTACTCAAAGCAACCCCGGAAAAACAAAAGGTTGTGACCCCGAAAAATAGCTCGGCCAAAGCTTGGAAAAATAAGAAAGACTATCAAGAAGCAGATAAGCATCGATTTGGACTTGCATTTCTCTGAGGCGGAGGACGAAAATTTGTATGATAAGGAGAAATATGATGGAAGCTCTTGAGAAAGGCGCTCGACTCACCTTCTTGCCAAGGAAAAAATAAATAAATTGGAAACTAAAGAGGCTTCGCGTGACCCTGCTAAGATTCTTACACCCGGGGAAGATGATGGCTCCTCTAATCAAGATGATGGGAGGAGAAAGGGGATAATAGCAGGGAGGTCTCAGAGGGTTGTGATATGGTTGATTTGTTGTTTTCTGGTTTTGTTGTTTTGTGAGGGTTCAGGACCACCCACTTCTTAAAATAATCAAAAACAAAAAAAATCTATAGAATTTAATGATTCTAGCTTCTCTTTAAAAAATGATTAATGGATCATAGTTGCTTTTGACCTCTCCTCAATGGCATCAGAAATCTTCTCCTGCAGATTATTTTACTCCATTTTCTTAAGATTAAGATTTCGGAAGCCATTGAAGGAGAGGAAAGAACAACTTGATCCAGTAATAAGCTTCTCAACGCCCAAATATGATTGACAAAACAATATGAGAAGCCATGCTTAACATCCAGACTTTACACTCAAGTGCAATATCCAAAGATGAGTTATTGCCGTTATATAAACAATTTGAGGTAGAATATATAAAGCATTTCAGCATTAAAAGAAATCTGTTTTGACGTAGTCAGTATCTTACATTCAACGAGATCGTGATACTGGATTTGGTTCCCTCTCGATGGCAGCCATGCACAAAATCTTCTAATATCAAAGGCAGATAAGAAAGAACATTTTAAGGATAAAAAGCATTTGAGATTCACAAAACAAATATGAGAAGCCATGCTTAAACTTAAGTGCATTATCGAAAGACAAGTTATTGCCGGTATATAAACAATTTGAGGTAGAATATAAAAAGAATATGGGCAGTAAAACAAATCTTTCTTGACACAGTCAATATCATACATTCAACGAGATCGTGATACTGGATTTGGTTCCCTCTCGATGGCAGCCATGAAAATCTTCTAATATCAATGGCAGATAAGAATGAACATTTTAAGGATAAAAAGTATTTGAGATCTGCTTGTTTTCTACGTTTATAAAAGTCAAAATCTGTGCACACAATCTAATGAAACTATCCAAATCATAGTATTAATCAAAATGGATTGTCTAAATGTCTGCTCCATCCCACATTTTTGTACGTCCATAATCGTAAATTTTCATACGCATGCCCCAATAAGTTATAGTGAATCACAGATAATCACAGATAAAGTAAGGCATTAAGAAGATACAAGTAGTTTGACTTAATGTACTGGAATTCCATTTGGATAAGCTTGTTCTCTCTTTAACGAGAAGCCAGCTACAGTTTAGAGTCCTTTGGGGGTTTAAAGATTAAGTGGAAACCACTTTACAGTAATAAGATTCCAGCAAGAGATTGAACAATTTGCATTGGTCACTATCAAGTAAAGGAGAGTTATTATCTCTCCCTCAAAGGCCATTAACAGTCCTCTACCTTTTACGTGTTGTACATTCTACGAGTATTGATAAAAATCATTTCATTTTATATACATAGAGAGTAATGTATTTGTAGAATTGAAAGAAGGTAAAGTAAAAATCTTCAAATAGCATTGGTAAAGAAATCAACCATTAATTAAGCTTAATAAATCTGATTTGAAATAGATCGGGGTTAGAAAACATGTTCTAAATGTTAAAATTAATAGAAAGGAGATGGGTTTTTTTGTTCAGTGATATGATGTATAGTATATGTTGATGAATGGTCTTTGGTGATTTATTAGTGTAAAGATCGTTATAAAGTTCTATACTATATATGTTTCTTAAAAGATAAATTTTATTGTATATTATTTCTCATAATTTTTGTATTATACAAAATATCTTTTTATTTGTGGATTTTATCTTTGTTTGAATATTTGACCTTTGTTTGTAAAGATGATCAATGGAATTCTAACTAGTCATAATTTAATCACTATGAGAATTTTAACATATGATTAGAAGCTATCCATGTAGATAACCAACATTGAAATTGTTTAACATGAGGGTCTCTCTTTAGTGAAAATCATCAAATCAATAAGGGTCTTACTATGATCAAATAAATATCAAGCAATCGCATAATATGCCTAATCAATGTGGATGTTATATTAATGCAATTTACAAATTTTAATATCTTAAGATTATTCCTTACATCTACTTAACCTAATTCCTTGACATTGTAAATTCTTCTTCAAATATTACAATGAATTAGAGTCTGTCCTTTCATACAACACATTAATGTAAAAATTATATATTTTCATGCTAAAGTAGGTAACGAAGGGTAAGAATGAAGTTAAATTTCATCTATATTTAAATTTTAATATTAAGGATAAAGAGATTGTTTACATGCAATAGATTCAAATGAGTTTAATTATGTGCTGGTAGATTTGAAAAAAAATGAATATTGAAAATACATACTATTTCTAGACACTAGGATTATGTAAATTAGGATTATATTAGATTAAGGTTAGTTGTCTATTCTTAAACATATTCATATTTATTTATTGCACTTAGGATAAATTTATCAACCTATATCCAATAGAAAGGAGAAAAGTGCAATGTTTGTCTAAACCTTACCCATGTTTGATTGCTACTATATCTCAATTTGTTTATTAATGTCCATCGCATCATATGATATAGAATATATTTGCTTAATAAATTAAACAAAAAATAATTACACAATGATGCACCATGACAAATAAAGATGAAAAGATAGAATATAAAAGTTTGAATTTCATAAATTTGTATAACAAGGGTAGTCACTACATAACCCTACTAACCCCTAAAATTATCTTAAGGAAAGTGTTTCTATAAAGAATTTTTAAAACTTGGCACACAAACAATGTTTGCTTCCTTAATTCCTACATCATAAAGGAGAAGATGAGCAGGAGCAAGTTGAGTTCTAGGGTTTTGGGAGGAGAAGATGGTACATAAGACATAGATAAGAATGATGATGATGGAGAGAATGACGAGAATGGTGATGGAAGGCCCATTAGACTATCTTGTGGTGTGGCCCTTTCATAAGTTGTTTTTCTTTTGGCCACATGGTGTTTTCTTCCAACTATGAGGTGCCCTATTCTGGGTTGGAGGAAGATCATTTATCTTCCTTGTGTTATTGTTGGTTGCTAGCCTACTTTGTGTCTTTCTATTGGCCATGTTCCCGTTTTGGGTTTTCTTGGCCCCTTTGTTGGATGTGTGATGGTCATTGGTATTTTTGGTTGTAGGAGCTCTCATATACTACAAGTGTGGCTTTGGGTTGCCTTGCATGGATAGTTGATGGGTTTCCTTGGGATCAATAGGGCATTTGTCCCTACTTCTTC
Source organism: Cryptomeria japonica (assembly GCF_030272615.1). Taxonomy (NCBI): domain Eukaryota; kingdom Viridiplantae; phylum Streptophyta; class Pinopsida; order Cupressales; family Cupressaceae; genus Cryptomeria; species Cryptomeria japonica. The sequence continues at coordinate 262,736,285 of NC_081409.1, read as the reverse complement.
CTCCTAGCTTGGCACCCTAAGAGTTTGTTGGTTATTTGTGGTCTTTGTGGAGCATACTTATGTTGATCTAATGGAGGGTTAGTAGTGTGATGGGTGGCATTTTGTGTTCTTCTCTTTGGGTTGTTTTTGATAAAGATAAACAGGTTTTATAGGGACTCAAAACCCAGAGCTCTACAGACCAAGGCTAGCAGCCAACCAAACATAAAACCTAAGCAAAATAGGGGAAACACCACACACAGACCGAACGCCAAAAAACAAAACAAATAGAGCCAAAAAGAGAATAGGACAAAGCACTCAACTGAGAGAGTGCACTAATTTAGTATTCTTCTGAATAATCTTCATGTTGATTTTATCCAAATCCTCCATGATGACTCTGGAGGTTCCTTGGTCTTGGCTCTAGCTCCTGGTACTAGTGAAGGGACCCGAACTAGTCTTCCCTCCAACTGCACTCTGGCTACCCTCCGAAGCATTCCTTTTCTATTTTTTCCTCAAGGGAGGCTCACTGGTGATGGGTTTGGTTCTATAGCTAGCCAAAATGGAATTGATTTTCTCCAAACCATCAACACTACTATTCATTGCCTCCCTGTCGATTCTCACTAGATTATTCAGGCTTTCCTTGATATCATTCACATACCCTTCCAGCTTATCAATTATGTGCTTGTGGAAGATCTTCATAGTTTCACCATCCTAAGATATCTTTTGGATCATGCTCATGATCTTCTTAGTTTTACTGGGCCCAAGGGAATCCATGAAAGTTTCAATAATTCCCTTAATCCCATCTTTCAAGGTTTCAATTTCCTTATCCACCCACTTCCATTAGTTTTCCTGACTTTTAGTGACCTCCAAAAATAGGTTCTCTAGCACTTTCTCCTCCTTTATCTCACCTTCATTCTCCTTATTCACATTCCCCTATTTCTCATTGTCCACATTGATGGGGATGTCCAGCCTAATCTTGTGGTCCAGTTCTTTGGACCCACTTGATTTGGTTAATTTCATTTTCTTTTTGGTGGTGACCTCTAGGTCTTGCATTTTCTTGCTACTAAATTTGAACTTACTTGCCGCCCACCTTGGAGGATTGGTTTTCTTGCTACTGTTAGTTCTCGAGGTCACCATAAGTTGCCCTTCTTTCTTCAGTCTATACTTAGGGTCCTCTAAATCCTTGATGTCATGCCAATCCATGGTAGTACCACTATCATCCTCATCCATCTCCATGTCAGAAACAAAGTGCACATCTCTTTGGGTTGTTCTACTACCCAAATATATATTATTTTTTTCTTTTATGGGGTTTTGTTGCTTATTCCCATATTTTCTCTCTTTAAATTCATATGGAGGTTGATTTTGCTTCTTTCGAAGTGGGTTTTTTTAATGAGGCTAGGTCCCATTTGGGTCATTGTTTCTTTCTCAAGGTGTAAGGAGTTTATAATGTTGGTGTTGGAGAGGCAGAGTTGGCCACGTGTAGTGTTCTAGTCAAAGTAGTCTAGGTAGTCCTCTTAGTAATGGATTTTGCCTTTCTTGTGTTTCTCTACTTCAAATAAGGAAGTTTGTGGATTCCTTTGGATATGAGATATTTTGAGGATGATGGCACAATTACTAGAGTTGGATTTGTCATAGTGGGTTTGATCAGGTTACATGATAAGGTTTGCTTCCCCTACGTTTGTGTTACTAGTGAGGTCTCTACTCCCCATATGCCTGCTACTACAATGGTCACTAGCTTTCTTTGGGTGATGTCAATATCTTCCTAGGTCTCTACACTTGCTTTTTTGTCTCTTATTCCTCCTGTAGTTGAAGTGGATTATGTTAGTTTTATTTCATCTATTGGACTTTTGGATCTCACAACTACTATAGAAAATAGACCTATTGAGGTGGTCCATGATTCTTTGTTAGTAGGGATGTTTACTGGTAAAATTTGTAGGGATTCCTTACAAAACCCTTCAAGTTTTTCTATGCTAGTCCATTCTTTTGGCATACTATTTAATATTTTTTTAGAATGGCTAGGTGATTATACCGCCACAAGGTTCTTGAATGTGTCTAGATCTTTGTGGCATCCTTCCTTATCGAAGATAGTCTCAGTTCAAGGTGATACTTTAAGTAAAAGGTTGTGGGAAGCCTCTCAAAATATATCCTTTGTCAATTATTTCCTTAGTTGTTTTGGTTCCTACTCAAGGAGCTTTTCCAAAAATTTCGTTCAAGATTCTTTCCTAAACCCCCTTGTTTTGATCATGTGATTTTGTTAATTCAAGACCCATGTTCCCATTGGTTAGTTTCCTAAGTCAAAAGCTTCTTTTCAAAAAATGGTTTGTCCATTATTGGTTTTGTGGTCTTGGTGGTATCATTTATTATGTTTTATTCCCTATTGTGCCCTTGCATTGTGGTTTTGTAACAATTTAGGCCTCTCTCAGTTTTATCTAATTACAAAAAATGTCATGTTCCTCTCCAAAGTTTCTCTCATCATTGTCCTAAGCTCAACTTCTTGTCACATGGAAGTAATTAATATAAGGATCTAGTATGTTAAAAAAAATACCTTATATATCAAAATTTGTTATACTAACTTTGATCTAAATGCTTATATAGTACAATAATGGTGATTATGTATTAGCCTATATAACTCGCCCCTAGAAGTTTGGTCAATAGAAAGACTACCAAAATCATGCATGCTATATTCTTGAAAGATGATATTGATATGGAGATCCTTAATGGTTATTTTCATATATATGGATAATTTAGAATTTTGGCAATATAATCTATACCAAAAGAGATCATAATTCATACATAAATAATTTGAGTAGAGGACAATAAATATTTTAGCTTGAATTGTAAAATTCATCACCATTTTGAGATGGTTTATACTAAAGTGATCAAAATTTTTAAGAGATGGGTGGTCAAAGGTAAAAAAGTTGAACTTGATCGTAATATAAAATCCATGAAGGAATCATATTAGAAATATTTGATTAGTAATATAGGAACACCTTGGAAAAAAAATAAGCCAAATGTAGCCTTCATTCATCTACCTAACCTTATATAATTCAATCTAGGAGAGGACTAGGCTGGATTTGATAAGGAAATAAAAAATGATTTTATCTCTAAGGATATCTAAAATATTCAACAACTAGCATAACCAATTGTGAAGGATGAACTCGAAATTGATGAAAGTGGCTAAAATAATAAAACAAATAGAAAGGGTACAATAAACTATTATGACCAAAGGACAATCATCAATTAATAAATATTTGTTGAGATAAGAAAAAATACCCTTGTCTGGTAATAAATGAGCATCACCACATAGAATGTTAGGGGACTTCATACCCATAATAAATAAATACATGATCAACCATCTGATTCATCACATATATGATAACTTGATAATGCTAGAAGAAATTAAAGTAGAAGTGGAAGCTGTTGAAATATTTGTCAACCAATTAAAAGGTGTTAATTTTTGGCATCACTTACTTTTTTCATTAATGTCAAAGGCTTGCAGACATGCCCTTGCCTTAAAAAATTTCAACCACAAACAAATTTTAAAGCATCAAGTGGTGTTTGAAGTCAAGTTTGAAAGCCGGTTTGGGTTCCAACAAGGTTTTCCAATCTAGTTAGGATGTGTTGTTGGAGATCACCATAATTTTCTAACTTCATTGTAGCCTAATACATTAATGTTAAGATCGGTAAAGGATGAGGCATCAGAATCTAACATTACGTTTTGAACATGACTTTGGAAGTAGCCTGATGGTTTGAAAAGGTAATATTACATGTAGGATGGAGTGACAGAGTCCATCACATTGTTTTATAAGTTGGTTCAATAGTTAGGATGTGGCATCAAAGTCTTACATGATTTTTATAACTCACTATCATATATGTCTTAAGCCTCAAAAGTCAAGCATTGGGGTCCAAACTTTTTGTTAAAGTGATTTTGGAGTATGTTTGGTTAGGATGGAGTGATGGATTCCACAATTGTTTCCTAACTAAGCCAAGGTAAGATGGCAATGTCCGCAAATATTTTTATTGTTATTTTAAAACATCTTTGAAAGAAACAAGAAAGAAGAATAAGAAGAGTAAAGTGAACAAGTTTAGATTTTGGCAGCAAATCCACCTTAGTTTTCTAACTTCCTCTTGCCTGAACACTTTACTTAGGGGAGGATACATCATCCACATGACATATGTTATCTTGCACATAGAGGGAACATACTTTGTCAACCTATCACCTAGCCTGGGAACACTTCTTCATCTGGTGGGAGACTTGCTAGTTATCCTTACACTAGCAAGCTGGTGTCCTGCTCATACTTCTACTTCTCTTTTGGTGTTGATGTGAACCAAACTGTATTCTGCCACTTCAACATAACCAAAGCTCATCATGTCATCTCTTCAACCTAGTTGTCATCCCTTTTCTAGAGTGGTCACATTACTGCACATCAATCATACCGGTACATGTTGGTTCTTCCTTCTGCATGAAAATGGTCACCTGGTTGTCACCAATGACAAAAAATCAACACTTCTCTCTTACCAGTTGATCATTTATTCCGGTTGACATTATACTCTAATGCCAACAGCCTTTTGTTCACTCCTTGACATTAATGTCAGAGATATCGGTAACATCCTATACCGGTTGACATCATTGACAACACAATGCCAACAATCTGCCCCTTTGGCATTGATGTCAACACATGTAGTATCCGGTATACTATAGTATCTTTCTCCCCCTTTGACAAAAATGGCAAAGGGAGTGGTTAGGATAACATTCCTCCTTGTCTCTACCAAAAACTGACATGAATATTTCTCCCCTTGTTAGTGAGTGCATCTCCCCCTTTGAATATTATGCGCAACATTATCTGAATCATCAACACTTGAGATGGAAAGCTTAAGTACCAAACAACCCTTAACAGCTAACACGGGTCTCTCTCCTTCTTTGAGCACCTTCTTGATCTATATCTATGTTCAGTAAATGTAATATCAATCTGAGGATATAGCTCTGAACTCCCCCTGAACCTCAGACCCTTGGTCTTCATTTCTTATCTGCTAGATTCCAAACTGGGACTCACATCAATACCTGTGACATCCATCATCATGACCACAATGCCAATTGGTAGGTCACATATCCAACCTATTGACCCATTAAGATGTATGCACATAAGATCAGCTACTGGACCACCATAAGTCATTCAAGTCCTTTTTAATATCACCTGATACATAACCTTATCCATCCAGGCTATTAGAGTTACGAGAATGATCCCTCAACTCATTGATTTACATAATCTGTAACACTTATCAACATCCATGCCGGTAACATGTTGCACATACCGGTCTCTTGTTTCTACCGGGACACTTTCCTCTTTACCTTTATTTCCTGGTTCCAATTTCCTTTGCTACCATTCATTTCACCTGTAGCAGCAAACTATCTTCGATGTGTGGTCAAGGCGAGAACTACACACATACTACCATCATATTTTCTTCCTCTTATTGGAAGTAGATTGTTCATCTTATTATCCACATTCAACTAAGGGGTGGAAGATCTGATCAATATGTAACTCCCCCTGAGTCCTGCATCTCCTTTAAGCCATAGGAGATAACATTTGTGCATTAAATGCACAATGTTAGTCAATGCTCTTATCTTTTGGCTTCTTCTTCCATGTCTTCTTGAATTATTTCCTTTCCACATCTATAGTCATCTTCTTCTCCTCCTCATTGGTCCTCTCTTTATAGATAGTGTTGTAGTGGCATAGAACATCCATGTCAATCTCATGATTTGGGAACCTTCTAACATACTGGTTTTCTCTTCCTTTTCTGACCATGTCATTTTGGCTAGTTACCGGTTTCCTTGAATTCCTTGCATGTGCAGGAACACTTTTCATCTTGTTTCATGCAGGTATTTACTTCTCATATGTCCTATAACTTCCTCTAAGTTGATCAGGAGGGTTCCACCAGTTGCCATAGGAAGGTAAGTTCTTCTTCCTGCATTCATAATTTATATGGCCAAATCCATTGCGGTCATAGCATACAACTTTTGCATTTCTAGGAGTAGCAAATGGATTCTTGTTAGCATAACCCGGAGTGGGCATATGCATGTTTCTACATTCTGATATCTAATGCCTATATGCATTTCTTCTCTTGCAATCTAACATGCTACTCCTAGGAGGAATACCCTATCTATTCTAGGCCTTAATTTACATTCATCTGCCCTATGATCAAATCCTTTACATACAAAGCAATAACTAGAGAAAGGTAGGTTATTACTTACAAATTTGTTTTGCCAAACATGAGGTGATTTTACCGGTTTGGCCTCTCTATTTCTGCTCCTCCGAGAATGGATCTTGGTGTTGTTCTCAAATTCTAATTCCCTTCTCTCCTCCCTGTTAGGAATACAATAAACTCTATTTGCATATGAAGAGGACACTGAGGAAGAATAGAACTCCAAAAAAACATAAAACAAGGTTTTAACAAAACCTTCTACACTTTGAACTTATCCAAAGTTCAGGTGGGTATACCTTCTATGAAAACTTTCACACTTTTAAAATTTGAGATCCATAGTAAACCAATGCTAGAAACCTATGGACTTCATCACCTTAATAGAACTAAAACATTAATAGAAAAGCTTATACTCATTTTCAATATTGATCTCCAAGAGAAATAGAAAGAAAACCACAACTGGATACCAGTGCCTTATTCGGGCTACAGAGTCACCCAAATGAAATTGGAATTCCAAAACTGAACAATCGCATACATTTCACCACCTTGGCCTTAATTAACTCCATACATGCCTAACATATACATGAGTTTTATCCTCTTAAAACTAAAACTGTTCATCAAATTCAAAATGAGAAAACAATTGATTTATTGATAGAGAAAAGCTAGAAACACATCCATATGATTGCCTTATAATCCATGTTCAATCAAATAACCCTAGACTATTCAAATGAAACTAGCAAAATAATGAGTGCACACCAGAAGACAACACAGATTTAGGCCTGAAAAGTATTGATCTGTATCTTTATATTCATTTTGAAAAATAATCTTACATGATTCAAAGTATTCTCTGTGATAGCTAGACAAAACCCAGATATATTTCTGTAGAGTTTCTTTACAAAAATTCTTGTGATCCCCTTTCTATTAGTCCTGGTATCCATTTATAACATCGTGGATGCATACAAGCTTTGAACATTCCTAAAAAAAGTTTGTTACAAACTGCAATGTCCTCCAAGAAATAGTTACAAGTCCTTTTCAGTATCAATGGCCTCCTCATTTTGTTGCTCCTCTGTAACATCTTCTAATTGCTTTGAGATTCCTTCTTCTTGCACCACATATTTCTTGGTCACTCTTGGAACATGTCATCAGTAGGCCATGAGTAGCCAACAATTTTTTCCTTCAACTTAACAAACCTTTTCCAAGAGTTTATCACTTTATTAACCTTTGAATTCAAAAAGCCATAATGTGACTTTATCTTTTCTATTTCTTCAACTGTCTTGACAAATAGGGATGTGTTATCTATATTAATGATTCTATTCACCCTTAGAGACAAGTTATCTCCCAACTCATCAAGCTATACTTGTTTGTCCTTCAACTAATTTTGGTTAACAAAACCCCTAGGAAATAATTCAAATTTGCGCTCAGTATATTCTTTCCTATACAGGTTGGCTTTCCTCTCCACATTGGTTCTTCCTTCTACTAACTTGGTCAGACCTTTTGCTAACTCACATGTGGATTTAATAATAGCATTCGATCTTGCTTCATCATAGGATGCACACATAAGTTCTAAATCCACTTCTCTTGGCATCCTCTTATCCAAAAATTGGCTCCAGAATAGCCTTGTCTTCGTTCAACTCATTCCAAATATCAAAAATCTTCTTCATGCTATTATGCATCATGGAAGACCCTATTGTGTTAGCAAAGCTCAAAATTGTGGCCTTTACCTTTTCCTCATATTTATTTGCAAATAGGATCTGAGCCTGTTTTAACTTCTCCAATTCATGCTGAATGGTCTTAGCTGGTTGAAAACCAGAAGGCATAGGAGAAGGGGAAAATTCGATGATGGGACTAGTGGATGGAGGTTGTGCAAGAGAAGAAGCTATCATTAGAGTAGAGGACTCACCTTGATGGTATTGTCCTACCAATTGACATTTCAATTCAGTAATGATGTTATCTCAGTTAGCTATTCCTTCTTTTACCTCATTATGAGCCTTCAAGATTGTTTCTAAATTCAATTGGAGATTAACCTTTTCCTTTCCCTCCTTTTCTGCCATTGCTACATTGAATTTTGCAGTTTCTAAAACTGTGCTAGCATCCTCTACCACCCCTGTATCCTGAACTCTTCTTATTATCATGCCTTCTAGAAAACTAGATCCCGAGGTATCCTTCCTTTTTCTACTTTCATCCCTCTTTAGGGACCACATGACCAGAGCAGCATTATCTTTGCTGAATGTCACTCCCTCCATAGGCTTGGTCTCTTTCTATACTGCTTCAAGTACCAAGGCATCTGCTATATCCCATTCAAGGAGGAGTAGAACACTAGCCTTTGACACCATTTCTTGTTTAACTTCTTCCTCCACTAAGTTTGTATCTTTGTGCGGCTGCTCACTCATTTTCTTTTCACACCTTGCCTTGAATTGTTCAATGTTTTGTTTCCATACAAATTGAATGAATACCCTTGTTGTGACAAAATTGTTGTTAGCTAGGAACTCTTCACTAGCTTGCTTGACAACTAGGTCTAACTCTTTTCCTTTGAACTCATCTTCAGTTAAGTTCATCTCGACACTAGGTGGCTCTTCTGGCATTCCCTCTTGTGTCTCTTCATAGGTGTAAGAAATCTCTCCGAGGCTTCCTAACTACAACAACTATTCTACTACTACATGTTCATCTCCTATATGGATAGGGGATTGAGATGGAGAGTATAGAGATTCACTTGTTTCCACTTCTTTCCCCACCCTCTACCTTTTAGGGGATTCTTTGATGTCAATGACATCTTCAATTGTTCTCTTCCCTCTTGAAGTGGAGGGCTCACCTGTTACTAGCATCAATACACTATATTTTGACTTTTTGTGCATCACATAATCACCGGGAGGGATGGCTTTAGCAAAGGTAGGCTTAGCTAGGACTAACTTAGCCTTGTCAAGGTTATCTCTTATTATAGCCTCTCTCTTCTCTTTCAGAGTTTGCATTAAATATCCAAAGTAAAGAATTAAGAATTTGATCTTTTCCTCAAAGGGGTTGAAGCTAGATAGAGGGTCATAACTGCTATCTAATTGATGAATGAAATCCATACCCTTTTTGTATGCCACCCACTTTTCTTTCCTCAATTCTTTCTCATCCAAAATGAATTCATTTCTAATTAGGTCCTCAGGGAAATGAAATTGGTGTGGCCTACCTTTGCATACTGCTCTTCTCTTGAACATACCATTGAAAAAATCCTCAGGGTCGGCAAACCTAGTTACTGCAGTAGACAACCTATACGGTTTAAAAAAGTCATCAAAGAATTTCCAACCACCTTTAACAGGGTTTAACCCGTAACCAAGTATTCTACTATATTGGTGATCACAAATTGATGGGTGATGGTAATAGTTGGAGAAATAGTCCCTTTACCCCTATTTGTTAGCTCTGCCTCTTACACACCGCCAATTTTCCTTAAGACCTCTGCAATCCCTGTTTTCAATGGGACTTGATAAGGCAATAAATATGGAGTGCCTCTGAAACCATAAACTCTGAAAACTGTATAAACATGGTACAAATACATATCACCCCAATTATGAACAATCTTAATACCTTCAGCAAACTCCTTAGGCCTGAGGAACTCCAAAAGAGCCTTTGGGATCCTAGGGTTCTGTGGGCATAGAAGAATCCTAAGCCTAGATGCAAAGCATCTATCAAACTTCAAATAACTGGCATCCTCTCTGTCCCAAGACAAAATTGTGCTCCACAGTTGCATAGGCATCTCCTCACCTTCCTTTTCTTTGATCAAATCCATTTCCTTAGCAAAATAATCAGATCCTTTGAACAAAAATATGTGCATTAGAAGAGAATACCATCCAAAAGGTCTATCCACCTTACCATTTTTTATCCCTACAAGCCCTGCATGAATTGCATTAGTGAGGTAAGCTGCATAATCAAATGTCACTGCTAGAGAGGGGTTCAGAATCTGTGCCATCATTAACATATAATGGGTTGGCATGGTTGTTTCAGCATCTTCCCCAAGGATCTGACATAGTGACCAATACATACCTTTTGCCCTTAAAGTGAACAAATTTAGGGAGAAGGGTTCCATGGTGCTAGGGACCACTACAATTAACCCTCCTATTTTAACAAAAAACTCCTTCAAAGGGCCACTCCTAAGGTGATCTTTCTACACATCATAAACCTAGGCCAATGTTTCAAAATCAATAGGCTCTAATAAATTTGATGCCTCACTAAGCTTGAAAACATTCCTGAATTCATCATCATTGATCTCTATCAGGGCTCCTCCATTGACATTCCTCACACATCTAGCAACAGGATCATAATTGTGTGTGATCTAGGTTAGCAAGTCTACATCCATAAAAACCCCAGGGACTACAACCTTCCCCACGTCTAGTTCCCATATGCTATTCATTGGGGCATTGGCATGTCTCTGAGTGAATCCCAATTTAAAAAGACCCATCCCTGAAATCCCTATTTGTGAATCCCTTAACCACCTACCCTTGTCATATAAATCGTCTCCAATCCTTAGATGGGGGCCTTTAGGAACTAATTCTTTTATTTTGGCCACAACATTTGAGGACATGGTCAATTTTTCTAGGAAGTCATCACATGTATTCCTATCTTGATAGTTTACCTTCCCTGTGAACTCCCTTCTTGGGGCCATCCCATTAATGCAATTATATCAATTGAGATTCAAATAAAACTCTAACAAGGCAAGCACATAGTAAAGAACCGATTTTCAAACTGTAATTAGCAAGCAAGACACAAAAAACTTGTATTCTCCTGAAGAAATTTGCTCTGCACGAGCTGCTCTACAACAAACTTGTCGAAATCGTGCCAATATTCAATTGATGTGGACCTTAATACGACAACTCAACATTGAATTGAGACATTAATCCCGCATGCTTTGGCCATCAACTCAGAATTGAATTCACAAATCGAATTCAAAAATGCGCTCCAACGGATCACTAGTATTCTGAGTATTTCCCTGTTTCATTGTTTTGCCATTTCACAAAGTTTAAAACCCCCACACCTTTCCTTCATGAAGCAATTATGTTCGTTGGATCCTTGGAAAATTTCACTTCCTTTACTCCTTCTGGTCCTTCTATATTAGCTACAAGCCCCACCTTCTTTTCGCTACTTCGCGAACACTAAACTTCAAGCATCTTTGGGCTACAAAACAATGCTGGCTGTCTAATCAATTATCACTCGCACGATCTTTACTACTTACAGTGACCACCAATCTTTTTTGCTAACCGCGCACCACCATCATTGCTAGCTGTCTTCGCCGCTTCGTGAAAGCTAACCACCCTGCATCTTTGGGCTGCGAAACAACACTCATCGTTGGATCCACCTCAAGATGTACACCATTTAATGTACTAAAATGTTTAAAGTGGGCCCCCAACTTGGAAACCACTTGCTTTATTTCATTACTGGCAAATGAATCTTACATGTCAGTCTCCTATTCACTCAAGAACTCCAGCGGGCTCCATTCTAAGAACACCACATGTTCTATTTCACCATTGGTTTCAACACCATCATTGTTTAAATCAAGGAAAGCCCTCAAGCAATCCTTTGGAGCCACATGCATCTGACAAGTCATCATTTCCCTCAACCAAGTAGCCCACCTATCCTACCATGTCACTTCGCTATTTCATGAATGGTAATCTTCATTTGATTTGAGGTTGTGAATTCACGCGAGCCGTCTGATCAACCACAAGTTGATCAGTTTTTAAAACCTCGACCCGCTTATCCTTTGGGCCCACCAACCTTTTCACTACTTTGGAGGCCTTAAACCTCAGGCAGCTCTTCTTCGTGAAGCAATGACAATCGTTAGATCTTTGGAGGCTACTCGTCTGTTAACCTTTTCATGACCACCTTGCCCGGGCCCTCCACCTTTTCGCTACTTCACAAAAGGTAAAACACGGAAATCTTTCGACTACGAATCTACGTGCACCATTGGATCCAATACAAGATGCATTCCTTTTACATAACTAACAATCCTTTGGCCAGGCTCGCTTACCATTTTCGCTACTTTGTGAATGCTAAATTGTAGGCATCTTCGCCTAGCAAAACAATGCACACTGCAGGATCAACCTTGACTTGCACGATAGTTAAGAAGCCTAACAAAGATTAAAACAAGACATAGGTAAAGGCGTAAAAATTGAAAATATTTAAAAGACCGCCTAGGGAAAACCTAAAGGGGGGGACACTTTCATGATGGAGGGACCCTTCCACTTAAGTGGAAAAAGTAATGTAGAAATAGAATGCAAGGGTTTTCAAAACATAGGAAGGGTTAAATCTTTCAAAAACCTTAAACCCTCTTTGACCCAAAAAACACAGAGGCAACAAGGTTATGTCAAACACATCTTTGCAGATTTTAGCCGATTATGGGACAAGAATGCCCAATTTTCAAAATAGTGATAACACCAAGGTTGTCCATTCTCTGCAGATCTTCCATCTGATCTCTTCTCCTACCATGCTTGTCTTGACTTGGTGGTAGCAACATTTCTTTGTCTTCTACTGGTAGGGGGTCTTCTCTTATAAATGATACCAATAACATTGTCTTCCCTCATCCTTCCATTTCCTTTCAGATCTGTATTGTATCTCCATGCAACACGAGCTTTCTTCTTCATATTTTCGCTGAGTGAAGTCAGGTCAACCTTCTTTCTTGGAGTATCTTTGACTGTGAAGGTTTGAATTTTGTCATTTTAATTTGAGGAGACAAATTTAATATCTTTGTGGGAGGTCTCCTTGCTTGTAGAGCATTCACTGATAGCACATCCTAATCCTCCAGTATACTTGGAATGTTTTTGTTTACTTAACATTTTGTCCAAGTTCTCAGTACTGCCATCATACCAGATCCTTATCTTGAGCTCATTTTAACATTTCTCAAGGTCTTTCCTGATGCTCTCCATTTCCTCTATTAGCTTCAAACACTCTTTGTCCTTTGTTTCCACTTCTAGCGAGAGATCCTCACATCTTCTCTCATTGTCATCAAATATTGGTTTCAACTCACCAGTCAATCCTTTTGCCTCTTCAAGTTGAGATGTCAATATGGAGATATTTTTATTTGATTCTTCAAGGCATATTCTCAACCGGCTGCATTCATCATGAACTAAATATTTATAATTCTTAAAATCCTTTCTAACACTTTGCAGCTCATCTAGTGCACTAACCCATTCACTTTCAAGATCTACTTTGACTTCATCTTCATCATCACTCCCAAACACATCTTACCAGTGGGATATATCTACCTTGTCACACTCTGATGTGTGTGCATCACTTTCTATCTCTTGTGCCATGAAGAAATGAGTTTCCTCTTCATCAAAACTGTAGCAGTTGACCGATCTATTGTCAACACTTCCACATGTGTCTACATTGTTGTCCTTCATTCTTCCACAATCCAATTCAGCAGTGCATGGCTCATTTCCATAAAACCTCTTCAGTCTATCCCATAGACTCTTTGTTTATTTTCAATTATCCACCTATGAGAGAACATCACCGGTGATCCCACTGAATATATCCTTCATGGATTCTTTGTTGCATATACATCTTCTTTCTTCTTCATTGCTAGTGGGTGGACAAACATTCCTAGGGAGACCATTAACCGCTGCCATCCAGGCATCATAACCTAGGGAGGATAGGTAGACTTTCATTCAACAAAACCAAATAGCATAGTTTCATCTGTTAGACATTAGGGCAGGGATTGACATTAAACAAACCATTGTTTCCTTAAGCCAGAATCTACCCAAGCTAGAGAAAGCTCATCTGACTGGGAACCTACTCTCTAATACCAATTGTTAGACACAATGCACGATTGAGAGGGGTGAATCAGTGGTTCTTAATCTATTTCTCTTTAACTCACTTATGTGTGTATACCAGTCATGGGATCTAATCACAAATGAAATCACACACAAAGGGACATCACATAACACTAGCATGTATGAGGAAAACCCAACATGGGAAAAACCTCGATGAGCAATGTTGCTGAAGTCTATTGCTCCAATCTAGCCTCACAATGAAATATATTACAAAGTTTAGGGAACCAACCGAAAGAGCTACAACCCTTGATTTAGGGCACCAACCCAAGAAGTACCAACCCCTAATTTAGGGCACCAACCCAAGGAGCATCGACCCCTTACTAATTTATGGGCTACAATCCAAAGGAGCTACAACCCTTGCATGGAGCTACAACTCAGTGATCACAATGATAGCATGAAATACAAAAGTAGTTATCATGTTACAATTGAATCTTGTAACCATTTCATATACCTTACTCTGCCAGTGAGACACCTTCGCTGCTACACTCACTCACGCTTCTGCTGCTCTCACTTGCTACTCTACTACCAGCAAACCCTACCGGTACACCTCTCCTCTTCTTCTTCTCTACTGGATGTCCTCCTCACTACTTTGCTCTTTACCAGTACTATGCTTTGTCGGTTATCTACCTGCCTTCTCTGCAAATTCCTTCTCTTATGCTTTGCCAGTGTGGACACTACCAGTTCTACTCTTCTACCAGTTGAAAACTTCAACCTTATTCACCCTCACACTTAGTCTCTTCTTAGATATTCTTCTATACAACAATCTGGATTAGCCCAGTGTTATTGCTTGCCAGTCAAGTGCAGTGTTCTCAGTCAAACTGGTTCAGAGAAAAGTTTTTTTCTCAATACTGATTCACCCCCCCCTCTCAGTACCGGTTTGGTAATAACTGTTCATCATTGATTCATCAATTGGTATCAAAGCATCCTCCAGGTCCTCTGTGTTGTAAGCTTAACCACTTGAGGTAAAGATCCTACTCTAATGATGAAGAGGGAAGGTCCAAAGTTCAATAGAGACAACTTTCAAATATGGAAGGATAGAATGAAGATATACATCAGAAGCATGGGTGCTCAACACTGGAGCTATGTTGAGAATACTTATGTTATCCCTACCGGTACTCTCACCATGCATCAAAAGAGAGAGATTCAAGAGAATGGGCAAGTCATGGAAGCCCTAATCAGTAGTTTATCCAACATTGAGTTTATTGATGTTCAGGACAAAGAGAATCCCAAAGAAGTATGGGATGCCCTTGAGAATATCTATGGCGGTGATGAGCATGTGAAACAAGATAAGGAAGAAAGCCTTAGGGGAAAGTTTGAAGACATGCAGATGGTTGAAGGAGAGACCATTCAACAATATGGAATAAGAATCAAAACTTTTGTTGGAGATATCAAGAGTGTAGGTGGTAAAATGGAAGATTCCACTGTTGTTAGCAAAGTTTTGAGATCCTTATTATCGGTCTATGCAATAAGGGTTGCTGCTATTCAGGAGTTGAGGTCTGTAGACAAGACAAAGGTATCCATGGACTCCATCATTGCAAAGTTAACAACTTATGAGCTTAATAATTATGATGGTAGTATTCAGAAGACTGAATCATCCTTCAGAGCATCTGCTGCACAATCTAGAAAAGGCAAAGAAGCTAGTACCAGTGGTGAACCAGGACAAAGTAGAGAAATGGATGATGAGGAGATCCTGATGGAATTTGAAGCTCTTCTTTCCAAGAGACTTCCCAAGGGAACCGGTAAATATAGAGGTAAGCTTCCTTTCAAATGCTTTTCTTGTAACCAGATAGGACACATTGTTGTAAACTTCCCTAATGGTGACAACAAGGATAAACCAAAGAGGTTCAAGAAGTTCAAAGGAGGAAACCAGAGAAACTGTTTTGTAGCAGTTGATGAAGGTGTCACTAATGAGGAATCAAAAGATGAAGAAAATAAAGATATTGTGTTTGTAGTGGTCAAGAGAGATGTGTCAGACAAGAAGGCTCTTGTCTCCTGCTTTGATAATTCCCATGAGTGGATTATTGATAGTGGTTGTTCTCACCGTATGACTGGTGACCTGAGTAAGTTTCTATCTTTGGAAGAGTATGATGGTGGTGTGGTTCATTTTGGTAATGATGCACCATATATGGTAAAAGGCAGAGGGTCCATCTTTCTGAATGGAAGAAGCAGTGTTGACAATGTGTATTAGGTAGAAGGTCTCAGACACAACCTTTTGAGTGTTGCTCAACTAAATGATAATGGACTCACTATGGAATTAAGAAATGGAGTGTTCAAAATCAAAGGAAAGAATGGTGAATTGATGGCTACCGATATGCAGACCAAAGGTAACCTATTTCAGATAAATGTTAATGTCAATACATGTCTAATGGCTAAGTTTGAGGATAGCTGGATATGGCAAAGGAGACTCTACCATGTAAACTTTGATAATATTGTGAAGGCCAGTAAGATCAAGGCAATTAAAGGATTGCCTATGCTGAGCAAACCAGAGAATCCTTTTTGTAGAGAGTGTCAACTGGGGAAAATGTCTTCCTCAACCTTCAAAGGTAAACCTTTCACTGCAGACAATTTACTTGATTTTGTGCATACTAATTTGTGTAGTCCTATGAAAACTAGGAGTGTGCAGGGAGATAGGTATTTTATGATTCTTACTGATGATTGCTCAAGAATTATGTGGGTCACATTCTTGAAGGACAAATCTTAAGCTTTTGGAAAGTTCAAAGCCTTCAGAGCACTGTTTGAAAAAGAAAGCGGTAAGAGGATTAAGTGCTTAAGAACTGATCAAGGAGGAGAATTCACTTACGGTGAATTCAACAAATACTGTGAAGAGAATGGCATCAAGAGGCAACTGTCTACCCCTTGGACTCCATAATAGAATGGCCTAGTAGAGAGAAACAACTAGACTGTGGTTGAAGTAGCTAGAACTATGTTGATCCAAGGGAAGGTTGCTCACACCTTTTGGAGAGAAGCATTGAGCACTGCAATCTACACAATGAACCAGGTACTCATAAAAAAGGGTAAGGATAAAACACCTTATGAGTATTGGACCGGTAAGACACCAATGGTAAGCTACTTCAGAGTGTTTGGTAGTAAATGTTATATCAAGAGGAGTGAACATCAGAGCAAGTTTGATGCTAAATGTGATGAGGGAATATTCCTAGGGCATTCCACAAAGAGAAAAGCTCTCAAATGTTTCAACAATAGGACTCAGAGAATTGTTGAAAGCATCAATGCTAGACTTGATGAAACCTCTGAGAAATATGAGGAAACTGATAGTGAGCAAGTAGGAGATGAACCGGTAGTAACCTTCTAGGAACGGGTTGTAAAACTGCCAAGCACTAGTAACAGTACTCCTATGCCAGTAGATGTTGATGCTGATGAAGATGAGGATGAAGAAGAAAATCAAGAGGAAACAACTAAGATCATTCCTAGGTATGTAAAGATGAATCATGATCCAAAGCAGATCATAGGAGACAAGGATACATGAATTCTTACAAGAAGAAAGATCAGAGAAAACTCTTGCATGATCTATTTATTTGAGCCTAAAACATTCAGAGAGGCACATAAAGATGAAGATTGGATCAAGGCAATGGAAGAGGAACTTGACTAGATAGAAAAGAATGGTACATGGTCTTTGGTACCTAGACCAGAGCATTAAAATGTCATTGGCACCAAATGGGTTTTTAGAAATAAGTTGAATGAAGATGGCTTAGTGGTTAGAAACAAAGCTAGATTGGTGTGTAAAGGATATGCCCAAGAAGAAGGAGAAGACTATGGAGAAACCTTTGCTCCAGTAGCCAGATTGGAAGGAGTTCATATGCTTCTTGCATATGCAGCATTCAAGGAATTCAAACTATATCAAATGGATGTAAAGTATGCATTCCTGAATGGAATACTAGAAGAGGAGGTGTTTATAGAGCAACTAGATTGGTTTTCCCTATCAAAAGACAGTGACCTGGCGTGTAGGCTACATAAGGCCTTGTATGGACTAAAGCAGGCACCTAGAGCATGGTATGAATTCTTGCACTCCCATCTTATGAAGATTGGATTCAAGAGAACAAGTGAGGATAGTAATATCTACTTGAAGTCAGAAGGAGATCAGATTTTGATCTGAGGTATTTGTTGATGACATAATCTTTGGAGGAGATGACAAGATGAGTCATGATTTTGCAGATGAGATGAGAAAGGAGTTTGAGATGTCACTTATAGGGGAGATTAAGTTCTTCATTGGACTACAGATTCAAAAAAATGAAAGATGGAATCTTTATCGCTCAATCCAAATATGTCAAAGAGGTGTTGAAGACCTTTGGCATGGAAGACAACAAATCGGTTGGTACACCGATGGTGACCAGTTGTAACTTATCCAAAGAGGATGAATCAGGGTTGGTAAATGAGAAGGAATACCGATCAATGATTGGTAAATTGCACTATGTAGTACATAGTAGACTGGACATTGCACATTCCGTGGGCATTGCTGCACGGTTCCAGAAAAGCCCAAGAGAATCCCACTTGGTAGTAGTCAAGCGGATTCTGAGATATCTGAAGGTAACTATTGGCTATGGATTATGGTATCCATATAGTAATGATTTCAACTTGAAAGTGTTTACAAATGCTGACTGGGTTGGTAATGTGGATGACCGAAAGAGCACAACCGGTGGTGCATTCTTTCTTGGTGGAAGACTAGTCTCATGGATGAGTAAGAAATAGAGTTGTATCTCTCAGTCTACAACACAAGCGAAGTATGTTGCAACATTTATGAACTACACCTAGATAATTTGGATGAAGCATGTATTAAATGGTTCAAATTTCATGTATCTAAATGGGTAAGTATATTTTGTGACAACATAAGTGCGATTAACATGTCCAAGAATCCAATTTTACATTATAGAACCAAGCACTTTGAGATTAAGTATCATTTCTTAAGGGAAAAGGTTTAGAACAAAGAAGTTGTACTGGAACATGTTTCCAGTAAGGAGCAGTTAGCAGACATATTCACCAAGCCTCTACCAAAGGCTACCTTTACCTATTTGAGAGGTGAATTAGGGGTGCTTCCCCTTCAAGATGTGAAATAAAGGTTTGTGCTCCACATCAGTCAGGACTTACATTGATATATTTTTCTCAGGATTGGTGTGTTGAAGGATGCTACTCCTTAGGGGAGCAACATAGTAGAACATAGATGTTTCTACCTTCACTTTGGCATTGTTGTCAAAGGGGGAGAAGATGTGAAGCAAAGAAATATCTTTGTATATTGCCATCAATGCCAAAGGGGGAGATTGTTGGCATATGTGCAGAGTATGATGACATGATGATATTGTATGTTGTCATTGATGTCAATATGCTAAAGAATGAACCAGTATATTGAAGTAAGCACTTGCAAGAGAACCGGTATGATGTTGTGAACCAATATATGTGAATAAGTGAAGTGGTATGTCTGTCCAAGTGAATCGGTATGTTGAAATGTGAACCGGTATATGTGAAAAAGTGAAGCGGTATGTTTGTCCAAGTGAACTAGGTTGTTGGAATGTGAACCGGTATATGGAATGTTTTGTATCAAGGTTTGATATCGGATGACTACCGGTTGGTAGTATTAGCTTCAGGGTTTCTGGTTGAAGTGTTCTATGCCTGTGTGATTCAACCGATGACATCGTGTGATGAGTTAGCATTGTAATGAAGAATAGATTGTGTTGCCATGTTAGTCTTGTGCACGTGAAAGATATTGCATGAAGGAGATTGATTCTATCTACCTTAGGAAGGTGTGAAGTCTCTGTAAACGGTGGAGAACGCGTGATGGGTTATCAGGCCCCAAGAGGTGGTGAAGAACAAATGTTGGAGAATGTCTTGAGATGTGTTCAAGACTATTGTAATCAATGCAATATGATCAACGATTAGGATTGAACCAACCAAATTGTTTAACCTAAATGTTTAGGGTTTAGGGTTTATGCTATCAACCTATATGTTTCCTATAAGGTTGATGTTGTTTTTCATGTTGAGGTTGTTGGAAAATGTTGTGTGTGTATCTAAGTGCAAAGATACATGATTCTTGCTAGACCAGTTAAGAGAATAGATACCTGCAGAGTGTGATTGTAGAAGGAAGGAACTAAAGTGGATCTGCATTGGCATTGAGTATCGTTAGTAGATCATTGTAATACCTATTGACCTCTGACCACTTCAACAGTTGGAAAATCCCTTAATAGGGTAGCTTTAACCGGCTTGCTATAAATCCTTTAATAGGGTGACTCAAAATCATTGATTTCTTAAAATCCTCTAACAAGGTAACCTTTAACAGGGTTTAACCCTTACCTGGGTATTTTAGCCATCCCTTAACCGGGTGATCCCTAGCAGGATCAGTTCCTAACAGAACCTATTGTAAAGTCTTTAACCAGACTAGGCTCCTAACAAAGCAAACTTCAAAAGGGTTCAAAGAACAACTTGTGGGTATTCATCCCCACTGTGGTTTTTCCCAGTTGGGTTTCCACATGAAAAATATGTGTGTTATGTGTGATACTTTTCATGTGATGCTTTATTATTATCTGTTCAATGGTAAAGTATGTTGAGCTAGTAAGTCTTTACATTTCTGTTGAAGTATTACTAGTGTATGCATATGGGTGAAGTAGAAATAAGATGTTAGATTGTGTGGAAAGCTGAGTTACTAGTTTATGTCTTTCATCGTGTTTAACCGGTAGTAATCTAGATTAGACCAATGTTATTGCTTGCCAGTCAAGTGTAGTTTTCTCAGTCAAACTAGTTCAAAGAAAAGTGTTTTTCTTAGTACTGATTGACCCCCCCCCTCTTAGTATCGGTTTGGTACTAACTATTCATCATTGATTCATCAACAACTCTGCAACTCTATCTCGAGCTTTGCAATCACCATTTATGTTGGACCAATCACAACTACCTCTTTGACACCAGACATCACCATCCTTAGCACATTTGCCACCTCAGCTCTACATGCCATCACAGTCAATATCCTCCTCATCATACTACTTTGTCAGTTTAACTTGGTCACCGACCACACACATAACTGGTACACCCATACTGGTTCACCAACCCTATCGACACTAACCACCTTGTCAGTTGTCCTTCTTGTAATGACCCTTTCTAATCTATCGGTGTAACCCTTGTGTCTACACTTCACCACTCTGCCGATGTCTCACACTCTACCAGTTACCTCACCATGTCTGTATAGTGCTGAACTACCAGTGGAGCACTCAAACTGGGCTTCAAACATGTCAATCTAGAACATGCACATTCTTATTAAGTAGGAGTCTTTAGCACTTACATCTTGTCCATATTATCGGTGGGATTTCATAGCAGTAACCACTCTTTATGACACCATGTCATTAACCTTCAACAAACTCCATCTTTATCAGGTGAGAACCTTATCTTCCTTGTGTCTTCTTTGATGTTTCACCAACTGATATAACATGTCAACAATCACCAATGTAGATTCCAATAAATTTGTCTACCAATGCGCAACATACTTTCTTCTTTTCGGTGAAACACATTGATGACACCAAGTCATCACACTCTAACTGTTCTGCATCAACCTTCCTTTAGTATCCTGGTATCACCATGTATATTCCTGCAGACTCACTAGCATCCTTCTTCATCATACCGGTTCTCCTACCAACTAATATGTCAAGATGACAAACACCATCTCAGCTCCTCATTCTTCCTTCACTATACTGGTAGCACGTCTTTTTTTCACTTGCTTATCCGGTGTGCTTTTTTTATCACATGCTCCAGGGGCTTCCTCATCTTCCACTTGTACAACCAGTCTCTACATTCAATCACCTACCTTTCTCAAGGAATCATTTTGTTGGTACAAGTGTGACTTTACTGAGGGGAGGATACATCATCCACATGACATATGTTATCCTACACATAGAGGGAACATACTTTGTCAATCTATCACCTAGCCTGGGAATGCTTCTTCATCTGGTGGGAGACTTGCTAGTTATCCTTACACTAGCAAGTTGGTGGCCTTCTCTTACTTCCACTTCTTCTCTAGTGTTGATGTGAACCAACTAGTATTCTTCCACTTCAGCATAACCAAAGCTCATCATGTAATAGCTTCATCTGGGTTGTCAGCCCTTTTTCAGAGTGGTCACATTACTCCACATCAATCATACTGGTACATGTCGGTTCGTCCTTCTACATGAAGATGGTCACTTGGTTGAAACCAATGATAACACATCAACCCTTTTCCCTTACCGATCCATCATCTATTCCAATTGACATTATACTCTAATGCCAACAACCTTTTGTTCACTATTTGACATCAATGTCTGAGATACGGTAACATCCTATACCTGTTGTCATCAATGACAACACAATGCCAATAATATTGTGTCATATGACCCCTTTAAGATACCATATGACCCCTTAGGACACAATATGACCCTTTACGACTCTATATGGTGTCATATGGGGTCATAAGGGGTCATATGACCCATAATGACACCGTATAGAGTCATAAAGGATCATATTGTGTCCTAAGAGGTCATATGGTGTCTTAAAGGGGTCATATGACACAATATGACCCCTTAGGACACCATAATCTCTCTCTCTCTCTCCCTCTCCCCTAATCCATCTCTCTCTCCCCCTTTCCTCTAATCTCTCTCTCTCTCTCTCTCCCTCTCCCCTAATCTCTCTCCCCCTCCCCCCTCCCCTTGTCTCCCATAATATCTCTCTCGCCCCTCTCCCCTAATCTCTCTCTCTCTCTCTCTCTCTCTCTCTCTCTCTCTCTCTCTCTCTCTCTCTCTCTCACTTCCTCTCCCCTAATCTCTTTCTTTGTCTCTCTCTCCCCCCAATCTGTCTCTCTCTCCCCTAATCTGTCTCTCTCTCTCTCTAAAATATGAGCGCTAAAATCAGATATCGGATTTCATCGGATATCTGATTTCTACCACTGCCATTAATGTGGCAACAGTAAAAAAAAAGGTGACAATGGGAATAATTTTTGGGACCACAAATTTATACATTAAAATTGAATATCCGATATAATATGATATAATACGATATCCAATTATATTAGATATCCAATTTTTGTAAATAAAAAAGATCCTTGTGGGCCATTTTGTGAATTCCAACAGCCCACATTCTTCACATTCTGTTTTCTGTCAACAATCATAGGTTTTCAGACAGATTGAGACAAAAAAAATTCTTTTGAGAGATTCTTAAAGTCTTATCTTACATTTTCAATCATTTAGGAGCATCTTTGTGGAGGTAAATAGGGAGTAGTAGTCATCGGAAGTCTAAACGCAAATGAAAACTTTCAAATGACCAAATTCAAGTGTATAGATAAAGAGATAGAGAAGGTCATAGGAGGAGAAGACAAGGTATGTTAAATATTGCTAATGTTACTTCAAGTGATATAGATTCCGAGTTAGGGCCCATCAAAGTTTGACAATTCTTAGCACTTAGGGTGCTCAAGGGACGACGTCGGTAGGGTATGACCCCAAGCGTTCAACCGAGTGGTGGGGGGGAAATAGTAGAATGCATATGGTAATACTAAATTGTATTGTTCATTATACAAACAACACTTATGATGAAATGAAATGAATTGTATTGTTCATTAAATAACCATTATTAATTATTGTTAATTATTGGATTGAAGATTAAACCATGATAACACCATGCACACATGAGCAACAATTTATATGATCAAATATCAACTTCTGTATATATGAAAATGTCAAATGATTACAAGTGTATGTCCATACACAAATATGGCATAAACACAAACTCAAACAAAATGCATGTCTATATACATGAATGTATGTCCATATACAAAATATACATGCCAACTAGACTTGTAAGCATCCCAAAACTATCTATAACATCCTAAGCTACTGATGGATCATCAAAACTGATCCTCTTCGCCGCACTGCTTGGTTCTGAAGGATCCTGCACAAGAAAAAAAAAACCAAGATTAAGATTAGTTATATTATATAACTCACATTCAAAAAGTTAACATAAAAATGAAGTATAATTGAACTATTCTTGTTTACCTCATCTCTATGTTTTCTCTTTGGCTTTGGAGGACTCTTGATATATGTCTTCGGTAGAGGAGGTATGTTTTCAATATTTTCATACACAACCTACATATGTTCACAAACATGACATTGATACAAGTTAGCATATAATTGGCACTAATAATAACAAATTATATCTACTAAACACAAAATAAAATAAACACACATGTACTTGAGGCATCTCTTCTTCTTCTTCTTCTTCATCTTCAGGTATAGTGGGTGTAGTCAACAAGGATGTGAAGCCAATAATTTTCTGTACATATACACAACAAGTATATATGAAACTATCAATCTATGTCTAGACGTGTATAATCATTATAAGCTATTTAAATTATTCATTCAATTATATTTGCATTGAGTTACCTTTCCCTTGTCTCCAACTGCACTACCAGATCCTGAATCACATAGCCTCACACCCATGCTACTTGTGCCCTAGAAGAGTAAAAAAAAATATACATGCAAGTTACTACATAATCTAATTAATACCAATATAAATGATGAGCATGTATGTACTATAAAATACAAATGACTAGGTGCAATAATATATGTACCATAAAGCTATCAATTCCAAATGAAATGGCTGTCAAGGTGCCCTCCTGGATTTGTGTCAACTCCTTTTCTCTCATCAACTGTTAAATAGACCATGTAAATCAAAATTAGTACTTAATATTATCTAGATTATAAATATTTATTTAAAATATAGAATGAACTATGAAAATACAAATCTTACCACTACATCATCAATGTATGATAAAGGTACCTCCTCGCCTCTAGCATGCAAGGACTCTCCAAGGTATCCTCTAGTCTCTGTCATAACATCTAGTGCATCATGCATCTCATGCACCTCATAATCTGCAGTGTGCGGAGGAGGATCATTAGGCTCTCCAATTGGACCCAAACATACATGCCCACACATGATACAACAATGGGGCACACAAATGTGTAGAGCCAAGGAGGATGTGTTAGGGTGACTGGATGCACTGCTACCATCAAAAGTAGGTTGAGCTACTGCCCCAACCTAAGAAACCAAAAGGCTACTCAAACACTAAATAGCTGATATGGTCCGTGACATCGCCTCATAGATGATATCTAGATGTTACATTGGAGGTGGGGGATCAACAGGAGGAGGGGGGACATATGGGACTTGGACTACTCTAACTGCCCCAAGTTTATTTTGGGGCATACCTAAACCCACACCATGGAAAGGTTGGATGTCAAAGTAGTTGACATGTTATCCTAGAACAAAACTCACCATACAATTTTTTGATGAAGTGGAAGGGGACATCAAGATTGTTGTTGGGTTGTTTATTGAAAACCATCCACCAACAATCCCAAAAGTTTTTCACAATACCATCATTTGTGCACCATTTAATAGAAAGTTTTTTTTTTTTGGGTCTACAAGTTGACCAGTGCGGGGATTCACAAACAATGCAGCAAAAGCGGCTTTGGATATCTCGAGATCCTTGATCTCCTTATAGGGAAAGCCATCTGCATATTGTTCCCTCATAAAATCTTGACATAAAACAACGACATTGTGCTCCTCAATGATGGTTTCTATACTCTTTATGATTGATGTGAGGGGATCAAACATTGGGTTTAGGAGAGGGATCCTATGATAGACATTTGCAATCCCCCTCAATTGGTTCAAATTTTGTGCAGAAGGGTTTAGTTGTTATGGTATTGGTTGATCAATGTTTTCACTGATATCCCCCATTTTTTACCTAATTTAATGTAAACAATCAAATTTAGTTAAAAAATTTGAAATTTTTTGTATTTGATTTAAAAAACCTAGTTTTCATGCAAAAAACATATTTTGAATGGAAAAACAAATAAACATTAGAAAAAAGCAAAAAATTGAATGAAAGTGATGAAAAAAATTAAAAATCGTACCTTTTAATGGATTTTTTTTTGCAAATTTGGGTCACAAAATCAGATGTCGGGTCCAACCGGATATCGGATTTCAAGAAAATCGCGCCCGTGGGTAAAAAATAACTCACAGGCTATCATAGTCCACTTATATTGTCTCAAAAACTCAGATATCTGATAAAATCCAATATATCAGATATCGGATTTTAATAGTTAAATTATTTTAAAATAACATTATATTATATAATATATAATATAATATAAAAATATATTATATATTATTATATATAATATAATATAAAATATAATATAATAATATATAATATTATATTATATTATATATGATATATAATGTAATATAATAATATATTATATATTACATATTTTATAATATATAATATATTATTATATATTATATTATATATAATTTATTTTTTAATTTAAAATTACCTATAAAAATCAGATATCTGATTTTATCTGATATTCGATTTGCATAGGTGTTTACCATGCCAAAGTGTAAAGACACCCAGGCCAAGCAAAAAGTCAACACGGATTTTTGCGTTTTTAGGTGAGTGGAAAAGGCTATTTTTTTCACATCGCCTTTTTTTGGCCCCCCATGATCATACACTAACCCGTTACTAAGAATGTATATAATGTTTCTTAGAATGGTCCTACTACTCTGGATGAGATAAAGGAAGAAAAAATCAATATTAGAGCTAAGGAAGAATTGCTAAGTGCCTTGAGAGATTCTAAAATGACTAATGTGATGGACTTAGAGACTACTCATGAAATATGGATAAAATTAGAGACCTTGCATGAAGGTGATAGTCATGTGTAGATTGCTAAGTTGTAGAGCTTGAAGGGAAAATAGGAGAACTTGAAGATGAGTGAAGATGAAAACATTACTTCCTTTGTGCAGAAAGTGAATGATCTTGTGTGTGGAATCAAATGTGTTGGTGGAGTATTAGAAGAATGTGAGATTGTTGCTAAAGTGTTGAGATCCTTGCCTCCATTTTACAAACATAAAGCTACCGCTATTGATGAAATCTAGATTGTGACAAATCTAACAAGAGACATGCTAATTGGTAAGCTTGTTGCTTTTGAGCTGAGTGAGTTTGGAGACTCTCTTCCTAAGGCTAAACTTGCATTCAAAGCTACTATTTAAGAAAAGTAGAAATATGATCCAGGAGAAAGTTCTACAAGAGTATCCAGATATGAGAAAGAGATGGAAGATGAAGAAAGAGACCTTGAGGAGATTGAAGCACTTATTTCCAAAAGATTTCCTAAAGGTGACAGTAAGTATGAAGGAAATTTACCTCTTAAATGTTTTTCATGTAATAAGATAGGACATTTTGCTTCAAGGTGTCTGGAAAGAGATAGAAATCCTAAGAAGCCATTTAAGCCATATAAGACTAAATATTGGAAGAAGTGTTATTATGTTGTTCATGAAGGTGTGACATATGATGAGTTGGATAAGAGAAATTTAGGAGGTGAATTTGTGTTCATTTCTATCAAGGAATATGATCCTATAACTACATATTCTACAAGCTACATTAGTGAGGAGAAAGCTTTGGCTGCTAAAGTTGAGGAGAAAGATGAATGGGTAATTGATAGTGGTTTCTCTCATCATATGATAAGTGATAAGAGTAAATTTATAAATTTGGAAAAGTATGATGGTGGTATATTAATATTTGGTGATAACAAACTCATGTAATCCATGGTAGAGGTTCTATTTCTCTTGATGGTAAGCACAATACTGATGATGTGTTGTATGTTGAAGGTTTAAAGCATAATCTTTTGTGTTGGTCAGATGGTTGATAAGGGATATAACTTGCAATTAAATAAATACAAATGTGAGAGCTTGAGTACCTCTAGAACTAATATTGCATCAGGTACAAAGACTAAAGGTAATATCTTTCACATGAATGCTCATGGTAAAATTTGTTTGATTGCTAAAGCTAATCAAAGTTGGTAATGGCATAGAAGAATGTGTCATGTAAATTTTGATTGCATAGTTAAGATAAGTTCTACTCAAGTAGTGAGAGATCTACTAAAGTTAATAAATCCTTCTAATCTGGTATGTAAGGAATGTCAATTAGGGAAGGAGACAAGAGATACTTATAAGAGCAAATAGTATAATTCTAATAGATTTTTGGATCTTGTACATACTGATCTGTGTGGTCCTTCAAGAGTGAGAAGCTTGCATGGTGATAGGTATTTCATGTTGTTGATTGATGATAATTCAAGAATGATGTGGGTTTCCTTCTTAAGGGAGAAGTCTAAAGTATTGGAGAATTTCAAGATTCTCAAAGCTAGGGTTGAAACTGAGACTGGATTGAAGTTGAAGTGTCTGAGATCTGACAAAGATGGAGAATTCACTTTCGATGAGTTTAATGCATATTGTGAAAAGAATGGAGTTAAGACACTATTATCTACTTGTAGGAAACCACAATAGAATGGTGTTATAGACTTAATTATCTTATCAACCTAGCTATACTGCTCATTTCCATCAATTGTTCAGTTATGCCTCTTAATTGTGCATTTTCATCAAATGTGCATCTTAGCTTCATCACTTGTGCAATATCAATCATCAAATCATTTTTCCATCATCTATTGAGAGATAAATATTGATCACAATCTTTTTAATCAATCTCTCAAGGGGGCATATCAAATTTATCATATTTATCATCATACTTACCGGGTTATCTCTGGGTCATATATCAATTGATCATTTTTTCTTTGAAACAATGTGAAAGGCTACATTGTCTCAAAGAGGGGCAAAATGTAGACACATAAATTATTCCTCATAGACATCTTATTATTGAATTTGGTATTATTTTCTAGATCATTAAACTTCATCAATTCATTAAATCATTCTTCCTCCATTTTAATCATTAAATTGTCACATTTATCTATTTATCTACCTCTATCATTTCATAAAACATTTTCAATATTTACATTTCATAAAACATTTTCAATCTTTACATTTCATCCTTTTATAGGCCTACACACTTATTTATCCATTCCACTTTCCATTCATCACACTCACTTGGAGAGTATGGAATAAATATGTATTTGTAACTAACTTCTATATCCCACATTCATCCCTTGGCTGGTCTTTCCTATGAGGATATCTATAAAAAAATTTCTCCTCACATAGGCCTATCTCTTGCTTCTTGAAGTTCAAGCATTATACTATCATTTTGATTACAACATACTTATTTTATCTCATTATCCCATAGCCTCTTGTCCAAATTGCTTAAAAATATGAGAGCAAAGGCAAGATCTTGGTTGATAGAGAAACAATGGGGTTAGATAGCCCACGAATTCATTTATTTTATTTTGTTCTTCATTTGTGTTCATTGAGATAACGCTCCATTGCATGATGTTGGATTTTATTTCTTGAGTTTTTGGCTCATAACTAGACTTTTCAGACCAAGAAATAATTTCATCAATCTCATCTAACAGTGAAAAAGCCTTAGAGCCTAGTATGCTAGATGGAATTTATACCTATAATAAGGATTTAGAAATGGTGTTGCAGATAATAATTTATACAATTAGAACTGAAGAAGATCATCAATTTATTATGGTTGTTTATATTGATGGCATTATTTTTTGAGGGTTCAGTGATAAGATGTCAATACTTTTTACTGAGGCAATGCAAAATGAATTTGAGATGTCCATGCTAGGCGAGCTATCATTTTTCCTTGGTTTTTAGATTACATAGTCTAATAAAGGGATTTTCATTTGTCAAACTAAATATGTGAAAGAGATCTTGAAATTTTTTGAGATGCAATATTGCAAGCCATTTGGTACACTTATGGTGACAAGGTGTAAACTTAGTGAAGAAGGTGAATCCCCATTAAATGATTAGATAGGTTATAAATATATGATTGGTATTTTATTATATTTGACTACTTATAGGCCTGACAAATTATGCAAGCAGTATGTATTGTAGCAATATTTCAAGCCTCTCTAAGGGAAACACATGTGAAGGAGATCAAGAGGATATAAATATATATCTAAAGTAGCCAATAGAATATGGCATGTGCAATCCCAGAGGTAAGTGATTTTAGTTTGAATGCATATACTGATGTTGATTTGACAGTTATGTTGATCTTATGGCACACCAAGAAGCAATAATTTGTGTCACTTTCAACTGTAGAAGCAGAATATGTAGTTGTTGTTTCATGTTGCACATAGGTACATTGGATGAAATAAAATTTGAAGGACATTAAGGAAGACTATGATGAACCAATTCCCATTCTTTGGGCCAATACTACCACCATTAACATATCAAATAATTTAGTGATGTTTTCTAGAACAAAGAATATATCCATTAAACATCACTTCTTAAAGCAAAAGGTTGCAGATCAAGAGGTTAGGCTTGAATATATAGCTATAAAAGACCAAATTGCAAACATATTTACAAAGCCTTTTCCCAAGGTTAAATTTGAGCATCTCAGAGAGAAGTTGGGGGTATTACCTCTTTCATCAATTTAAATTTGATTAGAAGGGAGCCTAGGTAGACCAAGACAATGCTTTTTTTTATCCTAGAGAGCAAAACTTTAGACCTCCCTTTCTCATTGATATTAAAGTGAGAGAATCGATCATTGAAAGGGGGAATGATAGTGGAGAAATAATACTACAGAAATGGCAGCTACATTAATGGTAGAGAAATGGAGATCTTTCTCACAAGGGAATTGCAATGTAGTGAGTGAAGGAGTTGAATTTGATTTTGGTTCTCAGGGAGGTCTACCAAGAAGCGAGTTTTTCCATCAATGACAAAGGAGGAAATTCTTAATTTTTGGAATCACTCAATTTTTGCATTGATGTCAAATGTTAACTAAGACGCCCTTCCTTTAAACATTTCAAACACTTAGACAAATTTTGAAGGAATCGGGTGGAATTTGAAGTAAGTTTTGAAAGTTGGTTCAATTTTTGACAAGGTTTCCCAACCTTGTTAGGATGTGGTGTTGAAGTTTGCCATAGTTTTCTAACTTTGTTATTAGTGATATCTTTAAGAAACCTCCCCTCAAAATAAGATATAAAACATTAGTGAATGTTTGATTTTTTATATAAAAATAATAATATTTATTGGTGAATATTTCAATTTTTTGAAACAAAATATTAATATTATTAATGATTTTTGTTTTACATTAAAAAAATTTGTTAGAAACTCTTATTGAATCTTTGAAAATAATAAGATTATGCATTAATGACTATTGAAAATTATTTCATTTGAGAATATAAGTTTTCATAGAAATGTAGAGGCCATAGGTGGAAATTATTAATGTGTTTAAGGGGTACACACTACTTTTTTTAGTTACAACAATTAATTTAAAATAATCTGATAGCCCTCTTTCTATGTTGTGAGATAAAATGTACCCAAAATTTGTTATACTCATGGGACCCAAAATTGTTTTTAGACCATTGATTTCCATTAAGGTCAATGATTAAAAAGCAACTCAACCCTCATAAGCATTACAACTTATAGATACAATTTACCTTATGGAATACAATGATGTCACTAGACTATTGAATCAACGGTGGTAATTAAAACTTATTGATATAACCCTAAAGCAAATAATAATTATGATATATTATTGGTGAATTAATGTAAATTTTTACAATAAATTATTAAATTTTGGCAAATCTAATCCAATCATGTATCAAATATTATGGCAAGTCTTTGAGTTAACAAATTTAATAAATGAGCAATTTAGATAAGACTAAAATAAGATTTAATAAAAATGTGGCAATTTAGGTCACCTTAAAACTTGAACTATTAGACAAATTTTGATTTCTAAATTTTTAAAAATAGCCAATCGGTGAAAATTAACCACTAAAAAATCATTGTTTGTTGTGGCTTGACACATTAATGTTAAGCTAAGTTAGGATGAGGCATAAAAATCCAACATCAAGTTTTGAACTTGGTTTTGAAAGTTGCCTTGTGATCCAACAAGGCAGTATTAGACTCAGTTAGGATGGAGCAATAGATTCTATGACAAGTTATATAAGTTGGTTTAGCAGTTAGAATCTGGTATTAGAGTTTGACACAAATTTTATAACTCATCATTATATCCACCTTTAGCTCTAGAAGTCAAGCATTGGATCCAAATCTTGTACTAAAAGTGATCTTACAAACTTGTTGGTTTGGATGAGATGGTAGAGTAAAACAACATCTCCTAACTTGGTTAGGATGTGGGGGTAGTGTTTGCAAGGTTTTTATAACTTGGTTAGGATCTGATGATGGTATATGCAAATTTTATTATTATTATTTTATAAACCATCATTTTAAGAAAGAAGAAAGAAGAAGAAGTGAAGTAAATGTTGGAACAAATGAACACTGAGAGGGGGGTGAATGAGTGTTCTACAATTTACAAACTTATTAAATTGATTCTTAAACCACCAAATGTATACGAATGAAAATAAAGTGTAAAAACATAAACCAATTAACCACAACACCATAACACCAAGATTTTTTAGATGGAAACCTGGAAAGGGAAAAACCATGGTGGGATTTGAACCAACAATATTATTATACTATGGATAGGAGTATGATAATATTAAATAAGGGGAATGCACTTTCTTTCAGGCACACTAACTAGAGCTCACTGCTCAAATACAAAAGAGGGATACAACCCTGAGGAAGGCTCATTGCCTAACAAATGACTAGAAATGATTACAATAATGAATCTACTAAAGAATAGCATCTACATATGCCAAATAGTAGTTCCAGTTAGGTTCAATTTGACTTATGCAACTATTCTATCTCTCTTCTCTATTTTCCTACTTTGTCACATAGTTGAGCACCAAGATCTTTAATCACATTCATGAAACTTCATAAATTCTCTCATATAGACTTCTCATACTCATGACATCATCCAAAATGCTCAACCAAATTGATCTTATATATCCCCACCAACAAAATAGATCAATTCTCATGTTGGCTTCCAAAAACTGTATAACACGCACCATGAAACATGTAACCAATAATTCGGCTCAACCCATCCACAAATCCATATGCGGACCTAAAAAAAATGATAAAAAGATTCGTATAAATTGGCCCAATCCCCTCGAACATGAAACCAATCACCAAAATCATCCCAAAGATTCTACAACACACGTTAAACAAAATATCTTAGTTCTAACTGAATTACCAGATATCGGACATTCAATCTCACTCATGAATCAACAGTGGATACAAGGATCACAAAATAAGCTTACTTGAACCTTGAATCATCTGCCTTTATCACTACAACCAAAATCGAGATATGCACATTGTACACATGTTCTGTCTGTTACTGTATTCCACCTTCAAGACTTATGTTTCATGAATAATATGACTTCTGGTAAATCAAATCTATGTACACCAGATGATTTCTAAACTAAGTTTCCATCAATGCCAACTCCTAAGCATTCCTCATGCATCAATCTTCACTCGAACTGTGTCTCTTGAAAACAATCTTCCCCTTTTGCATTGATGACAACACTGTGAAAAATGAACGGTACACTCAAAACTACAAAACTTAAAAGCTTCAAAAATCTCCAAAAATTAACAAACTCAACAAGATCCCCCTAAGAATTTGTATCATATTTCACTTCACCCTCTCCCCCTTTGACAACAATGACAAAAGATAGGAATCTACCAAAATATACATATAGGAATATATACAGTACCTTAAAAAAACTTAAAAATATCTACAAAAATTATTCTTATGGACATCAAGTGATTATCCCAAGCCTTCTTCATACTCTTGAAAATGTTGATCATCCAACTAAAAAGATAGGCATGCATCTTTGATCCTCTTCTATCTACCAGAACACTCTTGTTCATAGCATCCTTTGCATCTTGCATACTTCTCATCAATGTGTCTATTTGGGGAGTGATAAGACTCCTTACTTCTCCCACTCTACCAAAAATTATGTCCTCTTCATTTACACTCTTAATCTTATCCAATATACTCATAACATGTGGTTCAAAATTGGTAGCTGGGACTGGTTGAGGTGCATATGACTGAGATATGCTAGCAACTTGGCCTTCACATTCCCTTATTTTCTTGCCAATGTCAATATTAAACTTTGGCAAAATTAGACATGGCTTGTATATTTGGTTGCCTTCATCTAATGCATCTTGTATAATCTTCATAGAAATTACTAAGCTTACCCTATCATCCTCAATCATCTTCAAAAATGTTATCAGTCTCATAGCATTAAACTGATTCAAAACTCTAGTATATGCTACATTCTCCAAAGACACAAAATGAGATTCTACAACATTCAACATAATTCTAATCTTATCGGAGGGAGTATGAGTTGTGTCTAGCTTAAATGATGAAATTTTTTTCTCAAATACCTATGCTACCAATGTTATTAACTCTTTGTCTATGATGTGGAACTTGAGTAAGTCCACATTGGATTTTGCTTGTGCAAGAGATGCTAGCTTCAATGCTTCAATAGGAGATAGTGAACTAAGACCAATAGGCCCTTGAGTAAAATCATTTGGATTGGTGACAACCTGTTTTCCATTATCAGTGTCTCTTGCCATTGTCACCGGAGGCTAATCATCCTTCTTTTCTCCTTCCTCCTTCTCTACCACCTCTGCATTCAAATCCTTTTCACCCTTTTCAGTATCAATGGTTTATTCAGATGCCTTTTTTTAAACAACTTCTATAACTGAAGGGTCTTGTTCAACTTCATAGGAGTTATCAGCCTTAGCATTAACATCATCAACTATTTTATGCATATTAGTCTTATCAGCCAAAATGGCTTTCTCATTAGATTGATCTTTTTTCATGTCAGGAATGATTGCATGCAATTTTGGAATGGATGTGTCCTATGATTGCTCTTCCAGTTGAGTGTCATCATGTGTCAGATTTACATCATACCTCTACTCTATTAAAAAACATCTCAGGATTGCTTCAGTCTCTTTAGTCACCTCATCTATTTTCCCAATCATGATTTTATTGACTCTCTCCTTGTTTTAGAATAATTCCTTATAAATATTAAGTAGTCTATGAACTTCAACTTTAGAAATGATAGAAGATAAATTCACTAATACATATTCCTTTATCCTTTCATCCTCTACGCTAGCTATATGCCTCCTTACATCCAAAATGTCAAATAGGCTCTTGGGTATCATGGATGTTAATTATATTAATTCTTTACTGTAAACATCCATATACTATACAATGTATTCCTCTATAGCTCTTTGATCTTTATCATCAAAATTTTCATAATATATAGGCACATTCTTCAAATTCCCTTCCTTAATCACATCATCAATTATTTCATTCAAAGTCATTGGGGGCACAACATCATAAGTACCTTCAACATTTTTGGATTTCAGAGCTTTTTCCAGCTCAGATTTTTGTTCCTTTCTCACTCTAGCTTTACTATATGGCTCAGCTTTAGCTCTTGGCTTCTTGGATGACTAGGCTCCACTGGATTTATACTTCCTCACTACCCTTACATAAGTAGCTATCTCATTTACCTCTTTCACTGCATCATCATATTTTGTCTCTACATCCTTAACAATGGATGCAACATATTCTCTTTGAGGCTTCTCCTTCTTCCACTTCTCTACTCCACTAGTTGACTTGGCTTGTGGCTTCAGTGGAGGGATAGGATTTTGAGAAATGGAGGTGGGTGCAGATTGGGCTTGCCTTGGCTTGGATTTCTTGGGAGGAGTGAAGACCGGTTTTGTTTTTTTAGGATTCACCATGTCCTCCTCCTTTAGTATATTCTTCTCCCTAGACCTTTGTACAACTTCTTTTGATATTCCCATTTGTTCTGCAATCTGTTCAACCTCTTTTCTGACTTTCCTCTTCCTTGTTGGCTCTATGAATTTCTTGTACAGGTCCAAGTCTTTCTCCCTATAAGTATCCAACCTTTCCTCCTTCTCATCTACCTGTTTACTCAATAGGTGTTGACCATATGCATCAAGTGTATTTTCATCCACCTCAAACCCCATGGGCATGATCCAAATGGTTCTTGGTTCAACTGCCTCCATGTGACATTGATCTTTGTCTAACATGAAGCAAATTGTATCCTCATATTTTTCAACAATGCCTTTTGGGATCCTCTCTCTACTCTGCATTATTGGTTGAAATGATTTAAAGTATCCCCACAAAGAAGTTTTTTGAGCTATAGTATCACCCAATCCCTGCAAACCTTCTTTAATTTGGAGTACCACTGGTTTATCATTAGCCCATTCAGTTTTTCCTATACTAGGGATTTCATTCAAGAAGTAAAGTTCCAAACAAACAATCATAGAACCAAACTTAAAAAACACATTTCTTATCTTGTTTTATCTTCTTCAAATTTCTCATCAACTTACTAAGAAGAACTTCATACAAACCATATCTTTTATCCTCCTTGAGCATTTGATAGGCTACAAATATTGTAGTACATGATACTAAATTATGTTTGCTAGACTGCTATACCTTTTATCCTTTCACCATTGAGGAAAATATCACATCATTCTCTATGATATCACTTATTCTCATCGACCAGTTATCATGTTGGGATCTAGTAACGACTGTCACTATTGTGTTTTTGACATGTCTCAGACTAGGAATCTCACCGATTGCACTTAAATAGGTTACTGCTTGAATGGCTTGCTTGGTGATTTTTTGTGGTCTATCCAACCATATAAATTCATCATGGATTCAGCTCAAGACATACATGACCCATTTGGGTTCATCAAATACTAAAAAATGAACAAATTGGATAAAACCCTTGTCATGTAATGCCTTGTACTTGTTGGCATTGCACACTCCAATGATAATTGTAGGTGATTGAAGGTATTATCATTGATGGCAACCTTGCAATCTTATGGCACTGACACCGAAAGACTCTACACCGACAGATAGTTCACTGACAACAACAAGGATGTTTACCAACACCCTAGCTGATAGGATTTTGTTTATTATATATTGTATTTAATTGTAATATCTTTTTGTAAGCCTACATGGCATATTGTAATAAGACTCATATATAAGTATGAGATCTTGCAGATCATTTTGTAGAGAGATGGTTGGATGGATATGTAGAGCAAATACTAAGGTAGATCTTGTAGAAAGGTTTATGTTTATTGTATGAGTTTCAACTGGTACTAAATCTGGCATAGCAGATGCTTTTTATAGCATTACATTATATTGGATTCTCATTATCCATTTCGTAAGTCAGTGAGACTTCCTTTTGTATTTGAGAAGTGAGCTCTAGGGAGTTGGCCTTCTTGCATGTACAAGCACACTATTCTAAGTAATATCCATTCATTGGCCAGTGAGTGAATATTGTGGGTCACAAATCCCACCAAGGTTTTTCCCACACCGGGTTTCCTCGCCAAAAATCTTGTGTTATGGTGTGCATTCTATGTTGTGTTTATTGTTCATATTTACTGCATTAATTCTTGTTTACTGGTACATTATTTTGGAATGCAAAATATTTAATAAGGTCAGAAAATCCGTTAACCAGTTAGATACTAATTCTGCCCCCCCCCCCTCTCAGTATCTTTGGGAATCCGAACAATTGGTATCAAAGCCTCATCCTCTATTTTCAAAAGCCTAAAAAATTGAGGAAGATTCTAACATTGGTACAGATGGAAAACTTGAGAAAGCAATTGGAAACAGCTCTTGCAAACTTTGATGTAGAAAAGTTGAAAATATCAAACTTGAAGATGATCTGAAGACTGCATAGGAATTCATTCAAGGACTTCAAGAGAATCTCACTATTGATAGAACCAAAAGAAGAGAACTTCATGAGAAGATACATAATGATGATGATGATGAAAAGGAAACTCTTAATGATCTTGTAAGCAAGATGAGGCAAGAAAACATGACCTTGAGGAATGAGATGCAAGCCATGAATATGAGATTTTGTAAAGACGTTGAAGATAGAAATAAGAATGAAGATGACTTGACTAGGAGACTCAATGATGCTAGAAATGAAAATCTAAGACTCAGTCATGAAAATGATATGTTGAAGACAAATCTGATTCACATGGAACGTGATAAAACTGAACTTATGAGACAAAAGGAATTTTTGGAAAATGAGTTGGCTACTGCAAATCAACACAAAGAGAAATTCAAGAAAAGTTCAGAAGAAATTGATGATATACTAAAAAGTTAGAAACCTAATGGAGACACTAATGGACTTGGATTTGAAGTTGGTGAAAGCTCTAGTACTGCAAACAATCATGATCATAGCAAACTGGTTCGACAACCTAACACCTACAAATTTAATGGGAAATACTTTAACTGTAACAAATATGGTCATAGAGAAAATTAGTCTAGATCTAGAAACTATCAGAACACTAATACACCCACCGGTTAATGTTCCAAATGCAACAAAATTGGTCACAATTCAGAAAATTGCAGAATGAATGTAAGATGTTATGTTTGTGGAAGATTTGGACACCTATCTAATCAATGTAGAACACATACTAGCATAGGATATGGAAAATCTATTCAAAAGAACAATGTGACATGCTATGCTTGTAACAAGATTGGACATATTGCAAAATTTTGTAGAAGTAAGGTATCGCCGACAAATAACAAAGGACCCAGTTTGAAAGGAAAATAGAAGGTTGATGAGGTAAAGCAAGAATTTTCAAAACAATGGATTAGAAAGAGAGATCAAAATGTTGATGAGACTATTCCTTCACCGGTAGAACAAAGTATTACTCCACCTGCAAGAGATTCTTCATCTAATTGAAAAGAAATCTTTTGGGGGTATGGCATCAAATTGAAAATCATGCAACTTTACCCTCGGTTGATGGTGAGAAGATGAACTTCTTCTTTACCGCCAGATGTGTTAAGTTTCACTTAACCAATAGGTATTTATTGTGGTAGTTGAAGGAAAAGACATTATAAATTAGTGTTTTTCACTCTTTTTCATTCATCAAGCATTCAAATTTCCTAAGAGCGCGAAAAACCTGAGTGAAGGCATCCATAGCGAGAAGTGAAGCAAAATATTTCAAGCATCCAAACCTAAAAGGCAGATTAAGGTATTTATCAATGGCTTCCTCATCTGCCCTTGAATTCATTGCAAACCATACTGTTATTGAAGTGGTTAAATGTCCTAGGCCCGTATTCAAGATTATTCCCGAAGTAGAAAAATAGGATAATACCCTAGGTGAATTTTCTAAAATCCCTAAAGGATTTGCATATGCACAAGACCCAAGAATTTACATACATTTCCATATTGAGGAACTAGGTTCAGATGAAATTGTGAAAATGTATACAAATGTGATTTGTGATGAAAGTGGAATTGTAAAACTAGAACATATGGTTATTGAAACCCTAGGTTTTGTGGAAATCCTTGACATCCCAGAATTTCCTAAGGAAGTTGTGAGGATTATACTCAGTAGAGTCCATGGAGAATTCTTTTCGTTAGACTCTATCCATAAAATCAAAAGAGAAGCAGTTAAGGCTTTGACTGGCTTACCTTCCATTGGTAGCAAGCCATATAAGACCAAGAAAGTTTCAAACAACACAGTGATGACTTTAACTAGTGCAACCTATGACAGTAGATCCCTAAGAGTTAATGACGTGAAAGATGACAATGTTAGATTCATTAGCATGATATTAGGATACAAAACCACACATGCTAACTGACTGAACTCAGTTTCCAGTCTATGTATCAAGAGTACATATGATATGGTCAACAATGATGCTAAAATAGATGTATGTGAGTGGTTGAAAGATGAATTAATTGATAATATAAAGAAAATCAAAGGAGATAAGAAAGGTACTTTCATATTTGTCAATCTTCTTGTATGCCTAATGCTATATCTTACTAAGGAGGTCCCTGATATAGGAAGGAAAGACTTTGGTTATGACATATCGGTAGGTAAACAACTATTGGATATCTTCACCAGCATGGGAACAGATAGGGAAAACAAAATAACTGAATATTTCCAAGCATTTAAGGTTAAAATGAAGACTAGAGAAAGGTTACCTCATAGTATTGTAGACATTATTGAGACATATGCCAAAGACCTATTTGAAGCCCCTAGAGAACCAGAGGAAAAGGTGTTTGGTAATGCTAAAACCATTGAAAGTGGGGTGCAAACACTAAAACAGAGAAAGAGAAGGGAGAAATATTTCCAAAGTGCATCTAAGCAGGTTAAAGAGATAAAGGAAAATGTAATGAATATCATTGGTATCATAGAAAGTTATTTGGAAGGTATACAACCGGAAGCTCACATCTCACCGGTTGGAACTTCATCAGAAAGTGATATCCCAGCTGAGTTTAAAATAGTAGATAGGAAGAAAAAACCTTCATCAGTACCCTCTCCTCCTCCCAATAAAATGAGGACAACAAGGCAAAAAAATAGGTAGTAAGGCCCCTAGCTAAAAAGATGACACCTGGGAAGAAAAAGGAAAAACTGGTTATCCCTCCTCTTGATAATCTATTGAATGAAATAACAGATGATGGAAATTTATCAAATGTTAGCAAATTATATGATACATTTACCAATGAAGAAAAGGAAAGCATAGAGAACAATATCATCTTACACCTAGACATTTATAAGAAAGTTTTGATAGAGGCGGTAGATGATTTACCTAGTGATTTGTTTCGACAGCTTGATGCTAAAAGGATAGCCATTATGGAACTAGACAAGAAAATAAAGATTGAAAAACTGCTAGCTGTTCATCCTATTAAATCAGTTGAGGAAATTGGTGAGTTGATCAGCGAAGCTAATAGAACAGTATTTTCTAGTGGTCATCGGCATGTAAGTCTAATGGCTGACAGAGTTAATGAGATATCAGAAGAGACAATAGATAAATGGGACATCTTCTTTGTGGAGAAGGAGAAACAAGAAGAGCTCAAAAGACCTAAAGCTTTTAAGTTATACCAAAAGGATAAGGAAAAAGGTAAAGGCAAGGTAGGTGGACTACCAAATATAAAAGTGATAGACAATTTGCCACCTCCTTCTGTTACTTCACTAGTTCAAATAGATGCAACACCGGCTATTGAGGATGTGGACACTCCACATGAGGATACAAATCCTGAATCAGAAATCATGTACACAATGAACATTGATACTTAGGAGGTAAATATTGTGGTTGATAAGGAGACCACTGGTGAGAAGAAATATGTGGCTGCTAAGCCATTGACTGAAAATATTGAGGTAGAGAGCACAATGAAACCCACTGAGAAACAGGTAGAGATAAAGGTTGAGTCATAGGTACATACAAAGATAGTGCCACTGGCAACAGTTGAGAAGCCTAAACCTTTTCTAATAGAAATGTAGACACAAACTGACCCACTAGAGGTTGAGGCAAACAAAGTGGTTGCTCACACCAGCAAAATGGAGATTGTTAAGGTAGTTGGACAGTCAGCTGGTACTTCCATGACTGAATTCAGACCAACAAATGTAACTGAGGTATTATTGGACTCTATTAAGAAAATTACTGATTGCAATGCATTAGCCTATAAGGCTATAGATGATACCATCCCCATTCTTAAATTGATTGCACCCAAGTGCAATGTAGAAAATAAATATTCCCTGAGTCAATTAGACACATTGTCTAAGTACATCACTAGCAACATATTGACTATTGATCAAATAAATGAAGAGACATCTAAAGAGAAAATGGATAAGGAAAAAGAGAAATTCTTTGATGAGACAATAAAGAAGTGTTTGGGTAACATTGATACCCTCTTACCGGCACTGAGTAAAACAACAATGGAGTTTAAGGAACTATATAGAGATACATGTAAGCCAAATCTTTTGAGAGTGGATATCGCTAAGGAGATCAGTAAAGTACAAAAAGAAATAAATGATATAGTTGACAATATCATTGGTTCATCAGAACCATTATCAGTTAAAGAACAAGAGATAGCTACATTTGAGGAGAAACTTGAGAAATTGGAGAAAGAAAAGGAAAGAATAAAACGAAAGGCAAAAGAACTTAAATGTAGGCTCAGTCCTAAATTGGATAACCTCATCTCTTTGAGGAAAGAGATCTCAGAGGAACTTGTTCAGAGATAAAAGAAATCAAAAGAGAAAATGCATCACCTCACGGGTACAATTCAAAGAATAGAGGCATCATTGAAGAATAGTGACAAGTTCACTTAGAGCCTGAATTTGGTATTAGCAGACCTATTTCAGATTGTAACCGATCGGTTACAAGGTTCAATCTAAAACTGCACCCAGTTGACATTTTGATAGCCTTTCTCATTGATGTCAAAGGGGGAATAGTAGAGAAAAGAAAAACTCCAATGACTTAGAGATCATTTGCTCAGGGGGAGCACACAGTTTTGGTAATATTTTTGGACTTTAGTTTTTGGATACAATTTTGATTTTTTTTCATGGGTGTTGCCATCGATGCCAAAGGGGGAGATTGTTGGAATTTCACACTCCAATGAGAATTGTAGGTGATTGAAGGTATTGTCATTGATGGCAACCTTGCAATCTTATGGCACCGACATCAACAGACTCTACACCGACAGATAGTTCACCGACAGTGACAAGGATGTTTACCGACACCCTAGCCAACATGATTTGGTCTATTATATATTGTATTTAATTGTAATATCTTTTTGTAAGCTGACATGACATATTGTAATAAGACTCATATATAAGTATGAGATCTTGTAGATCATTTTGAAGAGAGATGATTGGATGGATATGTAGAGCAAATACTAAGGCAGATCTTGTAGAAAGGTTTATGGTTATTGTATGAGCTTCAACTAGTACTGAACCTAGCATAGCAGATGCTTTTTGTAGAAGTACATTATATTGGATTCTCATAACCCATTTTCTAATTCTGTGAGACTTCCTTTTGTATTTGAGTAGTGAGCTCTCGGTAGTTGGCCTTCCTGCATGTGCAGGCTCACTATTGTAAGTAATATCCATTCATTGGCCAATGAGAGAATATTGTGGGTCACAAATCCCACCAAGGTTTTTCCCACACCGGGCTTCCTCACCAAAAATCTTGTGTTATGGTGTGCATTCTATGTTGTGTTTATTGTTCATATTTACTGCATTAATTCTTGCTTATTGGTACATTGTGTTGGAATGCAAAATATTTAATAATGTCAGAAAATATGTTAACCAGTTAAATACTAATTCACCCCCCCTCTTAGTATATTTGGGAATCCTAACAGTACTCAGGCTTCAGATTCCCTATTCCATCCATCATATACTTGGTGTATCATGATAGGACGTCTGCATTCCCAAGCTCTTCGATATTTTAGTAAATTTATGCCCTTATATCTTCATTGTGCAACACACCATAGAACATAGGGGAAAATGCTCCTTCTGGATCATCTCCAACCAATTTGAATGGATGTTTCTTGAATACTGTCCTTGCCCTTTAATTAATCTCAATTATCAATGGGGTTGCAATAATAGATGTATATGCCATATCAAAATTAAGATATGAAAATATCTCTAACACGGATAAATACCTTTTCAAATTCAACTGGATGCTAAGAATCACTATCAAACCACTTCAAGCTC
This sequence comes from Cryptomeria japonica, assembly GCF_030272615.1. NCBI lineage: Eukaryota > Viridiplantae > Streptophyta > Pinopsida > Cupressales > Cupressaceae > Cryptomeria > Cryptomeria japonica. The sequence goes on along the minus strand of NC_081409.1, from coordinate 262,692,933 downwards.
TCTTCTCACTACTCAATATTGTTTCCCTTTCTCTTCTGCTCTTTCTCTTCCTTTGTATTATGAAGAATGAATGATATAATGCCTTTTTATCCACCAAAAACCTAACTTTAAGTTGTAATAAATGCACAACCCTAAAGGCTTTCTGGATACCTTGCATCTTCAATAATTCATCATCGGATACTCAGATAGGCATGAAATTTTCCGGATATCAACTACACAACTAATCTAAATCATCTGTAACCATCCTCTACCAGTTACTGATCTCCAAAAGGGGTTTTAGAGGATCTGCATGAAAAGCTTCTCACTAAGGCCAAAATGCCTGAGTTACCAGATGAGGTTCCAACGCCGGAATTAGGTGTGAAGCCGTTTTGAACATTTGAATCTTCCCTCTTAACCCACATCTTCTTATGCCACTCTCTAACTTCTTCAACCTTCAATTTTCCTTTTATATCTGATCTATTCTTATCTACCAGAGCGTTCTTTCTCAAATTCTTTCTTTTGAAATATTTTGCAATGTGACCAGATTTGTTGCATGCATAACAAACAACATTTCTTTACATGGGCCTAAAGCTCCTCTGATTTGGTCTCATCCTACATTAGTTGGAAATGTGTCCAAAAATCCTACAAGTATAGCATCTATTATTTTGGAAATTATTCATCACTATTCTGCACATGTTTGACTTATGACAAAATTTGTGGCATATGAAATATTTGTTAGATTCAATGACAGTCCCAAAGACACTAAGAAGGGGGGTGAATCAATGTCTAACTGGTTAGTGTTATTTATGAACTTATTTATAACTTTGCAACCCAAATCAATGTACCAATAAACAAGAAATAATGCAGTAAATAGAAATAACAAAGACAACATAAATGCACCCCAAAACACAAGATATTTTATTGAGGAAACCTAGTGTGGGAAAAACCTCAATGGGATTTGTGACCCACAATATTTACTCACTGGCCAATATGAATAAATACTACTTACAATAGGGGCCTACACATGCAGGAAGGCCAACTACCTGGAGCGCACTGCTCAGAAGAGTCTCACTGACTACAATATGGATAATTAAATCCAATATAATGTACTGCTCAAAATAGCATCTCTAATGCCTGGTTCAGTACCAGTTTAAGCTCAGTCAGATACCTTAACAAAAATCCTTCGTTGTCCACTATATCGCCTCATACAATAATCTCCTATCCATTGCATTACCAAAATGATCTATGAGATCTCATACATATATGAGTCTTTACAATATACCAAGTCGACTTACAAATAATTAATTACATTATAATTCATATAAAAAAAACTTTATCCCATGTCAGCTTCACTGTCGGTATACTTGATTTCCAATTTAATGTGGATACCGATGAAAGTGCCCACCAGTGCCGGTGCTTGGCGGTGCATGATGTCTGTGATGTCGGTGCATGTGTAGAAACCTATTGCTAGTTGGTTGCCAGTTGGTTGCCATCAATGACAACATCAACTATTCTCATTAGAGTGTAGAATACTAACAATATTGATTGACAAAGGTAGGACCATTATTAATCACCCTATTCATCATCTTATTTCTGCATTGACTTGCCATATGACCTAATTTACTACAAAAAAACATTTACCATTAAATTTATAAGCATTAGGCTTCCTTACTAGATGTTTATTGTTCTTCAAATGATTGCTTTGTCCAGAACTGAAGGATTCTCCTTTCTCATATCCAAGTCCTCACATGTATTTTCCATGTCTCTAACTTTCTAGCATCTCATCTAACCACACTGAGTTAGCTTTGAATTTTTTTTTGTATTCATTAGCAATGGAAATTTCATCTCTTAGGATTATGATCCACCTTTCAAGTTCTTGTCCAACATTCTAGGATTGCACTAATTCAAGTTTCAACTAATCATTCTCATAGTTCAAATTGCAACATTCATCAAATCTATACTTCAATGCCTGAGTCACATTTTTCTCATTCTTCTTATGGTCTTCAATCTCCTTTGTCATCTTCATCACAATGGATTGCATCTCATTCTTCAAGATTGCATTTTATCCAGCAAGCTTCTCACATTCATCTCTTGTCTTGTAGGGCTTGATTATCAATTCTTTTCTCTTCTTTCTCCTTCAGTTTATCCATCAGTTCCTCTCTCTTCTCTCTTGATGTGTTTATTTTTTCCTTCAGAGATTCAATAAAATTTTCAGCCACTCCCAAAGTTCTCCTTAAGATAATCTTTTCTTTTATATCCGCATCAAGGTCTTTAAGTGCCATAGTGAGTTGTTTCTGCAAACTGGAGTCTATTGATTCAATCTTTAGGATATTCCTCAAGCTATCAGGCTTCTTCCAAGGAACTAAGTTCTGATATCGATTGCTAGAATCAATGAACACTGAGAGGGGAGGTGAATCAATGATCTGTAATTTACAAACTTATTAAATTGATTCTTAAACCACCATATGTATAAGAATGAAAACCATTGGCAACAACAAGGAAAGAAAATTGAGAGGAGGGTGAATCAATTTTCATCGAATTAAACCAATTAAGTACAATCTGAGATCTAATTAGTTGCAACAAAAAGAAAGATAAAAATAAGACACATAACACCAATATTTTTGATGTGGAAAACCCAGTTAAGAGAAAAACCACAGTGGGAACCTACCCACAATGAGATGATAATCTACAGTAGTATGTGTAAATATTACAGTGGGAAATGCACATGCACTTAGGCACACTACCTAGAGCTCAGTGCTAAAATTACAATGACCCAGAAGGCTCCAACACTCAGGGAAGGTTCACTACCATACAAAAAGATTTGGACAACAATTTGCAAAGAATGAATTGTAAAATATAGCATCTTCTAATGCCTGATGACAGTCCTGGTTAAGCTCAAATGTCTGCCCTTCACCAATCTCTACTCAACACACCACATGGAAAGATGAATTCACTTAATTTCACATACACTAATATTTGATAGTGTAGACTCAATAAAAAAATCACCAAACCACAAATTACATGAATACTACACACGTTTATACAAATCATGAACCTTGACTACAAGGTTGGCCAAAACCATAACACCTAATTACAAAATTACATCACACGATACATAAATCAACAACCAGACCAATACAATGTCATATACATCATAACATGAACCTAATTCAACTCCTCAAACATGCACCAACATCTAAAATCTCACCAACATCAACTGCAACATGTTACACCAACAAAATACTGCATAATACAAAGAATATCACTGGCCCAAGAGGATCATCAATAAATCATGCAATAATCAATGCAGACCACCAAAAAAAATAGGACATGATTAGGAAACACCACCAAGCATTTTAGAACCATTCACAATAGCTATACCAACACCACAGTTTATTCAAATCTTCATTGATCAGCACACTAACACTCAAGAACACTTAACAACAACTAGGATAAGAAAGATAGCTTCCAAAGCACCAAATCATGAACCATTTAAAAATTAAGATACACACAAGAAGCCCAAATACTCCCAAATCTGCAACACAAGATATGATCATACCAGAGCACAACAAATCAAACACCAGAACACTACAACACTGAACATAGAAAACCAGTCTCTATACTAAAATCCTCAACTCGACCTAATCATCACATAGCATCATAGAATCAATAAATAATGAGGTGTCTCTAATTGATTCAACATCCTAAATAGATCAACCAACCAAATCAACTCACTACAATCATCGAATCACTAAAATATTTCTCTACAACACCAAAACAGAGGAATATGTTGACATCAATGACAACAACATATCCTAGTAGTAACAATATCCAACAATCTCCCCCTTAGGAATTGATGGCAACATATGAATGAGAAAAAAAATCAATGCAAAGGAATAGATCAACACCAACAAAGCTTCCCCTAAGATAATGCACACAAAGCTCTAAAGATAAGGCAATTTTTCACATGCTTCTCTCTCCCTTTGACAACAATACCAAAGATATAAATTGATCAAGATTCTCTCCCACAAGCAACATAATATATCCCTCTAGGATAAACTAATAGCTCTGAACAACACACTAACTACTCTAGTTGAGAAACAACACAACTCATCAACCTCGATAAAGAGATAAGACTATGAAGTCCACCAGATTGATGCATCTCAATGCACCTAGTTCTCATTAGGAGGGGGAAAGACCCCTAACTTGTCTCTCAAATAAACAAATGTATCTACATGCAAATGCTTAGTGAAAATATCTGCAATCAGATCTTTTGTAGATACATACTCCAGTTTTACCTCTTCATCACTAACTTTCTCCCTCAAGAAATGATACTTAATTGATATATGCTTCATTTTAGAGTGCAGTATTGGATTCTTAGAAATATTAATAGCACTTGAATTATCAGAGTAAATAATAGTAGGCTCATCATACACAACTCTAATGTCTTTTCTGAGGCCCTACCCCGACTCATCTTGACATTTCTGTTATTTTCATATTGAGACTATTATGGATGCTTTATTTTATGCATTATGGAGTTAGAACTTATATGATTCCATGATTTGGATCACATTGACATATATTGATGCTTCATCTTTATGCATTATGAATATGAAACTTTATATGTTGCTAGAATAGAATTACTTTAAAATGATGTATGTCATTATTGGATTTGTAGGACTTCATTTTGATGATAGAAATAGGATGCTTATTATATGAATGGTTCAATTTGGAGGATTATGATAATTGCTTATGTGGAATCAAATTGGAATATATGAGATATTGAATTATTATTGTCAATTGTATGAGTGTTTGATGTGTAATGGAATTCATTTGTTTAATTATATATTTGTGATTATTTGGAATTACTAATGTGTTAATTGAAATGCGCAGGAAAATTATCCATGTGACCATGGAAATAATATGGAGAACCAAACCTAGATCTATGTACGTTTGTAATGCCAGGGGTTGTCTATTTGGAGAGACAACACCCCGTTTGTATTTTATTTTATTTGTGAAAGTAAATGATGCATGTGTGTTAAATTGATTTTATTATTTGTGAAATCCTACAAGAGACAAATTCCATGTGTGATAATTAAATTGTATTTTATTGTGTAACTTGACACATGTGCTGATTAGTGTCATTGATTTTGACTTCTCTCTTGGAGGGACTTTTGTTTCTACCAAAGCCATTCAAACATATGAGTGTGGTCCCCAATTCGCCTTGGGTAGGGAGTCTTGGGAGTGGTCAACTCAGGTTTGACCCGTAGGTTAGCTTTAGTTGGGTTTCTAAGGGGTCAAATGGACTCCTAGGGTCAGTTTTAGGGCTTTTCCAAAGGTCCAAAGGGTATACCTATGGGTTAAGGGTATTTTTAAGCATGTGACTACTCCTATGTGACTAAGTGGTTTTCCCAAGGTGAGCGAAAATTCAACTTAGAAGGTTCCTCCTAGGATAGACAACCTTCCCTTTTGGTGTCAGACTCTCTTCCCCATACTCTCTTACCTTTTCTCTTTCCAATTTTAGCAACATGTAAGAGGTTGGAAAGAACAACCAATGGGAACTCTCACTTTACCCAAGGGGTTGGGAAGAGTGAGAGAGGCCTTCTTAGGCATGGATTAGGGACTTAGTGATTAATCACCCACTCTCCATTGTTGGAGATTATGCAATTTTTGAAAGGAATAGTTGTAGGATAGAATTGTTGGTGAAGTGTTGGTGAAGAGTTTGTGTGGATTTGGGCTGCTCATCCCCAACTAAGTCTATCATACCTTTTGGCAGATTAAGGTTGGTTCTTAATTATTTTTAGTTATGTTGCATATGTTTGTTTGGAAAAATGCTTGTATAAAAAAATGTGTATATGTATTTTGCTTTGTAGAAGAAAGATGTAATTTTCCTTCCTTTGTTTCTTTTTATGTTTTCTTGTATTGGGAGTGTCCAAGGCCTCCTACTCTTGGGAGAGTAGGATGGTCTTGGGGTGGAAGAAGTATGACAGTCTTGGGTGAGAGGCTTTCCTTATGGAGAGTGATCTCAAGGGTGTTCTTTTTGACCCTTGTTGCATAGCCTTGTGCATGCATTTGGGGGTCATAAGGGGAGAAGATATGGCTTATATGCCTCTGAGGGGGCATAAGGGTGTGGAGATGTATTTTGTTGTATTTTGATAGCCATGAGGTGGTTTGAGTTGTTCCATGCTTGCAGTCTCCCCAATGGTATTTGGTCGACTTCCACCCATGGGAAAATCATCACAAGTTGTGGTGAAAGTGTAGCTTGGGTTGGGAAAATGTATGTTAAGTGTTTGCCCTTTGTTTGTTGTGGTTGTTTATTTGTGACCCATCTAGTACTTGGTTCTCCAAGCTCGGGGGTGGCTTCTAGGAAGCCTAGTCTAGGAGGTGACCTCTCCATGGTCAAGTCTGTATTCTATTTGTAGGTTGCTTGGAATGGGAAAGAAAAGAAGAAGAGATTAGTTGCTAGTTTTATGTTGCGAAAAAGATTCAAAAAAAAAATTGTATTTATTATTGTAGCTTGTAAAGAAAAAGCCAATGATGTATTTATTTTTCCAAAAGTAAAGAAATGTTGTATTTTTATTCATAGTTCTCACTCAGTGGAAAGGAGAATTCTAGTAGGGTTTTCAAACCGATTTGTAATAATATTTACATTGTGTTTTAATATGCTTAAAGAAATGCTTTTTTTTTGTTTGGTTATTTTCGCAAAAAAAGGATGAAATATATGAGCTTGTATTAAAACTTTCATTTACAAAAAGAAAAGATAAATTTGTTTGCATTCATGTTGTTTTTAGTGTAGGGTTCATTTATTTCCTTATGTAAGTAAACTTATGAAAAAAAAGAATAGTGTGCACATAGACTAAGATGTTAAATACAACTATAAATTTAGTGGAATAGTTTTTAATATATTTTACTTTAAGTTGATCCTTTAAATGTTTCCTAGCCTAATATAGTTGCAGCTATAGTTTATTACTTCTGTCATTTAAATAAATTGTAGGAAAATGAAACTAATTAGTTATACATTTCTAAAGTTAGCATCTTAGTCTTGCAAATAAAAATAATTATGAAGTAAAGCTTGTTGTTTGTGTGCATTTTAAATATTAGTTACAAAATGCTTAAAACATAAAAATAAAAAGCAGAATATAAAACACATATTTTTCAGCCTATTAGAAATGAATACTTCACCAATTATCTTGCTGTAACTAAAATTAATAATTTCTGCATGTATTTAAAGATTTAATAAAAAAAAAGAATAAAGACCTTGGTCATGTTATATCCGGTGATGGGATCTCAGTAGACCCATCAAAGATCAGAGCCATTATGGATTGGCCAGTGCCAACCAATGTGACAGAGGTCAGGAGCTTCATGGTCTTAGCAGGTTATTATTGACGTTTTGTTGAGGGATTTTCTAGAGTCGCTCATCCTATTACTTCTCTTTAGCATAAAGGGAAGAAATTTGAGTGGACAGAGAAGTGCGAGAAGGCCTTTCAGGAACTTAAGAAGGCACTTACTAGCGCACCTATCCTTGTAGTGCCAGATCCCTCACCTGACTTCATGGTTTGCACAGATGCTTCCCTTGAGGGTTTAGGAGCAGTCCTTATGTAGGATGGTAGAGCTATAGCTTTTGAGTCTACGAAACTTAAGACTCGCGAGCTTAATTACCCTACTCATGACCTTGAGCTTGCAGTAGTAGTGCATGCACTTGTGAGGTGGAGACATTTCCTTTTAGGTCATCATTTTGAGTTACACTGAGACCATCAGAGCCTACAGTACATATTCACTTAGTTGAATCTTAATGCACATCAGAGGAGATGGATGGAATTCTTGTGCGAGTATGATTTTGATGTTCACTACATCAAAGGGAAAGAAAACGTAGTTGTAGATGCTTTGAGTAGGAGATGTCACGAGGTATACACCATATCTATGGGCATGGATTTGAGAGATCAGATAATGCAGCAGTTGCCAGAGGATGGATGGTATTTAGAGGTTTGTCAGGCTATACGATCTCAGGAAACTTTAGAAGGGAAATATGTGGATTATTCCTTAGAGTCCGATTGATTATTATGCCATAGAGGGCACATCTATGTACCTTCTTTTAGGGGATTGTGGGAATTCATTATCATAGAGGCTCATAGAGCTCCTTATGTAGCACATCTCGGGGTTAAGAAGATGCATGCAGACTTGAGGGAGTTATACCATTGGCCAAGAATGCAACAGCTTATTGCTGAGTTGGTAGCCCGACGCCTCAAGTGTCAGAGAGTCAAGGCAGAGCACCGCCATCCAGGTGGGTTGCTCCAATCTCATGCTATACCAGAGTGGAAGTGGGATACTATATCCATGGATTTCACCATTGGTCTCCCTATGTCATCTCGTTTCCATGATGCCATCTTGGTGACGGTTGACAAGTTGACCAAAGTGGCCCACTTTTCTCTAGTTTGTACCACCTTCACAGCACCAGCAGTAGCACAGGTGTTCTTGTGAGACATCATCAGACTTCATGGCATTCCACACAAGATCATTTCCAACAAGGATTCCCTCTTCACTTCTTCCTTTTGGAAGGCATTACAGGCAGCTATGGGCACCAAGCTCAATTTCAGTACAGCGTATCATCCAGAAACGGATGGCCAGATAGAGAGGGTTAATCAGGTGTTAGAGGATATGCTTCGCATGCATGTCATGGATCATCAGACCAAATGGGAAGAGTACCTTCCCTTAGTGGAGTTTTCCTATAACAATGGGCATCACACATCTTTGGGGATGCCACCTTATCAAGCATTATATGGAAAACCTTATAGGACACTGTTGAGTTGGGACTGCATAGAGGACAGAGTTGCTATTGGACCTGAGATAGTTTCGGATATGGAGCAGCAGGTGGATTTGATTAGGCAACGTCTTAGAGAGGCATAGGATAGACAAAAGAAATATGTAGATGCGAAGAGGATAGATCGCAGCTACTTGGTTGGAGACAAAGTCTTCTTGAGAGTGTAACCACATAAGAGTCCAATCCATTATGGAAAGTGTTCTAAGCTCGCACCTCGATTTGTAGGACCATTTGAGATCCTTGAGAGGATAGGACCAGTTGCCTACCATTTAGCATTGCCACCTAGCTTGTTGCACATCCATGATGTCTTTCATGTTTCAGTTTTGAGGAAGTATATCTATGATGAGTCTCATATTCTAGATTGGGATGCCTTGCAGGTGGAGTCGGACGGGCAGCTAGCTTTGGAGCCTATTCACATTTTGGCATGCTGGATGCTAGGCCTTCAAGGTCGAGAGTTGGACCAGGTTAGGGTCCAGTGGGATTGCTATGATGAGGTTACAGCCTCATGGGAGGATGCAGCACATATGAGATCACAGTACCCCCACCTTTTTGATGAGCTCCAGGAGGAAGTTCATGCCTAGAGGGGGAGGGTGTCAGGCCCTACCCTGAATAATCCTGACATTTCTATTATTTTCATATTGAAACTATTATGGATGCTTTATTTTATGCATTATGGAGTTATAACTTATATGATTCCATGATTTAGATCACATTGACATATATTGATGCTTCATCTTTATGCATTATGAATATGAAACTTTATATGTTGCTAGAATAGAATTACTTTGAAATGATGTATGTCATTATTGGATTTGTAGGACTTCATTTTGATGATAGAAATAGGATGATTATTATATGAATGGTTCAATTTGGAGGATTATGATAATTGCTTATGTAGAATCAAATTGGAATATATGAGATATTGAATTATTATTGTCAATTGTATGAGTGTTTGATGTGTAATGGAATTCATGTGTTTAATTATATATTTGTGATTATTTGGAAGTACTAATGTGTTAATTGAGATGCGCAGGAAAATTATCCATGTGACCATGGAAATAATATGGAGAACCAAACCTAGACCTATGTACATTTGTAATGCAAGGGGTTGTCTAGTTGGAGAGACAACTCCTCGTTTGTATTGTATTTTATTTGTGAAAGTAAATGATGCATGTGTGTTAAATTGATTTTATTATTTGTGAAATCCTACAAGAGGCAAATTCCATGTGTGATTTTAATATTGTATTTTATTGTGTCACTTGACACATGTGCTGATTAGTGTCATTGATTTTGACTTCTCTCTTGGAGGGAGTTTTGTTTCTACCAAAGTCATTCAAACATATGAGTGTGGTCCCAAATTTGCCTTGGGTAGGGAGTCTTGGGAGTGGTCAACTCAGCTTTGACCCGTAGGTTAACTTCAATTGGGTTTCTCAGGGGTCAAATGAACTCCTAGGGTCAATTTTAGGGCTTTTCCAAAGGTCCAAACGGTATACCTATGGGTTAGGGGTATTTTTAAGCATGTGACTACTCCCATGTGACTGTTTAGCCACCTCAAAAAATGGTTTTCCCAAGGTGAGCGAAAATTCAACTTAGAAGGTTCCTCCTAGGATAGACAACCTTCCCTTTTGGTGTCAGACTCTCTTCCCCATCCTCTCTTACCTTTTCTCTTTCTAGTTTTAGCAACATGTAAGAGGTTGGGAAGAACAACCAATGGGAACTCTCACTTTACCCAAGGGGTTGGGAAGAGTGAGAGACACCTTCTTAGGGAAGGATTAGGGACTTAGTGAGTAATCACCCACTCTCCATTGTTGGAGATTATGCAATTTTTGAAAGGAATAGTTGTAGGATAGAATTGCTGGTGAAGTGTTGGTGAAGAGTTTGTCTGGATTTGGGCTGCTCATCCCCAACTAAGTCTATCATAGCTTTTGGCAGATTAAGGTTGGTTCTTACTTCTTTTTAGTTATGTTGCATATGTTTGTTTGGAAAAATGCTTGTATAAAAAAATGTGTATATGTATTTTGCTTTGTAGAAGAAAGATGTAATTTTCCTTCCTTTGTTTCTTTTTATGTTTTCTTGTATTGGGAGTGTCCAAGGCCTCCTATTCTTGGGAAAGTAGGATGGTCTTGGGTTGGAAGAAGTATGACAGCCTTGGGTGAGAGGCTCTCCTTATGGAGAGCGATCTCAAGGGTGTTCTTTGTGACCCTTGTTGCATAGCCTTGTGCATGCATTTGGGGGTCATAAGGGGAGAAGATATGGCTTATATGCCTTTGAGGGGGCATAAGGGTGTGGAGATGTATTTTGTTGTATTTTGATGGCCATGAGGTGGCTTGAGTTGTTCCATGCTTGCAGTCTCCCCAATGGTATTTGGTCCACTTCCAACCGTGGAAAAATTATTGCAAGTTGTGGTGAAAGTGTAGATTGGGTTGGGAAAATGTATGTTGAGTGTTTGCCCTTTGTTTGTTGTGGTTGTTTGTTTGTGACCCATCTAGTACTTGGTTCTCCAAGCTTGGGGTTGGCTTCTAGTAAGCCTAGGCTGGGAGGTGAGCTCTCCATGGTCAAGTCCGTATTCTATTTGCAGGTTGCTTGGGATGGGAAAGAAAAGAAGAAGAGATTAGTTGTTGTTTTTATGTTGCAGAAAAGATTCAAAAAAAAATTGTATTTATTATTGTAGCTTGTAAAGAAAAAGCCAATGATGTATTTATTTTTCCAAAAGTAAAGAAATGTTGTATTTTTATTCATAGTTCTCACTCAATGGAAAGGAGAATTCTAGTAGGGTTTTCAAACCGATTTGTAATAATATTTACATTGTATTTTAATATGCTTAAATAAATGCATTTTTTCTATTTGGTCATTTTTGCAAAAAAAGGATGAAATATATGAGCTTGTATTAAAACCTTCATTTACAAAAAGAAAATATAAATTTCTTTGTATTCATGTTGTTTTTAGTGTAGGGTTCATTTATGTCCTTATGTAAGTAAACTTATGAAAAAAAAAGAATAGCATGCACATAGACTAAGATGTTAAATACAACTATAAATTTAGTGGAATAGTTTTTAATATATTTTACTTTAAGTTGTTCTTTTAAATGTTTCCTAGCCCAATATAGTTGCAGCTATAGTTTATTACTTCTGTCATTTAAATAAATTGCAGGAAAATGAAACTAATTAGTTATACATTTCTAAAGTTAGCATCTTAGTCTTGCAAATAAAAATAAATGAAGTAAAGCTTGTTGTTTGTGTGCATTTTAAATATTAGTTACAGAATGCTTAAAACATTAAAAAAAAGGAGCAGAACATAAAACACATATTTCTCAGCCTATTAGAAATGAATACTTGACCCATTATCTTGTTGTAACTAATATTAATAATTTTTGCATGTTTTTAAATATTTAATTAAAAAAAAGAATAAAGAGAAAAAGGAATTTTCTTAAAGTGTGTTTATGTAAAAAAAAAACAAATAAATACCTGGATATATATATATATATATAAGTATTTAATCCATAAAATATTTAGCCTGGAAACCTGCATGAGAAAAGACAGAATATAAATGTATAAATGCATGGTTTTATAAATAAATATATATATATATATATATATGTATGTATATATATATATATACATATATATATATATAAATATATACATATATATATAAATATATACATATATATATAAATATATATATATATACATATGCTACTTTTTTTAATTATTAAAAAAAAAATAATATACAATAAAAAATTAAACAAACAAAAAAAAGATTTGCATGTTCTTACCCCACTCGGCCCTGCGGAATTGCATGCAGGCGAGGGGAGGGAGGCGCCCCCCACGTTGTGGGCGGCGACCCCCAGCGGTGGTCGCAGCTGCCTCTATGGGCCGCAACCCACAATCGGGGAAGCTTCGGCTCCCTCCTGTGCGCGGCGCTCCGCAACGGTGGCACAACCCATCTGCAGGCTGCGTACCGCACCGGCGGCCTTGGCCGCCTCTGTGGGCTGCGACCCGCAGGCACGGCTGCGACCGTCCCTATAGGGAGCCCCTGTGGGAAGTCGCTGCCCCCCTTCTCCATTCCCCTCTCCCTCTATGAAAACGCGGTCCGCTCGGCCTCGGCCCTGCGCAAAACAAACCCCCCGCCCTGTGATGAAACCTGACGCCTCCCCCATGGTTATGGACCCTCACACCTACACACACACACACAAATAAAAAGAAAACACACACATACACAAAACCCTAACCCAATATTTTTGGGTTAGGGAAAAACACATATAAAATTTATAAAACAAAAATGCGGGTGGGGTTGTATAAAAAAAAGGGGTTAGGGATTCATATATTATTTTTTTTTAAAAAGGGAGTATTGGGGTAATAAAAAAGGGGGGGAACCCTATTTGAATTTTAAATAGGGTATCCCCATAAGACCTTGCAAACAAGGTTATATATTATTTCTAACATACTTTTCTTACATATATTATATGTAGTTAAATATATATATATATATATATATATATATATATATATATATATATATATATATTTTATGGTGTATTAGCTACATATATATATTAGATTTATAAAATTTAGATTTTAATTGGTTTAAACTTTTAATAGTGAAATTTCATTTGTTATTGAGTAGAGTTCTTTTTTTTAAAAGGTTTTATTTAAGAGCTAGATTTAGAATCCTTTTGAATTGAATTTATTAGGCATTTAATTAATGGTAAGTTGGTCTTATAGGTTTATTTAACCTAAGAGCTAGGGCAAATTAATTTAGACCCTAGGCAACTAAAGGACTATTTGAGATTTATAATATCTCTTATCAATTAATTAGAGATTTTTGTTAAGTGAGTTTAGTTATTTATTAATTGGGGAATATTAATAATTCTTTTGGGAGAATTATTATCCCATTTTTAACATAGACTATTTTTCACCTAATTGATTTAGCTGTTAGATTTACCCAAATGTAGTAAAGACTAAACTTGTTTCGCATTATTTTAGTAAGTTAGTTGTACTAGGTTAAGTATTTAAAAAAAAAAAATTATTCCATTTGTGCCCAAAAGTTTGGGCATTGCATCTTTCATCATTTGGTTCATCCAAACTACCTGAGTCCAGTTACTAGCAGAAATAATGTATTCGGTTTCAGCAGTAGCTAGAGATATAACATCTTGTTTCTTATTTGCCCATGAAACCAACTTCTTCCCCAAAAAGAAAGCTCCATCGATAGTTCTCTTTTGGTCATCTACATAACCTACCCAATAAGCATCAATATAGGAACATGGCATGAAATCATCATTCTTTAGATACCACAGTCCACAATCAATAGTTCCCTTCAAATAACTAAAAATCCTTCTAACAATAGTAACACGAGTCTCTTTAGGATCAGCTTGAAATCTGGTACAAAGACAAACAACGCGCATAATATTTGGTCTAGTCTGAGTCAAGTACAATAGTCCACCAACCATAGATCTATACAATGTTTGATTCACTTTTGGAGATTCATCATTCTTAGACAACTTGCATCTAGTCACCGTAGGAGTTCCAATAGGTTTGAAATCAACTAACCCAAATTTTTTCAACAAATCCTTCACATACTAAGATTAAGAAATGAAAATACCTTTAACTATCTGATTAATATGCAATCCTAAGAAGAAATTCATTTCACCTATTATAGGCATATCAAATCCCTTTTGCATATCATTAGGATACATCATACTCTAATCATCATCTCCTCCAAAAATAATGTCATCCACAAATACTTCAACAATCAAAAGGTTATCATTCTCAACTTAAAAGTATAAGTTATTGTCAACAACACCTTTACAAAATCCCAACTTCATCAAATACTAATCTAATCTTGCATATCAGGCTCTAAGGGCTTGCTTTAGTCCATATAGTGTTTTCTTCAATCTTCATACAATGTCTCCTTCATTTGATAAAGAAAATCCTTTTGGTTTCTTAATGTAGACTTCCTCCTCAAGATCACCATTCAAAAAGGTTGACTTGATATCCATCTTATAAACCTTGAAATTCTTGTAATTAGCATATGCAAGAAGCAATCTAACAACTTCAATTCTAGCTACAGGACCAATCTTTATTTTTTTCTTACCACTTCACCGATTTCATTCAGTTTATTCTAGGACACCCATTTAGTACCAATCACATTCTTGTCTTTAGGTCTCAAAACAAGCTCCCAAGTGTTATTCTTCTGAATCTGATTCAACTCTTCCTCCATAGTTTTTATCCAATTCTAATCCTTACATGCTTTAGCAACATCTTTAGGTTCAATCTTAGAAATCAGGCATACTCCTTAGCATCAAGTCTTCTCCTAGTCATCACACCCTTTTTCTTCTCACTAATAATCTGATTCTCAGAATGATTCAATTTCACATACCTCAGAGTCCTCAGATTATTCTGATTCTCAGGCTCTTGAACTTCTTCATCGACAACAATAATGTCAAGATTAACTATCTCTACCAAATTATTTTGCTTCAGGATCTCAATCTGTGCAGGCTTAGAAACAATATCCTAATATTCAATCTCATATCCACATGCTCTAATCTACTTTCCAAAACATTCATCAACCTTCACGTTTGCACTTTCCACTATCTTCTTCAACTTCTTATTGTAACACTAGTAGGCCTCTCTCTTAGTATAATATCCCAAGAAGATTCCTGTAGACACCTAAAAATTTCTCATTCATCATGTACTAATTATTCCTCAAATTGATTAAATAATTCTTTAATTATTTAATTAAGTTAATTAATCTTATTCTTCTAAATTATTGTTTCCTCATTATCTTACTAATTAATTCATTTCCAATTCTGTCATCATTTAATCATTTAACCATTGTGTAATGTTAATTAAATATTTATTATTTAATTAATTCTGATTAATCCCTCAATTTAAATAATCTTCATTATTTAAATAAATTAATTTTCAATTTCTATCTTTATTCATCTAATCATTAACCCTTTTCTAAATATTAATTAAATATTTATTATTTAATTAATTATGATTTTATTCTTTTAATTTGAATAATCTTTATTATTTAATTAAAGTTTATTTCTAAATAATTAAATAGTTTCTTTAATTATTTAATTAACTAATTAATTCTTCTAATTTTATTTAATTTTCATATTCTTCTAATTTTATTTAATTTAATATTCTTCTAATTTAATTTAATTTCTAATTTCTTTTGGTTCCAAATACATGCGCATGATTTCAAAAATCAAATTGAAAATCAAAGTCAAGTTCTAAATATATTCAAATAACAAATTGAATTTAAAATAAATTTAATTATTTGAATTAAATCTCATGCAAAGATCAAATTGAAAATCCAAGTTAAAGTTCAAGCACATGCTAAATTAATTAATTAGTTCAATTATCTCTACAATTCCTATTTCTATCTTTTAGTTAGCTTTTTCTAAATAAAATTCTCAATCAACTTCCAGTTAGTCAACTATCTCCTCTTTATTTCCTCCAATCATTCTTTTTCATCTTTCAATCAACTTTTTTCTCAACCTGTTAACTCATTTAATCTATTCAATCTATTATGTTTCACCTCCAAATCAGTAGCTCAACTATCAATCAACATCTGAGCTCACGTGAGTTCCACCTCTTGATCAATTTATTCTATCTTTCAATCAATTCTCATCTAATAATCTATAAATTGAGCATTCAATATCTATTTTCCTCTAAATCATGAACTTTGAATCTTTGTGTCATTTGCAGGTTGCCAACACAATATCTTAGAGCCACCATACCACAAAGAGGAGAAGAGCAATGAAAGCTATACATAGTCTTGGAATAGGGGGGATTGATTGATTTTAATTATATTACTATTTCTTGCTTCTGTGTTATTTCATTGTTTGTTTGTTTGAATTCTGATTAGGATAGGAATTTGTGATTTCCCTTTCATTCCTAGTTTACTTTACATTTGATAAATTTATACATGCAACATTTTGGTGAACCCGATGTGAACTAACAACAATTTAACCTCATTTTTCTTCTGTGTAATTTTGTAGATATACGAAATTTCAAATTTTTTGCAGGTTTGTATGGATTTGTAGAACAAATTTTGAATCACATAATCACGCTTACATCATCACGCAATCACATAGATAGGCTCATGCAATTGAGCAGACTGGGTCATGCATTCATGCATAACCCATCATGCAAAAGCCCTTACAGGATCACCCAATCGCTTTGTTAGGATCATGCATTCATCAAGAATATTGTTGTTCTATTTATTATTTGTTTTTTTTTTTCTCTGCTCTCTATTCTGTCAAATTTTGTATGAAATTTGGTAAATCTAAATACAATTTACTTTTATTGCATGCTTAATTATGACATTTTATGGCATGTAGGGTACAATTCACAATTTCAGGTGTCGGGAGGATGAAGGAACAAAGAAGACAAGCCAGACACTATCAACAAATCCTCAATGCAGAAAAGAAGATACAAGATCTATAGGATCAACCAGCCATCGATAGATACAATAGCCTAGTTCTCTTTTATAGAGTGAAATATGATTTTCTTAACATAGAATGAATGATGAGAGATCTTGCTAGGGCATCACAACCTGTTTTGCAAGTTCCAAATCAGAATTAGCTCTCTTCTTTATTTTTTTGTTTGTTTTGTCTATGTGTCACGCAATCGCTCTGTTAGGATCATGCAATCCTTTTGTTACGATCACACAATCTCTCTGACAGGATCACGCTATTGCTCTGACAGAATTATGCAATCTGCCTTAGAGGATCATGCTATCGCTTAGGTATAATCATGCATTCATCTTTGTCATACTTTATTTCTTTGTTTTCTATAGGTTTTATTGGGTTATTGATTATTTGTTTGCAGCATGTGGTGAATTTATAGAGGATCATATCTTTACTGAATCATAAACACTCATGCTCTCACACTTTAGTTTTGGGCTTAAAATTAACGATGGTTAAAATGGACATGCATGTTATAACACTTCAGTTTTGGGATTAAAATAAACAATGGCTAAAATTGACCTGCATGCATTCACATTTCAGTTTGGTGTTTTAAAATTGACATGCACATGCATATCTCACACCTAAATTTGGGTTTTAAAATGAACGTGAATCAACCTGCTCAATAGATTAACTCACATTCCATTTTCTTAAGGGAAAGAACTTTTATTGTGTTTGGGGTGGACCTATTGTTGCATCAACTACATTTCCACCCACCTTCGAAGTCTTGGGAGAAAGGGAGAAGGTGATAACAATGCCCAAATTTTTCATTTTCATAGTGAGGGGTATCTTTGACTAGGGATTTCATCACCCCATAGAGGTACTTCAAATTGGGATACATTGGGGATATCATCTCTCCTAGCATACTCTCAAGCAGGTTTTTCGAGCCACTATATAAATATACTAGTCAGGCGGCTAGAGTGTTGAGTTAATTCAATGTATGTGGGGTCCTTCCCTGCACCAATATGTTCAACTAAAGTCTTAAGTGGCTTTCTCTGAGAATCTATTGTTGGATCGAGACCCCTCAAAATTTTACAATAAGAACCAACTTAGTAGCCCAAATCCTACGTTCAATTATTTTGGGAGCGTGGATCGTACCCCATAGATACCCATCATGTACCTTGCATTATGAAACTAAAACCCCTCAGTGATAATATCTTAGGATCTTTGGGGTAAGAGAGACTACCATGCTTGAGAAGTGTGTGCCATGGAGTGGAGCCAGTGCTTCCATACTCTCTATCTATCCATCTTGTTTTGGTATTTTATTGTGGGGGGCTCATTGAATGGTGTCCACTTTCCAGCCTAAGATTGTATTCTATGCTTTTTTATGTATCATTGTGCCAGACCAGTATTGAGTCAATTTTTTGGGCTATTTCAAGCCCTATCTTATGTATCTTTGAATTTTTAGAATTGGTCAGAACACAGTTCAGTCAGCTATACTTGTCTTCAAACAATTGTTCTTAGATTTGGAAAAAAAAAATTGTCTTACACACAGAATTACTGGAAACAAAGTCCATTTTAAAACGTTAGACAGTCCTACAAACTCAAAATTTTATATACTTGTGACCATAGGTAGTGCTTGCATAGTCCTTGCATAGTCTTCATTTACGTCCTTATTAAGGTCCATTGTCCTTGCATAGTCCTTGCATAGTCTTCATTTATGTCCTTATTATTGTCTAGTTTCCTTGCATAGTGTTTATTTACGTCCTTATTATCATCCTTTGTCCTTGCATAGTCTTCATTTACATCCTTATTATCATTCTTTGTCCTTGCATAGTCCTTGCATATTCTTCATTTGCATCCTTATTATTGTCCTTTGTCCTTGTATAGTCCTTGTATAGTCTTCATTTACGTCCTTGTGATCATCCTTATTATCATCCTCATATACGTCCTTAGATTTAAGTCCTTGTCTAGACCTCATATACATCTATCTTAGTTCATTAGCATTTGCATAATCATCCTAGAAAGTCATAGCATGTGTCTTAATGGGTCTCTTAGGTGATGCTTTTATCCCCTTTGAGCAACCTAATCTAGTGTCAAATGACGGTCAATGAGAAATCCTTGATGGTTTAGGTAACTTGTCCTAACAATTAAAGAGAAACGCACCCCATTGCATAGTCCTTGTTTACGTCCTCATTATCGTCCTCATATATGTCCTTAGATTTAAGTCCTTGTCTAAACCTCATATACATTTGTCTTAGTTTGCCAGCATTTGCATAATCATCCTAGAAAGTCATAGCATGTGCCTTAATGGGTCTCCCAGGTGATTCTTTTCTCCCCTTCGAGCAACCTAATCTAGTGCCAAATGACGGTCAATGAGAAATCCTTGATGGTTTAGGTAACTTGGCCTGGCAATTAAAGAGAAATGCACCCCATTATATAGGATTCGAGTACGAGCTAAATTTAGAGTATAAAATTTCTTGTCTAATTGATAGAGAAATTATTGTAGAACATCTGAGAGAAGAACTTGAAAAACTTGCATTGCAAAAATCTTGATATACTCAACAAGTATTACGTCAAAATCCTCAATACAGAGTCTAGTCCAGTTTTGCATATTCCATATTTAGGTCTAGAGTCTTGCATTAGTGTCGTTTTGCATTAGGTTCTAAACCATCCTCATATAGAAGTCTTAAATGCCCATCACAAGGTCACAAAAGGCAAAAAGTAAAATGGACCCAACAAGGACTTGTCA
Organism: Cryptomeria japonica; assembly: GCF_030272615.1. NCBI lineage: Eukaryota > Viridiplantae > Streptophyta > Pinopsida > Cupressales > Cupressaceae > Cryptomeria > Cryptomeria japonica. Next base: position 262,672,965 of record NC_081409.1, on the reverse strand, counting down.
GTAAATCCAACTTGGAACATGGACATATCAACAAGTGAATAGTCAAATTCTCAGGCAATGGCCACAATACATGAACTACAACAAAGTTTAACATGCAAAGAGATTGAATCAGCTCAATAGGACCCACATATCCTTATGATCTTAGACACTCTTATACATAATGATAGGGACAAGTATCTCTCATTGTTATTAAAAAATGGGGCCAAATTACCTGAAGATTTTGATATCACAACAATATTACCACTAGGAAATACTTTAGGTCAAAATAGTAGTCAAACACCACGTATGACACAAATGCAAGTGACAACCTCAAGTTTTCCTCAGAATACATGACCATCATATATACAAACAAATGACATTTCAAACGTGAATTCTCAAACAAGTGCATCATCCTCAACAATAAATGTCAGCGCACCAACATAGGCTATACCGATGATGTCAAGTGTCTCAACACCTATTCAAACACAAGTTCCTCATACAACAAGTGCAACCCAACCTCCAGTTTCCTATTTTATAGGATCTACATATAGTAATTAGAATAAAAACCTAGGTTCTGCTAATACAATGAGTACAACTTAGTCAAACATGGGTTCACATATCGCTTAATTCACAATACCTAGTGGAACTCATAACATGCAGAATTATAATTATGGTACCTTTCAACAACCTCCTATTTATACTACCACGAATCCTTTTGTGTGAAATATACATGCACAAAGTATACCTCTGACTCAAACGGATATTTTGTCGCAACAAGTATAGAATCTGCAACAACAAATGACAACTATGCAAACCGGTAACGATAAAAAGAGCTACACAATGTAGGACTTACACCCTTATCCTTTTAATCACACATTATACATGTCGCATTTCCCACCACATTTTGAAACACTAAAATTTGACAAATATCGAGGGAAAGGTGATCCTAGAGATCACATCAAAGAGTTTTTTATAGCATGTATAGAGGTTGCAACAAAAGACAGTTATCTAATGAGACTATTTCCTAAAAGTCTGGGAGGTTCAGCCTTGGAGTGGTTTTCACATCTACCACCAACTATCACATCATGGGGTGAATCAGCTAAACACTTCATTGCATACTTCTCGCATAACATTGAAACCCCAGTTAGTTTGATAGACTTATGTGCTACAAAACAATATAAAAATGAAATATTCCCATCCTTCATACAATGATCGATATCTCTCTATAGGAGGTGCAAAACTATTATTCCAGATACAGAGAAAGTTGACATGTTCACAGAAAACTTAATTCCTAAAATCAAGTACCTGATACAAATGCAATGTTTGACCACATTTAAACAAATCACTGAAAAATCTCTAAAGTGTGAGAAAGGACTAGTAGAACAAGGTCTCATAAAATATGACAATAACAACAACAATGATAAATCCAAATTTTGGTCGAAAAAAAAATGTTACCAAGGATGGTGTTGTAGACGCCCATACAGTGAACATAACTCAACCAATTTTATCTTTACAAGGTCCGAGTAAATCATTTGGTCCGCACACAAAGAATAACACTATCTTGACAAATGTAAATGCTACACAAGCTATGAACACAAAATTTCCAAGGGTAAATTCTCAAAGAAGGAATTACACACCTCTAGGGGAACCTATTGAATCAGTGTTAAAAAAGTTGATATAGACAAATATGATGACCTTTCCAGAAGGAAGAGTATACGAACCTAGTCCTTTCAAACCTACATGGTGGAATGATAGTGATTTATGTGACTATCATCATACTAAAGGTCACAAAATTGCAAGTTGTTATAAATTAAAAAAATTAGTCCAAGACATGATCGATCAAGGTGACATCACAATTGACACCAACAAAACATCAACAAACATGAATCATACCATCTTTAAAGATCAATTTGTCAAACATGACAAAGGGAAGGCATCTACATCAAGAACACAATATAATAGAACTAACTACACATAAGTCTCATATGACTACACTATTCATGCCATTAACTTAGGAGATGTAGTAAATGATGATTCACAAGAAGCACTTGATAATGATGAGCATGTTAACAATTGACACTCATTGGATTCATTTTATGGTCATTGATGGCAACAAGATTAGATAGAAATCATAAACCAGCACTTGGAAGCATATACCGATAGATATCAACTTTGGAGCATTCAGGGCTACACCGCCACTAGCATCAACATCAATACTTCATTGGAAGCCAAAATCAAGGAGGAATTACATAATAAATCATTTTGTAAATAATGTCAAGGCCGACATTGAATATATTTGTAAATGTATTGTAATCTGACATAAGGCATATCATTTGTAATAGGTATATAGGTTAGTCTTCTAGGTTATTTTTGTGATGAGGCAAGAGATGATATGTGTGGATATAGGAGAATATAGTAGAACTGTATGATGCAAAATATATGTATAAAGATCATTTTGTATGCAAGTGTTATATCATGCAATGATCTGTGGATAGCTTGGAAATCATTCTTGGAGGAGAAGAGATATTAGTGTCAGTTTAGAGTTTATGAACTAGTACTGAGCAGAGACAGAACCAAAACTCTATTTGTCATAGAAGATGCATTCTTGAGTTCATTTTTAGTAATTTACTCTAGCAGAAATCTTGTAATCAGTGAGGCTCTTTAGTGATGAGCAGTATGCTCTAGGAAGTGTGCCTTAATGCATGTGGAGGCCCCTATTATATGTAATATCTTTTCATATGGCTAGTGAACTAATATTGTGGGTCACAAATTTGACCATGGTTTTTCCTCATTGAGGTTTTCCACCTATAAATTCTATGTGTTATGGTGTTCATTTATGTGGATGGTTTATTTTATTCTTGTTATATGTTTATTTGTTTACCGATTTATATATGCATGATATAAAAGGATAAAAAATGTTCATACTTGCAGAACACTTATTCACCCCCCCCTCTCAGTGTTATTGGATCACAACAATTGGTATCCAATCCTAGTACCTCAGAAAAAGTTTAACATCTTGAGGAAGATCTTGAAACCAAAATCTTTGAACATGGCTATGGAGAAGCAACTTGAGATGGCTCTTGAGGATTATGATGCTGAAAGGATGAAGAACCTAAAATTACAAGAAGAATTGAATTCTGCAAATGAATTCATTCTTATCCTACAAGAAAGGTTATCATCTACTCAAGCCAAGAGAAAAGAACTTTTACAAAAACTGGATGATGAGGAGAAGAATTCTCTTAAGGAACAATGTCAAAAACTAAGTCAAGCAAACATGCTCATGAAGAATGAAATGCAAGATCTGACTATGAGGTTATCAAAACATATTGACAATAGAAAGAAGAAGGAAGATAATCTTGTTATATCTTTGAAGAACAAATTTGATGAATGTGGTAGATTGACTCATGAGAATAATTTGTTGAGAAGGGATTTGGCACACTCCCAAAACAATGAACAAGAACTTGAAAGACAAATAACTACTCTGAGAGATGATCTGACTACTGCAAGTGAGTATAAAGAAAAGTTTAGGATCAATATTGCATAGCTAGATGATTTATTGAGAAAACAAAGACAGATTGATGATTCTTGAGGACATGGATTTGTACAAGGTGAAATCTCTCATACTGCAAGTGAAGATCTAGCAATTGGTATGCAGAACTCATCAGAATAGAGGAAAATGATAAGGCAATCTAACGCCTATAAATTCAATGGTAGATGTTTTGTTTGCAATAAATTTGGGCATATGGCTAAACAATGTAGAAATAAAGCAAATCAAAACTACAATTTTGTTCCCAGTCAATGCACAAACTGCAAGAAATATGATCATAGATCAGAAGATTGCAAAATGAATGTTAAATTTCATGCATGTGGAAAGTTTGGACATTTTGCTAATCAATGTAGGTCAAGAAATGATACTGGATATGTCAAAGCAATTTAGAAGAACAATGTTACATGTTATACATGCAACAAAATAGGTCATATTCCTAAGTATTGCAGAAGCAAGACTCAACCAGTTAATAATGATAAAGACAATGAGAAAGGAAAGAAAAAAAGTAGATGAAATACAACAAGATCACACCAAGAGATTGGTTAGAAAATCTAAAGAACCAAGTGGAGATGGATCTACATTGGTAACTCCACCAGTAAAAAAGGGTATTCCTCCAGCGGAAGGAAATTTCACTAGTAACTGAGGCATAAGCCTTAGGGGATGGCAAAGTCATTGCTAAATTTTGCATATTACCTTAGAAGAGACATAAGGAGATCTAAAAGAGATTTGGAAAGTTGTGTTCATCATAGATGAAGGTTCACCTGACACATGACTATGAAACTGACATCCATAGGGTTGTTGGAAAATCATTTATTACATTAAAATAGGGTTTTATTCACTGATAAAAGGGGGTAAGTAAATTCATTTTCACTCACCGAGCATTCAAGCATTCAGAGAAAAGTAAAGGCGAGTTAAGAGCAAGCAAAAGTATTGTGAAAGGATTTCAAGCACTTATCTGAAGCACTCAATCTTCCATCGGCATTCAATTTCAGGTATTTTTCAAAATGGCATCTAGATCTTTAGCTCCTACTTTCATTGAAAATCCCACCATTGTCAAAGTGAAGGATAGGTTAAGGTGAGTATTTAATGAGGTTTCCAAAATTGCTAAAAAGGAAGACTTGCTGGGAGCATTTTCTAGGATTCCTTACAGCATAATGTATGTTGAAGATGTGAGGGCATACATTCACTGCACCCTTGAGGACTTGGGCATAGAGGACATCAAAAGCATGTATCAATCTGTGATACTGGGAGACTCTGGAACCTTCAAACCGGAATACAAAGAAATTGAGGATCTAGGGTTAACCAATATTTTGTACATACTAGAATTTAAAGATGAGGTTATCAGATATGTTCTGAGAAGGGTTCACAAAGAATTTATCTAGCTAGATATGCCTTACATGATCACAAAGGAGGCTATTCAAGCTATCACTGGCTTACCCAAGGTTGGACAAGAACCTGGCAAGAAAATTTCCAACACAAGGGTCAAGAAACTCACCAGTGCAGCACCTAATAATAGATCAATGAGGGTCAACACAATCACTGACATGGATATAAATTTTGGAAGAATGATCATAGGTTACAAGGTAACTCAATCCAACCAATTGAATTATATTGCTAGTTCATGCATTCATGTTCCATGTCAGATGTTGAGGAATAATGTGAAGTATGATTTATGTGAATGGATGAGGAGTGAGTTGATGTTAAACCTTGGTAAGATCAAAGGAATCAAGAAAGGCACTTTTAGATATGGAAACTTGATTGTTTGTTTAATGCTTTACTTCCTAAATGAGCTACCCAGTCTAGGGAAGAATCATTGGGCTGATGACATATCGGTAGGTATGCAGATCAAGGAAGAAATCACCGATCTTGGTACCAATAGAAATGAGAAACTTTGGGAGCATTTTAAGATATTTCAAGAAAATATGAGGCAAATGGAGAGAATTTCAAAGAACATTGTGGAGAAGTATTCCACTGATATTTGTTTCATGGTACAAACTGATGAAACTCTTATGGAAGCAGTTGAACCTAGGCAAATCTGGATTACTAAGCTTGGATGAGATAGATGATAGCATTTTTGAACTCTATGAAAAGATGCTTATAGATGCCCCATTAGATGATTAAACAAAGCATTTTGGTACAGCAGGAGAGAAGGCTCTTGAAATGAAAACTAGTTTTAACAGGAAGAGAAGAGAGAAGAAAATAGGAAAGATGTCTGCATATGTACAAGATGTGATTTATAAGATAGACACTCAACTAGGTTCTAAATCCAAATAGGCAGTTAAATCGATAGAGATTGGTACTGCAGAAGTGAAGAAGCCACAAGTTCACATTTCCCCTATCACTTCTGATTCTGATTTTGAGGATAATGAACCTTTGGCTTTTAGAGGGGTACAAAGGAAGAATGTGGTAAAACCACTGGTAGAGAAGAAGAAGGAAAAGACTAGGAGGAGACTTGTTAGAAAGGCAACTAATCCTACTGCACTTCCACCACCGACAAGGAAGCCTATGCAAAAGAGGAAACTAGTGACACTGACACCCACAAGAAAAAAGAAGGGTGATGATTCTAAAACTGGTAAGAGCACAATGACCTGTGCTGAGCTTATTGAAGAAATTACAAAAGATAGAATATTGAAAAATGTATCAAAGTAATATGAAGATCTAGAAGTGAATGAGCAAAATGAATTAGAAGAGGCTATTTTGCTGTATATAGACATTTATAAGAAAGCCTTAGTTGAAATATTGAAGGAGATACATTTATCCTTGTATAATAAGCTTGAGGCTATGAGACTTGATGCTGTCGAGAGGGATAGGGAGATCAAAGAAGTTGAACTTCTAGAATTGTGTGGTGTTGTAAATAATGAAGAAATGAAAAGATGTATAGACACTGCAAATAGGATAGTTTTCAGTAGTAAATCCCGACAAATAAGCCTTATGATGGGGACAGAAAATGAGGTGATAAATGAGACAAGTAAGGGATGGACCAAATTCTTTTCAGAAAAATCCAAACTTTCTCACATCTCAAGAAGAATTTGCAAAGGTAACAACTTCCATTATTCTTGACTAGTCAAAAGAGAAAGGTGTTTGGGGCAGTTCAACTCCAATTTTGACACAATCGATAGTAACTATAGATATTCAGACACAATCGGAAACTAAGGACAATGTACAGTCTATACTAACACATACCATTTTTGAGCAAGGTAATGTATAGGACACTAGAAATATTATGGATAATACTCCACCGCCAGTAACCGACACTTCACCAAGTGGCGAAGCGACCAGTGCAAAAGAGGTTGAGATGAACAAGGTAAAAGCAATTGAGTCCATACTGACAGGTAAAATTAATTCCCCAGCAAAGGTTTTGGGAATTGACACTTCTCAGGTTTAGAAGAAATGAGTCTTTGAGTTGAGGCCAACTGAATTGATGATGATGGCTACTCAAAAATTACTTAAGGAAGGTACTGTAGATAAAGGATTAATAGATCAATCAATCTCAATATTGCACATACTAATACCTAACTATCAGATTAAAGATGGGGCAAGCCCTTCCGGTAAGCTCAAGACTCTAACAGAGCATATCTCTAAAAGTTTTCAATCTTTGAGGTAGATTGCAGACTAACAAGCTTTGGATAATTTCACAGCAGCAAAAAGAACAACTTTTGATTAGATTATAGAAACAAAGAAGAAGAAAATTAAGGACAAACTTATTCCTATTGAGGTTTGTTTAAAATAATGTACAAATATCTACAAAGTGTGTTGTAACATAGAAAGTCTTACGACTAATGTAGATAGCAGATTGAAGGAGTTATATGATAAGATGGCTAAAATTGCTAGTTCTTTTGATGGATTGACTGCACTGACCACATTTGTTGATGGAAAAATTTTGTCCTTGGAAAACCAATTTTTTTTCTTTTGAGAAGGAGAGAGATAAAATCATGCAAAGAGAAAGAAATCTAAGAGGATTGGTAAGTCCTAGACTAGATTCATTGGGTGTTCATAAGAAAGAGTGCATGGACATGATAAATAAACCCACACTGGCAGATATCCAAGAGAAGGAAACACTTGCCCACTTACTAAGTGGACTTGTATCTATTTTTGATACTTTCAAATCTGGCTGGGATACATATCTTCAGTTATTGCAAAAGGCATACCCGAAAATCTTGAAGATAACTAATCTCTAGTGAAAATAATAATACTCTTTTGTTCTTTTATTATTTAAATTCTTTCACCAGTATTTGGCATTAATGTCAAAGGGGGAGTATGCATATATGTGAAAAATATCAGAGAAACACATGGGAAGGATATCAGATGGAGTGTATTGCTTAGGGGGAGCATACTAGCAGGGAATCCATTTTTCACATGAGTGTTGCCATCAATGCCAAAGGGGGAGATTGTTGGCAATTGACACTCATTGGATTCATTTTGTTGTCATTTATGGAAACAAGATCAGATGGAAGTCATAAACTGGCACTTGGAAGCATATACCGACAGATACCAGCTTTGAAGCATTCAGGGCTACACCGACATCGGCACCAGAATCAATACTTCTTTGGAAACCGACATCAAGGAGGATTCATGTAATAAATCATTTTGTAAATATTGTCAAGGCTGACATTGAATATCTTTGTAAATGTATTGTAAGCCGACATAAGGCGTATCATTTGTAATAGGTATATAGGCCGGTCTGCTAGGTTATTTTTGTGATGAGGTGAGAGATGATATGTGTGGATTTAGGAGAATATAGCTTAACTGTATGATGTGAAATATATGTATGAAGATCATTTTATATGCATGTGTTATATCATGCAATGATCTGTAGATATCTTGGATAGCATTCTTAGAGGAGAAGAGATACTGGTATCAGTTCAGAGTTTATGAACCGATACAAAGCAGAGACAGAACCGGAACTCTATTTGGCATAGCAGATGCATTCTTGAGTTCATTTTTAGTAATTTACTTTAGCAGAAAGCTTGTAGTTAGTGAGGCTCTTTAGTGATGAGAAGTATGCTCTAGGCCGTGTGCCTTTCTGCATGTGTAGGGCCCTATTATATGTAATATCCTTTTATATGGCCAGTGAACTAATATTGTGGGTCACAAATCCCACCATGGTTTTTCCTCATTGAGGTTTTCCACGTATAAATTTTGTGTGTTATGGTGTTCATTTATGTGGATGGTTTATTTGCTTCTTGTTATATGTTTATTTGTTTACAGGTTTATATATGCATGGTATAAAAGGATAAAGAATGTTCATAGTGACAGAACACTAATTCACCCCCCCCCCCCTCTCAGTGTTTTCGGATCCCAACAGAGAAATATCAAGAGACTCACATTGATGATAACCAAATTTGCATGCCATCAAAAGCACCAAAATGTGATGAAGACAGGAATCATTATCTTATGGACTGGGGGCATGAAGAACCATTTCAATCAAGATGGTTTGAAGATGAACTTATAGCACATATCATGGATGTCAGACTTGCACATGATGACTATAGGAAGGGATATGACATAAACCTTGATAACACAACATATGTTACAGATAGTTCCTTCACAAGAGATGATATAGTGGCTACAATCATGATAACTCCTAGAGATAGATACTGTGTAGTAGTTACTCACAGATCTAAAATAAATTTACAAGGAGTACCATCAAACCCACCACCAGTAGTAGGGACTTATAATGTGGTTGAGAAACTCAAGAAAACCCTGGCATAGATATCACTCTTTGAATTATTACGTATATCACCAACTCATAAAGTTATGCTGGACAAAGAACTTTAAGTTTCAGTAGTGGAAAAAAATATAGATGAAAATACCTGCCAATCCATGGTGGGGAATTTGGCATAGGGTACTCCCAATGCATTCACAAAATAGGATATTCCTAGTGATAGACTTCTCCATAATGGCCCGCTACATCTAGAAGCTTACATACATAAGAGAAGAATTAGAAGACTACTTATAGATGGAGGAGCTGGTCTCAACGTTTGTACATTAAAGTTGGTTAAGGCATTGGGATATTCTAAGCTTCATATTGATTCTTTAAAGAGAATAAGCATCAAAGCATACGATGATGAAAAGCGTCCCTCAAAAGGTATAGTTACACTATCAGTGAAAATAGGACCTATAGCAATAGAGGTTACTTTCCAAGTGTTGGACATAGAACTAGGGTACATGTTATTGTGCCACCCAAGGATTTACACCATGCAAGCTATACCATCAACATTTCATAAATGTGTCAAATTCCTATACAATGCCATGGAAATCACCATAAAGGGTGATCCAAATCCTTTCCACCACCGTAATCACTTGAAGGCAAGTGCAGATAACCAGGTTCCAATTAATCAAGAAGCACCACTCACTACACAAATGGAGTCATTAACAATCACAAAAACACATAAGAATGTGCCTACAACACCTTCTTTGCAGATAAAAGAAATTGGTTGTGGAGAATACTCTATTTCAAGTACATCAAATGGAAAATAGTTATCTCTGTCTCCTAGGTCTTTTGGGAAACCTCAAAATGCAATACTGAAACAAGATAAAGGAAAAGAAGTAGTCAAATACTTAGATTCATGCTCTTTCATTAGGTGGGGAGATTTACAAGAAGGATCTCTGAATGATTATGTCAATCACTAGATATACAGAGAAGAAGATGACATGACAATACCCAAGTTACCATTAGATCAATATGGAAATGGATTAAAGATGCTATAAAAACATGGGTATGATGTTACTAGAGGTTTATGATTACAAAAGAAAGGAAAATTAGAAGTCATTGTACCAAATGACAATCCAAGGAATCAAGGGTTATGATATAAACATGTACCAAATATAAAGGAAGAAAGACAACGTACATTAGATATACTAAATGGGCAAGTGCAAGGTGATGAGTCACAAATATTTGGAATTCTATGCATTGGAAAATGCGCTCTTATAAATGGGGGCCCGTTTTCAAAAAACGGGGGGCCGTTTATGCTTTGGGCTCTCGAGCTGAAAGGTAACGGGGGCTCAAAGCAAAAATAAACAGGCCCTATTTTGTTCTAAAATGGGGCCCCTCTTTTAAACAAAATAGGGGCCCATTTTTTAGAAACAGGGGCCCGTTTTTAGAAATGGGGGCTCATTTTTTAAAAACGGGCCCTCGTTTCTAAATCGTATTTTTCCTTTTTTTTCCACAAGCTGCCCTTGTTTGAAAATGGGGGCCCATTCTGTGGAAGTTGATTCCACAGCCCGCCACATGGCTCAGGATTAGGCCCGAGATAGGCCTAGGATGGCCACACCTGAGACATGGACCTGCAAATTCAAATCTCCATGAATGAAAGCACAAATATGAGCTTTTGAAATAGTTTACGTGCCTCTAATCAGAGAAATTTTATACAAAATTAAAACCCATTTCAGATTATACTGTCTAGATTCTAAATATTTAAATTTATTTAAAAATTGATTATTTAAACTATTTTTCATTTAATTTATACTAAATCGGGTCCATAAATTTGAAATATTAACTAATTTTGTTAATTTAATAACTTTTTAATTTTAATGAATTTTGGAAAACAAATTATATGTCATCAATCAACACAAAAGTCTTTTGTATTTAAAAAAAAATTTCAAAAAGTTTTAAGTTTATGTCAAATTATGTGGGTCCTACAAGTCAAATTTTTAAAAAGATAATTACGGCCACTAAAAAATTAATTAAAAAAAAATAATTAGAAAAAAAAATATAGAAAAAATATGCTCATCAATCTTCAGTATGTTACAAACCATTTCCCAAAACGGTTTGAGAAAATAATTTTAATTGTGTCAAAAAGTGTGGGTCATACACATGCATGGTATGGTCCTAAAACAGGCATTTTTAAAACATAGTTTTCAGAACTCCATTCAAAAGGTTATTTTTGATTATGTGGGTATTAAAATAAATTATATATTTGGAAAGTAAACTCAGAGGGATATCTTTTATATTACTTACTTTTTCCAAGATTCAAACTCTAAGTGTTTCAAAATTTAAGCTCAAATGAGACAAAATCTGAAAATCAGGGAAAACACTTCCACTTTTTGGCCAAAACATGGACTCATCTTCTTGCACTGACCCAAATAGACTAAGGCTACCATCATAATACATATCTCAAAGTCAGTCGTCAACACGATTATTTTCCTCTTCATCTCAAACAAGAAAGAAAGTACCAACATCGCCTAGTACGAAATCAGATGGTGAAGATATGGGACAACTTTTACAAGAACCTAGCACTAAATCACCTAGCAATATAGTATCTGACACATCTGCACAAGAAAATATGGTAATAGACACAAGCTTAGCACCAATAAATGATCCTAATCATTGGTTGTTATCAATACTTCTACCAAGGGAAACAACTCAAGCTCTACCCAATGAATCAGATGAAGAAAGACTACAATGACTTATACCACGTTTAAGAAGGGTGACCCCCATACAAGGGAGGCCCACCAATCTACAACAAAATAAGATACAAGAACAAGAGGAGATAAGTGATACAACCTCAAAAGCTGAAACATACATAGTGAGACATATTCTCATGACTATGAATTTTTATCTAATCATCATTCCAACCCATGAACAATTGACATGATAAGGTATCACAAATCACGTATAGATGATGAAAATATACCAGTTCCCTCAAATAACTAGGTATGCATGCTATCAGAATCTATTACAATAGAAGGGAGTAATGAATTACCCCTTGTACATTCACATTTGACTGATTGGGGACAAGAACGAAAACCAACTCTACATTGGTTTGAGAACGATGAAGCTATTGCAAAATTCCTTGGTGTCATAGAAGGATTTCCACAAGGGGATCACAAGGCATGATTTTTTGTAGACCTGGATAGAACATCATACTTTGGAGAGGCAAGTGTCTCTGTAATAGATGATATTGATCAAAGTAATCACAATGGAAAGAGTGAGTTAGACAATCTCCCTATTGAAAAAGAGAATTCAACATTACTCATGGAAGAAAATGGAATAAGTAAATATAGAAGAAGGAGAAGTTGTACATAATATCCACTCATCAAAATCATTGAACCAAGAAGAAATGGATAAATTCATACTATTTTTGAAACAACATCCTATCAATTTCACTTGGTCCTATACGGATATGCCAGGCTTAGATCTAGAATTGGTGTTACATCATTTACCCTTTCTACCAGGAATTTAACCATACAAACAAAAGCTCAGAAAGATGCATCCACAGATTGCATTACTGGTCAAAACAGAACTCCAAAAGTTGTTGGATGTGGGCTTCATTCGACCTATTTACTATGTAGAATGGATATCCAATCTGGTACCTATGACTAAGCCCACTAGGAGCATAAGAATCTTCACCAACTTCCAAGATCTAAATAAAGCATGTTATAAGGATGATTTCCCATTACCCAACATAGATATGATAATTGACTTAGCTATTGGGAATGAAATGTTTTCATTAATGAATGGTTTCTCGGGATACAAGTAGATCAAGATTGCACCAGAAGATCAACACAAGATGACATTTACCTATCCATGGGGAACATACTACTAGAATGTCATGCTGTTTGGTATTAAGGATGCAGGATCAACATATCAAAGGGATATGATGATATGATTTCATGACATGATCCATAATATCATGGAAGATTATGTGGATGATCTACTAGCTAAATCACAGACAAGAGAAGGTCATCTTGAAGTCCTTGCAAATATATTTGATCGATTAGAGCAGTAAAATGTTAGGCTAAACCCCAAAAAGTGTGTGTTTGGTGTAACAGCAGGCAAACTCTTAGGTTTTATTGTGTCTAACAGAGGGATTGAAGTAGATCCCGCGAAGGTCAAAGAAATCATGGATATGCAACCTCCATCAACACTTAAGTACTTAAGAGGGTTACAAGAAAGACTACACTCCTTAAGTAGATTCATAGCACAACTAGTAGATAAATGTCATCGATTCCAATATTTACTCAGAAAAGGAGTTACCTTCAAATGGACAAAACAGTGCCAAGAAGATTTCCAAGCTTTAAAAGACTATCTTCTGAATACTTCAGTGTTAGTTCCACCTACTCTAGGAAAACCCCTACTACTGTATATATCAACAACAAACTCATCTTTAGGAGCCTTGTTGGAACAACATGATGATGACAAAAAGGAAAGAGCAATCTACTATATAAATATAACCTTAATTAGATATGAACTTAAATAAAACTCCTATAGAATGGGCATGTCTAGCAGTGATTTTCACATCTCAGAAACTTAGACATTATATGCTGAGTCACAAGTTACAATTCATTGCATGCTTTGATCCACTCAAATATTTGTTAAGAAGAGCAACATTGACAGGAATATTGGCTAAGTGGGTCATGATTTTAAGTGAGTTTGATATAGAGTATGTGGATAGGAAGGCATCAAAGGGAAGATTATAGAAGATCAGTTGGTAGAGGCTCCCTTGCAAGACAATCACCTGCTACTAATAGACTTTTCTAATGAAGCATTGTTTACATTGACATCATCTAACATGTGGAAATTATACTTTTATGGGTCTTATACAAATCATGGAGCTAGAGCTAGAATTATTTTCATCACCCCTCAAGGTGATTCTATCCCTAAGTCATTCAGAATAAATTTTCCCAGTATGAACAATATAGCTAAATATGAAGCTCTCATCATAGGACTTCGTATCGCTATGCAGTGGAGGATAAAATAATTACAGGTCTACAGTGACTCACAACTTATTGTAAATCAAGTCAATGATGACTATAACACAAAAGATGATAAACTCCTGCCTTAGAAACAAATGGTAGAAGATTACAAAGAACATTTCAGTAACATCACTTTTGAATAAATTCTAAGGACACAGAACAAGACAACCAATGCCATGGCTACAAGAGGGTCTCTACTAAATATGCCTAATAATGAAACTCGGTTTGAGTTTATTATAGAAAAATTGATGATACCAGCATATGAGATTCCCTCATCAAAATATGTATGTACAATTGTGGGTCCATAATCCCGGTGGTATAATGAGATATACACATACTTACATACTCAGTATATGTCTCCTGATTTGTCTAGAAATCAAAAGAAAACTCTTATTCGTTAGGCATCCAAACACACTATTATTGCTGACACATTGTATAGAAAGGACTTTGATGGAACCCTTCTCCACTATCTTGATGAAAGAGAAGTTCAACTTTCCCTAATGGAGGTCCAAGATAGAATTTTTGGGGTGCATCAAAGTGGCCCACCACTATCAAAGAAATTGTTAAGAACAAGATACTATTAGCCAACTATAGAAAAGGATGCCAATAAATATGTACAAAAATGTAAACAATGTCAAATGCATGGAGACCTCATTCATGCACCGACATAGGATCTTCAACCTATTACATCACCATGGCCATTTTCACAATGGGGGTTAGATCTAGTTGGTAAAGTCAATCCTATTTCTTCCAATGGGCACAAATTCATCTTAACAACTACTGAGTATTTTACTAAATGGGTTGAGGCAATTCCCCTTACATACACCACTGGTAAGAAAATAGAAAAATTCATGCCTAATTACATTATCTGCCAGTATGGGATTCCAATGTGCATAGTGACAGACAATCAATGTCCATTCAAAAATCAATAAATAAGAGAATTGTGTGAAAAATTTCAAATACAACAGAGATTTGCAACACCATATTATTGTCAAAGCAATGGACAATTAGAGGCAAAAAATAAGACAATATTGAAGATCCTAAAGAAAGTTGTCACTGATGTAGGATGGGACTGGCATCTCCAGTTAAATCTCACTCTTCAGGCTTATAGAATAGGATTATGCACCCCTATAGGAGCAACACCATATTCCTTGGTCTATGGTACAAAAGCGATACTACCTATTGAAATAGAACTACCATCATTAAGAGTCTCCTTAAAAAACATCATATGAGAGGAAGACTATCGGGTTGCAAGATTACAAGAGATGGAAATGCTCGATGAAAAGAGACAAACTACTTTAAATCATTTGCAAGGTTACCAGAAGAGATTGAGAAGGAGTTACAATAAATGAGTACGCCCGAGGAATTTTGAAGTGGGAGATCTAGTTCTCAAGGAGAACCAAAGGAACCTAGCAGAATGAGAAAAGCCAGGGAAGTTTGAACCTAACTGGCTAGGTCCTTTTATCATAACAAGGGTTATAGGAAATGGACCATACAATTTGGCTACCATGGAGGGAGATCCACTCCCTGACCCTATGAACATCATGCACCTTAAACAATATTATATCTAAGGGTTGGGTTAGTTTAGGTTTTACTTTCTGCATTGCATATCATTTTTATTTTCAAAACACTTCATCGCATATAGTTTCTTTTTCAAATGCACCACATTAGCAAAGTTTTTGCTTTTGCATATATCAAAATCAATAAAACAAAGCAACTGTTGAGGTTTATCATCTGCTTGCACTCAAGAGAAACAAGGGTCATCTCCTTTCTTAGATATTCAGACATGAAGTCTTTGAGGTCCTAAGGTCATTCATTTTCAACATTACCCTATGACGATGCTTTACTTATGGTTGGGTAGTGATTTCACCATTTGAGAATCATTAAGCCAAAATCTATCAATTTCTATATCTCACACATTAATAAAATCTCTAATTCATTCTAGACATGTAGTTGATCACATGACTAGTGAAAAATCTAAAATTCTACTTCAGCGCCGCTATAATTGGCAGACCCAAGTAGGTTTCATTACTTAGAGGTCAAGGCAAGAAAATAAAAAGAAAAAATGATATGCCAAATATTCATCTCAAGGAAAAAGAGTAATGATATATAACTGAAATATCACACATACAAAGTGCGAAAAAAAGCTTGACTATGGGAACATGCAAGTAACTCCATCAGGGCAATGAACGTCTGTTGGCAATGGAGCAATATTTGAGAAAATACAGTCTATAACCCTGTCAGAGCTCTAAAAGCTTGCTGGCAACGAGGCTCTATTTGGGATGCTTTTGAAGTTAGGATAATCCACATAGCTAGTCATATAGGATGCTAAGGATCTTTAGTGAACAGAAGAGCAAGAATTAACTCATTTGCACACACATGGGCAAAAAATGATCAAAGTTTCAAGAACCAATGGGCAATTTTTCCGCATCCCCATTTGTAAATCCTAGTCACTAAGTGTGTTAATTTGGATGTTCCAAGGGACCTTAAGGATCGATTGACCACTTACCTATTAAATGTTTTGTAACTCCAATTCAATGGGTGTATTACAAAATGCTAAACAAACACAGTCATCCTTGTTCGAATAAGAAATGCATATTCATCATGCATATTGCATTAACATAGGTCATGTCAAAAATTCATTGTCTCCACATGCATTATGTAGATCATCATGTCATATAGGTCTGCATACTAGGGGCATAGCTAAAAAAATCCTAAAAATCATATAAAGTCTTGAAAAAATCCTAAAAATCATAAAAAGTCCTGAAAAAATCCCAAAACATTGGAAAATATTTCAATAATCCAAAAACATTGGAAAATCTTTAAAAAATACAAAAACATTGGAAAATCTTTCGAAAATCCAAAAAATAATTAAAACCATAAAAATACCAAAAGCATTCGGAGAAAGTCCTAAAAAAATCAACACAAAAAAATCAAATACGATCCTAAAAAAATCAATAAAAAACATTCATATAATCCTCAAAATCCAAAAACATTGGAAAATCTTTCAAAAATCAAAAAATAATGAAAAACATTGGAAATACTTCATAAAATAACAAAAATATTGAAGAAAACATAAAAACCAAAAACATTCAAAAAAATACAAAAAAAAATCAGATAAAGTCTGGAAAAAATCAACCAAAAACATTCATGTATAATGTCCTGAAAATAACAAACCAAAAACATTCGGAAAAATTCAAAAATAGTAAAAAATACCAAAATAATTCACATATAATGTCCTAAAAAGATCAACTAAAAACATTCACATATCAATCTATAAAATCCAAAAACAATTGAAAAATCAATCAAAAATACTTGCAATAAAATGTCTCGCACGAAACAAACACCCTAGCAGATATCCAACAAACACTTTGCATGAAGTTAACAAAGGATACAACTATCCAGTCAAACATTTGCAATCAACTAATCAAGTTGTCTTATCAATCATATCATATCCATATCAAGTGATCATTATCTTGACTTAAATAGAAGAGGATACACTAGAAATCAGACCGACAGTCTTAAACGAGGTCCACAACTTTATGAGATCAGACATTATCAACCATAACATCAAGCAACTGAGAATGAAGGTACAAGGTTAGTATAGCTGCTAAATTTTGTCCGGGTCAGTCTTTATCTTTTATCATTTGGTGATAGATTATGTTCCTATGCTACTCAAGGATGTCCACAAGTGACTAGAGGAGCCATGATGGCCATTATCTTTTTCTTTGTTTGAGTTGTTTGTGGTGTGAATCGATGAAGTTCTAGGGAAATTTCTCTAGTGGATGTCTGTGATAGGAGAATTCAGCTATTGAATGCCACACATACCTCGACCCCTACTGTATTTCCCAAAATGGAGGGGTTCATTCCTTGTCTACTATGTGTTTGTTTCTTCAATGAGATATATTTACATCTTGGTTCCTTATACCCTGATGTGTTAAGCTTCACTGTTCAATAATAAGGCTCAATAATGAATATATATTGCACAATAAATAATGACATAGGTTCGTGAATCATTTATTCTCATTCTCATCATTTGTTTATTGATAGTTTGTTGATTTCTCATCTTCTTTCTAAATCATTCTTTTTTAACATTATTCTTTCATCAATATTTTCCTTATTTCATTTGACTAATATTTCTTCCAAGATACATCTGAGTTAGAAGAATATTCTAGCATTATCATACAAAAATAAAAGTTGCATCCATATAGTTAAAGTTTAATCCATAAAGTTATATCCATAAAAAATTGCATCCATATAGTTAAAGTTGCATCCATAAAGTTAAAGTTACATTAATCTAGTTTAAATTGCATTTAATAACCATTGCATTCATAACATTATTCATAAATCACATAGAAATCATGTAGAAACCATTGCATTCATAAACATCATTCATAAATTACATAGACATGCATCACATACTCATAGCATCGTGCAACATACATAGAAAACAAGGCATAATAGATCGTCTCTAAAAAACTGCATATCATATATATATATATATATAACTCAAAAATGGTAATGTGTCTGAATACAATAATCATAAATAAGCTCGAAGGCTTAGATAACATGATCTAAATGTCTCAACCAACACTGCCTTTGTCAACAGGTGGACCATGCCCACTAGATCCCACACCAAGATGTTGAGGTGGAACCATAACACCACCACTATTGGTCCTCCATGTAGAAGTCCTACTGGAACCAAAATAGCCTCTAACCTCACTAAAGTTGGGATCTCTCTATCCCTCAGGTACAATGTCATAGTAGAGCTGTTGGTAATAAAAAGCCTCCTATGCAACATAGTAGAGTCTGTCAGACTGTCTGCGTGCATCAATACGTAGTGCAAAATGTTGGTCATATGCAACCTGAATCATCTATGATCGTCTAACTACCTCATCTCTCTCCCTCTGAAGATGATCCCTCTATGTCTCTAATGCACCATAGTCTCCGCGGAATGCCTCCCGCTCAATATCTCATCGTTGCCTAAGTCTAGAAACCTCATCCTCTAGACTCTGGATCCATGCTCTGCGAATCATCATCATCTCCATCACCACCCTATCCTCCTACCCCCTCTGCAATGGGCACATACTTTAGCTCTGCCATATCATCATCATCATCATCATCCCCATCCTCACTACTCGATGACTCTGAAGAATCATCATCATCTCTGCTTCTCATAGAATCAGTGTCTCCACCAATGTCTGCATCCTCATCTCCTCCTCATCTCTTCTACCCTCCTCTCCTACTCCTCCCTCCTCTCCCTTATCATCTCCCCTGCTCTCCCCCATGTCAATGCTCAGTCGTTGTCTAGGATGTCATATCTACTATGCTATGATCAAAATAGTTGGATCAGTCAATGGAATAGGCCCATGTCTTGCCCACCATGCATCATACTCAAAAGTAGTCCTTGGATCTACTAAACCTGCACTCCAATCCCATTGTAATGCCTCAAGAGCATCAAACTCGATAGTTTCCACATGTGGTTGTATGCATACACCCCAATCAGAAACCTCATGAGAAACATGAGCAAATTATGCTGTAGCAATAGGTATCACCTGTATCTCTCCAACCTGTTTGAGTACCCATCCTGGAAGAGACATCTCAATAATCCTCTAATTCTCAATGGTCCTCCCAATAAGATATCTCTATTGTCTACAGAAAGACAAGTGTTGTGCATCATCTACCTAACTGGAGAAATCTAAATATGGTCTCCAAATCAAATGCTACAAGATATCAAGCTAATGTCACCAATACAAGGTGTTACCCAAACCCCTGTGTCTAATACCAGGTGTGTATCTATACGTATAGGGCTCATCAGGCTGCAAGTCAACATGAATAACTGGCCTCAAGATAGAAATGTGCTCCCATGCCCAAGTCTGGAGCAATGTCACACCATAACTGATAGATTGGTATCCCAAGTATACAATGTCGTGCATCTGATAATAAACCATGGCTAAAAGACAAGGACCCCAAGCATATACTCAGCGATGAATAATCATATCATGGAGCACTCTGCTCTATCCAACTAGAAAGCCATAACCTTGTTTGTCAGGAATCAATAAACCACCTATGATACTACACAATATGATAGTAAGATCATCATGGTCTAATTGAGCCCAAGGGATATCATAATGACCACTAATCTATAAATCCTTCTCCTCACACTCAAAAAAGGGCACATAGTCTAGCAACACCATCACCATGATCATAGATAACTCTCGCACCATCAATGGGAATATGCACTATACGCCAAACATCTTCTAAGGTAATGGATGCCTCACCAGTAGGAAGATGGAAGGAACATACCTTAGAATGCCACCACTCTACTAATGCTATAATCAAGGCCCTATTGGCTCTAACACCTAGCAAATGTAAAACATGATACAATCCTAGATGTCAGATATGTGCAATCTCCAAATCAAGTAAATTAGCTCAAAGATCAAGTCCACTGGGTTTGCTCTATCAGTAGTATAACACTCCAATATTCTCGGGCATAGAGAAAATATTGAAAATGTCAAATATCTTATTACGAGATTACAAAAAAAATATAAAGCGCATGACAAAAAATTCAATTAACAATGAATGTATAAAGTTAAACACTTATGTGTGACATTTAGCACCATTGCGATACAATTAATGCATATGTGTAACAACTACAATGAATGTGTAGCATTTACAACTAATGCATGGGCATATAAGTAGATGTGTCATACTAAGCACCTATGCATGACACTTAAGCTTTTGTGGTACATTTAGAGTATTTGCATAACACTTAGCACTAATGCGTTTCAACCCACAAGGGTATGCGTAATGATTAAAAATAAGGTCTCTGGAAATTTTTTGAAAAAATTGCAAAAAAAGGGCAAATAATCAGGCAAAAATTTAGAAAAGTACCATACTGCCAGTCCCCAGAGGTCTCTGATAAGAATGTACTCGGTCAGACAAGTGCACTCGTGCCCAATAGCCAACCATGATGATCAAATACTCACAGGAAAGAAAAAAACTCACAATGATCTCTAAGAACTCACCACAATGCAAATGAGCAAACACAAAGCTAAAATCTCTATTTATAGCTCAAAATTAGGGTTTTTTCCCACTCCAACACCTGTGGTCCCTGCCAACTTCAAACAACTTGTAGGCTACTCAGACAATCTCTAAAATGTATGAAACTTCACATGATTTCTCATTATACCAATATCAAAAATATGGTCTCAATTTCCAAATATTTCAACCACGTTTTCCGAGGGGGCATACTGGAGCAGATTTTTTTTCATTTTCTTTGAAACAATGCCGTTCGGACTTTGTCTCAAAGAGAGACAAATGTAGACACCTAAAAGAGTCTCATTGATCATGTACTAATAATTCCTCTAATTTATTAAATAATTCTTTAATTATTTAATTAACTTAATTAATCTTATTCGTCTAAATTCATATTTCCTCATTATCTTACTAATTAATTCATTTCCAATTCTGTCATCATTTAATCATTCAACCATTGTCTTGGAATAGGGGGGATTGATTGATTTTAATTATATTCCTGTTTCTTGCTTCTGTGTTATTTCATTGTTTGTTTGTTTGAATTTTGATAGGATAGGGATTCGTGATTTCCCTTTCATTCCTAGTTTACTTTACATTTGATGAATTTATACATGCGATGATTCCTTCATCATATCTTGCATCAAACTTTCCTACATCCTCCTCTCTTTTGATATAACATTTGCTTCCAAAAACTCTAAAATATTTAACTGTAGGAACATGACCAAACCATAGCTCATAAGGAGTCTTACCAGAATCACCTTCTATATGCACCAGTTAAATGTGTAAACAACATTGCTAACAACTTCCTTCCAAAGGTTTGCACAACATTTACTTCAATCAACATCATTCTAGCAACATCCAAGATTGTTATGTTCTTCCTTTCAACAACTCCCTTCTATTGAGGGGTTCTAGGAGCAAATAATTGTCTTCTAATTCCATTTCACTTACAGAATGTATGAAACTCATCGGACGTGAATTCTCATCCTTTGTCAAAACTCAAACACTTCAATCAACCTTGTCTCAGTTTCCACCTTTTCTTTGAATATCTTGAATTTTTCTAATGCTTCTTATTTCTCCCTTAGAAAAGTCACCCACATCATTCTAGAGTAGTCATAAATCAGCAACATGAAATACATGTCACACTGCATGCTTCTTGTAGGACCACACAAGTCAGTGTGCACAAGATCTAATAGTCCATTAGATGTATACAACTTTCTTTTCAATGATTTTGTCATTTTCTTTCACAACTGGCATTCTTTACATACTGGATTATAGGGCTTCACAATCTTAGGCAAATATTGAACAACTTGAGTAGAACTTATCCATGTCATACAATCAAAATTAACATGACATATCCTCCTATGCCACAACCAACTTTTGTCACCAATATTAAAGTGAAAGATATTACCTTTAGTTTTAGTCCCTATTGCAATATCTATATGGGAGGCATTCAAAATATTGCATTTACCATTCTTGAATTGCAAATCATATCTCTTGTCAACCATCTACCCAACACTCAAAATATTAGACTTTAAACCTTCAACATATAAGAGATCATCAATATTATTCTTACCATCAAAATATATAGAACCTCTACCATAAATCACACAAGCTTTATCATCACCATATCATAATATACCACCATCATACCTTTCCATATTCACAAATTTACTGTTATCACCTATCATATGATGTGAACAACCACTGTCAATTACCCATTCATCTTTCTCTTCAATCTTAGAAGCCAAATATTTCTCCTCAAGAATGCAGTTTGTAAGATTCATTGGTACCAGATCATCTTATTTGATAGAAAAGAACATAAAGTCATCTTCTGAATTCCCATTCTCTGATTCCTCATTTGTCACACCTTCATCAGTAGCATAATAGCATCTCTTATGATTTTTTAAATTTCGGTAGGTCCTTTAGGGCTTATCATGCTTCTCATATCTATCATATCTTTCATGCTTATCATACCTTGACATTCTTTCAGGACACCTAGAAGCAAAATGTCCTATCTTATTATAAGAGAAACATTTCAAAGGCAACTTTCCATCATACTTACTATCTCCCTTAGGCAATCTTCAAGAAACAAGTTCTTCAACATCATCCAACTCTTTGTCTTGGTCTTCCATCTCTCTCATCTCTCTCTCATATCTTAAAACCATAGATGAACTCTCTCAAGGATGATACGGTTGCTTCCCAGATACAGAGGCTTTAAATGCAGTCTCATATTTACCATGTGATTCTCCAAATTTGCTGAACTCAAATGCAGCCAGCTTACCAACCAACATATCTCTTGCCATAGTAGTCGCACTCTTGCTTTCATTAATAGAAGCAACTTTATCTTTATATGCAAAAGGAAAGGATCTCAACACCTCAGCAACAATCTCATCTTCCTCGAGAGTTCCACTGGCACATCTAATATTCATAACAAGCTCATTCACTTTATCCATAAAGGAAGTTATGATCTCATCTTCTCCCATCTTCAATGTCTCATATTTTCCCTTCAAACTCTGCAACTTAACAACTTTATCTTGTGCATCTCCTTCATACAAGACCTCTAGTTTTTTCTACATCTCATATGCAGTCCGAAGTCCTATCACATTAGTCATCTCTTAATCGGTCAAAGCACTCAGCAACGCTTCCTTAGCCCTTATGTTACTAGTCCATTCAGAGGAACATTGTAGACATTCTTTATAATCTTCACCAAGATACTTCAAATGAACTTCCATCTGATCCTTCTATATAGTATAATTATTTCCATCAAATCTAGGTCTCTCCTTCATAAACACATAGGTTGCCATCCTAGATCTCCTTAAGTGGTTAATCTTATTTTGAAGGATCTAGCTCTAATACCACTTGTTGGAAACAACAAGGAAGGAAAACTAAGAGGGAGGGTGAATCGGTTTTCATCAGATTAAACCAATTAAGCATAATTTGATATCTGATTAGCTGCTGCAAAAATAATGATAATATCAACACACATAACACCAATTTTTTTGATGTGGAAATATAGTTTAAGGGAAAAACCATGGTGGGAACCTACCCACAATGAGATAATACTCTATAATAGTATGTGTAAATATTACAATAGGGAATGCACATGCATTCAGGCACACTACCTAGAGCTCACTACTCAAATTACAAAGACCCAGAAGGCTCCAACCCTCAAGGAAGGTTCACTACCATACAAAAATATTCGTACTACAATATGCAAATAATGAATTGCAAAATATAGGATCTACTAATGCCTGATGAGAGATCCAGTTAAGCTCAAATGTTTGCCCTTCACCAATTTCTACTCAACACACCATACTGAAAGATGAATTCACTTGATTGAACATACACCACTCTCTGATAATGTAGACTCAACAACAACCACACTAAACCACCAATTACATGAATACTACACCCTTTTATACAAATAATCAACCTTGACTACAAGGCTGACCAAATCCATAACACCTAATTACAAAATTATATCACACAATACATAAAGCAACCACCGAACCAATACAATATTATAGACAACATAACATGGACCTAAATAAACTCCTCAAACATGCACTAGCACTGAAAATCCCACCAAGATCAACAGCAACACGTTACACCACCAAAATACTACATAACACGAAGAATATCACCGGACGAAGAGGATCATTAAGAACTCACACAATAATTAATGTCGACCACCAAAAAAAAAGACATGATTAGGAAACACCAACAAGCACGTTAGAACCATCCACAATAGATGCACCAACACCACTTATTCAAATCTTCATCGATCAACACACTAACACTCAAGAACACTTAATGACAACAACTTAGATAAGAAAGATAGCTTTTGGAGCACCAAATCATGAACCATTTGAAATGAAGATACACACTAGCATCCCAACCATTGTCCCTTATCCACAATGCAATATATGATCATACCAGAGCACAACGAATCAAATACCAGAATACTACAACACTAAACACAGAAAACTAGTCTCTATACCGAAATCCTTAAGTCAACCAAATCATCACATAGCATCATGGAATTAGTAAAGAATGAGGTATCTCTAGCTGATTCAAAATCCTAAATAGATAAACCAACCAGATAAACTCACTGCAATCACAAAATCACTAAAACATTTCTCTGCAACACCAAAACACTAGAATATGTTGACACCCATGACAACAACATATCCTAGTAGCAACAATATCCAACAAAAAAAAGTGCAGAAACATAAACCAATTAACCACAACGCCATAACACCAAGATTTTTTACGTGGAAACCTAGAAAGGAAAAAACCATGGTGGAATTTGAACCCATAATATTATTATACTATGGCCAGGAGTATGATAATATTACGTAAGGGGAATGCACTTGCATTCAGGAACACTTCCTAGAGCTCACTGCTAAAATACAAAAGAGGGCTACATCCTAGTGGAAGGTTCATTGCCTTACAAGTGATCAGAAATGATTACAATAATGAATGAACTATAGAATGGCATTTACATATGCCAAATAGTAATTCTGGTTAGGCTTAATTTGACTTCTACAACTATTTTATCTCTTTGCTCTGCTTTCCTGCTTTGTAATATACTAGAGCTCCAAGATCTTTAATCACATTCACTCATATAGACTTCTCATACTCATGACATCATCCAGAATGCTCAATCAAATTGATCTTATGTATCCACACCAACAAGATAGATCAATTCTCATGTCGGCTTCCAAAAACCACATCACGCAACATGAAACATGTAACCAATGAGTCAGCTCAATCCATCCACAAATCCATATGTAGACCTAAACAAAATGATAAAAAGCCTCATACAAGTCAGCCCAATCCCCTCGAACATGAAATCCATCATTGAAACCATCCCAAATATTCTATAACACACGTTACACCAAAATATCTTTGTTCTAGCTGAATTTTTGTATACCGGATCTTCAATCTCTCTCATGAATCAACACTGTATACTAAGATCACAAAATAAGCTTCCTCAAACCTCTAATCATATGCCTTTATCACTGCAACCAAAATTAAACAACCAAAATCAAGATATGCACTCTATACACATGTTCTGTCGGTTACTATATTCCACCTTCCAAAGTTATGTCTCATGAACAATATGACTTCTAGTAAATCAAATCTATGTACATCGGATATGATTTCCAAACCGAGTTTCCATCAATGACAACTCCTAAGCATTCCTCACACATCAATCTTCATCGGAATAGTGTCTCTTGTCAATAGTAAAGTGAACAAGGTTATGTTTTAGTAGTGAAATCTGCCTTAGTTTTCTAACTTCCTCTTGTCACAACACTTAATAAGGAGAATGTAGTTTGAGATCAAACAATGCAGTCCAATTGAGTATTTTGTAGTTGAAGAGAAGATTTTTTGGGAAAGGTTTTCAATTATGAAAAACTCAATCCAAGTTTGATAGAGGTTTTACAAGTAACAACGAGGACCGATGGAAGTTTGAGAAGTACTAACAGTGTCCAAGGAAAGTGTAAGAAGTATTAGTAGAGTCGGATGGAAGTTTGAGAAGTATTGACAATGTCCAATGAAAGTCTAAAAAGTATTGGTAGAGTTTGATGGAATTTTCAGATTGGTAGAGTTCGATGGAGGTTTGAGATGTACCCATCGAGTTACATGGGAGTTTTTGAAGTATTGGAAGGATCTAATAGAGATTTGAGAAGTATCGATGAGGCCTAATACTAATTTTAAAAGGTAAATATGAAGTCTATGATAGATTTTAAAAGTTACATTAGGGTCTGACACAGGTTTCAGAACTAATGATAAATCTTGATGAAGAGTCACAAGTGGTTATTATTTGAAGCTCAAGTCTAACAACTTTGTCAATGAGGAAAAAAATAAAGGCAAACAGGAAGAAGATAATGTGGTGCATGCAACCACCACATAGGTTAAAGTTGATGAAGTTGGTCAGTCACATCAAACCTGATATCAAATGTTGACACATGTCTTGTCTCAAATATATTTTGACAACTCAAATGAAAAGTAATAAAATGGTTAGGAATTTTAATTTTTTGTTTGTGTAAATAAGATGTATTATAGAAAACTACCAAGCTAACATTTATGAACATTTTCCATATATTATGATTGGTAAAACTATGTTGTGTTATGGAGAAATAGAAAAGGATGAAATTTGATCAACAAATTAGATTTTTGACTAACATAATTGACAATCTATAATTGTGAGTGCATGATTTTAATGTAACTAAATTGTTTGATCTGTGTTGATATATGGAAGAGTAAGACTGACCTTTTCTAAATTGAATTATAATTTTATTATAGTCAATCTTTTGGAGGTGGATATAGAGGATATATAAGTGACAATGCATTGTGTTAGTGAGTATGATTAAGAGCAAAATAATTTGAAGGGGAAAGTGAACAATAATAGAGTAGAGGATAACAGGACTATGAAATTTCAATTAGAGTAGTAGTGAAGGAGGATTAGTTGTATAGATGAAAAAGTGTGAAATGTGGGTTTGTAAATAACAAAGAAAAATTACAAAGGTTTACTTTGAAACCTTCTTATTTTATTCCAATAGAGATATGTCATTTGTAACCCAAAGGGTAGCTTCACAATTCTCTTAGGGTTGGTACCCTATCTAATTTTAATAAGGGATTGGTGTCCTAAATCTAAATATTTGTATAAGGGGATTGGTGTCACATGTGGGTTGGTACCTTAAAACTAATTGTAATCATTTGATTTACCTATGAGGTTGGATTTTGATACTATCTCCAAGAAAGTGTTCTTATCATGGTATTATTTGTTTCTGTATTTCCATGTATATCATTGTATTGTGTAGTTCCTTATATATCATGGTATTATGTGTAATTGATATGGTTTGTAAATTAGGTACTACAATAATTAATATCAAATGTACGTATATTCTAGATTATACATGTTATGGATCTCCAGAAGGTATCTTACATGATCTTGCAGTTCAGTCTATCGATTGCTCTTTTCCTCAAGAACAAAATAGTTTGTCTAGACATCCACATTCCTTAAGTTGGTTATTTTTTATATCTTGAAGTTTTGGGACATGATTAAGCATTGTGGATAACATGTGTATTCCATTTGGTATTAACTTTTGTTATATCTTTGGTTTAGCTATGTAAATGAAATGTATGAAGTTTATTGTGGTAGCATGTAAGATATTTTTCTCTGTAAGACATGTGTAGCCAAATTGAGATATGGATCACTATATATATGTGATGTACTCCTTTGATATGATATACATATAAGAGACAAGGGAAATAGAGAAATGGAGATATATAGAGACATAAGTGAAATATAGTGATCAAATATCATATGTTATTGAAGTATATAGTTGAAGTGTGAATGAAGTGTGTGAAATCCACTAGTAGAATTTGACGACTAAATGACTACGTGACTAAAAATGACTAAATTCTAATATTTTTTTCCAACATATCTATAAATGATGAATTTGATTGTCAAGTAAAAAACACAACTAAATAATGTTGGGAGTGGTTCCCATTTCACCAAAATATCGACTTGGCAATGCCTAATACAACCATTAGACTTATAGAATCCACCAGAGGCATTTAAGCCATGTCGCAAACACACCACTTTTGCTACATAGAGACCAAAGGCACACACCTTGCAACAATCACCCCTTAGCACAAGTGGGGTTTGACCTTGTGACCCAACTCTGATAGCAATTATTGGAAGTAGTTGTCGTTGCACCAAAAGATCAACTTGTCAATGCGTGATACAACCACTAGACTTATAGAATCCACATTAGGCAGTTAAGACATGTCGCAAACATATTGCTTTTGCTGCATAGAGACCAAGGGCACACACCTTGCAACAATTAATTAGTCACACAAATAAAAATGCCTAAATAAATGACTATTACTCCTTTATACTATTAGTCACAAAAATAAAAATGACTAAATAAATAAGTATTTTCCCTATCGTCATTTTCTAGTTTCTTATGAATATTTAATCATTTGGTTCCATTTCATCCATCTAAGCTCATAAGATAGAATTATAAAATTTAATTGTTTCTTAAGGGCATAAAAAGATTTCTTTGATACTTTAAGTTCAAAGGTAAGAAGGTGAAAAAATATTTCTTTTTGTTAAAACTCGTCTTAAAATTATATTTGAAGTATCTAAAATAAAAAGAGTTTAAAATCTAATTATATTTCCCCCCACCATGTTGTTTTAAATTCTACATAAGAGGGCAATTTAAGATGATTTTTTAAGATAAAAATAAAAAATTTCTTAAACATTTAAATTATTATTTTAATTATCTTAAATTAAAATTTAAAATTATTTCAATTATTTTAAATTAAAAATTAAGACAAAAAAGAAGTTTGCATTTTTCAGAAGGTGGGAAGGAGTAGATGAATGGCAGGAAGTAAAATTTTAGCACATTTTGATTTTTTTTTTGTTAAACTATCATGTAGGGTTTCATAAATTTGTTCCACAAACCCTACCCATTCTTTGGTGGTGGAGATCCAAAGAAAATCAAAGATCCATACCTTGGTGAGCTAGATCTAGTCTTTGATATGGATAGGGATCTTTTATTTTGTAAGTTTGACAATATGGAACAACTTTAAGATCAATAAGAAATTTTCTCATTCAAGGATGGCCATTGGGCTAGCTAAAATGTCCTTCATTGTTTCCTGACAATGCTAAGAAAACTATGTAAATGATGTTTTATTTGAATCAATATTTTCAACAAAATCATCTTCTGCATGAGTAATTCAAATTTGGAGTCTAGTTATGTAATGAGGAGGGATTTAAAAGTTTAAAATGTAATCTTATTGTGACATATTAGGGTTTTTCTAGAGCTTTTCATGGAGTTTTATTTGCATCACATCATTTCGTTGTGTGAATAGATTCTTTTATTTCAATTTTCATGCAAAATAATCCATATCTAGTTTCACCATCAGGTACTCAATTGTAAGAGGTAGTGATCTAGACTATGCAAAGGTTCATCCTCAGTTACAATATTCACAAAGGCAGAAATATGAGATTCACATGTAAGATAGAGTAGTTTAAAGGTCTTGAACAATGGTATCAAAGGAGTTGGCACAAATAGGTGTTCTTAAAGAAGGTAAGCAACTTCATTCTTTTGTTATTAGATATGGACTTGAGTTGAATCTTTCTTTAGGAAATTCCCTTGTAGCCATGTTTGCTAAGTGAGGGAGTGTAGATGTTGAGCATCAATTGTTCAATATCATGCTTTAAAGAAATGAGATCTCATGAAATACTATGATTGTTGGATATGCTCATAATGGACATGCAAAGGAAGCGTTGAGAATATTTAGTCAAATACTAAAAGCTTTGAATATAAAACCTAACTTAGTTACCATGGTGACCATGCTTTCGACTTGTTCTTAGTTAGGAGCTTTGCAACAAGGAAAATGGATTCATGATTATGTATTTAGAAGTAGGTTTGGGTTAAATGTCTTTGTGGCAACTGCTTTGATTGATATGTATGCCAAAGTGGAAGTATAGGGCTTGCAAGGAGAGTATTTGATAAAATTCCCAAAAGAGATGTTGTATTATGGAGTGCAACGATTTCAAGTTATAAAATGCATAGAAAGGGTAAGGATGCTCTTTCACTTTCTTCTCAAATGCAACAAATGGGTATGAACCCAAATGATGTCATCTTCATTTTGATTATGTCTTCTTGTATTCATGCAGGTATTTTGGATGAGGGGTGGTTGTAGTTTAGTTCTATGAGTCAATATTATTGTATCAAGCATAGAGGAGAGCATTATTCCTGCATTGTTGACCTTCTTGACCATGCAAGGTTTCTCGATGAAGCACTTGAATTTATCAATAATATTTCATTAGAACCTCATGTTGGTATATGGGGAGCTCTACTTAGTTCCTATAGGATATATCACAATATAGAGTTGGGAGAATTTGTAGCCTAATTATTATAGAGATCGATCATGGATATTCTGCATATTATGTATTTCTATCTAAAATCTATTTTGTAGAAGGCAAGTGACATGATGTAACAAAAGTAAAATCAATGATGAGAGATAAGGGTCTTAAAAAGACACCAGGATGCATCTCCACTGAGGTAAATATAAAGGTACATGAATTTTTTGTAGGAGATAGATCACATCTCCAATCTAAGGAAAATTATTCAATGTTGGAGGCCTTGTATAGGTAGATGGCAAAAAACTAATCATTAACACAATCACTATGAAAGTAGAAAAAAAAATATGTAGTCATACAAGAAAAGAGTAATCAAAACGTGATAGTGCCAAGCACCCTCACATCATACATATTGGATTACAAACATGTAAATAATAGAAGACAATAATAATATCTTATAGCGAAGGGTTGTGACTTTCTTTTTTTGGTGCATATATGGGTTGAACATGAACATCTTGGTTCACTTTTGAAAGGGTTCATTCCTGGTACTGAGGATAGAAGAGAATGCAAGACAAAAAAAAGTGAGTAATCTGCTAACACAATGATGAATAGTGTGTTAGGATTCCCACAGATATTGAGAGGGGGGGGTGAATCAGTATCTAACTGGTGAAAAGAATTTCTTAACTTAAAACATGTAGAGCATATTATAACAGTGTACCAGTATGCAAGAAATAGTGTAATAAACAAAAATGAAATTAACCACATAAGAAACACACCATAACACAATGATTTAACGAGGAAACCCAGTGTGGGAAAAACCTCGGTGGGATTTGTGACCCACAATATTCACTTACTGGCCAATAAGAGAATATTACTACTACAAGAGGGGCCTGTACATGCAAGAAGGCCAACTGCCTAGAGCTCACTGCTCAAACACAAAATGGGAAATCTCACTGACTTACAATGGGATTATACAAATCCAATATCTTGTACTACTTTACAATAGCATCTATAATGCCAGATCTAGTACCGGTTTCTGCTCTGTTCTTTACAGAAAACCTTAACCTATATTTCACATAATAGGTCTACCTAATATCTTTTCTTATCTATTTGCTTCTACTTACAAAATGTCTACAATGATCTCTCTTATATATAAGAATCATTTTACAACTTGCCAAGTCAGCTTACAAAAGATTTTACAATAATAAACAAAATATAATATATCAAAATCTTGTCGGCCTCTGTGCCGATATACTTCCTTTCTCTGTCGGTGCCGATGGTCTGAGTGCCAGTGTAGAGTCTAATCTTGCTAGTGCCAGTGTAGTGTAATGCCTCACCAATGTAATGCCTTGCTGGTACCATAGGATTTTAAGGTTGCCATCAATGAAAAAACCTTCAATCACCTACAATGTCTCAATGGAGTGTGCATATGCCAACAATCTCCCCCTTTGGCATTGATGGCAACACTCATGAGAAAATTCAAAAGTGTATCCAAAATTGTAATCCAAAAATGTTTCCAAAAATATGTTACCAAAAATATAAGAACTCCCCTTGAGTAGACAAGTCTTTTGCAGGTTATTTTCTCATACTACTACTCCCCCTTTGGCATCAATTACAAAGGGGGAGATTGTTGTCATATGCACACTCCAATGCAACATTGTAGGTGATTGAAGGTTTTGTCATTGATGGCAACCTTACAATCACCTACAATGTCTCATTGGAGTGTGCATATGCCAACATAGTGAGTACCAAACCAATATTGAGAGGGAGGGGTGAATCAGTACAGGTACAAAAACTTTTCCTGAACTGGTTTGACTGCAAATAGTGAACTTGACTAGCAATCACTAACACTGGTTATAAACCAAATTACTACTGGTTAAGCACAATGAGACTATGAAAGATATAAACTAGAAACACTTATCTTACCACACAACCTACACCCTCATTTCCATATTATCCTTGTGCATAAACAAGTAATCTATCATCAGAAATATAATAACTTGCTAGATCAACATGATTCACCGCTTGACAGAAAACAACAAAGCATCACATGAAAAAGATATCACATATGACACACATATTTTTCACGTGGAAACCCAACTAGGAAAAACCACAGTGGGAATGAATACCCCCAAGCTATTTTTGAACTCTTTAGAAGTCCGCTCTATTAGGAGCCTAGTCCAGTTAAAGACTATTACAATAGATTCTATTAGGAACCGATCTTGTTAGGGATCACCCGGTTAAGGGATGGCTTGAATACCTGGTTAAGGGTTAAACCCTGTTAAGGGTTACCTTGTTAGAGGATTTTATGAACTCAATGGCTTTGAGTCACCCTGTTAAAGGATTTACAACAAGCTAGTTAAAGCTACCCTGTTAAGGGGTTTTCCAACTGTTGAAGTGATTAGAGATCAATAGGTATTACAATGATTTGGTAATAGCACTCAATGCCAATGCAGGCCCGCTTTAGTTCCTTTCTTCTACATACACACTCTATAGGTATCAACCCTCTTAACTAGTCTGGAAAGAATCATGTATCTTTTCACTTAGATACACACACAACATTTGCCAACAACTTCAACATGAAACACAACATTGAACTTATAGGAAATAGATAGGTCGATAACATAAAATCTAAACCCTAAACATTTAGGTTGAGAAATTCAGTTGGTTCAATCCTGACCAATCAATCACTTTACATTTGAATACAATGGTCTTGAACAGATCTCAAGACATTCTCCATCATTCATTCTTCACCGCTTCTTGGAGGCGATAACCCATCACACATTCTCCACCATTTGCAGAGACTTCCCACATTCCTGAGGTGGATAGGATCAATCTCCTTCATGCAAGATCCTTCACGTGCATGAGACTGACGTGGCAACATGATCTAATCTCCATACAATGCTAACTTAACACACAATGCCATCGGTTGAATCACACAGGCTCGAAACACTTCAACCAGAAACCTTGAAGCTGAGACTACCAACCGGTGCTCATATCATATTAAACCGCTTCACCTTTAGCACATATACTTGTTCTCAACATTATATTGGTTCACTTTGCCATTTTCTTAACTTCAATAAACCTGTTCACTCTTCATCATATTACCGGTTCACTCTTCAACATATTACCGGTTCACTCTTTCAGCATATTACCGGTCCATTCTTTCAGCATATTGACATCAATGACAACATAGTATCAGATGTCACCATATTCTGCACATATGCCAACAATCTCCCCCTTTGGCATTGATGGAAATATACAAAGATATCTCTATTTTTGAATCACATCTTCTCCTTAACATTGCAGATATTTTTCCACTTCACATCTTCTCCCCCTTTGACAACAATGCCAAAGTAGAGGCACGAGCTTCCCTGTTCCACTATGTTGCTCCCCTTGAGTAGCATCCTTCAACACATCAATCCTGAAAAGATATAGAAAAGTAAGATCTGACTAATGTGGAGCACAAACCTTTTAGATTACCTCTTGAAGGGGCAGCATCCCTATTTCACCACTCAGATAGGTAAAGGTAGCCTTCGATAGAGGCTTGGTGAATATGTCTGCTAACTGCTCCTTACTGGAAACATGTTCCATTACCACCTCTTTGTTCTGAACCTTTTCCCTCAAGAAATGATACTTGAGTTCAGAGTTCTTGGTTCTAGCATGTAAGACTGGATTCTTGTAAATGTTAATTGGACTTGTATTGTGGGTGGCTGCAAGAAGTTGAGTCCCACTTTTCGGCAAAAAGTGGAAGTGTTTTCTCTGTTTTACAAATTTTAGGTTGATTGATGTCAAAATTTGATGCACTTAGAGATTGAATCTCAAAAAACTTCAGTAATAGAAAATGTGGTGCTCAAAGTCTACTTTTCAAATATGTAATTTATTTTAATACCCACATGGTAGAAATCCCTTTTTAGTAGGCATGTTTAAAAACCATTTTTTCAAAATGTCTATTTTAGGACCATACCACGCATGTGTACGACCACCCTTCTTTGATGCAAATAAATGAATTTTTGCAAATCCTTCTAGGAAATGATACCTAAGACACCAAATATTGATGAGAATATTTTTACTTATTTTTTTATTGAATATATATTTTTTTTATTAATTTTTAACTGACAAAAAAGTATATTTTCAAAACATCGGGTGTATGACCACCATAATTTGATGAAAATTTCATATTTTTCCCTTTTTTTAATTTTTAATATTCAAAAGAATTGTATGTAGATTGATGCCATATAATTTATTTTTCTAAAATCCTAAAAACCAAAAAGTTATTAAACTTTTAGTGAACCTTGGTATTTTAGGTTTAGGTTCCACTTTTGATTAATAAATAATACAAAAATAGTAAAAGTAATCTTATCACTATAAAATTTACATTTATGAATTCAGGACGCTGAAAAATCTAATGGGTTTTTGTTTCATCAAAAAATTCAATTAGAAAGGCCCTTAAAAAATTAGGCCAAGGTAGAAATCTGATGTCGATTTACCTTAGTCATTTTTTTGGAGGTCCAAGAATAGGCTTGGTGAGACCAAGCCTATCCCGAAGCAAAAAACAAATCTAAGGAATGTTTCCCGCCCCTAATTTTAAAAAACGGGTGCCCATTTTTGAAATTCAAAAAACGGGCACCTGTTTCACTCTGTACCGTTGAAAGCGAAATGGGCGCCCGTTTTCAAAAATGGGCGCCTGTTTCTAAAAAGATCCATTGTGCCAAAATCTGGCTCACAAGAACAAATCCCAATGATTGAATGATTTTCCAATCATTGGCTGACAGGTACGATCTGCAAAGAGAATGTTTTGATTAATCATTCTCTTCGTTTGTCTTATTGTCGATTTGGTAAGGAGATTGATTAGAATTCAAATTTTGGTGTAGCCATGGGATCAAATCAATGCAGGAAGAGGAAAAGGAAGGTTCTGACAACTGAGGAGATTGCAGCAAATAGGGAGAAGGAGGCAATGCGTCAACGAGAGAGAAGATCAAGAATGAGGCAAGGAGCTTCAAGTTCCACAATCATTTTAGAAGAGGATAACATCAATGAGACCATAAATGCTGACAAAGGAAACACAATAGAACCATTTAATTCAGGTGCATCTTCTAATCCATTATTGGATACAGGTATGTCTCCATAGCCCTATGTTTTTTCTCATGAAGAAATTGGTGATTTTGTAGAAGCAGGTTACTTATTAAATGAAATTCTAATTGAAAATCAAACCTCAAATGATATTAGAAGTCAAGTTGAAAGTGAAATTGAAATCCAAATTGAAACCCCAACTCAAACTAGATCTCAACTTGAAACTGAAATTGAAACCAAATTTGAAACTCCAAATGAAATTGAAAATCCACCTGCAACTAAAACCAATAATGTGTATGTAGACATGGAAACACCAATTGAAAATGAAACATGTTTGAATGATAATCAAATGAATGAAAATTTTGAAATTAAAAGTGATGTACTAGACAACCTTCCTGGCTTGGTTTCATGGAGACAGATTAGGAAACATGCAAATAGATTGTTTAGACATTTTTTTTATAATAAGAAATTTGGGTTTCAATGTCAATTAATGGTACAACTAATTAAAATGACTAAAATGCGAAAAGTGATGAAGAAGTTAGGCTTTTATGTCAAATCCAAGAAGAAGGAGGAGTCTTTAAAACAAGTTGTATTGACTATTGCTAGCGCCTTTGATACAATTGGAAAGAAAAGTCATTCTAAAGATAAAAATGCAGCACAACGGGCAATAACAACAACTTTAGTAAGCCAAACAACTTCTAATAAAAGAATGATGAGTAACATAAGTGGATATCTTAATATTCATTGCAAAAATTTGTCAAGAGCTATAAAAAGAAGAGTTAATTTTGAAAGTGATCCGGCAAACAAATTGTGGACTTTTAGTGGTAGACTACCAAGGTCTGATATGAAACTTACTGGTGAAGTCAAAAATTTGATCAAAAAATTCTGGCACAATAATACGAGAGTATCACCTCATGCTAGAGATGTTCTTAAATTAAGAGTTGGGTCAAAAATTCGTGATCCACATCCAAAACACCTATTGGACATGACTCAAACTGAATTGTATAAAAAATATTTGGATGATAAAGTGTTGATTATTAGCATTTGTCAAAGGTCTTTTGAAAAGTGTAAACCTTGGTATGTTCGAATTAACAAGGAAAGAGTCACATGTTGTTGCAAAACTCATGTTCAATTTGGCTACCATTATGATGTATTTCGATATATACATGTTACCATGCATAGTAATGGAATGTTCCAAGAATGTCGTATAAATATACCACCTGAAACTATAAAGCAGTTTATTTCAAGTTTGTTTTTCAACCCACTAAATGAACAAAATTTCCTTTTCAATGCATGTGTTTCTGGTGTATGTGATATATGTGGCAATCTTGCATTGTTGGATGAATGTTTGCATGAAAATCTTTCAAATGATTTTGGACAACAATTAGTTAATGTTAAAAGATTTAAAACTATTAAGTATCCACTAAAGGATGGAAAGGTTGGAAAATGATGCGATCTAATCACTGAAAAAGTTAGTGTTCATGCATTTATGAATGAATTCAAGAGTAACATCATATCTAAATATGTTAGACACACTCAAAATGCTAGATTACTCGATGGTCAGTTTCGAATATGTATGGATGCATTTCCTGTTGGTAGTATAGTTTCGGTTGTTGACTTTGTAGAGAACTACATGCTTGCACCACAAGATGAGGTACAATCACAATACTACAATTTAGTGCAGGTATCAATTTTTGTCCATATTGTCTATAGGCATGCACCAGATAGTACACAAGAGGATCGCAAAATTTTGAGAGAGTACCATTTCTATATGAGTGATAATAAATTACACTCATTTGAGTTTGTCTAGTTTTACTTCAAGACCTTTTTTCAAAATTTGAGGGAGAGAGAAATTTAGATGACACAACATCTAATATGGTCTGATAATTGCACAGGGCAATTCAAGAATGCTATAATGTTTAATTGGTTGAGTAGGATTCATAAAAAAACTAATATCGAACACATTTGGAGTTTTTTTGAGGCTGGACACAGGAAAGGAGAACATGATGGTGCTAGTGCATGTGTTAAGAGAGCCCTTTGTAGAAAGCAACTCAAATTCGAGGAAAAGGCTAAATTTAAAAATGCAAGTGCAATTGTGGATTGGTATAGTGCAAATTTATCCATAGGATCAAGTCAAAACTCTACAATTAGACGTTTCTTCTGGCTAGTTAAAGAGGAGAATATCCTTCCAAGATATGATTGTGATACAATAAATGGGTCAGCTAGATGGCATTCGTTTAGGAGTTCTAATTCTAACACTTGGACTATATGGACTAGAGAGCTTGCATGTTTTTGTCAATTTTGTGTTGCAGGTGAATGGGAAGAATGCAAGAATGTGGAATGGGTCAAAGAATGGCAACACAGATCCTTAACACCTATTGAGATACAATATGAAGATGTTAGAAGAAATGAAGACCCTGATCCTGCATTTGCATCAGAAGATTATGATCATGTTTCAAACCTCATACAACCTAGTAATTTAATTCAATTTATTGTTTATAACTTTAAATTATATATTTTTATGTATTGTCATATAATTTATGATTACATATTTGAATTATAAATTCTAACAAGTTTTATTTTACACATTGTACTTAAATTTGTTTTATAGGACATGTGTATGTTGTTCTTGCACCTGAGGATAATGATGAGCAGGTTGAGTATTGGCTAGCTAGATGTGTAGAACCTAAGAAAAAGTTGATATGTGATCAAGTAGATGATGATGGTTTTCAGTATCCAGTTGGGTCTATTGTGGTGGCTAGTACATGGCTACGCAAATACTTAACAAGAAGGAATGGCTTACTAGCTTATGAAGACTACCAATCAGAATAGAAGATTATACACTATTCTCATTTGGTGGTGGCAACAAACATCAAACTAGAAAGATACAAAGGTAGACCTGCTAATAAGGTATTGTGGACACTTTCAGTAGAAGAGCATGAGGCAATCATAGATGCATTGTAGAAGAGAGAGGATGCAGATGGTACATTGGGTTGAATCAAATTTATATGCATGTAAGTTTGTGTTACTTGTGTGAACTCTTTTATATTTAATCATGATAATTGTTTTTCTTTGTCCCTTTAACATTGTATTTGTCTACATTTGATACAATTTTGGTTTCATAAACAACATTGTATTAGTTATCTTCTTCTTAATGTTATTTTGTGCGTGCATTGTAATTGTGTTACAATTGAATTCTAATTTTTTATGATATATTTATTTTATTGTAATCTCTTCATAGATTAATTGTAAGTTCAAAGATAGAATTATGTCTTAAATATGACCTGACTCTATATTTATCATTGTATGACAAATCTATATTTATAGTGTACTTTTTTATTTTAGTACCATGAAGTCCATGCTTTTCATACCACTACTATCCGCACTAATAAACCATCAATACACTAGTAAAGTAGTGTGGTCAACTTAAGAGGAAAATCGATACTATGTTTGTAGCTTCCTAATAATTTGGTTAGCCTTAATTCCATCAATCTATTGGATTCCTCTATGAGATTCATTTATAATTAATAATCCTTTTATATAATCATGAAAATCATGATTCCTCTATGAGATTCATTTATAATTAATAAGTCGATACTTGTGTGAACTATTTTAAATATTTAATCATGATAATTGTTTTTCTTTGTCCCTTTAACATTGTATTTGTCTACATTTGATACAATTTTGGTTTCATAAACAATATTGTATTAGTTATCTTATTCTTAATGTTATTTTGTGCACATTTAATTGTAAACTATTGCACTATAATAACAAGTCTTGAAATAATAATTTAATAAGGAAATGACATTAAAACAAGTCCAAATAACATAATAACAAAACAATGTATCACATATATAATCACTAGACTGCGCCAAATCACATAACATGACTTGATATCATAATAGCAAGGAAATGACATAATAAAAAGTCCTATATATAATCACATAACACATAACAACAAGTCCTATATATAATCACATAATAACAAGTCTCGGGATAACATAACAAGTGTCATCATAAAAAGTCCAGAATACAATAACATGACATGATCTAAAATATACAATCTAAGAACTCACGTGCATCTCATCTGCAGTCCTCTTCACTCCATGTGAAGGTGGCTGAGATGAATCATCCTGCTACACGTGGTCCTGAGATGCACCATCCTGTGTCTATGCAATATCTGTGTCTACACCCTCCTGTGCATTATTAAAAGATTTTACATGAGAAGAAGTTACTTGCATAATTCACTTATAAAGTAATTAAATACTAAAAAATTTTAAATAAATT
The DNA here is from genome assembly GCF_030272615.1 of Cryptomeria japonica. Classification (NCBI taxonomy): domain Eukaryota; kingdom Viridiplantae; phylum Streptophyta; class Pinopsida; order Cupressales; family Cupressaceae; genus Cryptomeria; species Cryptomeria japonica. The sequence continues at coordinate 262,632,454 of NC_081409.1, read as the reverse complement.
ACCATATGACCGTACTTGACAATGCCCTCACTGATACGTGGAGGTCCACTATCATGAACAAGAAAAGTGGTCGTAGCCAAGTCTTGCAAAAAAAACCATTGTATATCAATTTTGATAATCCATATAAAAGCCAGGTACACAGTATAAACAAATTAGAAATTATTTTTGTAATCATCGTGCCTCAAATGATAATGTCAATGGTTGCATCTGGCTCAACCCCATAGCCATACCAATATTGGTAGTGGTGTGGACCTGAATAACATATATAAAGCATGAATCAAACTTGTATATATACATAAATTATAGAGTATATATATATATATAGACTACAAGATTATCATAGAAAAGCATACATGTGATGCAGGGAAAGTAACTGATGGTCGAAGGCATACATGTGATGTGCCATCAAACAATCCAGAAGCCTACAATTGCAAAAAATAATGAACATGAATCAAAGTTGTACTTAAATTAGTAAGCATGTAAACACTTCAAATTAATGGACAAAAAACATACTAGTGGTATATGAGGCTGAGCCTCAGTGGTCCATGGGTCACATGAAGAAGTACCCACCTCAGTGCTACATGAAGCACCCTACAAAATTGAAAAAAAATATCATATGTAAATCATTACATTAAAAAATTTATTGTTTATTTTAAATGTACATATCAATACAATCTATCTAGATGAAAGTGCATACCGTAAATGGGGCACCAACATCTCTAGGTATTGAGGTAACATGCTGTCGGTTCCTCAATTATGTGGTGTGATCCATCCTTTGTTTAGAAAAAATTGACTCATGTTATGGTTCATATGTGTATATATAAGGAATTTAATATTGCACTGTAAATTATACAAATAAATTTGTACCTCTCTAGGATGATCATCATCTACCCATAGGAGATCAACATATGAAGAGATGACATCAGCATGTGCAGCCTTCTCCACATCATCGTAACCACCATGGGCGACATCAGCATCATCAAAATCATCATCTCCTCCAGGGGCAGCCTCACTCTATGGACTCCTACATACATCCCCACAACTTGTGCAAACATGTGCTAAGCAGGGGGTAGCCCTCACCTCCCACAACTGCTGTACAAAATTGCCCGACAGGACACTCAATGAACCTAGAGTAGAATCCACTACTCAATGATGGGAAGGTGCTAGAACAACTGGTGATGGATGAGGAACCAATGGATCATCGTGCACACAATTTCTAACCCTATCACTCAATTTTGCTCCTGGCCTATCCTGGGGCATGCTTCTCCCAACCCCCTGAAAAGACCTAATATCAAAGTAATTGGGCTTTTTTCCCAATTCAAATTCCGCCCATAATTTCTTCAAAAAATACATTGGGACCTCATGATTGGAGTGTGGTAGAGGGTAAAACCTCTCCCAAAAGTGGCTAGCAATGCTCGGGTGCCTACACCATCGAATAGAGATCCATGGCTTCTTTGGATCTATCTCTTCACCCCATCTTAGGGTTCACAAAATATTTTTTCAAATCTATTTTTGTTATTTTTAATCATTAACTTGTTTGTATGTGAGGCCATTTGCATAAAATGCACGCAATCCCTCATGCCAGCTATGATAGCTATCTAACTCGCTATCTAATGCCTGCACAGACTGTACAATGCCTTGTATACTATCTGCAAGGTGTAACAACTGAGGGGGTGGATGAGACTCATGCCTAATAGTGTGAATATCTCTAATCAAAGCATCAATATTTGTCCTAATTGTTTGTCGCAACTGCTTTGGTGGAGGTGGAGGTGGAGGAGGTGGAGGTGGAGGTGGTACTATACCTAATAGCTCATCTATCTCAAACTCATCCATCATATGAAAATAATCTACATATATATACAAACATGAAAATTTACAATTACAATTACAAACATGAAAATTTACAATTACAAACTAAAAATTTTCAGTTACAATTACAAACATTAAATTTTCGATTACTTTTATAGGATTTTATATAGATTGTTACAAACAGAGATTAATCAAAAATTTATAAAAGACATTTAAGGGAAGAATTATTTGGGATTAATGTAATAAATATACAATTGAGTTGTTTCAGTAACCTTTTGAATCTTTAGGCTTCACTACAAGCCACCACAATGGTATACCAACAAGGAAACATGAAACTCATTAGGCCTTTGGGCTTTGTTTAATTTCACTTAAAATGAATCCAAATTCATCTCGTCCTTAATGAAAGGCGTCATTAATATTTGACTATCTTCACTTGTGTTAATAAAGAGAACAAAATATAAGAATTCTATTTTGTCTTACAATTTTAAATTCCCCTCACTAGCAATAATTTCACTAAAAAGGAAAATTGATTCAAGTCTAATGGGTGAAGGCTCATTGCGAGATTCTACTCAAAAAAATTATAAAAGTGATTTTTGTAGCTCCTTTTTTACCTACTTAAGTTGTAGAAAATTTTTATGTTCTTTTCATGTTAAGCTAGCTAAATGTCTCAAGATTTTTACCCCTAAATTTTATTTTCCTTTCTTTTGACATCTATTAATTTTAAGATAAGAGTTATTTCTTCATGAATTTATCCTAGTCAATTCCTCTAACTATGATTAATCCATTGAGAGTGTTTAGCTGCATTTCTATCCATTCCTTTCCAATAGAATGTTCTTAAAAATTGGAATTACTATTCCAATCCTTACGGATTTTTAAGGATTATGATCTTTTTAGTAGAGCATATGTATTGGTTATTCTTATTTTTAGAATCTCACTTCATCAAAGTCCGACAAGATATATGAAGGGTTGATCATAAAACTACATAGTTTTTTAAAGTTGAAGGTGCATTTGGGCTTTAGAAGATCTTCCATGACTTGTAAAGTCAAAGGAGGTGATCTAAAACCAAGCATATAATTATTTTAAAATTTATAAAATTATTATGCTCAATCAATTTGGGAAATATAAAAATAATATCCAATCTCTTTACTATTATAATTAAACTAGTCCCTTTTGTTTGTCGATGTGAGTGTTCCCTTTCTAATTTTAAATTACAAACTTGAAAATTTACAATTACAATTACAAACATGAGGAGGCATCATAGGTTTCAATATTCATCCTTTTGTGGTAAAATTAGAAAGTGATAACTATGATTCTTTTGTAAAATGGTATCTTCATAAGTTTTAGGTGGTTTAATCATTTTCCTTTTATGTATGGAGTCATACCTAAACTAGAAACACTAGAAAATATATCATCTTGGTGTAACATCATTGACCATGTAGGAGTGATTTGATCTAGTATCAAGATCATGATTCTATGTGTATTGCATTGGATATTGATTTCCCCCTCACACATTGGAATAGACTTTAGGAGATTCATGGAGACCCTCATATCTCTCCATTCCTAGAGGATCCTATTGTAGATTGTTTCATTCCCTTTGTAGATGAAGATCACATACCCTTCGATGGTGATACTTAAGAGGAAATTCATTATATCATATTAAATAATTTATTTACTTAAGATCAACTTTTATTTACATATTAAATAATTTTCAAAATATATTTTAATTATGTACATCAATTATATCAATTAGAATAAACATTCGGTAATGAAATACAAGCAATTATCATAAAAAATTTAGAATCAATTCATTCTAAATGTAAAATGATACATACACATATAAATATATAATCAGTTTTTTAATTTAATATATACTTGGCAAAATAAATTTATATAGACGTGTAAATTTTTAAGTAATTTAGTGGGGTTTATAATGAAGCCTATCCAAGAAAATTTGTCATATATTAGAATACATAACTCATCTACCCTATATAGACACCACCCTCAACTCTCCCTTCTTGTTGGTTCTTATTTTACTATTTCAATTAATGCTTTCACATAATATAATACATTCACTTCCAACACACACACTACTATTTTCATGTGCATTTTAAAAACCAACCAACACTTTACTAATATTTCTACAATAAGATTGCAATACCTCAAATTCTTGATGTACACCTTCTATTTATACTTTCTTGCTTTCCATTTGAGGCAAGTAGGTCACTAAGTCCAATCCTTTCGAGAAATCAACAAATATTTCTTAGACAACCCTACCTTGATTCTCCCTTAGCAATTTTCATGTCCATAATTAAAAGGAGTCTTAAGATCCATTTTCATAAGCCTACATTAATAATGAACATAATTAGGTTGAAGAAAAACCCCTCTTAGATAAAAATTTTGTGATGTTACCTACCTCCATACTTGTCTCAAGCATCATAGGTAGTTGGGAGCTTATTCATAATTCTTAGTAACATATGATGGATTATAAACATGATACTTCGCAATTGATAATAGTTCTATTTCATCTAAAATAATTACATATTCCCACAATAGTGCAAACTATGCACTAAAGAATTACAAGGTGATTATTGCCTAGTGATAGATATTGGTATAACAAATTACATTTTATTACAAATTGGTATAAGATAAACCAAATAATTATAACATACACTTTCATGGCCTACCCTTATATTGACGTGTATGAAAACATAATGATGTAGTGATTGTATTAGTTGATATCCACTTGTAGCCTAGACAATTCCTACACTATCTACAATGACCCATTTCTAATCATAGCCAATCCTCTTGATCATGCAAAAAAATGGGCTACCATTTCCTATACATGAGGTCTTAATTATTATTTGTTATCATTAAGACCAACACTAACACTACCCTCAACGGTCTTCCACCATACTTGTATAGGCCTTAGTTCAATACTCTAACCAATATATTTTTGACACATTATGACACAATGATGGTGCATAATCTTGAGAGGTCACCTAAACACAATGACATGGATAAAATTCAGGGGCTCCTCAACATTTCCCTCACTATATTCTATGCCCCTCTAATGGCAATCCCTTTTACTCATTTGCATTCTTCATTCTTGATGTGGATTTGGCCATGTGCATATGATTGTGCCATTTACATTTTGAATGTAAATCTTTCAATTTTACTTTGATCTTATTCTAGATGCTTCATTTGTTGCATTGTATGCCCCTAAGTGTTTATTGTTTGCTTAGTTTGATATATGTTTTGTGATTGCTTTAGACCCATGATGTGTTGGATCACCTTATGGTGATTTGTAATTTTGTAGTTACATTGAGATGAATGATGATCTATTATACCTTTGCTGATTATGATAGACTGAAAACCAAAAAAAACTAAATTTAACTCTAAAAGCTCCAATCAAAAACTAAATATATGTTCCATTTGATACAACACTGCTAGGAAAAATATTGATCACTAAGCACCATTTAATTTAGGGTTTAGGGTTTAGGGTTTAGGGTTAATTTAGGGTTTAGGGTTAATCAACCAAGATAGTCAAATTTAGGGTTAATCAACCAAGACAGTCAAATTTAGGGTTAATCAACCAAGATAGTCAAATTTCTCCTGGGACTTGTTCATTTTTTTCTATTTAGGGTTTAGTGTTCGTTTTTCTATTTAGGGTTTATTGTTTGTTTTTTGTGTCTAATGTTTATTGTTCGTTTTTCTATTCAGGGTTTATTGTCTATTTTTTGCATCTAATGTTTATTCATTTTTCTGTTTAGGGTTTATTGTCTATTTTTTGCATCTAATGTTTACTGTTTGTTTACGTTTTTTTTTTGTTTTTTTTGTTTTTTTTCTGTAGTTTAAATACTATTCATGTTTTTTTTTTTTGCCCTATGGTTTTTACTATTCATGTTTTTTGCAATATTTGAAAACTGAAAACTATTTTAAACATGAAATAAAAGATGATTTTCAAACTTTAAAACATAAAAATTAAAAAATAACAATACATTAACATTTTTTTATGAAAAACAATAAAATAGAATATAAAAAATAAAGCTAAATACCTGGAAGGAGGTAAAAATGATCTAGGCAGTCAGCTGAGGTGAAAAAAATGGGTACCCGTGCTCCTCAAAAATGCCTACCCATTTTCCAAACAGTAAAAATAATGGGAAAATGGTTAAAAAAAAAAATAAATACATTTCAAAAATGGACGCCCATTTTTTTCAAATCAGCTGCCTGATTTGAAATAAATGGGTCTCCGTTTAGCTTCGGGCACCCGTTGCTAAACGGACGCCCATTTTTTGTTGGCTCAGGCACTCGAAGCTAAACGGGTGCCCGATTTGTAAAAATTGGGCACCTGTTTCTAGCAAGCTCATTTCCCAACCCGCGGACTTCTGCAGGATTGGGACCCAACTCTGTACATTTACCCTTGTCACAAAATATACTTATCGGTTCAGATATAGGAACTTTGAAGCCATTCAATACATGCTTCATCCAAATAGTCTAGGTGCAGTTCATAAAAGCTGCAACATACTCTGCTTCTACTATAGATTGAGAGATACAACTCTGCTTTTTACTCATCCATGAGACCAGTCTACCACTAAGAAAGATTGCACCACCGACTGTTCTCTTCCAGTCATCCACATTACCAGCCCAATCAGCATTTGTGAACACTTTCAGATTGAAATCATCATTGTATGGATACCATAATCCATAGTCAATAGTTCCTTTCAGATATCTCAGAATCCACTTGACTGCTACCAAGTGAGATTCTCTTGGGCTTTGCTGAAACCGAGTGGTAATACCCACTGCATGTGCAATGTATGGTTTTCTATGCACTACATAATGCAACTTACCTATCATTGATCAGTATTCCATCTCATTTACCAATGTTGAGTCATCCTCTTTTGATAGTTTACAACCGGTCACCATGGGTGTACCAACTGGTTTGCTGTCTTCCATGCCAAAGGTCTTCAACACCTCTTTGACATACTTGGACTGAGTAATAAAGATTCCATCTTTCATTTGCTAAATCTGTAGTCCAATGAAGAACTTAATCTCCCCTATGAGTGACATCTCAAACTCCTTTTTCATCTCATCTGTAAAGTCATGACTCATCTTGTCATCTCCACCAAATATTATGTCATCACCAAATACTTCACAGATCATAATCTGATCTCCTTCTAATTTCAAGTAGATATTGCTATCTTCACTTGTTCTTTCAAATCCAATATTCACAAGATGGGAGTGCAAGCATTCATACCATGCTCTCGGTGCCTGCTTCAGACCATACAAGGCTTTATGTAGCCTACAGACCATGTCACTATCTTTTGATAGGGAAAACCCATCTGGTTGCTCTATATACACCTCCTTTTCAAGTATTCAATTTAGAAATGTAGATTTTACATCCATTTGGTATACCTTGAATCCTTTAAAAGTTGCATATGCAAGAAGCATACGAACTCCTTCCTATCTTGCTACTGGAGCAAAGGTTTCTCCATAGTCTTCTCCTTCTTCTTGGGCATATCCTTTACATACTAGTCTGGCTTTGATCCTTACCACTATGCCATCCTCATTCAGTTTATTTCTGAAGACCCATTTGGTTCCAATGACTTTTTTATGCACTGGTCTGGGTACTAAAGACCATGTACCATTCTTCTCTATCTGATCAAGTTCCTCTTCCATTTCCTTGATCTAGTCTTCATCTTTATGTGCCTCTTTGAATGATTTTGGCTCAAATTCAAAGATCATACATGAGTTTTCTCTGACCTTTCTTCTTGTAAGGATTCCTGCATCTTTGTCTCCTATGATCTGCTTTGGATCATGATTGAGTTTTCATACCTAGGTACATTCTTAACAGATTCCTCTTAATTTTCTTCTTCATCCTCATCTTCATTAGCATCAGCATCCACCTGTGTAGGAGCATAATTACTGGTACTGGGCTGATTTCTAACCGGTTCCCAGAAGGTTACTATTGGTTCATCTCCTACATGCTCTCTGCCAGTTTCCTTAGGTTTCTTAGAGTTTTCATCAACCCTAACATTGATGCTTTCAACAATTCTTTGAGTCCTATTGTTGAAGCATTTGAGAGCTTTGCTCTTTGTAAAATACCCTAGAAATATTCCCTCATCACATTTAACATTGAACTTGCTCTGATGTTCACTCCTCTTGATATAATATTTGCTACCGAACACTCTAAAGTAGTTTACCACTGGTGTCTTACCAGTCCAGCACTCATAGGGAGTCTTATCCTTTCCTTTCTTGATGAGTACCCAGTTCATTGTGTAGACTGCAGTGCTAACCACTTCTCTCCAAAAGGTGTGAGCAACCTCTCCTTGGATTAACATGGTTCTAGCCGCTTCAACCATAGTCTGGTTGTTCCTCTTTGCTAAGCCATTCTATTATGGAGTCCAGGGGGCAGACAGTTGCCTCTTGATGCCCTTCTCTTCACAATATTTGTTGAATTCACCGGAAGTGAATTCTCCTCCTTGATCAGTTCTAAGGCATTTGATTCTTCTACTGCTTTGCTTTTCTACTAGTGCTCTAAAAAATTTGAACTTTCCAAAAGCTTCAGACTTATCCTTCAAGAATGTGACCCACATCATTCTTGAGGAATTTTCAGTAAGAATCATAAAATACCTATCTCCCTTCACACTCCTAGTTTTCATAGGACCACACAAATCAGTATGCACAAGATCAAGTAAATTGTCGGCAGTGAAAGATTTACCTTTGAAAGTTGAGGAAGACATTTTCCCTAGTTGACACTCTCTACACAAAGGATTTTCTGGTTTGCTCAGCACCAGCAATCCTCTAACTACCTTGATCTTACTAGCCTTCACAATATTGTCATAGTTTACATGGCAAAGTCTCCTATGCCATATCCAGTTGTCTTCAAACTTAGCCATAAGACATGTATTGACATTAGCATTTAGCTTAAATAGGTTACCTTTGGTCTGCATACCGATAACCATCAGTTCACCACTCTTTCCTTTGATTTTGCACACTCCATTTTTGAATTTCAGAGTGAGTCCATTATTATTCAGTTGAGCAACACTCAAAAGGTTGTGCCTTAGACCCTCTACCCAATACACATTATCAGCACTACTCTTTCCATTCAGAGAGATGGACCTTCTACCTTTGACCATACATGGTGCATCATTACAAAAATGAACCACACCACCATCATACTCTTCTAGAGAAAGAAACTTACTCCAGTTACCAGTCATATGATGAGAAAAGCCACTGTCAATAATCCACTCATTGGAATTATCAAAGCAGGAGACAAGAGCCTTCTTGTCTGACACATCTGTCTTGATTGCTACAAACACAATATCCTCATTTTCTTCATCTTCTAATTCCTCATCAGTGACACCTTCATCAACTGCTACAAAACATTTTCTCCTATTTCCTCCTTTGAACTTCTTGAACTTTTTCGATTTGTCCTTGCTATAACCATTAGGACAGTTTACAACAATATGTCCTATATGGCTACAAGAGAAGCATTTCAAATGAATCTTACCTCTATATTTACCAGTTCTCTTAGGAAGTCTCTTGGCAAGAAGAGCTTCAAATTCTATCAGGATCTCCTCATCATCCATTTCTTTGCTATGTCTTGGTTCACCACTGGTACTAGCTTCTTTGCCTTTTCTAGATGGTGCAGCAAATGCTCTAAAGGCTGATTCAGTCTTCCGAACACTGCCATCAAAGCTATTTAGCTCATATTTTGTCAACTTTGCGATGATGGAGTCTAGGGACACCTTAGTCTTGTCTATTGACCTCAACTCCTGAATAGTAGCAACCCTTATTGCATAGACTGGTAATAAGGATCTCAAAACTTTGCTAACAATAGTGGAATCTTCCATTTTACCACCTGCACTCTTGATATCTCCAACAACAGTTTTGATTCTTATTCCATATTGTTGAATGGTCTCTCCTTCAACCATCTGCATGTCTTCAAACTTTCCTCTAAGGCTTTCTTCCTTACCTTGTTTCACATGCTCATCACCGCCATAGATGTCCTCAAGAGTATCCCATACTTCTTTGGGATTCTCTTTTTCCTGAACACCAATAAACTCAATGTCTGATAAACTACTGATTAGGGCTTCCATGACTTGTCCATTCTCCTGAATCTCTCTCTTTTGGTCATCGGTGAGAGTATCGGTAGGGATAACATAAACATTCTCAACATAGCTCCAATTTTGAGCACCCACGCTTCTGATGTATATCTTCATTCTATCCTTCCATATTTTAAAGTTATCTCTGTTGAACTTTGGACCTTCCCTCTTCATCAGTACAATAGGATCTTTCCCTCAAGCGGTTAATCTTGTTAGGCCCAATATGGAAAGCTAATGTACTGAGAGGGGAGGGGTGAATCAATACTTCAAAACCTTTTATCAACAATAACTTCACTATTATTCGTAAACCAAAAACTATTGCAACATAACATAAAGCTAAAAAAAATAGATAACAATCATACATGATTCACTCAATAAGTCATAGATTTTGGTTACGCAAAAACTCTTGGTTAGAGAGAAAAACTGTGGTGGGGATGGCACTCACAACTTCACTACTGCAATAATAAAGAATGCTCGGTTAGAGCTACATGTTTAGCTATTTTTGATAGCTTACCCCTTAGGACTATCAAGATCATTAGATCTACCTTGCTAAAGGATTTTACAACACTTATTCTAAATGTTGCACCTAGTTAAAGGCTTTACAATTTATAGACTTTGTTAGTCTTTTACCCTGTTAAAGGTTTCTCTTACAATCTTCAAAATATTACAATAAATCTTTACAAATATCTGCAACTTTACATCTGAAATGTTATAGAAAATTCTATGTGCTCAAAGTGAGATTACCTTGCTTATAGCATACCTTGGTAACCCATAGAATAACTCGGTAAAACCTTCTATTTACTTTGTTCTTTGACTGTTCTCTGAAATCCTTCTCTGTGACTTCTGTGTCTCTGTAACAGTCATAACACTCAGTGCTTTCTTATGTATCACACATGTCTTGCTTCATACACCTCTATATCTTTGTCTTTGTCACACTTTTATCCTTAATCCATGCTGTATAAATAGATCTCTTATGTCGGTGATCTGATTCATTGCTTCGATCTTACTAACATGATTTATCAAATGAATAACCATACAAAATATTTCATTGGTTAAATGACCTCAAAATCATACACAATCCTTAAGTGCAATTTCCAATGTGATAACGGTTCTCTTGCTCCTTAATCTTGTAACATGTTTCCAAATGTGTGTCTAGGTTCAATGAATCTGGTAAAATGTTTCACTCGGTGTATATCAACTCGGTTTATCATTATTGCTGCTCAGTAGACATACAGTGTTACTCGATAGACAGCTCGGTGTATACTAGGCTCTGTGAATACTTTCTTCTATAACTGGGTGCTCTGTGCGTACCGACTGAATGTTTCGGTAGAGGTATTTGACTAGAGTATATAGAATGAATTTGGATATAAAACTAATGGAAACTTATTAAATAGTAACAATCTCCCCTTTTGACATTAGTTGAGATGTTTGACAAAACTACTTTCAAAGTCATAGCTCAAAAATCTATATACTTGCAAAATTTGACTAAATAGATAGTATATACATTAGTTAATGAAATAGTATATTTAGATATACTCCCCTTATCACTATACTGTACAAAATTCTGATTTTGCATGCCCGGTGATCAATGTTTTGTGTTAACTGCTTGGTTCACTGCTCTGTTCTCTGTTCCTTGTCAAAATTGACTCTACATTTGAATACTCTATTTTTTTTGTTATATACTCCCCCTGTATACTACATTCCCCTGTATACTTTGATACTTTACTCACTCCCCCTTTTTGACAAACATCTAAACTTAGTTACCATTCGGTGGTGGCAACTGGTCAAAAATGGATTTGTACTTTGTCTTGGCATCAGTAAGGGGGGCAGAGAGGGCATCCTTGACACTATCCATAAGTGAATTTTGAGCTGTAATGACAGCTAACAGTGAAATTAGTCCATCTAAGGTGCTTCCCTCTTGCAGAGTGGATAGGGAGGTAGCTTTGTTGATCTGCTCTTGGAAGGATGAAAGATGAGGAATGAATAATGTTTGAAGTGTCATTATGTCCATCCTTATCTTGTGTTCTTCATTCCTTAGTTCCAATTATTGAGCCATGAGCTATTGTAGCTTGGTATAAAAATTCTAAATAGAGTGTGCCTTAGTGGTCAACTTATTAGAGAGATCGGTGATCTTTTTCTCAATTACTTATGTTTTATTTTTTATGTCCTTAATTAATAGAGAGAATGTACAGAGTTTTTGAAGTAAATAAAGAATGTGCTTGAGTTGAGGGGACAACTCAGCAATAAATTTGACAAGTTTAACTTTGCCAATAGCAATAGCTTTCTGTACCTCTTCAATCATTTTAGCACTGAGCTCCTTGTCTTTTAACTTTCTCAAATATTCGGATGCATCTACTCTTGATGTCTCTATCTTAGTTAGGAGTTCATCCAGTTGAATGTGGATGGGTGCATCTTTGGTTACTATAACTTCAGGTAGCATGTCGGTTAAGAGTGCTTTCACCTTCTGAAGTACTTTATTTTTCTTTTGAATAGCCATTTGCTTCTACTGTTCAGCTTTGGCTTTGCATAGTTCACCGAATTCAATGAGTGCTTGCCCTTTTAATTTAGATATATCAACATTGGGCAACACTATTGGTTTAGAAAAATCTAATTTGAAACTATGTTTTTTCATCTTCTCTTCTTTACCTTTCACTGGTTGAACTAAAACAATGGCTTGTGAGGCTTGACGACCCTCAGTAGGTTGCTCGATAGAGGCAACACTTTGGTCAGTTTCTTTAACCTCTAATGTAGCCTTTGTTGTACCCTTCGGCGCTTCAGTGCTTGGCATCTTAGATGTAACATTTTCAGTGCTAGATGGAACTTGTGAAGACTGTTCCCGAGTGGCCTGAGAAGCAGTTTCTCCTTCTATAGATTTGTGACCTTTTGTCCCTTGTTTAGTACCCTGAGGGGCCTTGGTTGAAATAGACTGAGTGACCGGAGGATAGGGCTGAACTTGCTCCAAAATTGACTCACTGGATACTGGTTTGGCATATGCATTCCCTTCGATCATTTCCTATTCAGGTGCCTCAGTGTCCATGATATCCTCGTCTACTTGTATAGTGCCAGCAGGGTCCTGCTCGATGATATCAAGAACTTGCTTGGTGACATCAACTATTTCAACTTAATCTTGCTCACCAGCATTCTTGATTCGAAAGATTTCTTGCCATTTTTCTTTGGTCTCATTCTCTACATCCAAGTAAAGGCCATTCATCAATTTCAAGGATCTTTGCTTGACTAGGAATTTTGTGTGGCAGTTTTTCAGATGTTTGGTGATCTCATCTACCAACATGTCTTGGAAAAGATGTACCAGACTTCTTTCTCTCATATGTTTCTCTAAGTCCATGGCATACTTCCACCTATTGTCAATATGTATGTATAATTAATTTGGAAGAGATTTAGATAATTCCAATGGGGCCAATCGGAATTTCAATAGTGTGCAAATGACAGCTTCTTCTATTTGTCTCTTTTCATCATCAGATCTGGATTCATATTTAACATATCTAAATGCTCCAAATCTACCATATTGCTTCAGATTAGCATAAAAATTTTCAACACTATGTACATTTACCTTTTTGCTCTTGACAATCTGAAATTTGCTTACATCTTCAGATTCAGTGTCACTAGACTCTTTGGTCAAAATGAGTCTCCGAGTAGATTTCTTGTAAGTTTTTGTTACCTTGGGTGCGGCAACACTCTTTGTTTTCTTACTTGGTGAATCTATAGATGCTCTTGTGTTAGGTCACTTTGCTGGAGGAGTCGGTGATACTTTTGATGTATCCTGTTTCTTTCTTTTCAACACTTTTCCCTTAGGCAATTCGGTGCTCAGGGTTATAGCTACCTCTTGGGCTTTAGATTCCTCTTCGGTGATTACTATAGTTCCCTTGACAGGTGTGGAGGAAGAAACTTCTACAAATTTCTCCGTTAATACCTTGATCATTTTTGTTGCCTTCCTTGTAGCCTTGGGTACTACAATGCTCATTTTTACTTTTTCCTTCACTTCTTCATATGTTCCATACCTCAGCTTGGTAGCATGCCTTGGTAAAGTTAGAAAAGCATCTATTTGCTATTGTGTGATGTCAAAATCAATCTCATAACCCATAGGTGGTAAAGATTGGGTTCTCGGTTCCACAACATTAACATAGCAGTAATCGGTGTCTACTTCAAAACATATGTCATCCTTGTATCTCTCCACTAACTTGGTTGGAATTCTATATCTGATATGCATCTTCTCTTGAAACTTGCTAAAGAAATCATCCATAATATCATTAAAATTATCACCTAGCTTCTTGATGAAGTCATTGATTTGATGGGTGATTGGTCGGTGTAGCTCCCAAACTACTTTACCAACTGATGGAAAGAATTTCTCAAAATAGAAAAACATGCATATTAACAATGATCCAAACTTTAGAGTATTAGCTGAATTGTTCTTCTTTGGCTTCCTTATGGTATTGAGATTCTCAAACAAGTTTTTCAACAATACCTCACATAACTCAATTTTCATGCCTTTCTTCACAATTTTATAAGCTAAGTCTACTATTGCATAGGGTACAATGTTTTCCCTTGCTGATTGGAAGAAACATTAACCTATTACTCTAATGGCAAACTTTAGCTATGCATCTGTTCCATTGTTCAATTTCAGTCCCCTGCAATCAGATTCTACTCCAGTTAAACTGATCAATTCCTTTTGTGATATCATTTTCTGAGCTCGAGCATGATCATAAATAGGGTAACCGGTGATCAAATGAATGATTTCCTTGGTGATCTTAAACGGTTTCTCTTCTAGCCACATGAAGTCATCATGAACTCTGCTTAGAAAAAACTTGACCCATTGGGGTTTGAATACACGGGGATAGGTTAGGGCTTTAGTCAATCCCTTGATTTTGATGTGTTCATATTTCCTATCCATTTTACCATCGGTACACAGTTCATCATATGTGTCCTTGATTTCAACATGACCTAGTTCCTCAACACGACACTTAGTGAAGAATCTTACATCCTCAACTAATAAAAAAACTCTATCCAGAATGAGTGAAAATGCAGTTTTGTCATCCGGTTCAGATGCAATTTTTGGAGTTAGAGAGTATTTTAGTGAGGGCTTTTCGATATTCTCAACAACAACGGGATTCTGGATCTTAGGTGCCATTGCAGATTTCAGATAAATACTAACAAAAGATCCTTAGGGTTTGAAAACTTTCAAACAACAGATACTTTCTACTTAGCAAATAATAACAACTTGATATGATCGGTAAACTATCTTGATAATGCATTGTGATTGATGTAAATACCTTGAAATTCGCTTGGGAGATGGTTTGATCACCTTTGATTCACTTTCCTCTGCTTTCTTGAAAATTTGGTAAGTGTAAAATGACCACGCAATAGCTTTAAGTACACAATATACCTTATCGGTCTTCGTGTAGTTAGGTCAAAAGATATTAAATGCACTCAGTAGCACTTCCTTTCTATGCTTTTAACAAGTAGCTAGTCTTCCTGTATTCACCGACTAGACAAGCTTCCAAAAGACTTGATAAAATTTCAAATTTTCTAATGCATCTTTAACTATGCAGATTTTGAATTAAGTGCATGATAAAATAGGAACTGTTAAGATTTAACCTTTGCGAGAATGCAGTCCCTTCATACCTTTACCGATTAATTTGGAATAGGTGCACCTAACTCGGTAGGTAAGGTGCTTTCTTCATTTGACACAATTTCCTTCTTTTTCCAAATCATCTGTAATTTGCCTTTTATTTATTCAGTGTCTCCTCTAGGTTGATCTTTGCAATCTCTAGCCAAGTTTCTAATTTTGTGACAATGAAAACATGCCATACCAGGATTTCTCCATGATCTTCAGTTGTTCATTCCAAACCTTATAAAGTAGTTGGCACTTATATGTCCATATCTTCCACAACATTCACACCATATCCTTGTATTGTAATCCCATGGTACTGCAAAATACTGTTGGTAAGGATCTGAGTGAGTTCGGTAACCTCTACCATTTGCTCTGTGTGCAGACCACATATAGTTCTTTTGCTTAAGCCAACACTTCTCGGTACTATGTCCATATCTATTGCAGGTTTTACAAAACCCTTTGAATTTTGCCTTCTGGTAATTGTTAATAGACTTTGTCCTACATTGTTTAGATGTGTGACCATATTTATTGCAATTGTAACAATAACCATTAGACTTAGTGACATTCGGTTGCTTACCTTTTCTGATTTGGCACAAGTTAGCAGTATGACGTTGATTTCCAGAGTAGTTGCAAATAGGCTTCTTTCCTTTGATATTCTTCTTATTTCCAACTCCCTTTGATGATTCTCCTCTTTCGGTTGTATGAATTCCCTTCTTGGTAGAGTCTTTTCCTTTGTAACCGAGTCCTGTATCTTTGTTGGGTCTTCTTGTATTCAGTTGCTCATCCAACATTTGTGATTCTTCATAACGCTTCTTCAGTGTTTCTTTGGATTTCTTTTTTGTTTCAAGTTGATTGGTCAACCTTGATACTTCAAGTTTCAATGCTTGATTCTCATCATCCTTCAGATTTGCTTCATGATATGCATAACCTAATTGATTTGACAGATGTTGTTGAATCCTAGCCAACCTTGTGATTTCATCATTCTTTTTAGATACTAATGCTTCAAGCTGTTGTTTTTCTCTTTCTAGATCTCTTACTTTATCTTCAGTTGTCCTCAATGCATCAAGATTTTTAGTCATCTGTGTGCTGAAATGTTCATGTCCTCTTTTTATTGCTTTTAGCTAATCAGTCAGTGCTTTGTTCTTTTCTTTCAATTATCCAATCATCTCTTCAGTCTCTTCAGATATACTGTTCCTAGATGATGTTTCAATTTGTTCCACTAGCTCTTGAGAGTCCTATAAATCATCAGATAATCTTCTTCTCACTTTGAATGATTTTTGCATTTGTCTTTGCATGCCTGCAATCACTTGATTACCATGATCCAACTCTTCTTGTAGATACACTACTCTCTAGGATTGTTTGTAGCATTCCATTGATAAGATCTTTCTCTTTAGGTTGTTAAACCCTTTTCCAAGACTCAAGCTCTGATACCAGTTGTTAGGCCCAATATGGAAAGCTAATGTACTGAGAGGGGAGGGATGAATCAGTACTTCAAAACCTTTTATCAACAATAACTTCACTATTATGCATAAACAAAAAAATAGTTGCAACATAACATAAAGCTAAAATAAATAGATAACAATCATACATGATTCACTCCATAACTCATATATTTTTGGTATGCAGAAACTCTTGGTTAGAGAGAAAAATTGCGGTGGGAATGGCACCCACAACTTCACTACTGCAATAATAAAGAGTGCTCAGTTAGAGCTACATGTTTAGCTATTTCTGATAGCTTACCCTGTTAGGAGTATCAAGATTGTTCGATCTACCTTGCTAAAGGATTTTACAACACTTATTCTAAATGCTCCACCTAGTTAAAGGCTTTACAATTTATAGACTTTGTAAGGGTCTTTTACCCTATTAAAGGTTTCTCTTACAATCTTCAAAATATTACAATAAATCTTTACAAATATCTGCAACTTTACATCTAAAATGTTATAGCAGATTCTATGTGCTCAAAGTGAGATTACCTTACTTATAGCATACCTCCGTAACCCATAGAATAACTCTGTAAACACTTTTGTTTACTCTGTTCTTTTGTTTACTCTGTTCTCTGAAATCCTTCTCTATGACCTCTATGTCTCTGTAAAAATCATAACACTCAGTGCTTTCTTATGTATCACACATGTCTTGCTTCATACACCTCTATATATCTCTCTCTTTCATAGTTTTATCCTTAATCCATGCTGTATAAATTGATCTCTTATGTCGGTGATCTGATTCATTGCTTCGATCTTAAAAACATGATTTATCGAATGAATAACCATACAAAATAATTCATTGGTTAAATGACCTCAAAATCATACACAATCCTTAAGTGCAATTTCCAATGTGATAACGGTTCTCTTGCTCCTCGATCTTGTAACACGTTTCCAGATGTGTGTCTAGGTTCAATGAATCTGGTAAAACATTTCACTTAGTGTATATCAACTCGGTGTATCATTATTGTTGCTTGGTAGACATACAGTGTTACTCGGTAGAGAGCTCAGTGTATACTGGGCTTTGTAAATACTTTCTTCTATAACCGACTGAATGTTTCGGTAGAGGTAACCAACTAGAGTATATAGAATGACTTTGGATATAAAACTAATGGAAACTTAATAAATAGTAACAAATCTTACAACACAGAGGATCTAGAGAACACTCTGATACTAATTGATAACACAATGATGAACAGTGAGTACCAAACTTGTACTAAGACAGGGGATGAATCAGTACAGGTACAAAAAATTTTCCTGAACCGATTTGACTACAAACAGTGAACTTGACTAGCAATCACTAACACCGGTCATAAACCAAATTACTATGGTTAAGCACAATGAGACTGTGAAAGATATAAACTGGAAACACTTATCTTACCACACAACCTACACCCTCATTCCATATTATCCTTGTGCATAAACAGGTAATCTATAATCAGAAATATAATAACTTGCTAGATCAACATGATTCATTGCTTGACAGAAAACAACAAAGAATCACATGAAAAAGACATCACATATGACACATATTTTTCACATGGAAACTCAACTGGAAAAAACCATGGTGGGAATGAATACCCACAAGCTGTTTTTGAACTCTTTAGAAGTTCGCTCTATTAGGAGCCTAGTCTGGTTAAAGACTATTACAACAGGTTCTTTTAGGAACTGATCCTATTAGGGATCACCTGGTTAAGGGTTAAACCCTGTTAAGGGTTACCTTGTTAAAGGATTCTATGAACTCAATGGCTTTGAGTCACCCTGTTAAAGGATTTACAACAAGCTAGTTAAAGCTACCCTATTAAGGGATTTTCCAACTGTTGAAGTGATTAGAGATCAATAGGTATTACAATGATCTGGCAATAGCACTCAATGCCAATGCAGACCCACTTTAGTTCCTTTCTTCTACATACACACTCTATAGGTATCAACCCTCTTAACTGATCTAGAAAGAATCATGTATCTTTGCACTTAGATACACACACAACATTTGCCAACAACTTCAACATGAAACACAACATCGACCTTATAGGAAATAGATACGTCAATAACATAAACCCTAAACCCTAAACATTTAGGTTCAGCAATTCAGTCAGTTCAATCCTGGCCATTGAATCACTTTGCATTTGAATAAAGCAATCTTGAATAGATCTCAAGACATTCTCCATCATTCGTTCTTCACCGCTTCTTGGAGGCGATAACCCATCACATGTTCTCCACCATTTGCATAGACTTTGCACATTCCCGAGGTGGATAGGTTCAATCTCCTTCATGCAAGATCCTTCACGTGCACGAGACTGACATGGCAACATGATCTGATCTCCATTACAATGATAACTCAACATAGAATGCCATCAGTTGAATCACACAAGCTTGAAACACTTCAACCGGAAACCCTGAAGCTGAGACTACCAACCGGTAGTCATATCATATTAAATCGCTTCACCTTTAGCACATATACCGGTTCTCAACATTATACTGGTTCACTTTGCCAGTTGCTTAACTTCAATAAACCTGTTCACTCTTCATCATATTACTGGTTCACTCTTCAGCATATTACCGGTTCACTCTTTCAGCATATTACCAGTTCATTCTTTCAACATATTGACATCAATGACAACACAGTATCATCATGTCACCATATTCTGCACATATGCCAACATAATCATACCTTATCACAATGATCAAAGAAAGAAAAAAGAAAAAAAGAGAACATAGTGAAAGGCTTGAAACAAAATCAGTAAATAAGCCATTAGTAGAGCATACATTGGTAGTCTTAAATGAGAAAACATACGATACAATCCCTTTGATATTCATGAAAGGAGTGTAAAACAATCATTAAGGACCAATCGAGTTGCAACCTCAAGAATGAACATGAAGGAGTTTGTCTTATTTTCTTTTGAAATAAATCATTAGTGTAAAAAGACATTATGATATGCATGAGCATGAAGGTATGTAACTTTTATCATAAGGTATGAAAAGAAAGACCTTGTTGCATGAATAATGGCTTTATGATAAAAGCCTAGTGAAGAAAACTATCTTGGAGATCCAAAGATAGTCCAAAAGTCAATGAGAATGATAGTGAATAGATTACCCTAGGATATAGGTCTCAAGAAATATCCTTATCAAATAAGGTATAAGGTCTTGAAAACAACCACACAGAGATAAAGACAGTGACCACATCTTCAAACGATAAATGTGGAAAAAAGTGGTCTTAACAAAGACAATGTATAAAATAAGACACCTCAAGATAGTAACAACATTCAAAGGAATCTAGAATTAAATCATCAATCATATTGTTTAATTGTGACTCATCTAGGCATAGGGTTTTGATTAAGCACAAAATATCTCATGTTCAAAAAATTTGACTTGATACTTTACTTTGCATAGTGGAATTTTTTATGTTTACTTCATCCCCTTGTTTTGATCTTTGTATTTTAGTCAAGAAAATGATCTCAAAGTATTGTACGACTGCATTTATCTATGATTTTGAAAGTGAATTGATACTAAATTTGTGTCATTCCCTTTGACCTGCTCATTCATTATTTTGATAGTTGATGATATCACTGTCCCAAGTTTTTGCATAAGATCTATCACTTTGTGTCTCTTACTATATTTTTCTTCTTTGATTTTAACCTGGTTCTATGCCTTATTTTGACAGTGATCTTTCACTTTTCACTATCCTCAAATCTACCTTTATTCACCTAGAACTACGACTACTATACTGCTTAAGGATTCAATTCACTATCATGACTGTAGTTATTATTATACCTTTTGAAAGGACTACTTTTGTACTCATTATGACTATTATCATATTTTACTATATATTTTTTTTGACAAGTGTCATAGCTCAGTGCTTTCATTGACTTATGCCATCTTTCTCCTCTCACAGTTTATCTATGTTTTTGGTTCCTCTTTAAGGACTACCTTTCTTTCTTTGTTGGTTCATTGGTCTCTTGTCATTTTGATTGTAAAAAATGTGTTCTAAGTATTGTGATGATGGATTGTGTATATTTATCTTGTTTGATGAAATCTTTATGAACACCTTATAAAAAGTGGCCTCTACATATAGACTAACAAAATTTTTAACTTTTCTTTGACCTTAAAGTAGTTCCCATAATCCTTGCACCATATACATATTTTGACAAGTTGTCATTGTGAACTTGCCTTTAATAGTGTCTTCTAATATGCTACTCCAAAATCTACCTTTAACACTCATATGATTGGTATGATTATTGTCCCTTCTAAGTCAACAACAACAAACACTCTAGAGTTTTATAAATGACTACTATATTTTAAGGTTCATACACAATCTTAATAATGGATTGCTTTGAGTTGGTCACTGGGAGTGCTAGATCTTTGGGCACTAACTTTTCCTCATATTGGTATCTTAACTATGCATAACAACAATGTTGTTGGTTTTGTTGTGGAAAAATTAATGGGATTGTGATCTCTTTCCATTTGACTTTCATTTGATAGGTTTCTTCTAGAGCTCACTATTCTCATGAACTAAGATTTGATGTTGCTTTACTCTTGATAGTGACCTCTATCATTGAATAAATTTACTATTGACATCAACGATCTTCAAGATGTGTATTATCTAAGAACTCCTCTATTATAGGCTATCCCTTTTTTCATGTTGGTTGTGACTACATCAATTCATCATTAAGCATCATAATATCATTATTGAAGTAATATATAGTTTATCATTTGATATTTTTACTCTCTTTTAGGTTGGTCGCTATGACTATTTTGGATGACCTTTCAACCATCATCAATGATTCCTCTCTTCACTATAATTTGTGAATGGTCATGTTTGTGAAAGAGGGTTGTCTTTTACCTTATGTTTGTGAAAGAGGGTTGTCTTTTACCTTTGGTAGAAAATTTTTCTTTTATCATATCTTTTCTTGATCTATCATTATCCTGGGGTTTGCATTTTGATTAATTATATCTTTATTTTGTCTGAAACCTTCCAAATGATTGTGTTCTGCATTAGATTGTCTCACAATCCTTTGGAAATGAAGGTTGGTCTTGTCTAAGACTTTAACTCTCTTTGATATTCCTCCTTTGGTCTATCATTGTCATGGTGATTGCGACCCCTTCATATGTTGTCTTGTGCTATTTATCATTGTTTCTATTAATAGCATGCTCTTGACATTAAACTTTAAGCTTAATTGTTGTTGTTATGTTATGGTTTGGTATTCTATTTGGTCTTTGAGCCATTTGTCCTTCTCTTTGTTCCCTACTAATGATTCTAATTCTTCATGATGCCTATTGAAGGCTATATTTAATCACTAATACTCACTATCACACTTATGGTATTCACTACGCATTATGACTCCATGAAGTCAGTATCTCTAAATTTATTAGGGTACAATACCCCTTCATTGTGCTTTGTGACAGAGAAACTTAATTTATCTCTTTTTTATTTCTTTGATATGTTGCAACCAACTTTCATTTTTTATTTTTCACAAAGGCTTGGCCTTTGGAGGACTACTTATTCAATTCTCTCATTGCTTTGTAAGTCCTTTATCAATGCTTTTAGCAGGTCTATGTTTCTTTGGGGCTTTGATTATGGAGCCCTGAAAAATATACAATAATTTGTAAGCTTCTAACTATGACTAATTGAAAAACTATTGATATTGTTGATCAACTCCATCGTGCATCATTCTTGGCACTATATCTTTTGGCTCATATAGAACATATTGGCAAGACTCAAAACTATCTTTTGGATGCATGATCATCTCTCAATGATTGTATTAAAAGGTTTCATGATCCTTTGGGAATGAAACCTCATTGTATTATCCTTGTCCACCTTGACTTCTTTTCAAAGTTCTAAGAAAATCTCATGTATGCAACTCTTAGACAATCATATTTTGTGCCTTAGATTGCATCTTATCTTTGATTGTCAAACATTTGTAACTTAGAGACTTAAATTCTTATGTCCCTCATTGTATTCAAATTTCTATCCCATCTTTTCTTCAAATGAGAATTGTGTTCATGACTGTTCTTATTTTCCTAATGTAACTATTTAATACTACTATCAAAATTGTCTTTACAAGTGCTTTCAAAGGTAGCCATGAAAATAATCAAAGGATACCAATCTTTGAATGAATAAGAGATTTCATTCTAAGATAGACTTATACAAAGAATAAGGGACATACAATTAATACAGTCCTCATTCTAAAAAGTAGTTGTAACAGTCACCTCATGCACCAAACAAAGGCCAACATGAACAAAAGTAGTGTTAATCCTATAAGGATCTGGTTAATACTGAGAGGGGGTGAATCAGTATTAAGACAATCTATAACTTCAAATCAAAATACCATTTACAATAGATCTGAAATCAATAAATCTATCCCTTTACCAGATCTCATTCACTTGTTACCCACTTATGCAATCTTATTAAATAGAATAATCACCAACTAGATATCTGATCAACACATTCTCATACTCACTTATTATCATATCAGAATACTTCATCTATCAATTCATTAACATTACCGATAACCACTTACAGATCTCTGATAAACAATAATAAACTTATCATAACCGGTACTCACAAATAATGCATGAAAACATAAACACTATGAAAAGACATTCAACACATGAACACCAAGATTTTTGATGTGGAAACCTAAATGGGAAAAGCCATGGTGGGGATTGGTACCCACAATATTTTTTAATCTTTTGAAGTATACCCTATTAGGAGCTTACAATACGCCCGGTTAGGAGTAGACCCTGTTAGGAGTCACCCGATTAAGGGATTTGCCTATCACTCCAGCTAGGAGCTTAATGATCTGTTAGGATCAACTTGGTTAGAGAATTTAAACTTTCTTTTGTGAGCTTCCTTGTTAGGTGACATAGATGGAAAAGGATTGTTAGGATATTAGAGGTTAAGGATTTATGTTGTTGTAATTGTTAGAGAACAACAGTGAAAAATGATCTATTACTTTTCACTTTTAGCTTGCTAGATCAGATCCAGTTATGCTTCATAGTCTGCAGCACTCGGGCAGATATCTATCTTCTCTAGGATGGCTTAACTCATTCTCCTAATGCCACCAACACTTGAAACATCAGTTGTGTTGCCCTAAATAGCCATCTCAACTAGGTTGGCCACAAAACACTAATTACATCTTCAATTTACAATTCAAATCATAAGAGATCATCATAGATTGTTATACAAATCATTACAAAAAATTACATGAATGGAAACCACTTTTAAAGTGTACATATGCAGGGAAAAGTGCTGGAGATGATTTTCAATATGACTGTCACCTTGTTCTAAGCGAGTCCAGGAGCAACCCGACTAGAGGAAACAAGGTGAAATCAAAGTGCAAAGTGCAGGGGTGAATTCCAAACCACCATATATGATTTTGGAGGGGTCCATGAAGTTGAGATAGAGTTTCCAATGGAAGGAGAAGCCTTGAAAAAATCATTTGATTCCCAAAAACCAACTTGAGTAGTCACTGCCGGCTAGAAAGCCTATAAACCCTTGAAAACCCTCATTTTGGGGTTAGCATATTGTATAGTGGAGTAAGGAGCCAAAACCACAAAAATCACTTGAGGCTAGGTGTATCTTTGAAGAAAATCCAAACTTGCTAGGGGGTCTTTGGGACCATTTTCCTCCAAGCCCAAGAAAACTGGATTTTGGAGGCCTAATAGGGCTAATTCCTTGTAGCCCTTATCTAGGTGTAGCCCTTATCTAGGCAAAATGGTGAAATTGGTAAGGAGGGAAAAGATTGCAAACCTCAAATTGACCCAAAAGGCATTCAAAACATGTTAGTAGCCACCTCCAAACCACTACATCAACTCACAATAGTAGGAGGTCAATTTGACAAGTTGAAGCCAAGAAAGCCATAATTGAGCACATGGGAAGCATTGTAACTTGGTAGGGTTCCTAGCTAAAATACTTGAAGAAAACACCTTGGAATGGTTAAGAAGAAATCCCTAGAATGCAATTAGGCCTTAAGAGTTGGTGGAATTGAGCAACACCAACTAGGTGAAGTGTTAAGCAAACTAGGTGAACCCCTATCAAATTGGTATTAGAGCCTATAAGATTTGGGATAGGTGAGTAGATGTCCTTAGTGGAATCTGTAGGAGATAATAGCATGGTGACCAATGCCAAGTTGGCAAAGAAACTAGATGATCAGGAGGAGGAAAATACGCTCATGAAGGAGAAGTTGCTAGAGTTGGAGAGTAAGCTTGGTGAGGTAGAAACCAAGGCAGATGAAGTGTTGGTAAAGGTAGAAGTAGTAGAAGGGAAGGGTAAAGAAGCATCAGAGATAGACAAAGTACCTGAGCCTGATCCCATCCTAGAACAAGAACCTTTCCTGAAGGCATTGAAGGCCTTGAGTGGTAAATCACTGGAAAGATTGCCATTGTTCACTAGTAAGATGGAGGCAAAAGTGGTCCTAGAATGGATAGAAGGCATGGAGAACCATTTTGAATGTGAAGCCATAACTAGAGCCCAGAGAGTGAAGGTAGCCAATTCAAGGATGAGAGGAGTTTCTCTCACATGGTGGAAATTTGTGCAAGATGAGAGGAAGAAAATGGGCAAAGCACCCATCTCTTCTTGGAAAGGGATGTTCATCAAAATCAAAGAAGTCTATCTCCCTGATGACTATCAAGTACAAATTCATAGGATGAGGAAAAACTTAAGACAAAAAGACCTTGATGTCAGTCGCTATATGGAGGATTTTCACAAAACTTAGCCTTAGATCTCATGTGGTGGAAGAAGAGAGTCTCAAGGTTGCTAGGTACCTAAATGGTCTATGGTGGAACATCCAAGAAGAAATTAGTTTAATGAGCCCAAAAACAATCCATCAAACCTATCAACTTTCCCTTAAAGTGGAGGAAAAACTAAAATGAAGACATGGCTCAAGCAGAAATAGGGGCAAGGGTAGAGGAAAAGACAATAGAGGCCATAGGGGAGGCTTTGGAGGAAGAAGTTCTAAACAAAGAACACAAGAAGAGTCCAAAATCACCGAGTAGCAAGAGAGTGGCACTAGTAAAGGAGGATTCAATAGAGGAAGGGGGTCCAATAGTGGTTTCAACCAAAGATCTAGTGGCCAAGGTAGAGGCTCCTCATATTTTGCAATAATGAAGTTTTACCATTGCAACCAACTTGGGCATCCAAAATATAGGTGTCCAAAGAAGGAAACATCATCACATGGTAGTGAAAGACGATTGAACTATCTTCAAGAAGAGTCTTCAAGTAGCAAGACTTCAAAGGTTTCCTTAGAGTCAGAGGTAGGTGAAAACTTGATGATAAGGAGAACTTTGATCAAAGATCCGGTCAAAGAAGAGCCAAGCCAAAGAAGGTCCTATTTAGGATCAAATGCAAGATTATGGACAAAGTTTGCAAAGTGATCATTGATTCAGGGTCAATAGACAACATTGTGTCAGAAGAGGCTATGAGTAAGCTCAAATTGCAAAGGATACCTCATAACAACCCTTATAGAGTCATTTGGTTGAACAAGGGCCAACATGTCCTAGTCAATGAGCAAGCATGGGTAGATTTTACCATTGGGAGGTATAAGGACAAGGTGTTATGTGATGTCCTACCCATGGATGCATGCCATCTTCTACTAGGAAGACCATGGCAATTTGATAGAGAAGCTATTCATGATGGAGCAAAGAATGCACATGCATTCAAGAAAGATGGAGTCACATTCAAGATTTAGTCTATCCTCGAGGAAGGTGAAAAGAGGGCAGCAGGTCCTAATGTTCTTTTGGTGAGTGAAAAATAGTTCTTGAAGACACTTGAGGAAGGTGAAGGTATAGGGTTTGCACTAGTAATGAAGCCCAAAGAAGAAGACAAGAAAGAGCAACCAGATTTGCCAATAGAGGTGCAAGATTTGTTGAAGAAATTCAGCAGCATAGTAAGTGATGGACAACCAACCACCTTACCTCCTAAAAGAACCATAAGCCATCAAATAGACTTCATTCCTGGATCATCCTTTCCTAATAAGGCAGCTTATGAAATGAATCCCCAACAAAATTTTGAGATTGCCAAGCAAATCTGAGAGCTCTTAGACCAAGGCCTAATTAGGAAAAGCATTAGCCCTTGTGATGTCCCTAGCATGTTAGCCCCAAAGAAAGGTGGTACTTGGACATTGTGTACTGATTTTAGAGCTATAAATAGGATCACCCTCAGATGTAGGTTCCCAATTCCTAGAATAGAAGACCTAATGGACTGTTTAGGGGAAGCCAAGTACTTTACCAAGATTGACCTTAAAAGTGGATATCTCCAGATTAAAATTAAGGAGGGTGATGAATGGAAAACTACCTTTAAGACAATAGAGGGTCTCTATGAGTGGCTTGTAATGCCATTTGTCTTATCCAATGCTCCGAGAACCTTCATGAGACTCATGAATGAGGTGATGAAGGACTTCATAAGTAAATTTGTGGTGGTATACCTAGATGATATTCTCATTTTCAATAAGGATAGGGCAGATCATATTAGTCATTTGCAAGATTTATTACAAAGATTGTATGATGAAATGCTAACCATGAACTTGGACAAGTGTGTATTTGTTAAGTAGGAGTTGGTTTACCTTGGGTTTGTGTTGTCTCAAGGAAACCTCAAGATGGATCCTAGCAAGGTTGAAGCCATTGTAAATTGGCCTACTCCTAAGTCAACAACACAGGTAAGAAGCTTCCATGGACTAGATCAATACTACAGGAAGTTCATTAGGAAATTCAGTGCTATATGTGCACCAATGTTAGACACCATTAGAGGTGGAATAAAGGCAAAGTTTCAGTGGAGTGAACAAGCAAAAAAAGGTTTTGAAACCTTGAAGGAGAAGATAGCTACTCAACTGGTGCTAGTGTTGCCTAGTTTTGAGAAACTTTTCATAGTGGAATGTGATGCAAGCAATGTTGCAGTAGGTGTTGTCCTAAGCGAAGAAGAAAGACTAGTAGCCTTCCATAGTGAGAACCTAAGTGATTCCAAGAGGAAATACTCCTCTTATGATCTTGAGTTATATGCTTTAGTGCAAGCTTTGAGGAAGTGGAGAGACTATCTCCTCCCTCAAGAATTTGTAGTCTATACGAACAACCAAGCATTGATTTTCCTAAAATCACAAGACAAACTTAGTCATAAACACATGAAATGGGTGGAATAAATGCAGGCCTACACATTCACAATCCAGCACAAGAAAGGGTAGTTAAAATGGGTTGCTAATGCATTAAACAGGAGAATTTTGACAGTCCAAGAAATCCAATTGAAGAGCATAGGTGTTGACAATTTTAAAGGCTTGTACTTGGAGGATGAATACTTCTCAAATGCCTACAAGGTGTGTAAGGAGTATCAAAATCAATTCCATAGTGAGTATTCTGATTTTACTTTGCAAAATAAACTATTGTTTAAAGGTGGGCAGCTTTGTGTGCCTAGAGGCTCAATGAGAGAAAATTTCATTCAAGAGAAACATAATAGCAGCCTTAGTGGACATTTTGGAGTCAATAAGACTCAAGAGTTGGCTCAGAGGTATTACTATTGGCCAAGGATGAATCAAGATGTGAAAAAGTATGTGGAGACTTGCATAGTTTTTGAAAAGAACAAAGGTACTTCTACAAATGATGGTTTATACCAACCTCTTCCCATACCAAGTAGACCTTGGGAATGCATTAGTATGGACTTTGTAGCAGGTTTACCAAGGACAAAGCAGGGATATGAAAAAATTTATGTCATTGTGGTCAGATTTATAAAAAATGGCTCACTTTGTGCCTTGCAAAACTACTCTTAATGCATGTCAAATAGCTCATTTGTTCTTCAAAGAGGTAGTGATGATACATGGTTTACCCATGAGCATTGTTTCAGATAGGGACTCAAAGTTCATGAGTCATTTTTGGAAGACACTTTGGCAAAATGTTGGTACCAACCTCTCTTTTGGATCAGCCTACCATCCTCAAATAGATTGGCAGACTGAAGTTGTGAATAGAAGCTTGGGAAACTTATTAAGGTGCCTTACTAAGGAATATGGTCAGACATGGGATCAAGTACTCTCACAAGCTGAATATGCATATAATGACACCATGAATAGGACTACCAGCAAGAGCCCTTTTGAAGTGGTCTAAGGTGTGCACCCAAGAGGTATTTTGGAGTTGAGAGACTTAGGAAGTGCAACAGCAAGAAGTGGATATGTAGAATACTTTGCTCAATCAATGAAGGAGGTCCATGAATCAGTGAAGCAAGCATTGATAGAAAACACAAGCAAACTCAAACAAAAAGTTGATGAAAGAAGGAAGAACCTACAATTTCAAGTGGGAGATCTTGTCATGGTGCACCTAAACAAAGCAAGTCTACAACAAGGATTTCCTAACAAGCTACAAATGAGAAGGATAGGTCCATGTGCCATTCTAGCCAAGTATGGAGAAAATGCATACAAGGTGGATCTACCTAGTGACATAGGATTGTCACCAGTTTTCAACATAGCAAACTTAGTTTCCTACAAGGGACCAATTCAAGGTTTAGATTGTAGTCACTCAAAAGTATCAGATGATGTGAACAAACTTCAATCACCAGCTAAACCAAATCCAAATGCCGAGAAGGTGTTGAGTTCAAGGATCGCCAAGAAGACAGGGCATCAAGGCTATTGGGAGCACCTAATTAAATGGAAAGGTATGGATGATTCTAAAGCTACATGGGTGCTTGAGATAGAGTTTTAGAAGTTAGGAATTGATCAGAATCTGATTCCCAAGGAGGTGACATGATTTTCTTTTGTTTGGGAGAATGGTGCAGGAGCACCTATGACTTAGGCTAGTAGTGATTTCTCCATTTTGGCTTGTACTAACCCTGGCCAAGTCAGTTAGTGAATAAGGACTCTAGGAGGGTCCAAGAGTTAGTGTTTATAGTCAATGTAGGCATAGGTTGAGTTCATTCTTCTTAGGTTTGCATTTTGTGCTAAATAGTGGTTTGAGTAGGTAGTTGACCCTCTTGATGGTCAAAAGTGTCAAAAATTGGTATAGAAATTAGGGAGGGTTAAGTTAGTCTTATAAATATTTTATACTTCATGTGTGATGACTTAGAATAGGCCTCATAGGTTGAGAAGGCCAAAAAGTGAAAAAGTGCAAAGTTGCAAAAAGTTGTCATGACAACTTTTGAAAGTTGTCATGATAACTTTTGTCCTAATTTGATTAGCGATGGAGTTAGGGATTTTAAAACACCCTAGAAAGACTCCACATGTGGTAAATTCTATAATAACCCTCTCTTGCATGGTTACCAAGGTTGTAGACTTGGTTTTGTAAGGTCAACAATCTGAAACTACTCATTTTTAGACTAGTTGGCAGCATTTTGGCTTGTTTTGTTCATTTTTGTAAATGCAAATGGATTGAATCCATTAATTCAGCATGGATTGAGTTTCTTTAGTGTGTTATAGAGTTTTTAGTTCCATTTCAAGTTTGTAGATAGTTTACATTAGTGTTTTCTTATTTTGGTTTGCACACAAGTAGTTTTGGCTTATATATAGCAATTTTATGTAAAATGGTTTCCCCATGAATTCCACGCATGCTACCAGCATGAACTATTGGGATATGAAGGGAAACCACTTGTATAGTGTACATATGTAGGGAAAAGTGCTAGAGATGATTTTCAATATGATTGTAACCTTGTTCTAGGTGAGTCTAGGAGCAACCCGGCTAGACGAAACAAGGTGAAATTGAAGTGCAAAGTGCTGGGGTGAATGCCAAACCACCATCTAAGCTTTTGGAGGAGTCTATGAAGTTGGGAAAGATTTTCTAGTGCAAGGATAATCCTTGACAAAATCATTTGATGCCCAAACACCAACTTGACCAGTCACTACCAGCTAGAAGGCCTATAAACCCTTCAAAACCCTCATTTTAGGGT
The DNA here is from genome assembly GCF_030272615.1 of Cryptomeria japonica. NCBI lineage: Eukaryota > Viridiplantae > Streptophyta > Pinopsida > Cupressales > Cupressaceae > Cryptomeria > Cryptomeria japonica. The sequence goes on along the minus strand of NC_081409.1, from coordinate 262,601,584 downwards.
TAGCATATTGTATGGTGGAGTAAGAAGCCAAAACCACAAAAATAACTTGAGGCTAGGTGTATATTTGAAGAAAATCCAAACTTTCTAGGGGGTCTTTTGGACCATTTTCCTCTGAGCCCTAGAAAACCGGATTTTGGAGGCTTAATAGGGCTAATTCCTTGTAGCCCTTTTCTAGGCAAAATGGTGAAATCGGTAACGAGGGAAAAGATTTCAAACCTCAAATTGAATACAAGGAAAAGATTGCACTCGTATTGTTATAATATATAGTCAATGTTTCAGACATATCTATCTTGAATCCTTCGAGCACATGTCGCATCCATATGGCCTGCGTACAATTAGTAACATACTCAGCTTTAGCTGTAGATTGAGAAACAAAAGTTTGTTTCTTTCTTGTCCATGCTACAAGTCTTCCTCCAAGTAGAAAAGCTCCACTAGTTGTACTTTTCCCATCATCCACATTACCTACCTAGTCTACATCAGCAAAAACATCTAAAGTCAAATTTCCTTTGCAGGGATACCATAATCCATAGTCTAATGTTCCTTTAAGATATTAGAAAATCCTCTTAACAACCACCATATGACTTTTTCTGGGCTCTTTTTAGAATCTTGCAACTAACCCAACAGCATGAGACATGTTCGGTCTGCTATGTACAACATTATTTAGTTTACCAATCATAGACCTATATTATTTTTCACTAACATTAGGTGAATCATATTGCTTTATCAACTTGCAGCCTGTTACCATCAGTGTACCTATCAATTTACAGTCTTCCATGCCAAAATTCTTTAACACCTCTTTAATATACTTGCTTTGATAGATAAAAATACCACCATCCAATTGTTGGATCTATAATCTAATAAAGAACTTTATTTCACCAATTAGAGACATCTCGAATTCCTTTTTCATCTCATTCGCAAAGTCCATTTCATATTATCATCTCCACCAAAAATAATGTCATCTACAAATACTTCAGCTATTAGCATCTTATCTCCCTCATTTTTTAGATAAATATTACTGTCCTCATTGGTACGCTAGAATCCAATCTTGATAAAATGTGCATGTAATCTCTCATACCATGCTCTTGGTGCCTACTTTAGACCATACAAACCTTTATGCAATTTACATACCATGTCCTTATCATTAATGAAGGAAAAACCATTCGGTTGTTCAATGTAAACTTCCTCTTCAAGAATTCCATTCAAAAAGCCAAACTTGACATCCATTTGGTAGACTTTGAATCCCTTATATGCAGCGAATGCCAGCAACATCCTTAGTCCTTCCAATATTGCAATCGGTGCAAATGTTTCACCATAGTCTTCACCTTCTTCCTATGCATATCCTTTGTAGGCAAACCTTGCCTTATTTCTTAACACTTTTCCATCTTCAATAAACTTATTCCTGAAGACCAATTTGGTTCCAATCACATTCTTGTCCTCTGATCTAGGAACAAGTGACCATGTCTAATTTTTCTCTATTTGATCTAATTCCTCATTAATTTCTTTAACCTAGTCATCATCTTTGAGTGCTTCCTTAACTGTGTTGGGTTCCATTGTAGAGATCAAAGAATAATTTTCTCTAATCTTCCTCTTTGTCTACACACTTGCATTCTTATCACCAATTATCTGGTCCTGAGAGTGATTTAATCTCACATATCTAGGTATAGTCTGTGTCGGTTCTGCATCTTCCTCATCTAATTTACCAGTCCATTCACTACTTTCTTCTTCACTGTCCTCTCTTACTGGTACTGCATTTTTCGGTTGATCATTATTTTGTGCTTCCAGTTCAAAGATCACTATTCTTTCTTCATTATCATCTTTTTTAGGTTTAGACCTGCTTGATCCTTCCAATTTATTTGACAAATCATCCACCTTCACATTAACACTTTCAACTATTTTCTTAGTTCTCTTATTATAGAATTTATATGCTTTGATTTTAGAAGAATAACCAAGAAATATTCCTTCATCAAATTTTGCATCAAACTTTCCAGTGTACTTATCCTTTTTAATAAAACATTCACTTCCAAAGATTTTGAAATAACTAACACAAGGACTTTTATCATACCAAAACATCTTCGGCATATTACCTTGTAACAACATTGTTCTAGCAACATCAACAATTGTTCTGTTCATCCTTTCTACTACACCATTTTGTTGTGGTGTCCTTGGAGAAGCCATCTGTCTATTGATACCATGTTCATCACAATACTTGACAAAATCATCAGATGTGAATTCTCATCCTCGATAATATCTTAAGCATTTCAAGTTTTTATCGATCTCATTCTCAACTAGATCTTTAAATTTTTTAAATTTCTCCTTTAGGAATGTAACCCATATCATCTTAGAATAGTCTTCGATAAAAAGAATGAAATATCTATCACCAAAATAGCTTTTTATTCTCATAGGACCATAGAGATCAATATGAACCAAATCCAAACTATTTTTAGATGTACACTTCTTTCTCTTAAATAAAATTGAGGTCATCTTACCAATTTGATAGTCTTTACAAATCACATTATCCATTTTAACAATTTGTGGTAATCCTCTCACAACACAAGACTTCCTTACCTTCACCAAGTTATCAAAATTTATATGACAAAATCTCTTGTGCCATAACCAGCAATCTTCCATCTTTGCAACTAGACAACTATTGATATTAGCATTTAAATGAAATAAGTTACCTCTTGTTTGTTTTTTGATAGAAATCAGTTCACCATTTCCTCCAATGATTCTGCAGATTCCACCATTAAACTCAGGAAAATAACCTTTATCATTGAGTTGTCAAACACTTAATAGATTATGTTCTAGACCATCAACCCAAAATACATCATCAGTATTATTCTTCCTATTCAAAGAAATAGAACCTTTAGTTTTCACCATGTAAGGAGAGTCATTTCCAAATCTAACAACACCTCCATCAAAATTCATTAAGAGTTAGGAACTTACTCTTATCTCTGATCATATGGTGTGAACAACCACTATCTATAATCCATTCATTACTATTTTTTACATGAGAAACAAGGGCCTTCTCATCAGACAATTCCTCCTTTGCATCTACAAACACAATCTCTTCATTATCATATTTATCTTTAGATTCTTCATCAGTCAAACCTTCATTCACAACAACATAATAGTGTTTTCTACCTTTCCCTTTGAATCTCTTGAACTTATCTATCTTATCAGTGTTAGGGCAATTAGTAGCAATATGACCAATTTTACTACAAGAGAAACACTTTAAAGGTAGCTTTCCTTTAAACTTATCAGTGCCTCTTGGAAATCTCTTGGCTAGCAGTGATTCAAGTTCCATTACTTGGTCTTCATTGTCTTCACTTTCTCAGTTACCTTCATGACTAGATCTGCACTCATGACTTTGACATACATTCTTTCCTTTTCTAGTAGATGAACCAGTAACAAAAGCTTTAAAAGAAGATTCAACAAATTTTGCCACACTATCGTCAAAACTATTTATCTCAAAGGCTGTAAGCTTACCAATCAAAGAGTCAACAGTTACCTTTTTTGGCCATCTAGTGGAATTAATTATGTGTTGCATTGATTTTTTGTCATTGATGCCAACACAAGCTGTTTGGATGCTTTACCGGCACCCTTCTGGTACGGGTAGGTTGAGTGGTTTCTGGTGAACTTGGATCCGACATGATACTTATACTCATATTTGCTCAGTTCATTTTGGTCTGGACATTGGATGCTATCCTACCTGCTTACAAGATTGGTTTTCGGTTCTAGTGAGGGTTTCACCGATAGAGCTTTTGGTTGAGATCTTTGATGAATTGCATAAGTTGTTTTGGTTCAGCTTTTGGTGGAGTTTTAGGATGTTGTTGTTGATCATGTTTGAGACTTCGCAAATGGAGATCATTGCTATAACATGTGGACCTTTACTAAGTCCCAATTGATTTAGGTTATGGACCAACTTTAATGTAACATGTGGATAAGACCTATTAATGTATTTCTGGGATATCTTATGTGTTGAAATTATTTGTTTGGTTTAAGGCCGACATGGTTTGTAATTATGTAATTGGTTTATTGTCTGGTGGCTGACCTGTTTGTTTATGGTTGAGAGTTTGTTAATATATATGTAAGATCTCATTGTAGATCATCATGATTATTGCTAGAGGTTATGGTCAAGGAATGTAATGTGTGAATAATGTAATATCATTCAGGCAAAGGAGTTGGTTGATCATTGGAGATCGAATCGAGTTTATGTAAGAGGATTTACTCCTCTCATATTGAGCTTAACTGGAACTGTACTCAGGCATAGGAGATGCTATATTTTTTAGTTCAACACTTTGTTAGGCCCAATATGGAAAGCTAATGTACTGACAAGGGAGGGGTGAATCAGTACTTCAAATCCTTTTATCAACAATATCTTTACTATTATGCATAACCCAAAAACTATTGTAACATAACATAAAGCTAAAACAAATCAGTAACAATCATACATGATTCACTCCATAACACATATATTTTGGTTACACAGAAAATCTTGGTTAGAGAGAAAAACTGAAGTGGGGATGGCACCCACAACTTCACTACTGCAATAATAAAGAGTGCTCGGTTAGAGCTACATATTTAGCTATTTTTGATAGCTTACCCCATTAGGAGTAACAAGATCTGTTAGATCTACCTTGCTAAAGGATTTTACAACACTATATAAATGTTGCACCTGGTTAGAGGATTTACAATTTATAGACTTGATTAGAGTCTTTTACCCTGTTAAAGGTTTCTCTTACAACTTCAAAATATTACAATAAAACTTTACAAATATCTGCAACTTTACATTTGAAATGCTATAGCATATTCTATGTGCTCAAAATAAGATTACCTTGCCTATAGCATACCTCGATAACTCATAAAGTAACTTGGTAAACCCTTCTATTTACTATGTTCTTTGACTATTCTCTGATAACCTTCTCAGTGACCTCTGTGTCTCTGTAACAGTCATAATACTCTGTGATTTCTCATGTAACACATAAGTCTTTCTTGATACACATATGCACACACATTTCTCTCATTCACATATGTCTCTAACCCTAAATTCATGTTGTATAAATAGATTTCTTATGTCGGTGATCTGATTCATTGCTTTGATCTTACAAACATGATTTCTCAAATGAATAACCATGCAAAATATTTCATTGGTTAGACGACCTCAAAATTATACAAAATCTATATGTGCAATTTCCAATGTGATAACGGTTCTATGTGCCTCGATCTTGTAACACATTTTCATATGTGTGTCCAGGTTCAATGAATCTGGTAACATGTTTCACTTGGTGTATATCATCTCAGTGTATTATCTTTACTACTTGGTAGACATGAAATAACACTCGGTAGACAGCTCGGTGTATACTGGGCTTTGTGACTATTTTCCTTCTTTAACCGACTAGACTATTCATACCGACTAAATTTTTTGGTAGTGGTAACCGACTAGAGTATATAGAATGACTTTGTATATAAAACTAATGGCAATTTGATAAGTAGTAACAATCTCCCCTTTTGACATTAGTTGAGATGTTTGACAAAACTACTTTCAAAGTCATTACTCAAAAATCTGTATACTTTACAAAATTTGACTAAACATATAGTATATACATTAGTCAATGAAATAGTATAATCAAATACAATCCCCTTATTAATATGCTGTACAAAACTCTGATTATGTGTGCTTGGTGATCAATACTCTATAATCATTGTTCTTTCCTCTATTAGCTACTCAGTTCACTGCTCTTGGATACTTTACTTATTCTGCTCATTCTGCTCGGTATACTCCCCTTGTATACTACACTCCAGTTGTTTGAAACTTTGAATACTATACACTCCCCCTATGTACTTTGATGCTATATATGTCAGTGATCTGATTCATTGCTTCGATCTTACAAACATGATTTCTCAAATGAATAACCATACAAAATATTTTATTGGTTAGATGACCTCAAAATTATACAAAATCTATATGTGCAATTTCCAATGTGATAACGGTTCTATGTGCCTCGATCTTGTAACACGTTTTCATATGTGTGTCCAGGTTCAATGAATCTGGTAACATGTTTCACTCGGTGTATATCATCTCAGTGTATTATCTTTACTACTTGGTAGACATGAAATAACACTCGGTAGACAGCTCGGTGTATACTGGGCTTTGTGACTATTTTCCTTCTTTAACCGACTAGACTATTCATACCGACTAAATTTTTTGGTAGTGGTAACCGACTAGAGTATATAGAATGACTTTGTATATAAAACTAATGGCAATTTGATAAGTAGTAACAATCTCCCCTTTTGACATTAGTTGAGATGTTTGACAAAACTACTTTCAAAGTCATTACTCAAAAATCTGTATACTTTACAAACTTTGACTAAACATATAGTATATACATTAGGAAATGAAATAGTATAATCAAATACACTCCCCTTATCAATATGTTGTACAAAACTCTAATTATGTGTGCTCGGTGATCAATACTCTGTAATCATTGTTCTTTCCTCTATTCACTGCTCAGTTCACTGCTCTTGGATACTCTACTTATTCTGCTCATTCTGCTCGGTATACTCCCCCTGTATACTACACTCCGGTTGTTTGATACTTTGAATACTATACACTCCCCCTATGTACTTTGATGCTATATAGGTCGGTATCTGATTCATTGCTTTGATCTTACAAACATGATTTCTCGAATGAATAACCATGCAAAATATTTCATTGGTTAGATGACCTCAAAATTATACAAAATCTATATGTGCAATTTCTAATGTGATAACGGTTCTATGTGCCTCGATCTTGTAACACGTTTTCATATGTGTGTCTAGGTTCAATGAATCTGGTAACACATTTCACTTGGTGTATATCAACTTGGTGTATTATCTTTACTGCTCGGTAGACACGAAATGACACTCAGTTGACAACTCGGTGTATACTGGGCTTTGTGACTATTTTCCTTCTGTAACCGACTAGACTGTTCATACCAACTAAGTATTTTGGTAGTAGTAACCGACTAGAGTATATAGAATGACTTTGTATATAAAAGTAATGGCAATTTGATAAGTAGTAACAATCTCCCCTTTTGACATTAGTTGAGATGTTTGACAAAACTACTTTCAAAGTCATTACTCAAAAATCTGTATACTTTACAAAATTTGACTAAACATACAGTATATACATTAGTCAATGAAATAGTATAATCAAATATACTCCCCTTATCAATATGCTGTATAAAACTCTGATTATGTGTGCTCAGTGATCAATACTGTGTAATCACTATTCTTTCCTCTATTCACTGCTTAGTTCATTGCTCTTGGATACTCTGCTTATTCTGCTCATTCTGCTCAATATACTCCCCCTGTATACTACACTCTGGTTGTTTGATACTTTGAATACTATACAATCCCCCTATGTACTTTGATGCTATATATACTCTTGATGATATACTCCCCCTTTTTGACAAACATCAAAATTTAGTTACCATTTGGAGGTGGTAACTAATCAAAACTGGATTTGTACTTTGTCTTGGCTTCAGTGAGAGCGACAAAGAGTGCATCCTTTACACTTTCCATTAAAGAATTATGTGCATTAATATCAGCCAATAATGAAATTAAGCCATCTAAAGTGCTTCCCTCTTATGTTGTAGAGAGGTAAGTGGCTCGGTTTAGCTGTTCTTGAACGGATGAAAGATGAGGAAGTAATAATGTTTGAAGTGTCATTATGTCCATCCTGATCTTGTGTTCTTCATTCCTCAGTTTGAATTGTTGAGCCATGAGTTGTTGTAGCTTAGTATAAAAATTCTGAATTGAATTGGTCTCGGGGGTCAACTTATTTGAGAGATCGGTGATATCTTTCTCAATTGCCTCTATTTTATTCTTAATGTCCTTAAGGAATAAAGAAAATGTGCAGAGTTTCTGAAATAATGAAAGAATGTGCTTGAGTTGAGGGGACAACTCAACAATAAATTTGACAAGTTTTACCTTGCCAAAATCAATGGATTTTTGTACTTCCTCTATCATTTTAGCAGTTAGCTCCTTGTCTTTTAGTTTGCTCAAGTATTCGGATGCATCTACTCGAGATGTCTCAATCTGATTTAGGAGTTCATCCAATTTAATATGGATGGCTGCATTGGTTGATACTGTAGCTGAAGGTAGCATATCTAATAGTAAGGTCTTTACCTTCTGAAGTACTTTATTCTTCTTTTGTATTGCCAGTTTCTTCTCCTATTCAGCCTTTGCTTTTCATAGTTCACCGAATTCAGTGAGTGCTTTCCCTTTCAATTTGGAGATGTCTACATTGGGCAACACTATCAATTTTGATAAATCAATTTTGAAACTATGCTTTTTCAACTTCTTTTCTTTACCTTTTACCAGGTGAACCACTACAATAGCTTGAGAGGCTTGAGGACCCTCGGTAGGTTGCTTGGTAGATACAACACTTTGGTCAGTTTCTTTAGCCTCGGTAGTGTCCTTTGGTGTCTTGGTACTTGGTGTCTTAGCTGTAACATTTTCCATGCTAGAAGGTGCTTGAGAGGTTTGTTCTTGTGAAGTACCTTCTATTGTAGACTTTTGACCTTGGGTGCCTTCACCTATATCCTGAGGAGCTTTGGTTGTAGTAGGTTGATTAATTGGTGGGTAAGGCTGAACTTGTTCCAAAACAGATTCACTGGAGACAAGTTTTGCATAATCATTGCCTTCTATCATTTCTTATTCAGGTGCCTCTGCATCCATGATATCTTCATCTATTTGAATGGTGTCAGCAGGGTCTTGCTCGGTGACATCAGGCTCTTGGTCGATGACATCAACTATTTCCATTTTAGATTGTTCACTAGCATTCTTTCTTCGAAAGATGTCCTTCCATTGCTCTTTTGTTTCCTTCTCCACTTCTATATACAGGCCATTCATCAATTTCAAGGCCTTTTGTTTTACTGTAAATTGTGTTTGGCTTTTTTTCAGATGTTCTTTTATTTCATCAACTAACATATTAGGAAAGAGATGGACCAGACTTCTTTCTCTGATTTGTTTCCCTGAGTCTAGGGCATATTGCCATCTGGTTTCAATATGTGCATATAATTCCTTAGGAATAGATTTACATACTTCTAATGGAACCACTCAGAATTGTAGAAATGTGCAAATGATAGCTTCTTCAATTTGCCTCTTTTCATCAGTAGATCTGGATTCATATTTGACAAATCTAAATCCACCAAATCCACCATATTCCTTCAGATTATTACAAAAAATTTCTACACTATGTACATCTACCTTCTTGCTTTTCATAATCTGAAATTTATTTGCATCTTCAGATTCGGTATCACTCAACTCTTTTGGCAAAATGAGTCTCTGAGTAGATTTCTTGTAAGTTCTAGTTACCTTAGGAATGACAACAGTCTTTTGTTTCTTACTCGGTGATGTAGCAGATGCCCTTGTGTTAGGTGTCTTTGTTGGAGGGGTCGGTAGGGCCATTGAAGTGTCCTATTTCTTTCTCTTCAACACTTTTCCCTTAGGCAATTCAGTTCTAAGTGTTATGGCTTCTTCTTGGGCTTCTGTCTCGTCTTCGGTGATGGCTAGAATGCCTTTGATAGGTGTGGAGGAAGACTCTTCTCTGAATTTCTCATTTAATGCCTTAATCATCTTTGATGCCTTCCTTGTAGCTTTGGGTACTACAATGCTCATCTTTACTTTTTCTTTCACCTCTTCATAGGTTCCATACCTCAGCTCGGTAGCATGCCTTGGTAGTGTCAAAAATGCATCGATTTGCTGTTGTGTGATATCAAAATCAATCTTGTAACCCATAGGTGACAAAGATTGAGTCCTTGGTTCCATAGCATTCACATAACAGTAATCGGTGTCGACCTCAAAACATATTTCATCTTTGTATTTTTCTACCGGCTATGGTGGAATCCGGTACTTGTTATGCATTTTCTCTTGGAACTTGCTGAAGTAATCATCCATTATATCATTAAAGTTATCACCTAACTTCTTGATGAAGTCATTGATCTGATGGGTGATTGGTCGGTGTAGTTCCCAAACAACTTTATCGACTGTTGGAAAAAACTTCTCAAAGTAGAAAAACATACATACAAGTAGTGATCCAAATTTTAGAGTATTTTCCAAGTTGTTCTTCTTCTGCTTCCTGATTGTGTTCATATTTTCAAACAAGTTCTTCAACAATACTTCACACAAGTCAATTTTCATGCCTTTCTTAACAATTTTGTATGCTAAGTCCACTGTTGCATAGGGTACACTATTTTCCCTTGCCGATTGGAAGAAATAGTAACCAATAACTCTAACAGCAAATTTGAGTTCAGGATCAGTGACATTGTTCAACTTCAGACCTTTGCAATCAGATTCTACTCCAGTAAAACTGATCAATTCCTTCTATGATCTCATTTTCTGTGCTCGGGCATGATCATAGATAGGATAACCGGTGATTAGATGAATGATTTCTTTAGTGATCTTAAATGATTACTCTTGTAGCCATATGAAATCATCATGCACTCGGCTTAGTACAAACTTGACCTACTAGGGTTTGAACACATGGGGATAGGTTAGGGCTTCAGTCAATCCCTTGATTTTGATATGCTCATACTTGCTATCCATTTTACCATCTATGCACAATTCATCATATACATCTTTGATCTCAACATGACAGAGTTCTTCAACATGACATTTTGTGAAAAATCTCACATCCTCGACTAACAAGACTCGATTTGGGATGAGTGAAAAGGCAGTTTTGTCATCTATTTTAGATGCAATTTTGGGAGTCAAAGAGTATTTTAGTGAGGGCTTCTCTACATTCTTGACAACAATGGGGTCTTGGATCTTAGGTGCCATTTTGATTTCAAATAAAAATTGACACAGGAACCTTAGGGTTTGAGAACTTAACAAATGGTAGATGCTTCACACTCAGCAGATAATAACAACTTAATGAGTTTGGTAAACTATCTTAGCAATGCGATGAGATTCAATGTAAATACCTTAGATTTTTCTTTGAAGATGGTTTGATCACCTTGATTCGCTCTGCTTTGCTTCTTGAAAACTTGGTGAATGAAAATGACCACGAAAAACCTTTAAGTACTCAAAAATACCTTATCAGGATCCGTGCAAGTTAGGTCAAAGACATTAAATGCACTCGATTCACTTAAATTTCTTTCCCTTTTTTTGCGCTTTAACCGAGTTACCAAATTTCCTTCATATACCGACTTGATAGGCTTCCTGAATTCACTGACTTGACATATTTCCTGTAAAGTGCTCCAAAAGACTTTGATAGAATTTCAAACTTACTACTACATCTTACTATGCAAATTTTGAATTCAGTACACACTAAAATAGGAACTGTTTAAGATTTAACCATGTGAGAATGTAGTCCCTTCATACCTTTACTGATTAATTTAGAGTGGGAGCACCTAACTCAGTAGGTAAGGTGATTTCTTTATTTGACACAATTTCCTTGTTTCTCCAAATCATCTTTAATTTCTCTTTTATTTCCTCAGTGTCTTCTCTAGGTTGATCTTTGCAATCTCCAGCCAAGTGTCCAACTTTGTGACAATGAAAACATGCCATACCAGGATTTCTCCATGATCTTCGGTTATTCATTCCAAACCTTATAAAGCAGTTGGCACTTATATGTCCATATCTTCCACAACATTCACACCATATCCTTGTATTGTAATCCCATGGTACTATAGAATATTGTCGGTAAGGATCTATGTGAGTTCAGTAACCTCTAGTTTTTGCTCGGTGTGCAGACCACATGTGGTTCTTTTGCTTAAACCAACACTTCTCGGTACTATGTCCATATCTATTGTAGTTTTTACAAAACCCTTTGAATTTTGCCTTCTGATAATTATTAATAGACTTTTTCCTACATTGATTAGATGTGTGACCATATTTATTGCAATTGTAACAATAACCATCGGTCTTAGTGGCATTCGGTTGCTTACCTTTTCTGGTTTGACACATGTTGGTAGTATGACCTTGATTTCCACAGTAGTAGCAAATAGGCTTCTTCCTTTTGATGTTATTACTTTTTCCACTTTGTTTTTATGATTCTCCTCTCTCGGTAGTGCAGATTCCCTTCTTGGTAGAGTCTTTTCCTTTGTAACCGAGTCCTGCATCTTTGTTGGGTCTTCTTGTATTCAGTTGCTCATCCAACATCTTTGATGCTTCATAACTTTTCTTCAGTGTTTCCTTGGATTTCTTCTCTGTTTCAAGTTCATTGCTCAACCTTGATACTTCAAGTTTCAATGCTTGATTCTCATCATCTTTTAGATTTTCTTCATGATGTTCATAACCTAGTAGATCTGTCATAGTTTGTTGAATCCCAGTCAACCTTATGATTTCATCATCCTTATTAGATACTAAAGCTTCAAGTTGTTGTTTCTCTCTTTCTAGATCTCTTACTTGGTCCTCAGTTGTCCTCAATGCATCAAGATTTTTAGTCATCTGTGTACTGAAATGTTCATGTTCTCTTTTCATTACTCTTAGTTGATCAGCTAGTGATTTGTTCTTTTCTTTCAATTGTCCAATCATTTCTTCAGTCTCTTTAGACATATTATTCTTAGATGATGTCTTAATTTGTTCCACTAACTCTTGAGAGTCCTACAAATCATTAGATAATCTTTTTCTCACTTTTAGAGAGTTTTGCATTTGCCTTTGCATGTTTGCAATCACTTGATTAGCATGATCCAATTCTTCTTGCAAATACACAATCCTCTGAGATTGTTTGCAGCCTTCCATTGATAAGATCTTTCTCTTTAGGCAGTTAAACCATTTTCCAAGATTCAAGCTCTGATAGCAATTGTTAGGCCCAATATGGAAAGCTAATGTACTAAGAGGGGAGGGGTGAATCAATACTTCAAATCCTTTTATCAACAATATCTTTACTGTTATGCATAAACCAAAAACTGTTGTAACATAACATAAAGCTAAAACAAATGAGTAACAATCATACATGATTCACTCCATAACACATATATTTTGGTTACGTAGAAACTCTTGATTAGAGAGAAAAACTATGGTGGGGATGGCACCCACAACTTCACTACTGCAATAATAAAGAGTTCTCGGTTAGAGCTACATATTTAGCTATTTCTGATAGCTTACCCTGTTAGGAGTAACAAGATCTGTTAGATCTACCTTGCTAAAGGATTTTACAACACTATATAAATGCTGCACTTGGTTAGAGGATTTACAATTTATAGACTTGATTAAAGTCTTTTAACCTATTAAAGGTTTCTCTTACAACTTCAAAATCTGACAATAAGACTTTACAAATATCTGCAACTTTACATCTGAAATGCTATAGCAAATTCTATGTGCTCAAAATAAGATTACCTTGCCTATAGCATACCTTAGTAACTCATAAAGTAACTCAGTAAACCCTTCTGTTTACTCTATTCTTTGACTGTTCTCTAATAACCTTCTCGGTGACCTCTGTGTCTCTGTAACAGTCATAATACTCTATGATTTCTCATGTATCACATAAGTCTTGCTTCATACACATATGCACACACATTTCTCTCACTCACATATGTCTCTAACCCTAAATTCATGCAGTATAAATAGATTTCTTATGTCGGTGATCTGATTCATTGCTTCGATCTTACAAACATGATTTCTCAAATGAATAACCATGCAAAATATTTCATTGGTTAGATGACCTCAAAATTATACAAAATCTATATGTGCAATTTCCAATGTGATAACGGTTCTATGTGCCTCGATCTTGTAACACATTTTCATATGTGTGTCCAGGTTCAATGAATCTGGCAACACATTTCACTCGATGTATATCAACTCGGTGTATTATCTTTACTACTTGGTAGACATGAAATAACACTCGGTAGATAGCTCGGTGTATACTAGGCTTTGTGACTGTTTTCCTTTTGTAACCGACTAGACTGTTCATACTGACTAAATATTTCAGTAGTGGTAACCAACTAGACTATATAGAATGACTTTGTATATAAAACTAATGGCAATTTGATAAGTAGTAACACACTTCTCCAGATTGTAGTCTGGATTTCTATGTAGTCAGTGAGGCTCTTTTTGTGATGAACAGTGTGCTCTAGGCTGTTGGCCTTCTTGCAAGTGCAGGCCCCTTCATTGCAATTCACATACTTAGTACAGAAGTATTATCTGACTGTGGGTATGTCTCCCACCATTGTTTTTCCCTTTACCAGGTTTTCCACATACAAATCTTGGTGTCATGTGGATGGTATTTATTCTATGATTATTGTTTATGCTTAATTGGTTTATCTGCTATTCCAGTATTAATGTTTCGGGTTCCGGTATTAAATTTTAAAAGTCTAATGGTTCCTGTAATTTGAGACAACTGATTCACCCCCCTCCCCCTGAGTTGCCTTTCAGTTATTTGAACTATCTCACAACCTTATCGTTCGAGATCAATCTAAGTTCTTTTATTTTTGATACTCTAATATCATTTTGATGTTAAAGAGTTTTGAGCATTTTACTTACCACCAACACCTTTTATACCACCAACTTCTTTAATTCTCTGGCCATACTCTGCAATGTTTTCTCCTTCTTGCATTTTCATATCATCAAATTTAACTCTCAAGCTTTCCTTTTTTTCTCTTTCAACATGCTCATCTCCTCCATGAATTATTTCTATTTTTTCCCAAACCTCATGTGTAGTTTGCAATCCTTGAATATCAATATATTTAGAATCAAATAAAGTACATACAATAACTTCAAGGGCTTGCATGTTCTCCTACTGATCTTTAAGTCCATCCAATGTCAAGGGAGTAGTAGTAGGAGCCACATATGTTGTTTCAACATGTTTCTAGTATTGAGTAACAAGACCTTTGAGATATATCTTCATTCTGTCTTTCCAGATCTTATAGTTGTCCTTGTTAAATTCTGGACCCTCTTTCTTCATCATCTTATCTTCCTTAGAGTCTTTTCCTCAAGTGGTTAAGCTTTTCTGCACATAGAGGACCATGCTCTGATTTCAATTGTTAATCCTATAAGGATCCGATTAATACTGAGAGGGGGGGTGAATCAATATTAAGACAATCTATAACTTCAAATCAAAATACCATTTACAACAGATCTGAAATCAATGAATCCATCCCTTTACTAGATCTCATTCACTTGTTAGCCACTTATGCAATCTTATTAATCAAAATATTCACCAATAATACTAATTTCCTTCACTATCTCACCTACTGGTTGCAAAAAAACATCATTAGGGTTATAATTGACACCAATGACAACATAATAGTTCACCATTGCAATCTTCATGCAAATGCCAACATGATCAACACATACTCATACTGACTTGTTATCAGATCAGAATACTTCATCTATCAGTTCATTAACATTGTCAATAAGCACTTACAGATCTTTGATAATAAGGCAGTAAACTTATCATAACCGATAATAAGAAATAATGCATGAAAACACAAGCTCTATGAAAAGACATTGCACACATGAACACCAAGATTTTTGATGTGGAAACCCAAATGGGAAAAACCACGTAGGGGATTGGTTTCTAGTTCTAGCGAGGGTTTCACCAACAGAGATTTTAGTGAAGATCTTTGATGAATTGCATAGGTTGTGTCGGTTCAACTTCTGGTGGAGTTTCAGGATGCTGTTGTTGATCATGTTCAAGACTTGGCAGATGGAGATCATTGCTATAGCATGTGGACCTATACTGAGTCTCGATTGATCTAGGTTATGGACCAACTTTAATGTAACATGTGGATAAGACCTATTAATGTATTTTTGGGATATCTTATGTGTTGATATTATTTGTTTCATTTAAGGCCGACATGGTTTGTAATTATGTAATTGGTTTATTGTTTGGTGGCTGACCTGATTGTTTATGGTTGAGGGTTTGTTAATATATATGTAAGATCTCATTATAGATCATCATGGTTACTGTTAGAGGTTATGGTCAAGGAATGTAATGTGTGAATAATGTAATATCATTTAGGCAGAGGAGTTGGTCGATCATTGGAGATCGAATCAGGTTTATGTAAGAGGATTTAGTCCTCTAGTATTGAGCTTAACTAGAACTGCACTCAGGAATAGGAGATGCAATCTTTTTTAGTTCAACACTTCTCCAGATTGTAGTTTGGATTTATATGTAGTTAGTGAGGCTCCTTTTGTGATGAACAGTGTGCTCTAGGCCATTGGCCTTCTTGCAAGTGTAGGCATCTTCATTGTAATTCACATACTTAGTACATACGTATTATCTAACTATGGGTAGGCTTCCCACCGTGGTTTTTCCCTTTACCAGGTTTTCCACATACGAATCTTGGTGTCATGTGGATGGTATTTATTCTTTGATTACTGTTTATGCTTAATTGGTTTATCTTCTATTCCAGTACTAATGTTTTGGGTTCTGGTATTAAATTTTAAATTGCTAATGGTTTCGGTAATCTTTTACAACTGATTCACCCCGCACCCTTTGAGTTGCCTATTGGTTATTTGAACTATCTAACAACCTTATCATTTGAGATTGATCTTAGTTCTTTGATTTTTGATACTCTAATATCATATTGAGGTTGAAGAGTTCTGAGCATTTTACTTACCACCAACACCTTTTATATCGCCAACCTCTTCTTTAATTCTCTGACCATACTCTACAATGTTTTCTCCTTCTTGCATTTTCATATCATCAAATTTAAATCTCAACGTTTCCTCTTTTTCTCTTTCAACATGCTCATCTCCTCCATGAATTATTTCTATTTTTTCCCAAGTGCAATTTGCAATCCTTGAATATCAATATATTCAGAATCAGATAAAGTACATGCAATAGCTTAAAGGGCTTGCATGTTCTCCTGTTGATCTTTAAGTTCATCCGGTGTCAAGGGAGCAGTAGTAGGAGCCACATATGTTGTTTCAAAATGTTTCTAGTATTGAGTAACAAGACCTTTGAGATATATCTTCATTCTATCTTTCCAGATCTTATAGTTGTCCTTGTTAAATTCCGGACCCTCTTTCTTCATCATCTTATCTTCCTTAGAATCTTTTCCTCAAGTGGTTAATCTTTTCTGCACACAGAGGACCATGCTATGTTACCAATTTTTAATCCTATATGACCCAGTTAATACTGAGAGGAGGGGTGAATCAATATTAAGACAATCTATAACTTCTGTAGACGTCTAAAAATGGTCAACGCTTGCGGAGTCATACTTTAACATTGACGTATTGCCTTATTTTAGGGTTTTTGCATCGCATTAACATTTCTCCTATGATTTGCACTTGGCCTTTATCATTTGCAAGCATCGAGTCATTCTTCTGCATTCTTCATTTGTCTCGCTTTCGAATATGGTCTTGTTGATAACAATCTTCAGCCATGATTTTGGTTGATCTTATCCTGTCGCATCAATGTGCATATTCATTTGTCATCATTTTGGACATCGTCAATCCTAATTAGGGTTTTGTCCTCTTATCAATCTTGTCATCTTGTGATCGATTTGTCATTGATTGTTGTCATTTTCAATCTTATCATCATGTGATCAATTTGTCATCGATCGTTCTCGTTTTCAATCTTGTTGTCTTGCGATTGATTTGTCATCGATCATGGTCATTTTCAATCTTGTCATCTTGCAATCTATTTTGTCATCGATCCTTGTCCTCTTGTCAACTTTTTCATTTTGTGATCGATTTGTCATCGATCGTCATCGTCTTCTCAATCATGTCAATTTGGATCAATTAGTCATTGTTCCTCATCAATTGGCGCATTGCTCAATCAAATCATTTATCAGCATTGGTCTTTTATCAATTCAAAATCATGATCGAATCGACATCAAATCAATCTTACATCAAGACCTAATTGTCGTCCTTGCATTTCTAATTTATCTTCTAGGGTTTCATGATTTATTCATTTAACCTTGTTTGTCATTTTCTCTCCATTTTTCTCTTTGGGATAAATGATTTATTTATTTATCCTAAGTCTTCTTGTCACAATTAAATGTTTATTTAATTGGCTAATTAATTCCTCCTATTTTTGTAAATTAATTAATGAATGAAAAATTATTAATTAATTTACCTAATTTGCATCAATTTCCTAATTTCCAAGTCATTATTTCTAACTTAATTTTCTAATTTCTCCTAAATTCCTAAATGTCTATTTCTATTTCAAAATCCTGTCATAAATCCTTGCATAGCAATTTGTCATAAATTGTCATAAATCCTTGCATAGCAATTTGTCAT
Source organism: Cryptomeria japonica (assembly GCF_030272615.1). Lineage (NCBI taxonomy): Eukaryota > Viridiplantae > Streptophyta > Pinopsida > Cupressales > Cupressaceae > Cryptomeria > Cryptomeria japonica. The sequence continues at coordinate 262,583,407 of NC_081409.1, read as the reverse complement.
ACACTTGTCATAATTTTGCTATTCCTGATTTGAATTTCCTTTCAAATCACTTTCATGCTAATTTGATCTTTTCTCCAATTTGTCTATAAATTGGATGAATTTCTTCAATCATAGTCCCTGGTCGAATCAATCATGCTTCTAGTACCCTTATGTTGTCATCTTGTCTTCTCAATCTTGCTTTCACATTATACTTATGCACTTGAAGGTGAGATCCTCAAAACAAAGCTATTTGAAGGAGAAAGAAGGACAATGGAGCCACATGAAAGAGACATCTGCATTTGGTTTGCTTAAATCTCATTTTGAATGTCTTGTTTTCATGTTTTCATTGAATGTTTTTAGGATTGTTATCACTGCATTTCAGTCTTCATGATTGTGCTAGTCCAATTTGTTATTGCTTTGATGATTTCCACATTTCCTACTTACATTTCTTGGTGAACCTAACATGAACTAATGACTTAACCATGCTTTGAGTGCCTTTTGAGTTGATTTACAGGTGAAAAATCCAAGAAATAGAGCAATTTAGACCTTTCTGGGCACTTTTGTGCCTGTGTCAAAGGGATTTGCGCCCGTGTAAGCACTTCTGCACCCGTGTAAGGTGTTCTGCACCTGTGTAAGGTACACAGGCGCAGCTTTATGCAACACAAGTGCAACTTGATGGGTTCTGCGCCTGTGTTAAGGCAATTTGCGCTTGTGTAAAAAAATAAAAATAAATAAATAAATAATTTTTTTTTTGTTTTCATTCTGTTTCTTTCATTCTGGTTTTCTTTGGTACTGATTCTCTATGCAGCACCTTGACATTATGTGTGACGAAGACAAAAATGGAACTACTAACAAATGTCATGTAGGTTCGCTAGTCAAAGATCAAACAAATCAAACTTCTAACTTAATGATTTTGCAGGTTGCCTTGTATTCCAACTAAACTTGGTGTTTGTAATTCATAATTAGGCACCTAGTATGATTGCTAAGTAGGATGGAATAAATGTGTGTTTTCTTTGATTGTCGAGTTTGACATTGGAGTAGGAGAGTATGCTCTCATCCTTCTTAGGGTGATCAGAAATCTAGATCTTCGATACCATTCTCATGTTTTGGATTGTTTGTTACCTTTAGAGGGCCTACCTTCCCGACCATTTGCTTTCTTTTGCAAGCAAGTGACAATCATGAGAAGAGAATGACACAAAGTGAGTATAGCTAAAGTACCTTGGCATTCTAACTCACTATAAATAAATACCTGATGGGTGAAAGCTTTGAAGGAAGGGTTACGTGGGAATTGTAGTTACTTGGGAAGTGATGACCCTTGGACTCTTTCTCATATCAGCATCTAAGTAGGGCCTCGCGGTCTAAATCATGCTTGTGCGACTACATTTGTTTGGTATCTTGCTGGGCCTATGTCTCAATCATACTTGTGTGACACCAAGGAGTAACGCTTAACAGAAATCCTTACTAAACACCTTGTATTTAGAGGCCAAAAATCCTTCTAGTTGCTTGAGAAGGACAAGTTCGGATACTTGGAAGAGATACTAAGTTTGCCATGGGGAGATTTCCATGGGGACTGATGCTTGGCTACCCTAAGAAGTGAGTGTTGTGGAGGGGAGCCCATGGGGTCAAGCATCTATGTATTCTCCTTGAATCTCATAATGAGTCTACCTCTCAAGTACCTACTATCTTTACCTACCATAAGAAATGTGTGAATGAGCATGATTGTCTTGCATCTAAGTTAAAATATCTTGTCTTCTTTACTTGTCAAAAGTTGAGTTGTGTCTCATTTCAAAAACAAGACAAATTGATTCAAAACAAGGTTAAACACAAGAGTATTTCATCCAACAAAGTTCAAAAACACCTTCAAACATGGTTGTCAAACATTTTTCAAAATCTTGTCTCAACATTCATGTCACTTAGATTTAGGTTCATCCTAGGTTTGCATTTTGCAAATTCATTGTGAAGTACCAAGGTTATATTTCACCTAGGTCATACTCCTTTGCCTATCAATAAGGGTTATCCATTTGCATGTGTCCTCTTGCATTAGAGTAATACCATTGTCATACATTCACATTTGCATACCCTAGGTCTCTTCATTAAGCTTAGGGCATTATCATATCATATTAGGATCATTTGAATAGTAATTGTGCCTTTCCATATAGTGTCAAAACTAGGTTTTTGTCATACTTGAGTAATGCAAATCTTTGATAAACCCTAAGTTATTGTTAGGAAGTCTTGACCTTATCAAACTTTTTTCTTTTTGTCATCAATGTCATTTGGTCAAACCTAGCTTAGTATCCAAGCATATAGGTGAGACATTGTCAATTTGTCCTATTGTCACTTGGTCCTTTTGTCCTTTGAGGTCTAGACATCATTTCAATTTCCTAAGGGTCTCATTTTTAGAATTGCATTCATGAGTTTGTCAAAATTTTGAAAAATAACAAAAACATTAAGTTGCATTGTCATCCTTTTAGGTTGCATTTGTCAATCCCATTAGTTGCATTGCATAGTGACATGTTTGTTGAAATGAGGTCTCAACCTTCTTACGAAGCCATGCCATCACAATTGAGAAATCAATCATGTCAATCCAATCTCTACATGTCTCAAAACTTGGATCAAACTTATCATGATGATGTAAATGTCCAAAGACAAAAACTAGAGGAGAAACTAGCTCAAGAAAATGAGATATTGGAACAAAGAGTGAAAAACATTCAAAAGAATAGATCACAAATGGCCAAAAATTTTCAAAAATTTCTAGGTCAAAATCCAAAGATTGAGCCAATTGATGTAAGATCTCTTCTTGAATGATCAGACATACCAGCTCTCCTCTCCCAAATAGAGATGATGAAACAATTTCAAGAAAAGAGACAACATCAATTTCAACATTATGTGCCTCCACAACAAGAACAAGAAGGTGTTTACTATCAATCAGATTTTCAACCAATACAACCATCACAACCAATTGTTCAACAACTCCAACATTTCCAATAGACACAACCAATGGTCCAACATATACAACCAACACAACCAATGGTCCAATTTCAACAATATGTCCAACCAACTATACAATGTCAACGAATAGTTCAACCAATGGTGGAATATCAACAAGTTCAATCAACATATCAATTTCAACAACCACAACCAAACATTCGAAAACAAAGGTTGCAACACACACCAAGCCAAGTTTCAAACATGTTGGAACAATTGAACCAAGTCCAATATCAAAACGTGACATCAGACCAGAACCAACTCCTTGCCAAACAAGTTCAAATTCCAGATACAACCATGTCAAAACCTTGAAAGAAAGGTGGCTTTATTGCAAGGATCTTAAGGAACCTACCAAGTGAGTTCTTTGAAGAAGATCAAGACAATACAATTATGCCTAGCAATGCCTCATCCCCCCACAAACAAATTGACTCTCTAGTGGCATCTATCCCTACACCTTTAGAAGTTTCACAAGAACCTTCCATATTGTCCTCATCAAACAATACACCTAAGGATGAAATTATCCAAGAGCTATCGATAATTGATTGCCAAGATAATCCAATTCATGATGCCCATCCTTGTCATGTTTCAGAAATACAAGACCCAATGCCACCATGCACTTTATTGCCATTACCTATTTTAGAGGACCCCATTCGAAGTCCCTCTTCCTCATGTTCAAGCATTGATTCCTTGCCAAAATCCATCACAAATGTTCAAAGTGCATTTCCTTCATGCCAAAGCATTAATACCTTGTTAGAATCCCCCATGCATATCCAAAGTCCAACCCCATGTCAAGAGGATAATTTAGAGCATGAAGAAACATGTCTTAAAACAGATCAAGATCAAGATCTTGAAACCTTATCATCCCATCCAATTGTTGACCAGGACCCCATGTTCCCAGACACTCATGATGATTCCCCTATTCTTGTCCATCCTATCCAAAGTCCTATTGACACTCCATTCTTTGAGCAAGATCAAGATATCCTAGTCCATCCAATCCCAAACGATCCCCTTCCATTTCATGAACACAATGTCCTTTCAAATCCCATTGACATTCAAGATATCCCTTCCATCCTTTCTAATGATCCCATTAAAAGTCAAGAGCAAAGCAACTTTAAAGAGGATTCCAATGATCTTCCTCCTTGTCAAGATCAAATTATTCCTTTAAATCCTCCACAAGATCCTTTTGTTCCTCCATCTCCTTGTCTTAATGCTCCATATACACTCCAAGATCCCATTTCTTTTGATGATCCCATTATTTCTCCCATTCCATCTCTTGAAGAACCAGTCATTGAACCATGTCTACTACATAATCCTAGTCCCCCTCATGATCCTAATCCCCCTCATGATTCTAACATGTTAGTGCAAGATGTTCATGAACCCTCGACATGCATAATGGGTTCTTCCACTTTGGTGCAATCTGATCCACTTCAAGATCTCATTATTTCTCTCATATCATATCCACCTCATAATGGACTCGCATCTTCTTCCCAAAGAAAAGAGTATCCTACAAGTCAAGATATTCATAAAGGCAAAGGAGTAGATCTCCATAAGCAAGAATCCCTTCATGTTAAAAAAAATATTAAGGGTCATGTCTACACAAATCACTCTCAAGACGTTGGTATCCCTCCATCAAAATCAAAACATACACCTTCTCCATCATACTTTCCATCCATCTTAGGTCCTTATATCTCTTCATCCTCTATGCAAGGTCAGTAAAGGCACACATCCTTGAGTAAATTTCATCAATCCAAAAGAACTCCATTTCATTCATATCCATCCATGCATTCCTTTCCCCCTCCAAGCAATTTTGATGCCAAGTATAAAAGTCATAAGTCTAGAAATCCACATTTATTCAAGGATCAACATGTCCAATCTAATCAACATGTCAAAGCAAAGAAAAATATGATCCAAAAAGAAAAGGAAAAATCAAAAAGGCCACAAAGGCCCACTGAGTAAAATAAAGCGAAGTCAAAATATATATGGGTTCCTAATTCCCTTATGCAAGCAATGCACTCCAAGGAACCACAAAAGCATGAAAAATCAAAAACCATGTGTTTCCCTAAGTGGCTCCTTGAAGCACAAAAGCCTAAAGAAACATTCAACCTGGCATCCAAAGTTGCTATTCCTCCATCCAACCCTCTCAAATTTGTTCCTCCATCACATTCTTCATCCATTTTGGGCCCTTATGTCCCAAAATCCCAAGCTATTCCTCCATCCAAATCTCGCAATCTGAGATCCATTTTTCCTCCATCAGTCCATCACCCCTCAAGGTGTGTGCCAATGTTGATCTTGCCTTCATTTCTGTCCACTAAAGCCCAATTCTTCCAATACCCTATCCATTATCCACTGCAAATTTTCCATCCTTCGATCCCTTTGATCCCATCCTTTGCATAAATCCTTTCCTTAGTTTCATCTTATTTTCCATGTCCTTATCCTACCAATGTTTTTGTCCTTGTCCTTATTTTCAAAACTACTATCCAAAAAAAAAAGATGCTTGACTCCTTCTTCCATCCCCTATCATGTGTCCATCTTCTATTGAAAAAGTCAAAATATGATCCAAAAAAAAAAGAGTGAAAAAAAAAAAGACAAAAGAAAAAAATAAAGAAAAATAATTCATCAATTGGTGAGAACCTGGCAAACAGGCGCTTTGGGCAAGTACCATGGTGAAAACCTGGAAAACAAGCTCCATGTGTAAGAACGATCATCGCTCTGTCATCTATCATGACCTCTAGCTATGCTTTCTCTCTAAATATTTATCGTGTCCATCCTTGTCCAGACCCAATGTTCCATTTCAGGCCTGTAATTGGTCAACATCATTGTCTTGCATACTCCGTTTCTTGTGCATATGTTTCGGTCCTGGCCTCTATATATGTCTTTCAGATGTGCATTGGGTGCGTTCCCCTTGTCATGATCAATCACTGGAAATTTTGAATTTAAATTGTCCTGAAATAATCAAAAAAATTGAAAAATGTCTTGAAATAATCAAAAAAATTGAATAATGTCCTGAACAAATTATAAAAATTGAAAAATGTCCTTAAAAAACTCCCTAAAAAGTCAAATAAAGTCCTAAAAAAAATGAACACAAAAAAATTGTAAAAACTCGAAAAGAAAAAAAACAAAAAAATATCCCCTTTGTGCATAGACAGACCACTGAGCATCCTTCCAACGACATGCAATCACACATTGTGCTTTAATGAAATCATGCATTAATAGATGAACTTTTTCAATCAAACTAGACATTCAAACTGATTAAAATTGTCTTATCAATCGAACATCAACATCAATATCACTCGTCCTTGGCACACTATCATGGGTCTTATATAGGGTATGGTATACTCGAAACTAGACTGTGTCCTATCTTAGATGGGGTACTACATTCCCTGAAACCAGACAACATGATCGTCCTATCAGCACTTTCAACTTTTGACAATGACGATCAAGATGTTTGTTTGACTTGTTGGAATTAGCAAGTCTTATCATTTATTGATTTATTTTTGATCATGTTCCTATGTTTCTCGATGATGTCACTGAGTGATTTAGAGGGATTGGGATGGTTCATGGTCCCTTTCTTTTTTTGTTGTGATTGTTGTTTGTGGAATGTTTGTCACAAACTGGGGCAACTATATCATTGGGTGTCTGTGATCAGTACGTTCGCTTTGTGAATGCTGCACATACCTCGACCCTTGATGTATGCACCCTAGGATGCCTTACTCATTCCTTGTGTGTGATGTGCCTGTCTTTTGCAAAAAGGGTTGCATTTTAGCTCTAGCCTTCAATGCCATGATGCTACGCATCCATTTTGCTACATTAAAATAAAGGTTCTCACCTACAAAGGACATTAGTGAAAGCAAGTTTTTCTTCGCCTCTAACTGTCCCCTGTCTCATTTCTTCTTACTAACATTTATTCCGTCAGTTTGGGCAGTCAATTCAATCTTGTTCTCCGATCTCCAAACACATATGTTGCATCCTGCATTCATTGATTAGTACATTTGCAAGCCCATATCAAGCATTTTATCCATTTCGCATTATAAATGCATCAAAATCACATAAAAAAATATATCCATACATGTTCCACAATGGTACATCAACAGTGCATAAGTCATCCATACATGGTAAGTAAATATACATCATAACACATTGCATCCCATCATATCGATGCATATCATATCATATATCAAAATAATATCAGAGTACAAAATTGGACTGTCTGTCCTAAGTATGGCCCGCAGGCTGACTATATAATATCACACTACATAATGTCAAACTACATCTATCTCTGTCATAAGGAGCACGTGCCTCTATCACTGGGTACTCCCTTTGTCCTCCTCATCCCTACCATGTCTCAAGGATGATGTTCCTCCTGTCCCTGGTCCTGGCTGTGGTGGTCTCATAGGTCCACTCACCCCCATGCTGCTCATTGACCTCCGAGAGCATGCCCTTCTCTCTATCCTCGATCGTGCTCGATATGACACTACTCTCTAATCTGGTGGAATTGCACTCTCATATAGTGTCCTCTAATGGCATATCTCCTCTCCGGTCTCTACCAGCATCTGTGCCATCTCACGTGCACTGGCATCCCTAATCAACCTAATATACTCAGTGACTCTCTGTTCTTCTCATTGTGCCTGAGCTATTGCTATATCTTGAGCCATTGTAAGTCTAGCTATCTCCACTCTGAACTAATCCTGCTCTATCCTCAAGATAGCATTCTGTCTCTCTAATGTCACAATGTGATCATGCTGACTCACTATGGTAGCCCTGCACATATCCATCTCCTCTATCCTAGCTGTCTCTGGCTCTATGGGTATATCTTGCAATGACTCCTGATCGGCTGAGTCTGGCTCATAATCGTCATCCCCCTCATCATCATCTCCATCCTCATCATCCCCCTCATCCTCATCACCACCCTCATCCTCCCCATCCTCATCATCTCCCTCCTCCTCTCCTGTGAGTGGGAAGTCCTCTTGTCTCCTCGGTACCGGAATATCAGGATCTATCAATGGCACTGGTCGTTGTCATGCAAACCATCACTCATACTCCTCTATCATCTCGACATCCACCACATCTAATCTCCAATCCCACTGTCTCTGCTATATCTATGTGAAATCAACATAGGCTATGTGTGGTTGAATCATCCTCCCCCACTGACTCGTCTCTCTGTGAGATCGGGCAAAGTGTGCAGTCCCTCTAGGTACATCCTGCCTCTCTCCAAAGTGTCATCTGGCTCTCTCTGGTAGGTACATCTCAATCACTCTCTGGTGATTCACTGGTCGCCCAATCAGGTATCTCTCTTGTCTGCAATACGGTAGCTCATCACTATCATCTGACAATCTAGGGCAATCAAGATATGGCCTCCATGTGAACTCTCTCAATCTGTCTAGCTCATGTCGCCAATACAATATGTATCCAAAAGGACCTTGTTTTAGTGCTCCTCCATAGCAATACACATATGGTCGATGTGGTACTATCTGTCTCTCTGCAATCGATCAACATATGGCTATGTGCTCAAATGCCCATACCTATAGTAGTGTGACTCCACAGCTCAAAGTCTGCACTCCCTGATATGCTATCTGATACAGCTGAAAATATAGCATAGCAAGCACACATGGTCCCCATGCATACACCGTACCCTCTGTCGCCATCCGCTCTAGCACTCTTCCCCATCCAATAGGGAATCCATGTCCTCGTTTGTCTCTTGCTAGTAGGCATGCTATAACCACTGCTATCACCACATATCGCCGGTCATACTCTGATGCCATGGTCTCCCAGCTGATCTCCCTCTCTACGATGTCCAAATCATCTGCGTCGCACTCGAATAATCTGCACAACGCATCTCTCCCTATCACTGGGTCATACTCTATCATCTCCCCATGAATCAGAATGGGAAGGATACACCATACATCCTCTAGTGTCACCATCGCCTCTCCAGTCGCTAGATGGAATGAGGAAGTCTCTGAATGCCATCACTCTACCAATGCGGTAAGCATTCCTTTGTTTGCCCTAATCTCGGGCATGAATGTGATATAGTATATTCCAAGTCTTGCTAGTGTATCTCTATCCGTGCTCTTGACTCTATGTCGTAACATGAAGTAATCTGGTCGGTTCTCCCGCGTGATCAATGGATACTGTCAACTCTGCATCACAATTGGGGCACATTTTGTCAGTTTTATGGTTTGCTCCTACAGGCTACATTTCCTTAATTCATGTCCAAATCAGGGTGTTTCTAATCTATTTTGACGTATCCTATCCTTATCCCCCCTTTTCAGATCATTTGCATGTTGTTTTTGACCAAAATTGAGTTCCCAGTGAACAACTGCGCCTGTGTGCTGTATCCTACACCTGTGTTGCATTGACTTGTGCTTGTGTACCCTACACAAGTGCAGGATACCCTACACAAGCGCAGGATGTGCTCACACAGGCGCAAAAGTCAGTTTCTACATTCCCTGTGGGCCCTGCAATGTCCCGCAAGTGATCAAAATTCATCAAATTGACAATATGGGTCGTCTGTAGGTGCGTACACGTTCTCTGAGGTGATCTACCATTGGAATGTTCACCATCTCTCTGCACGTGTCCTTTTCTAGAGCAACAAATTCTCCTCTTTGGCTAGTGCAAATGAGCTCTTTTCACTCTCTTTGTCTCATTTATAGATCTTTGTCAGTACATAGATAGACGTCCACTCTTTCCATCCTATGCTGGTCACGGTCTTTTGCGCCTTCACTTGCTTATCCTTTGTGTATCCAATCTCCGATTTTTAGTCCGTTCGAACCTATCATTTTCTATCATTCTTATCGATCAATTGGCCTCTTTTTTGGATGTTTCTGGCCAATTCCTCGAGGGGCCATGCAAATGTCATTGTCAGTGTCTGGGGCATTTTCATTATTGTTCTTTGAAACAATGCTTAAACTCGCATTGTCTCAAAGAGGGGCAAAATGTAGACATCTAAAAATGGTCAACGCTTGCGGAGTCATACTTTAACATTGACGCATTGCCTTATTTTAGGGTTTTTGCATCACATTAACATTTCTCCTATGATTCGTACTTGGTCTTTATCATTTGCAAGCATCGAGTCATTCTTCTGCATTCTTCATTTGTCTCGCTTTCGAATATGGTCTTGTCAATAACAATCTTTAGTCATGATTTTAGTCGATCTTATCCTATCGCATCAATGTGCGTATTCATTTATCATCATTTTGGACATCGTCAATCCTAATTAGGGTTTTGTCCTCTTATCAATCTTGTCATCTTGCGATCGATTTGTCATCGATCATTGTCATTTTACATCTTATCATCATGCAATCGATTTGTCATCGATCGTTCTCGTTTTCAATCTTGTCGTCTTGCGATTGATTTGTCGTCGATCGTGATCATTTAAAAATCTTGTCATCTTGCAATCTATTTTGTCATCGATCCTTGTCCTCTTGTCAACTTTGTCATTTTGTGATCGATTTGTCATCGATTGTCATCGTCTTCTCAATCATGTCAATTTGGATCAATTAGTCATTGTTCCTCGTCAATTGGTGCATTTCTCAATCAAATCATTTATCAGCATTGGTCTTTTATCAATTCAAAATCATGATTGAATCGACATCAAATCAATCTTACATCAAGACCTAATTGTCGTCCTTGCATTTCTAATTTATCTTCTAGGGTTTCATGATTTATTCATTTAACCTTGTTTGTCATTTTCTCTCCATTTTTCTCTTTGGGATAAATGATTTATTTATTTATCCTAAGTCTTCTTGTCACAATTAAGTGTTTATTTAATTGGCTAATTAATTCCTCCTATTTTTGTAAATTAATTAATGAATGAAAAATTATTAATTAATTTACCTAATTTGCATTAATTTCCTAGTTTCCAAGTCATTATTTCTAACTTAATTTTCTAATTTCTCCTAAATTCCTAAATGTCTATTTCTATTTCAAAATCTTGTCATAAATCCTTGCATAGCAATTTGTCATAAATTGTCATAAATCCTTGCATAGCAATTTGTCATACACTTGTCATAATTTTGCTATTCCTGATTTGAATTTCCATTCAAATCACTTTCATGCTAATCTGATATTTTCTCCAATTTGTCTATAAATTGGATGAATTTCTTCAATCAAAGTCCCTGGTCAAATCAATCACGCTTCTAGTACCCTTATGCTATCATCTCGTCTTGTCAATCTTGCTTTCACATTATACTTATGCACTTGAAGGTGAGATCCACAAAACAAAGCTATTTGAAGGAGAAAGAAGGACAATGGAGCCACATGAAAGAGACATCTACATTTGGTTTTCTTAAATCTCATTTTGAATGTCTTGTTTTCATGTTTTCATTGAATTCTTTTAGGATTGTTATCACTGCATTTTAGTTTTCGTGATTGAGCTAGTCCAATTTGTTTTTACTTTGATGATTTCTGAATTCTTATCTATAACTTCAAATCAAAATACTATTTATAACAGATCTAAAATCAATGAATCTATCCCTTTAGCAGATCTCATTAACTTGTTACCCACTTATGCAATCTTATTAATCAGAATATTCACCAATAATACTAATTTCCTTCACTATCTTACCTACAGGTTGCAAAAAAACATCATTACCGGTTATAATGGACATCGATGACAACATAATAGTTCACCACTACAATCTTCATGCAAATGCCAACATGATCAACACATACTCATACTAACTTGTTATCATATCAGAATACTTCATCTATCAATTCATTAACATTACTGGTAACCACTTAGAGATCTTTGATAATAAGGCACTAAACTTATCATAACCGATAATAAGAAATAATGTATGAAAACATAAATTCTATGAAAAGACATTCCACACATGAACACCAAGATTTTTGATGTGCAAACCCAAATGGGAAAATCCATGGAGGGGATTGGTACCTACAATGATTTGTACTCTTTGAAAGTATGCTCTTTTAGAAGCTTAGCCCTATTGGGATCTTACAATATGCCTGGTTAGGAGCAGACCCTGTTAGGAGTCACCCAGTTAAAGGATTTTCCTATCACTCCAACTAGGAGCTTAATGATCAGTTAGGATCAACCTAGTTAGAGGATTTAAATATTCTTTTATGAGCTTCCATGTTAGGGGACTTAGATGGAAAAGGCCTATTAGGACCTACTTGGTTAAGGGATTTATGTTGTTGTAATTATTAGAGAACAAGAGTAAAAAATTATATGTTACTTTCCACTTTTAGCTTGCTAGATCAGATTCAGTTATGTTTCACAGTCTGCAACAATTAGGCAGATCTCTATCTTCTCTGGGACAACTTAACTCATACTCCTAATGCCACTGACACATGAAACATCAATTTTTTTACCCTAAATAGCCATCTCAACTAGGTCGGCCACAAAATCCTAATTACATCTTGAATTTACAATTCAAATCATAAGAGATCATAACATATTGTTATACAAATCATTACAACAAATTACAGTGTAATATCAACCATTGGTTGATCGTAACCCATCACGGAAATCTGATCTGTATCCTCAAAACACTCTACTAAGCATTTCATCGATTCCCAAGAAATTCTGCCTTGAATTGTGCCAAAACAACAATTATATCTTTCACGCAGGTTGTGTCATGTTACCAACATCATTTAGACTCGCCGCTGATCATTGTTATAATAGAAATTATTATCGTCTTAGTGAATTCATCACCGGTCCTAAAATCCTACTAAAACGTTAGCACAACTCCATAAAAAATTCAAAACATGCCTTTCGGTAACCAACATAGGATGCAGTTCGGTCACATACACAAATTCATCATAAAATCTTATGTCTCAAACCACAAGTCTCCAACCATCACTGATTTACCGATTCCATCAAAATATTTTATTTTACCAGTTGAAGTCCTAATTATCAGTCCTACTAGTAAACCCTATCATACTTGCAAAATCTAAATCCGGTAGATGAAAATACTTATCCTACAAGTCAGTCACCAAAGACCAACTGTAAACATCATTAAACATCAGTTGAACCTGGTTGCCATCAATGATAATATAAATAATTGATCATGTCATCTTCCTCTACTAGTACAGTCATCCACCATCATCTCATCTCCATCAGTTATGCCAATGATGCCAACAAGTAGTCCATACAAGCTCCCCAGGTCTAATATATTTGAAGGATGTCTATAGCATTGGATTGATTTGTTTCTCAAACTCCCTAAGAAGCTCTTTTCATCCTTAGATTATAAAGGGGAGGACTATTATTCTCCTCATTAGGACAATATGCATGCTCTTTTTGACTAAAACTATCATGTCTTCTACTTTGACAATGAGGTTTCACTATGCATGGCCTTTCATGTAATGCCCACTAAAATACCCTAGAGAATTAAAGCCAAACTCTAAAGAGGGCTAATTTTTTTTTGTTTAATAAACTAAAGTACACTTAGCTCATACTAATGATGTGATTAAGCATTGGTTAACTTAGTTTCCAACTTATTGTTGATATCTTTATCACTAACTATTTAATAAGTTGTTATGCAAGCAGAATTCTCATTATGATACCACATCTATTTCCTTGAGGTATATTAATGTCATTACTTAATCTCAATAGTAACATCTACTTACTAGCCTTCATTAACCCTCATTAGCTGTCAGTAGCCATTACTAGCTAGCATTGGCTATCCTTAGCTATCATAAGTTATCACTACCTATCCTTTGATACCATGCACATGCATAGACACAATCTAGCTATCTGTCCCATCATGACATCAACTACTTGAACCTGGATGCAATTTGTTGATTTCATATGCAAGATTATGCAACACTAGAAAATTGACTAACTTATCTATGTACATATGCAGGTACACAATTAACTACTCTTCATGATACTTTCTACTAATATCTCTATTCTATATGATATGATGCAAGATTATCCCCTTTAGTCTAATGTCCATTTGAGCACCAAATCCAAATACTCCTAATCTCGTAGCCATCTCTTAACTATATGAAACATTATGCATCTATCATGATTTACCATCTCCTAATGCATGATAATTAATTCCATTAACCTCTAACCATATTTCTCATAAATCTAAATTTTCATAGCATGATCATTTACTATCACAAACCTTACATGCACAATGTAATATCTAACTACTTCCCTTTTGTCCTTACATAATGCATAATATGAAATGCATATATTTCCCTATCATTACATGCTTCACATGAGATTTCTATTCCTATTATGATAATTTCTTTCATGCAGCCCACCTACATAATGCAATGGTCTAAATGCCTTTCCTATGTATTATTACTATGAGATGCATGCTTACTAACTTGGAAATGCAACTAAAAGAATGTTAACATTACCTACACTTGATATGAGTCATTGCAACCATCTTAATTATGCAACCAAGGGATTATTACATTCATTACTAATAATATGATTTCAGCCATACATCTTATTTACTTTTTATAGTGTTAATCTAAGGTTCATTGCCACATAATGTTTTAGTACAACTACACATGATTTCAGCTATTTTAATATCCTAGTTTCCATTCCACTCTTCTAATATTCTTGCATAATGTTTCTAACCACTATTTTTCTTTCCACTACCTAACAATGCTAGTACACATTATCATGGTTCTAAGTTTACTTCCAACATCAAAGTAGCATAATAGAATCAACTTAAGAATCAATGCCTCATTCCAACAAGAACATAAACAATACATTATATACATTTCATATCAAAGTCATTTAATGATTACATTGCTTGTCCAAGGCTAACATGACCATGAGTACGCTATGATTACAACTTGTCACATAGTTCTTCAACATGAGGATAGCTCACGAAGTGTAAATACAAATGATCACCTACAACTATTACAAATATTTACATCATGTTTAATTGAACATCAATTACTCCGAGTTTCATTCTTTCAAGTCTATGATTACTAATATATATATATATTTTGCCATAAAGATCCTAAGCCATCAAGATGAAGATCAATTCCATGCATGGAGGGAAGAAAACCAACCAGGAAGGAAAAAACCCAATGGTAAAATGTACCAACCACTCGACCAATGTGGAACCTATAAGGGGCCACCCCCATGCTAGGAGATGATGCAAGGTCCCAACACACACTCTACATCTAGGTTGATGCTCAAAACAAAAGGACAAGACTACAACAAGACACTCATGCATGGAGCAAACAAAACTAAGCACAATAAGAAACTCCCAGAGGCTATTAACAATAAGGCATAGATGCAATGCAAAACAACAAGGGATCACATGTATAAGTGAAAGGTCATCACATGCCATCCACAAAACACATAACATAGGCACTAGCCTGATGGACATCTCGAGCCATCTCAACCTATGAGAGACTAAGGGAGATTAACTCACGGTTTGTTGAGACCTATAAAAATCATGCTAAATTTGGGGACCCAATGAAGCCTCTCTATAGATTTCTCTTCGCGGCTTTGTTTTATGGTAAGGAAAGCACATTGTTGTAATTCGCTTTGAACTTGAACCCTTGAACTTAATCGGTTCAAGGTTTAAGGTTCAACCATTTCTCCTGTTTATCTCACGGCTTTGTAAATGAGCAAGTGTGAATGCATTATGTCGGTCTGGAACAAGGTTCAAAATTTCAAAATTTCCCTTTCTTTTGAGGTCTTTTCTCATTACCTTTTCCACTTAAGTGGAAGGGTCTATGTGCCATCAAGACGGGGCCCTTTTTTAAAGTCTAAGCATGGGCGGGTTCTGATAAATTTAAATTTTTCCTAAGTCTTATGTCTTGTCCTAAAGATCGAGCAGGTTTCCTCAGATCTGACGATTGTCGCTATACCACAATGTAGAGTTGCGTGGTGTTTATTCACCGTGACATGGCGACTAAGTGGTGGGACCTATGAGAAAGGTGTGGAATGCAGAAAGTCCAAGAAGATCAGAAGTCAGGTTTTCAGACTATCCTGATGACCTGATGGAAAGGGCTAAGGCAAACCTTTTATCCCACATTGGTCGTGAGGAGGAGCATTTTTGTATTTAAAGGCAAAGCCCCACACATATTAAGTGCCAAAGCTTATGGGCATTTGGCAAGGTGGAAGCTCAGGCCAGTGGGCCCCTCGCATGTGTGCGCATCTCATAGCACCCAAAATTTTGTGGTAAAAGGGAAAGTTAAACAGCGAGCAGGTTGAATGCAGATCCATGACCATCACTATACCGCCATGTGAAGAAGCTTGATTGTTATCCCATGCGACATGGCGACTGGCCAAGTGGCAGTTGAGGTGGCCATCCATGTGAGCTTAGTGAGAATCAGGTTGTGCCATGTATTAGGGAGTAGAAGAAGAATCAGGATGGGCCCAAGTCCAGTGGCAAGACCAGGTGGCCATCCAAATGGATCCAAAGGCAAATCAAGATGTGCCATGTGTCAGGCCTGTCAGAAGAGAAAGTGATAAAGGGAGCCGCTCAAGCGAGATAAGGGTCGAGAAGATCAATAAATATCAATGGTGATCAAGATGGATCCATGGGCTATCGCTATGTTGCGACATAAAAATGCTCACCAGTTATCGCCTATGACTTGGTGACAAACCACTAGCGGTGAACCATGGCTAATAGTTAATGCAAGCAGTTAAGGTAGGTAGTTCATTCTGATGGTTAGTGGAGGTCATGCTTAGGTGTTAGAGTGGAGAGTCCAGAGTTAATACCGTCGCAATAGGTGGTGCCCAGTTGTGAACTCTGGAGACAATCAAAGAGTGCCACATGTCAGTCAGGTGGTATATCATCAAGGTGTGTATCAAGCAGACCATGGCTTTGATGTATCATTGAAGGGACTCACCGAAGGCATCGGTTTCATCGACATGAATGGTGTCGATGAAACTAGGTTTTATAATAAAATCTGAAAATGGCTAGTCAAAAAGGAGGTTTAGCCGAAAGAGTGGTACAACCTGTGGTGTCCAGGCGGATCTCATGAACCAATCTAGAGGCAACACATGGCAGGGGTCCACAGATGAGTGAAATAGATAAGGGGCCTGCTTTGAGGGTTAGAATTGCTTATTGATCAAGAAAGTCTAATGCGGATCAATGGTTGTCGCTATACCACAGCTTAAAAGTGCTTGATGGTTATTCATCGTGACATGGCGACAAACTTCTAGTGGTGAACTCCAGACAATGGTTAAAGAGAGACACTTAATGCAAGCGTTTACGATGGACAACTAAGTGGTAGCGGTAAAGTTTTTAACGGATCAGAGACCAAGTGGTGGGGCCTGTTTGGAGTGGGTTACTCAAGAAAGTTAAAGGGCATGCTAGTTTTACATGATCGGATGGTTGTCGCTATACTACAATGGAATTATGTCCAAACTTTAAACCCAACAACATAGTGACTAAGGGAAAGGTGCTCAAAAAGAAGACTTTCCTAGTCCATTGGCGGCAAAATTTAAATATTCAAAAGAACTAAAGGCAGAGGTGTGCCAGTTCCATCCAACATCGGCAAAAACTTGGAAACAGATATTCAAGGGGATTTGTAGAGAAAGTAGGTCTATGATTTCTCAGGAAACAAGAATGGGAAATCAAATATGTAATGAAAGGGACAGGGGGAAGGAAGAATCAACCGACACTCCAATATGCAGTAACCCTCGAGCAACCAAAAGCAGTTAGTTCCTGCAACTGCTTTTGGGAAATCATAATTCGTAAGAAGCAAAGGCACCTGACACTTGATTTACGAATACTGAATAATTAGTTAGCCTTTCTCTGGCTGGCTAACTAATTTGTTATGCTTCTACTTCGATGGTGAATATTGTAACCTCTTTTGGGTGGAATTATTGTTAGGATTTTAAAAGATTTGTTTTCTTGGGAAGTCTGAAGCTTGTTGCATCCATATCTCTATAAATGGATACTAGGACTACTGAGAAAAGGGGACGCAAAATTTCGTAGCTAAACTTTGGCAAAATTAATATAGACTATTTCCTTAAGAAATTTTGATTCAGATATGTTAGACTTGTAATCTTTTGATGGACAAATAAAGATACAGTCATAGGTTTTAAATTCAGATTTGTATTATCTCAGTGTCATTGTACTGGTGTTAATTTCATTTAAGTAATCAAGGATTGTTTATCTAAATGACTCGTTAGGCATTTAAGGAAGTTGTTTTAAGTCTTTTCTTCAAGGAGGAAATATAAATGTATTTTGAGCAAAGTCCTTGATATTAGTATTTTGGTGTGGATCTGATGATGAAGTTTGGTACAAATTATGACTCTGTATATATCAGGCATATACAGAGTTGATAGATCATTAACTTGTGACTTATGTACTAGTTTTTTTGTCAGGTTGTAGTCTGTTGTAGATGATTCTATTGCCCGGATAAGGCACTGGTTTACCTGTTGGTTTTTTGTTACATTTTGTGGTCCTTTTCAAAAGTCAAATCAACTTTCCATTTAGGTTTAGTTGTACTGACCAGTAAGGAAAGTTTACAAGAATGTACACTAGTTTTCTGTAAACCTTTTGCTATTTTTGTAAGAAAATAGTCTTAAAAGGGGTTCAGTTGCCCAAGCTTTTTAAGCTTAAAGTGTAGGAGATTTCCTCATTTCAAACCTTGTCTTGTTGTTTTCATTTCAAATTTTTTGTTGTCTTGTTCTATGTTGGCATAGAGGCAGTAACATCTACTCCTAAAAAGAGAGGGAACAAAGGTTTTCAAAATGGAGAACAAAATGGTCTTCACGGCCTTCTCATGCTTATCCAAAAACATCCTCCCTGGGACTAAGTCATGAGGCACAAATAAATTTATTATCCTATTATCTTATTAATATATTTATTATCCTATTATCTTATTAATAAATTTATTATCTTATTAATAAATTTATTATCTTAGTAATAAACCTATCTTATTAAGGAACCTCATGATAGTCCATATCTCGTGACCCCGGCCGTCACAAGGAATCCCACTCCCCCTAACATAGATCTGTACAACATGGAACATATGTTCAAGAGGTCCTAAAACAAGTATTCAAATCTTGAAATGAAACTCATAGCATGCAGCCCAAATACTCACACACGAACATAAACATGAACACGACCACAACAACAAAGAAAGCAAGAAAAGAACCTCTTGGCAAGCAATCATAAATCAAATGGCCACACACAAGGCCATCATAATCTAATGCCAAAAATAGAAAAACCTATTGGGACTCATTAAAATTGAGTCAAGTTTAGAAGCCCATTTCAAAATTTTGCTCTGCATGTCAGAAAAGTACCTAAATGAGATAGTTTGAATGGCCTAGTTAAAGAGGGTAAAGTGGAGCCAGTTGATTTTCAAGGGGTAAGGCTTAGGATTCATGTCCTACACATTTCATTTGGCCTATGCAATGATGTGCAACTTTCAGAATTCAGTTTGGATAAGTTTATGAGGTACCCATTTTGAGGGGTGAGCTGAAAGTGCATTTTAGGCACAAATGCAGATTTTATTGAGTAGCCTACTTTAAGGAATTATATCTTTTGCCCTATTGATTTTCATGAAGAAATTAAAAATGGATTCAATTATGTGCATAAATGTGAATGATCCTGCAAAGTTTTAAGTCTTAACAAATCCATTTGCTCACTTTTTGAAGATCAATCCATTTGCAGTTTGTGTGGTTTGACAAGTCCTTGTTTCGACAGCTAGTCAGAGCCCTGTTTTGCACAAGTGTAAAAGTTGCCTCAGCAAGCATCATGTCAGAATGTTTACTCCAAGTTATTGTTGGTATAAAAGGCAAGCTATGTTTCAAGTTTTAGGTTCCTACCAATCTGTTTGATCGGTTTTCAAAAGGGTTCATTTAACCATCATTTTCAATTATCCGTACTTTCAGTGCTATATTAGTTAAAGTAGCTGTTTTTATGAGTGCGCCATTTGCATCCAGTAAGGCTTTTGGTCGAACTGAGAATTCAAAGATTTAGTATGTACTTCAATGTACTTGTGTTTCAAATTTGAGGATCTACGGAGGTC
This sequence comes from Cryptomeria japonica, assembly GCF_030272615.1. NCBI lineage: Eukaryota > Viridiplantae > Streptophyta > Pinopsida > Cupressales > Cupressaceae > Cryptomeria > Cryptomeria japonica. The sequence goes on along the minus strand of NC_081409.1, from coordinate 262,563,511 downwards.
GTTTAATATTTTTGAGAAAGGCATCATGTGTTGCCAGAACATTGACTTCATCAGGTCCGCAGTGTCAACAAATCTAGTTGGTCATTTTCGCTAATTAAATTCTCTTCACTTGGGACTCGTCTTGAGAAACCGTTTGGTAGAATTCATCCTTGTATATTAGAGTACATGCCTATCAAATGGTGAGGTCTAGAAAGGTGTTTTGACCAGCTTGAAAAATATGTCTTTGCGATTAAATGCAAAAATGTGGCGTAATCACCTGAAGGTTGTAAAATTCAGTCTGATGATCCGAAAATGATGCCGATCGTTTCCAGAGGTGTGTTTGAGGTCTGTGAAGCATTTCAGAGGTCAGTTGCATGAAAATGAAATTTTTTTTAGTCGGACACACTTTAGGGCCCGACCTGGCTTATGCCCGTGCATTGTTCTTATTGGTGATTTTTGCTTACTGGGGGAATTTCAGAATATTCAAATAATGATGCAATTCACAAGTCACAATCAAGTGAAGTTCATATGGGTAGCAGCCATTGAAGATTCAAGGTAAAAGGCACTGTGAATTTGAGGTTTAACAATGTAGCTCAAATGAAGGAGATCATGTCTTGTATCTCTACGAGCCAATTCACAGTCCCTAAGAACCATTAAACAAAAGCTACAAAATACAGAGATAGTGAAGTCAAATTACAAAGTCATTCTCATGATAACATATAAGTGAATCAGGAATGGAATGAGTTTGAAAGTCTAATGATTGCTGAGAATGTATAGCAGTTGGATGAGGCATCCATGTTTGACAAAGGTTTATGAGGAATAACAAAAAATTTTAAGAAAATGCACATTGGCATGGTTTCCCATCCTCCTATCCTCTCTTTGTTGTTCTTGATATGGAGGTATTTTCCTAAGATCCACACCATCTGCCCACGTCCTCCCTTCCCAGGCATGTGGTGTTGGAAGGGGGCAACATTAGTAGTTTTAAACTTCAACAGAGAATTTTCAAGCCAAAAGCATTGTCAGCTCCTCCTTGTTACTGTGGCGTGTTGAAGTGTTGAAGGTAAGATTTGAAGTAATGTGCATTGGCAAATTGCATAGCCTCCCTCCACCTTCATGTGATATGGTGAGGGGCAGCATAGAACACCATCAACAAAGTAAAAGCCAGTGCTCCTCCCATGCAGCAGGTGGAAGTGCTAGAAGCTTTCAAACTCCCAACCAATGAAAATGGCAAGATGGCAGGTCACGGGAAAGGTTTGTAGGTTCAACATGTGCAAATTGGAAGCCCCATGTGACTGGTGTTTGGCAAAGGGGCTGCAGGAAGATGCAAAGAAATGCTCCAAACTTCAACAGTATCCTCCATCACGTGGTCTCCTCATTCTCCTTACTATGTGTGGTTTGTGAAAGGGCGTTGATTAAACTCAAGCAAATGTAATGCTTCAGCAATCCTCCCTCCCTCACGTAGCATGTAGTATGGTAGAAAATGTAGAAAACTTTTAACCATGTTGTGTGGCGTGGTTACCATATTACCTTTCTGCAATTTTAATTGGCAGCCATGAAGTCTCAGACAAAGCTTCAGAGAATGCATTCTCAGAAAAAACACCTTTATCCCACATTCTCTATGGAGGAGAACTTTCTGGTTTTAATAACCAAACTCACACACATTTAATATGTCAAAGCCATCAAGGGTTTTGACAGACGGTGCCCGTTGACTACCCAAGGCGGACCCCATGCACGTGAGCAGGCGACCAGGAGGTGACCTATGGTGACAGATGGACCCCACGTAGGCACAGATCTCGAGGCAAGCAGGCGAGTTTTGCAGAAAATAGATGACTTAACTAATGAGAAGGTTCAAGATGATTTGATGGTTTGCACAACTTCGCAGGGTGGAGATGCTCATCGGTTAGAGGCTGCAAAATGGCGAAAAGCTCCGTGAGTTAAAGACCCTACATGTTCTAAAGATTAGACGGCTCATGCAACTTCATGAAGGAAAGTTGCTCGCCAGTTAAGGTTTGTGAAATAGCGAAAAGCATCTCCAAAAATGAGCAAGGTTAAAGGTCGAGCAAGTTCCAAGCAGATTGATGGTGCGCGTGGTTTCGTGAGGCGAAGATGCACAAAACATACCATCTATGAAATGGTGAAAGCTAGGTGGTGATGATGTGGCAGGTCCAGTTGGCTATCTAGTAGGTGGGCCCTGTCCTTATGGCAGTGATGTGGCACACACGTGGCATATAGGTGGATAGGCAAGTGGCAGTGACAAAGTAGACACATGGTGGTGATGAGGTGTCATCTGAGGTGGTGCTTAGTGGACCCTGCGAGCCAATCAGAGAGCACCACGTGGCGAGGTGTCAGGGCATAATCAAAGAAAAAATCAAAGTTAAATGCAAATTATTATTATGTAGTTAATTTTAACCAATTTGGCATACTTCAAGAGTAGTTTCCACGAGAATGAAGAAGATATTTTGCAGTTAGGGACAGAGGAGACAGTTGGCTTGTTCTGATGAGATCTGATCTTTCCCTCCTCTTCTTATTCCAATTTTCCTCTCATTGTAAGGGTTCCAAAAATTTGGAGAATGGCTCCAAATTTTCATGGCTTCCAATTCTGAGTTCTTTTCAAAATTGTATAGGGCAATGTCCTTTTCCATAGAATAGAGTTTGATTCATGCTATAGGTGTTATTTGTTGCAGGTTCTTGTGTATGTAAGGCATGCACAAATTCGCACAAAATTTGTCTCTGAAGTGTATCTTCATTTTATTCAAATTTGATTCTTAAGGAGGACCAAGTTTGTCATAAATAGTTGTGCCTGTGACTATAATGCTTGTTTGTAGGTAATCTTCAAGGAAGATTTTAAACTCTATGCGCAAACATTAATAAAATACGGTTCATGCTTCTGGATCTGATAACTTCTATGGATAAGCTTAGTAATGCATTATGTAAGGCATTAATGCAGAAATATTTCATAATGAAGATGGATTTGCAATGAGTGATTTCACTTATAGTTTGATGTATGACTCTATTGCCCTTGGATAAGGCATTGATCTTGCAATTAAGGGGGTTCTCAAACCAATTTAAAATCTAATCAAAATATCTTTAGTTTATGTTATGTTTTGAAATGTTTCATCTATCTCATGCTTAAACATAGTTGAGTTTTATGTGTAGATCTATCCCATCTGCAATAAACTACTTGTTTTAGAGCCCTAGTGAGATCTATCTATTTATGTTGATGTTGTCATAGGTGTGTAATAGGTTTAATTCTAAGCATCAAAGGTATACCCACCTAGGTTTTGCAGAGCCTGAAGAGTAGAAGGATTCATATCCTTGTCATGTTGTCCAAGCCCTAAGGTTCTTCATAGATTGAATTGGCTACTTCATAGATCAATTGCAGGTGTTCTTGGGTTATCACTTTTGATGAAAAACAAAAATGGCGACTCTATTGGGGAATTGCTAAATGAGAATTGTCTAATTTCATATCCAGCCAATCTGTCCATTGTGTATGCATAGAGTTTTGAAATTGAATTTTATGTTAGAGAATGTTCCTTGTTTTGGATCTACAGAATGATATGTGTTTCATGTCATATTTTATGAAGGTGTAACAGTGAATGCATTGTTTAAAGTTGTAAGAAGTTCTTTCAGTTGTATGCAAATTTTTCCCCAATTCCTTATTGTGTGGCAACTCTGTGGTTCATACCAGTGTTTAATAGCCTGGAAGAGTGTTTATTGCAGCAAGATTGAAAGAGAAACAAAGAATTAAATAAGTGTTGAATGGTATCCTCCTGTTCAAGATATCCTCTGTGCAAGAGGTGGCGACTTTGTGATAAAAGACCATGCTGAAAGTGGAAGTTAATCTTCAGATCTACAAGTTTTGTACAACTGTAAATCTCCAGGTATTTTCAGAGGTTTTAAATGCAAGACATCTCTTTTCAAAATTTGAATGTGTAATGTTGTTTTCCCATTTAGTGAACAACACTAGTCTAGAGGGAAAGAGGAATCACAAAATTAGTTTGCATATCTATTCTGCTGAAGTATCTGGTGTTTATGTTCTTTTGTTATAGTATGCAAATTTGGAAAACCTTATGTCAAGCAATGTTAATGAATAGATTTGAATAAGGATATGTGCATGAAGTTTTTTATCCAAGATTGTATAATCATTTGTGGGAGTAGGAAGAAATGTGTAGTGAACTTTTTCAGCCCCAATCTTATCCACATATGACCATGCCTAGTAAACCAGAACAACCATGTAATAGGAAAATTTTTAGTATGAAGTATTATGCTACTCTGAACTTTGAAGGTATTCCGGGTTACCCAAATCTCATACCCAGAAAAATTAGAAAGTATTTGCCCATTTTCAGTGGGAAGAAATCAGAATCAGCATGTCAACATGTGAAAAGACTTTCAGATTTGATGGGAGAGTTCAAAATTAGTCAAGAAGATGTGTGCATGAAGTTGTTTGTCCAGTCATTGAAAGAGGATGCAAGGGATTGGTTCTCTTTTTTGCCAGTGAATTCTATTACCTCATGGGAAAAATTGATTTCAGATTTCATGGACCAATTTGATGAAAAAGTGAGTGATTGTGATTTACTGAAAGAATTCACTTATATACAAATCAGGGAAGATGAATTGGTACCAACATTTAATATCAGATTTTCACAAGCTTTGTCTAAAATTTCCAGAAAGTATAAGTTTGATGATACGGTATGTATGGATATTTATATGAGTGCTTTTGGTAAGAAGATGGGTTTCCTATTGAGAAACAAAGAACCTAAGACTTTGTATGAAGCTTTTAACTCAGCTAGAGACATTGAAAATAATTTGAAATTTGGGATAGCCAAGAAATTTGTGTCTGCTATAGTTTCTTGTCAAACCACCTTCAATGGTGAAATACCATGTGAAGCTGAGAAAATCTTTCTGTGTCTAGATGCATCAAGCTCTGCTATTCTGAATGGTTTTGCTGATGCATGTGCTTCAAATTTGAATGAGAGTCAAGATCCTCTATTGTTAATGCTGGTTGCCTCTCATAGTAATGATGGAATGATTAGTGTACAATGTTGTGATAATACTGATACGGAGATTGATATATACAAGGGATATGTACCATTTGATTTGTATGCTAGGTATGCTGACTATGTGACAACAAATTATCAAGTTAATCATGCATCTCTCAAGGATAGTGAAATTGAAAACAATGATGGTAATGACCATCAATCTTTAAATGTTGCTGATGTATTTGATGTTCAACTACCAAATACTGAAGGACCACCAAATGTTGCTGGTTATGTAAGTGAAGATGTGCAATATGATGAAAATCAAATTTTGGTTAAGTCTGATAAATCTGAAAATGAAATTGTGAATGATGTTGATGATGTGTTCAGTGCAAGTATACCCAGTGATGAATGTGTTTCAGAATGGAGTGGTGTTGCTGATTATGAGGACAATGAGTTCTATTCCGAACACCTTGAAGGTATGCAAATGAACAATGAAGATCAATTTCAGAATGAGAATGATCTTGGCATGAATTTTTTACTTTCTTATGATCAGCAAATGAATGCCAGTCATGCAGCTGATGATGGTTATGAGAATTCTTATTATTCATCTTGTGAAGATGATACAAGAGGAGACCAAGTTATGTACCTCAGTTATGAATCTGAAAACGAAAGTGTTTTTGAAGATAAGAATGTATGTGACAGTGTTGATGATGTTCTATTTTCAGATTTAAGTAAACCTATGTTTGAATGCTTTCAGAATTTGAGGTACCATGAATAGAATGAAAATGATGATAGTATGCTTGAACTGGATATGGAGTTCTTTTCTTTTGATACTAATGTTCATGGTGCTGAATTTATTGATGAAAATGCTGAAGTTTTCTCTTGTGTTGAACAAGTTTGTAATGCTGATGAAGTTCTAAATAGCAGTAGCATGGGTTGTAGAAATTTACATCATGATGAAGACAAGAGGCATGGGTTGTGTGATGAATACTCCAGACCACAAATGGAAGTGTTTCAGGTGGATGTAAGCCTGAAAGAGAAAGATTTAGCTGAGGATTTGCTTCAGCCAGAGGTATGAATTATTTTCCATGAAAGGGATTTTGAGAATGCAAAGGTTTGATTTTGATAAACAAGGATAGTATGGACTGTGATCAGCATAGTGAAGTATCACATCCCGATTGTAACATTTATGTTCCTTATTTGCATCAGTTGGTTAGTAGTGTCCCTCATTCTATTGATTTAAATGATAATAAGGTATGTGCTAATGGGAATTATAATGTTGAGATTGAATGCTTTATTTTTGAAGTTCAGCATGATGGTACTCTTGCAAATGATAGAATTGATTGGGATAGTGAAGTGTATTGCAGCTTGTAGGAAGGCCTCTATAGTGAGTTGTCTCATGGTTTTACTTTTGTTGAGATAGTGTGTGACGGTAAAGTTTAGAATCAGACAAGAGGTATGCACACCAGCTGTTTCAGCAGTAATGAGACAAAAGAGGTTAATTATAAGGATTATGCTCAGTTGTTATTTAAAGGTTCCTTTGTTTGGATCATGACATCAAGTGATGAAAATCAGATTTTTGACAGAGGTAAATGTTAACATTGTTTGGAGTAGATTATGATCAATTATAAGTATGTTTGTATCTATTGTATAGTTGCTTTGCTTTAGTTGTGTGGTTTTCCATAAAGTGTCCTATTGCTTGGGTAGAATAAAGAAGCCCTGTTTTTGAGAAGTGAAGAGAAGAGAAGAGAGTGATTCCATTTTTAGGTGGTTTGCTTAACCATAGATATCTAGATTCTTGTATTGATCTTGCAATCAACCATCCCCAGTCAGAGCCACTGTTGGGACTCATAAAAATTGAGTCAAGTTTAGAGGCCCATTTCAAAATTTTGCTCTGCATGTCAGAAAAGTACCTAAATGAGTTAGTTTGAATGGCCTAGTTAGAGAGGGTAAAGTGGAGCTAGTTGATTTTCAAGGGGTAAGGCTCAGGATTCATGTCCTACACCTTTCATTTGGCCTATGCAATGATGTGCAACTTTTAGAATTCAGTTTGGATAAGTTTATGAGGTACCCATTTTGAGGTGTGAGCTGAAAGTGCATTTTAGGCACAAATGCAGATTTTATTGAGTAGCCTACTTTAAGGAATTATATCTTTTGCCCTATTGATTTCATGAAGAAATTCAAAATGGATTCAATTATATGCATAAATTTTAATGAGCCTACAAAGTTTCAAGTCTTAACAAATCCATTTGCTCACTTTTTGAAGATCAATCCATTTACAGTTTGTGTGGTTTGACAAGTCCCTATTTCGACAGCTAGTCAGAGCCCTGTTTTGCACAAGTGTAAAAGTTGCCTCAGTAAGCATCATGTTAGAATGTTTGCTCCAAGTTATTGTTGGTATAAAAGGCAAGATATGTTTCAAGTTTTAGGCTCTTAACAATCCGTTTGATCAGTTTTCAAAAGGGTTCATTTAACCATCATTTTCAGTTATCCCTACTTTCAATGCTATATCAGTTAAAGTATATTTTTTTATGAGCGCCCCATTTGCATTCAGTCAGGATTTTGGTCAAACTGAGAATTCAAAGATTTAGTATGTACTTCAAGGTACCTATGTTTCAAATTTGAGGATCTACGGAGGTCGTTTAATATTTTTGAGAAAGGCATCATTTGTTTCAAGAAAATTGACTTCATCAGGTCTGCAGTGTCGACAAAGCTAGTTGGTCATTTTCACCCATTAAATTCTCTTCACTCAGGACTCTTCTTGAGAAACCATTTGGGAGAATTCATCCTTGTATATCAGAGTACACACCTGTCAGATGGTGAGGTCCAGAAAGGTGTTTTGACCAGCTTGAAAAATACGTCTTCATGATTAAATGCGAAAATGTGGCATAATCGCTTGAAGGTTGTAAAATTCAGTCTGATGATCTGAAAATGATGCCGATCATTTCCAAAGGTGTGTTTGAGATCCGTGAAGAATTTTAGAGGTCATTTGCATGAAAACAATTTTTTTTTTTAGTTGGACCCACATTAGGGCCCGACCTGGCTTATGCCCATGCATTGTTTTTATTGGTGATTTTTGCTTATTGGGGGAATTTTAGAATATTCAAATAATGATGCAATTCACAAGTCACAATCAAGTGAAATTCATATGGGTAGCAACCATTGAAGATTCAAGGTAAAAGACACTGTGAATTTGAGGCTTAACAATGTAGCTCAAATGAAGGAGATCATGTCTTGTATCTCTACGAGCCAATTCACAGTCCCTAAGAACCATTAAACAAAAGCTACAAAATATAGAGATAGTGAAGTCAAATTACAAAGTCATTTTCATAATAACATAAAAGTGAATCAGGAATGGAATGAGTTTGAAAGTCTAATGATTGCTGAGAATGTATAGCAGTTGGATGAGGCATCCATGTTTGACAAAGGTTTATGAGGAATAACAGAAAATATGAAGCAAATGCACATTGGTGTGGTTTCCCATCCTCCTATCCTCTCTTTGTTGTGCGTGATATGGAGGTATTTGCCTAATCTCCACACCATCTGCCCACATCCTCCCTTCCCAGGCATGTGGTGTTGGAAGGGGGTGACATTAGCAGTTTTAAACTTCAGCAGAGAAATTTCAAGCCAAAAGCATTGTCAACTCCTCCATGTTACTGTGGCATGTTGAAGTGTTGAATGTAAGATTTCAAGTAATGTGCATTGGCAAATTGTAGAGCCTCCCTCCTCCTTCACGTGATATAGTGAGGGGCAACATAGAACACCATCAGCAAAGTAAAAGCCAATCCTCCTCCCATGCAGTAGGTGGAAGTGTAGAAGCTTTCAAACTCCCAACCAATGCAAATGGCAAGATGGAACATCATGTGAAAGGTTTGTAGGTTCAGCATGTGCAAATTGGAAGCCCCACGTGACTGGTGTTTGGCAAAGGGGCTACAGGAAGATGCAAAGAAATGCTCCAAACTTCAACAGTATCCTCCATCATGTGGTCTCCCCATTCTCCTTGATGTACGTGGTTTGTGAAAGGGTGTTGATTAAACTCAAGCAAATGTAATGCTTTAGCAGTCGTCCCTCCCTCACGTGGCATGTAGTATGGTAGAAAATGTAGAAAAATTTTAACCATGTTGTGTGGTGTAGTTAGCATATTACCTTTCTACAATTTTAATTGGCAGCCATGAAAGTCTCAGACAAAGCTTCAGAGAATGCATTCTCAGAAAAATGCCTTTATCCCACATTCGCTGTGGAGGAGAAATTTCTGGTTTTTATAACCAAATTCACACACATCTAATATGTCAAAGCCATCAAGGCTTTTGACAGATGGTGCCCGTTGAGTGCCCAAGGCGGACACCATGCATGTGGGTGAGCATCCCAAGCTGACCAGGAGGTGACAGATGGTGATAGATGGACCCGACGCAAACACTTATCTCGATGCAAGTGGGCAAGTTTTGTAGGAAATAGACGGCTTAACTAGTGAGCAAGTTCGAGATGTTCTGATGCTCGGCATGACTTCGCAGGGTGGAGATGCTCACTGGTTAGAGGCTGCGAAATGGTGAAAGGTGAAATGGTGAAAAGCTCAGCGAGTTAAAGATCCTGTAGGTTTGAAAGATTGGATGGCTTGCACGACTTTGCGAAGGAAAGTTGCTCCCCGATTAAGGTATGTGAAATAGAGAAAAGCGTCTCCAAAAATGAGCAAGGTTAAAGGTCGGGCAAGTTTCAACCAGATCGACGGTGTGCGTGGTTTCATGAGGTGAAGATGCACAAAACATACTGTCTACAAAATGGTGAAAGCTAGGTGGCGATGATGTGGCAGGTCCAGTTGGCTGTCCAGCAGGAGGGCCCCATCCAAGTGGTGGTGATGTAGCGCACACATGGCGTATAGGTGGATAGACAAGTGGCAGTCACAAAGCAGACACATGGTGGTGATGAGGTGTCATCCGAGGTGGTGCCCAGTGGACCCTGCGAGCCAATTAGAGATTTCCACGTGGCAAGGCGTCAGGGCACAATCAAAGCAAAAATCAAAGTTAAATGCAAATTATTATATAGTTGAAACTATATTAAAAATTCAAAAATTTAAATGATTGTGCACACTTGAACAATTAATTCGCTTAGGGCTCAATTTTTGGTCAAAATATGAAGTATTATATATCGCCAAAAAGCTCTCGGAAAGAGGAATCCGATCAGGCAGTTAATTTTAAAAAATTTGGGATATTTCAAGAGAAGTTTCTATGGGAATGAAGAAGATATTTTGTAGTTAGGGACAGAGGAGACACTTGGCTTGTTCTGATGAAATCTGATCTTTCCCTTCTCTTCTTATTCCAATTTTCCTCTCATTGTAAGGGTTTCAGAAATTTGGAGAATGGCTCCATATTTTCATGGCTTCCAATTCTGAGTTCTTTTCAAAATTATACAAGGCAATGTCCTTTTCCATAGAATAGAGTTTGATTCATGCTATAGATGTTATTTGTTGCAGATTCTTGTGTATGTAAGGCATGCACAAATTCACATAGAATTTGTCTCTGAAGTGTATCTTCATTTTATTCAAATTTGATTCTTAAGGAGGACCAAGTTTGTCATAAACAGTTGTGCCTGTGATTGTAATGCTTGTTTGTAGGTAATCTTCAAGGAAGATTTTAAACTCTGTGAGCAAACATTAACAAAATAGGGTTCATGATTCTGGATCTGATATTTTTGGTGGATAAGCTTAGTAATGCATTATGTAAGGCATTAATGCAGACAGATTTCGTCATGAAGATGGATTTGCAATGAGTGATTTCACTTATAGTTTGATGTGTGACTCTATTGCCCTTGGATAAGGCATTGATCTTGCAATTAGGGGGGTTCTCAAACCAATTTAAAATCCAATCAGAATATCTTTAGTTTATGTTATGTTTTGAAATGTTTCATCTATCCCATGCTCAAGCATAGTTGAGTTTTATGTGTAGATCTAGCCCATCTGCAATAAACTACTTTTTCTAGAGCCCTGGTGAGATCTATCTGTTTATGTTGATGTTGTCATAGGTGTGTAATAGGTTTAATTCTAAGCATCGAAGGTATACCCGCCTAGGTTTCGCAGAGCCTGAAGAGTAGAAGGATTCATATCCTTGTCCTATTATCCAAACCCTGAGGTTCTTCATAGATTGAATTGGCTACTTCATAGATCAAATGTAGGTGTTCTTGGGTTATCACTTTTGGTGAACAACAGAACCATCACAACAAGGCCATTCACTTGCTGGAAACAAAAAATTGGGGTGCAACCTTCTCTGATGGAAATCTCAACATGAGAGGAACCAATAAAACCACAACATGAAGATCAAAAGCTCATAAATCATCATAAGACCTCAAATATGAATAAGAGTAATTCTGGAACACAATAACATATCATAAAATAGCCTCTGGTATGGTTAACAATATGGAAAAATCAAGTCAAAGAAGCAACATATAGGAAAACTTCCTAAATACAAAGTCATGGTGTATTGGACATATCTCAAAAACCCAGATCCCAAATTTCATGATTTTTATACATATTTTAGAAGACTTGAAGGTAAAAAATAATAATATTTGTGAAAACCCAGTTTCCACATTTTGTGATACGTTCATAAGAATGTTGCAGACTTGAACATGAGAGTAGCAAATCATGACAAGAAACTAAAATTCTAGACTTGGCCAAATGACTTGGTAACATAGACATAGAATTGACTAGACTAGATCAACACTCAAAAATAGACCCAAATGAAATAGACCAAGTGTGGTGAAGATTAATATCCAACAAAGATCACTCCAGACAAACCATGAACAACCAACAACTCTCACAGAGTGTAAAATCTAACAATATCAACTTCAGGATTGTCAGACAACAATACCAAACACTCCCAAAAGAAAGACACCAATAAAGAAAGCCCAAAACTATAACCATGGTTGCACAAGAAGAAAAAGGCATTATTTTGAATGAAAATTTAAAAGGGAAAACATTATTGCAATAAAATTTAAGTAGCATAGGAGATAGTTCTCCACAATATGAATCCTTCACTATGCATTCAACACTAAATAAAACAACAAAGACTACCCAACAACAAAAGAAGAATGCACAGGGATGGGAACCATTATTGTAAATGGAACCCAAAGGCAAAATATACATCAGTAAACCATACAATATGCACGATAAAATCAAACTCCTTTATCCCATAATACTCAATTTCAAACGATATTCTATATAAAGAAATGTTCAATACTACCCCATATCCTTCAAGCAAACACAGAGATGGAGAAGAGATAGGTAACTTCAAAAATCTGAATAAAAATAAAACAAAGGACAAGAAGTCGATCTCAAACTTGTGTGATGGAAGGAAAGAGATTGATGAAGAGTTTTCCCTAAGTCATCTAGCGATCCAGCAAAGCAAAGCCAAGACCAAGCTCCAAAAATCAACCCAAGAAGTTGCATACCCAAATTGTTTTTTGTAGAAAGGAAGAAGAAGATCCCCGAAAATCTCACAGCAACAACATAAAAAGTAAAGACAATTAATCCAAAATCCTAGCCTCTTCTAGCCAATGAGATTATTTCATTTGAAATATATCTCATCCCAAATCTTAAGGTTAGATAATATATTTTCCCCATTGACTTTTCCAGTAAAATTTAAAAACAAAGGAGATAATAATATATTTCAACATACTATTATTATGAGTGGGGAGGTATTTTATATTTATTTAGCCTATAATTTTATTTCCCTCCTATATAATATTAAAGAAACTATATATATAAATGAAAATGTAAATTAATTAAATAAATAACGAAGTCCCCCAAAACTATATTAAATAAGATTAATTTAAACACTAAATAAAATAAACTATAAACAACAAATAAATAAATAAATTAACTACAAACATTAAATATCAAATGAACCCCAAGGCAATATAGAGTAATAAACATTAAACATTAATTAAATTAAAACACTAAATGAATATGGTAAGTTATAAAAAATAAATCAACTGCAATAAATAAAATATTTAATTTCACATAAATGATCCAAACTCTCAAATATCAAATAAACAATAAATATTAAATAAAGCCTTAAGCAACCATAATATCCAAAAACCATTGAGTCTAATACATCAAAATGCACATAATAACCAAATCAAAACAAATTGATATTAAGATAATTAATGTAACATTATTGATCACATAAATGACCACCAACTCATTCCACATACTCACATACCAAGGCGACCAAGTTGACATGGAGATTCACTCACACATTGACGATACACACAAGTGACAACATAGACCTAGAGTGTGTAAGGGGGAAGAACGTCATCTCCAAAACCACATATTACCATTGGTAAATGACACGATCAAACCTGTAAGGCCAGGGGATCTTGCACCTGGGAATCCAAGAGGAATAGATGTCTGGTACCTACAATTCTGCAACCGCAACAACGATACATATACATATACATATAATAGGCAAGTGGTAGAATTTAACAATGACACATCCCGCTCACAATGAGTGACGTGACATTCATTCTCCATGAAAAACAGTCAAAAAATATACAAATAATAGTCTATATCTCATGATATCATCTTATCATATGTACTTGGGAATGGGGTTAGTACATCCATAATATCACTAAATGTATAACCAACCTAATCTACAACATAGCTAGGCGTGTATAATCCATCAAGGACATGAATGGACATAACAACCATCAATATGTCAACCTATAATCCCCATAGATAGTAAGACAGTATCCTCATCCATAAAATCATCAAAGCAACATACTCCCACCTAATCTTAAACATTGAAATGATTAATTGCAATATATGGAGTCCTAAACTTAACTTGAGAAATCAAATAGGAATCTAAACAAATCTATTAAGAGAAACACATAGGATGGGTCGAGGAAGGGCACTACATCCTCCCTCCCTTGGATTCAACTTACTCCTCGAAGTCGCATGGGTTAAGGTAACAACAAGCATTATTCAACCAAAATAATTTCTGCAAGCGTGGACAAATTGCTAGTGTCTTTTGCATGTAATTACCAAAAGTACACCTATTTCATTATTTAATGTCTCATCAATCGATACATATTATTTTAATTCAAACATTTCCTAACTCAAGGTAAGATTTCAACACCTAAATTTTTTTTCTTTACCTTATTCATCTGGGATAATGCATTTCACAAGAGACTTGACAAGTTACAAACCTCCTACTAATTACCATATGTACGCTAAATTACTAAGATATTACCAAGGAAACTTCATTTAACCACATTCGCAAACACAAAAAATCATAATTTCTATCATCGAGTAGGTAAAAATTGAATATTCATACTATTTAAGCATGTCAACACTCCTTTAGTATCTATTTGTACACACATAAGAAGACAATTATACATTTGTACAATATCTTCTACATAAAGACATCCCTAAATCATAGAAGAGGTCGTAACATAGGTCTAAATGAAGGATAAATTTCTTAGAAGCACACCTTTTTAGGTCAATTTAGCCAAGACAACCCAAAATATTTAAAATTAGGTGACCTACTAATTTAGAAAAGTAGGATTCTTGACACATAGACAACATAATTTTCCACCACTCTTTCGCTACGCTACTCTGATTCAATCATCCTTATTTATTAACCATACATAAAATATTCACATAAGTTTTGAAGACATAAGATCAATTGACTCATTTTTGGTTAACTATTGGTGCATCATAAGCTACTCGATCCCAAGCACTTCTTTATTTATTAGATTCAGAAATTTGCCAATACATTTTGTTTACTAACATATTTCATCTATTTAACTAATATCATCATTTTCCAATTAAATTTTTAGTCTAGTGCAATTCTCTGCGGTGTTCTTGTCAAACAGTTCAAATAATCGGAAGACAACTGAGAGGGGAGGGTGGTGAATCAGTTGTCACCAGATTACCAGAAGGTTAATCAATTAAAACTTTAATATCGAAACCCAAAAGAATAATACCAGAATGCATAAATAAAATACCAAAATAGTATATTATACCAATTGAGCTCAAGCAATAATCAAAGAATAAATACCATCCACAAGGCACCAATATTTATACGTGGAAAACCTGATAAAGGAAAAAACCATGGTGGGAAGCCTACCCACAGTTAGATAATAATTCTACAAAAAGAATGTGATTAAAATTGAGGGGCCTAAACTTGTAGGAACACCAACAACCTAGAGCACACTGCTCATCACAAAAGGAGCCTCACTGACTACATAAAAATACAGACAACAATTTGGAAGAATGAATGAATTTCAATAATAGTATCTCCTATGTTTGAGTACAGTTCTGCTTAATCTCAATACCAGAGGACTAAATCCTCTTACATAAACCCAACTCAATCTCCATTGATTGACCAAATCTTCTACCTGAATGATTATTACATTATTTCCACAGATAGTCTCATAAACCCATAACCCATATATGATGTACAATGATATCTTACATCTATATATACAAACCCTCAACCATAAACAATAAGGTCGACCACCATACAATAAAAAAATTATATAATTACAAAATATGTCGGTCAGAGACCAAACAAATAATATCCAACCCATAAGACATCCCAGAAACATATCGAGAAGTCCAATCTACATGTTACATTAAGCTGGTCCAAAACCTAGATAAATTGGGACCCAATTTAGGTCCATACACGCTATGGAACTGATCTCAATCAACCAAGTATCAAACATGATAACCATCATCAACCTAAAACTTTAGTAGAATCTGCACCAACACCACTTATTCATAATATCAAAGATCTTCAATAAAGCTTTGTCGGAGAAACCCTCACCGGAACAACAAACCAAGTTTGCCAGCATACAGGAGAGCATTTGATCACCAAATCAAAGACAAATGACTAAGCATGAATTAGAGTATCATGAATAAGACAATTCCATAAGGCAAACATATCAGAGCATACCGGATCATCATGTTCTAATCTAACCAGAAAACAAACAACCTACCGGGAACAAAAGGATATTGGTAAAGCAACCAAAATAGCTAGTGTTGACATCAATGACAAAACATCAATGTAACACATAATCAAATACACAAAATTTCCAAGAATATCCCCCTTTGGCATTGATAGAAACACTAGATGTGAAAAACTCCCCTTGTGAATGATATCTCAGTAAAGCTCTATAAGCTCTGTTTTTCACAAATATCTCTCCCCCTTTGACATCAATTCCAGAGATCTGACAAAAATATCAAAGAAAAAGTATAAACCACTGAATCGCAAGGCTAACTAGTCCTCCTAAGTAGTAGCATCCCCAAATCAATCCGGATTGAGTATTATCTCTGATAATGCATACCAGACTAATGCCAAACCGCATCAATCAAGTCTCTACTAGAGGGGAAAAAACTCCAAATATGTCTCTGAAGTACTCATTTGATTCCTTAGGCAAAGGTTTATTGAGGATGTCTGCAATCTACTCTTTAGTGTTCACATAAACCGGTCTAACTTCATTTGCTTCCACCTTTTCCTTCAAAAAGTTGCACTTGATAGATATGTGCTCTGTCTTAGAATGAAATACCGGATTCTTTGATATATCAATAGCAACAAAGTTATCACAGTGAATAACTACCGGTTCATTATAATCCACCTTTATATCCTTCAACATTTTCTTCATCCATAGAACTTGTGTACAATTAGTAGCAACAACAACATACTCAGTTTCAACAGTTGATAAAGAGGTACATGAATGCTTCTTGCTGATCCATGAAACAAGTTTCTTTCCAAGAAAGAAAGCTCCATTGGATGTGCTCTTCTGGGCATCAAGATCTCCAGCCCAATCTGCATCTGTATATGCACATAATGTAAAGTCATCATTTTCAGGGTACCATAAACCATATTCAGTTGTTCCCTGCAAATACTTGAAAATCCTCTTCACCACACTCACATGATTTTCCCTAGGATCACTCTAAAATCTTGATCCAATACAAACTGCATTCATTACATCCGGTCTAGGTTGAGTCAGATATAAAAAAACTTCCAATCATAGACTTGTACCTAGTAGGATTTACCAGTGCAGATGCATCCTTCTTTGTCAATTTCTCACTTGCAACCATAGGAGTACCAACTAGTTTAGAGTTTTTCAAACCAAATTTCTTCAATACTCTAGCATACTTAGTTTGAAAGATGAAAATACCTTTATCAGTTTGAGTGATTTGCAAACCTAAGAAAAATTTCATCTCCCCAATCATAGACATCTCAAATTCATTCTTTATATTGTTAGCAAATTCCTTACACAACTTATCTTCACCTCCAAAAATGTTATCATCTATAAAGACCTCAATAATTAGTATATCATCATCAGTGATCTTATAATATAAATTATTGTTAGCATTACCTTTAGTGAAACCAAGCTTCAAAAGATATTTATCCAGCCTTGCATACCAAGCTCTAGGTGACCGTTTTAATCCATATAAAGCCTATTTTAACCCGCAAACCATGTTTTTATCATCTGAAAGTGAAAAATAATTAGGTTGCTCAATATAAACTTCCTCTTCAAGATCTCCATTCAGAAAAGCACACTTAACATCCATCCAATAAACCTTCTAGTTCTTATGTGCAACATAAGAAATAAATATTCTCTCAACTTCAATCCTAGCTACCAGTGCAAAGGTTTCATCATAATCAATTCCTTCCTTCTGAGAATATCCTTTACAAAAAAATCTAGCTTCATTTCTTACAACTTATCCATCTTCATTCGATTTATTCCTAAAAATCTATTTAGTTCCAATAATATTCTTATTTTAGGTTGGGGAACTAAAGTCCATGTGTTATTCTTTTCTATCTGATCTAATTCTTCTTCCATAGCTTTTATCCAACATTCATCTTTACATGCTTCAATTATTCATACCGGTTCAATTTGAGAAATTAAACATACCTCATTAGCTTCCAACCTCCTTCTTGTCATCACTCCTTTATTCTTACCTCCAATGATTTGATCTTCTGAATGATTCAACCTCACATACCTAGGAGTCTTTTGGTTTTCTGTTTGTCTGCTCTTTTATTCAGTTACTGTTGAATTTTTTGATACTGCCGGAGTAACTAGTTGAATATTATGTTTTAGTGTAGGTGCTACTGATTCAGTTATGATCATTTCCACTACCGGCTCCTTCTCATAAGCTCTGATTTGACTTCTATTACGCTCATCTACCTTGACATTAGTGCTCTCCATAATTCTCTACAATCTTTTGTTATAACATCTATATGTTTTTCTTCCATTAGAATAATCAATAAATATTCCTTAATCACATCTAGAATCAAACATTCCAATGGAATCATCATTTTTCATATAGCATTTACTACCAAAGATTCTGAAATACTTAACTGTCCCTGTATGACCAAACCATAACTCATAAGGTGTCTTACTAGTTTCTCCTTTGATATGAACTTTGTTGAATGTGTATATCATCATGCTCACAACTTATCTCTAGTAGACATGAGGCAAATTACATTCCACCATAATAGTTCTAGCTGCATCCAAGATAGTTATGTTTTTCCTTTCCACAACTCCATTTTGCTGAGATGTCTGGGGTGTAGACAACTATCTCCTTATCCCATTCTTCTAACAATAGTTGTTAAATTCATCGGATGTGAATTCTCCACCATGATCTAATCTTACGCATTTAATCTTTGAACCTGTGGGTGGCTGCAAGAATTTGCATCCCACTTTTGGGCAGAAACTGGAATTATTTTCTCTGTTTTTCAAATTTTCTGTCGATTGATGTCAAAATTTGATGCACTTAGAGATTGAATGTCAAAAAACTTCAAGAATAGAAAATATAGTGCTCGGAGTCTACTTTTCAAATATGTAATTTATTTTAATACCCACATGGTAGAAATTTCTTTTTAGTAGGCATGTTTAAAAATCACTTTTTCAAAATGCCTGTTTCAGGATCATACCACACATGTGTACGACCACCCTTTTTTGATGCAAATAAATGAATTTTTGCAAATCCTTCCGGGAAACAATTCCTAAGACACCAAATATTGATGAGAATATTTTTTCTTATTTTTTTATTGAATATATATTTTTTTATTAATTTCTAACTGACAAAGTATATTTTCAAAACATCGGGTGTACGACCACCATAATTTGATGAAAATTTCATATTTTTCAATTTTTTTTTATAATTCAAAAGAATTGTACGTAGATCGATTTCATATACTTTATTTTTCTAAAATCCTACAAACAAAAAAGGTTAGTAAAGTTTTACTGAACCTCGGTATTTTAGGTTTAGGTACCACTTTTGATTAATAAATAATACAAAAATAGTAAAAATAATCTTATCACTATGAAATTTACATTTCTGAAATTAGGATGTTGAAAACTCTAATGGGTTATCGTTTTGTAAAAAAATTCAATCAAGAAGGCCCTCAAAAAATTAGGCCAAGGTAGAAATCTGATGTTTTACCTTAGCCATTTTTTGGAGGTCAAAGCATAGGCTTGGTGGGACCAAGACTATCCCGAAGCAAAAAAAATGCTAAGGATTGTTTCCCACCCCTAATTTTAACAAACAGGTGCTCATTTCGCTTTGTACTGTTGAAAGCGAAACGAGCGCCCGTTTTTAAAAACAAGCACTTGATTCTAAAATGGGCACCCATTTCATTAAATAATGGGTGCCCATTTCTGAAAATATCTTTTGGGCTAGAATCTGGCCCATAAGCACAAATCCCAATGATTGAATGATTTTTCAATCATTGTCTGATAGGTACAATCTGCAAAGAAAATGTTTCGATTAATCATTCTCTTTTTTTGTCTTATTGTCGATTTGGTAAGGAGATGAATTCGAATTCAAAATTTGGTGCAGCCATGGGATCAAATCAATGTAGGAAGAGGCAAAGGAAGGTTCTGACAGCTAAGGAGATTGCAGCAAATAGGGAGAAGGAGGCAATGTGTCAACGAGAGAGAAGAGAAAGAATGAGACAAGGAGCTTCAAGTTTCACAATCATTTCAGAAGAGGAGAACATCAATGAGACTATAAATGCTGATGAAGGAAACATAATAGAACCATTTAATTCAGGTGCATCTTCTAATCCATTATTTGATACATGTATGTCTTCACAACCCTCTGTTTTTTCTCATGAAGAAATTGGTGATTTAGTAGAAGCAAATTACTTATTAAATCAAATGGCAATCAAAAATCAAACCCCGAATGGAATTAGAACTCAAGTTGAAATTCAAATTGAAACCCCAAATGAAACTATATCTCAACTTGAAACTGAAATTGAAACCGAATTCGAAACTCCAAATGAAATTGAAAATCCACCTGCAACTAAAACCAATAATGTGGATATAGACATGGAAACACCAATTGAAAATGAAACATGTTTGAATGATAATCAAACGAATGAAAATTTTGAAATTAAAAGTGATGTACCACACAACCTTCCTTGCTTGGTTTCATGGAGATAGATTAGGACACATCAAAATAGATTGTTGAGACATTTTTTTTATAATAAGAAATTTGGGTTTCAACGTCAATTAATGGTACAACTAATTAAAATGACTAAAATGCGAAAAGTGATGAAGAAGTTAGGATTTTATGTCAAACCCAAGAAGAAGGATGAGTCTTTAAAACAAGTTGTATCGACTGTTGCTAGTGCCTTTGATACAATTGAAAATAAAAGCCATTCTAAAGATAAAAATGTAGCATGACGGGCAATAACAACAACTTTAGTAAGTGAAACAACTTCTGATAAAGGAATGACGATTAACATAAGTGGATATCTTAATATTCATCATAAAAATTTGTCAAGAGATGTAAAAAGAAGAGTTAACTTTGAAAGTGATCTGACAAACAATTTGTGGACTTTTAGTGGTAGACTACCAAGGTTTGATATGAAATTTACTGGTGAAGTCAAAACTTTGATTGAATTTTTTTTGGCACGATAATACGAAAGTATCACCTAATGGTAGAGATGTTCTTAAATTAAGAGTTGGGTCAAAAATTTGTGATCCACATCCAAAAAACCTATTGGACATGACTCAAACTGAATTGTACAAAATTGTTTTGGATGATAAGGTGTTGACTATTAGCATTTGTCAAAGGTCTTTTGAAAAGTGTAAACCTTGGTATGTTCAAATTAACAAGGAAGGAGTCACATGTTGTTACAAAACTCATGTTCAATTTCGCTACCATTATGATGTATTTCAATATATATGTGTTACCATGCATAGTAATGGAATGTTCCACAAATGTGGTATAAATATACCACCTGAAACTATAAAGGAGTTTATATCAAGTTTATTTTGTAACCTACTAAATGAGCAAAATTTTCTTTTCAATGCATGTGTTTCCGGTGTATGTGATATATGTGTCAATCTTGCATTATTGGATGAATGTTTGCATGAAAATATTTCAAATCATTTTGGACAACAATTAGTTGATGTTAAAAGATTTAAAACTATTGAGTATCCACTGAAGGATGGAAAGGTTGGAAGATGGTATGATCTAATCGCTGAAAAAGTTAGTGTTCATGCATTTATGAATAAATTTAAGAGTAAGATCGTACCTAAATATGTTAAACACTCTCAAAATGCTAGATGGCTCGATGGTCAGTTTTCAATATGTAAGGATCCATTTCCTATTGGTAGTATACTTTTGGTTGTTGACTTTGCAGAGAACTACACACTTGCACCACAAGATGAGGTCCAATCAAAATACTACGATTCAGTGCAAGTATCAATTTTTGTCCATATTGTCTATAGGCATGCACCAGGTAGTACAGAAGAGGATCGTGAAATTTTGAGAGAGTACCATTTCTATATGAGTGATAATAAATTACACTCATCTGAGTTTGTCCAGTATTGCTTCAAGACCTTTTCTGAGAATTTGAGGGTATAGAGAAATTCAGATGAGACAATATCTAATATGGTCAGATAATTGCACAGGGCAATTCAAGAACGCTAGAATGTTTTATTGGTTGATTAGGATTCATAAGAAAACTAATATCGAACACATGGAATTTTTTTGAGGCTAGACATGGCAAAGGAGAACATGATGGTGTTAGTGCATGTGTTAAGAGAGCCCTTTGCAAAGAGCAACTCAAATTCAAGGAAAATGCTAAATTTAAAAATGTAAGTGCAATTGTGGATTGGTGTAGTGCAAATTTATCCACAAGATCAAGTCAGAACTCTACAATTAGACATTTTTTCTGGCTAGTTAAAGAGGAGAATATCCTTCCAAGATATGATTGTGATATAATCAATGGGTCAGGTAGATGGCATTCATTTAAGAGTTCTAACTCTAACACTTGGACTATATGGACTAGAGAGCTTACATATTTTGGTCAATTTTGTGTTGCAGGTGAATGGGAAGAATGCAAGAATATGGAATGGGTCGAAGAATGGCAACACAAATCCTTAACACCTAGTGAGACACAATATCAAGATGTTAGAAGAAATGAAGACCAAGATCATGCATTTGCAACAGAAGATTATGATCGTGTTTCAGACCTCATACAACCAGGTAATTTAATTCAATTTCTTGTTTATAACTTTAAATTATATATTTTTATGTATTGTCATATAATTTATGATTGTATTTGAACTATAAATTCCAACAATTTTGATTTCTACATATACTTAAATTTGTTTTCTAAGACATGTGTATG
Organism: Cryptomeria japonica; assembly: GCF_030272615.1. Lineage (NCBI taxonomy): Eukaryota > Viridiplantae > Streptophyta > Pinopsida > Cupressales > Cupressaceae > Cryptomeria > Cryptomeria japonica. The sequence goes on along the minus strand of NC_081409.1, from coordinate 262,540,902 downwards.
TTGTTGTTGCACTTGAGGATAATGATGAGTAGGTTGAGTATTGGCTAGCTAGATGTGTAGAACCTAAGAAAAAGTTGATATGTGATCAAGTAGATGATGATGGTTTTCAGTATCTAGTTGGGTCTATTGTGGTAGTTGGCACATGGCTACACAAATACTTAACAAGAAGGAATGGCTTACCATCTTATGAAGACTACCAATCAGAAAAGAAGATTATACACTATTCTCATTTGGTGGTGGCAACAAACATCGAATTAGAAAGATACAAATGTAGACCTGCTAATAAGGTATTGTGGACACTTTCAGTAGAAGAGCATGAGGCAATCATAGATGCATTGTAGAAGAGAGAGGATGCAGATGGTACATTAGGTTGAATCAAATTTATATGCATGTAAGTTTGTGTTAATTGTGTGAACTCTTTTATATTTAATTATGATAATTGTTTTTCTTTGTCCCTTTAACATTGTATTTGTCTATATTTGATACAACTTTGGTTTCATAAACAACATTGTATTAGTTATCTTCTTCTTAATGTTATTTTGTGCGCATTGTAATTGTGTTACAATCATTCTAATTTTTTATGATATATTTATTTTATCGTAATCTCTTCATAGATTAATTTTAAGTTCTTAATTTTATTATTATTTTAAGAATAGGATGTTATTGTAAATTGGAATAATTATTTTATTGAATTATAAACTATTGCACTATAAGATGATCAATCACAATGTTAAAATATAAAGTCATAAATAGATCATATATAATCACTAGAGGGCACCGAATCACATAACAAGACCTGATATTATAATAGAAAGGAAATGACATAATAAAAAGCCCTATATATAATCACATAACAATTCTTGATGACATAATAACAAGTCTTGAAAAAATAATAACAAGGAAATGACATTAAAACAAGTCCAAATAACATAATAACAAGTCCCAGGATAACATAACAAGTGTCATCATAGAAAGTTCATAATACAATAACATGACATGATCTAAAATATATAATCTAAGAACTCTCATGCATCTCATCTCCAGCACCCTTCACTCCATGTGAAGGTGGTTGAGATGAATAATCTTGTTGCACATGGTCCTGAGATGCACCATCCTATGTGTGTGCGGTATCAGTCCACCCTCATGTACATTATTAAAATATTTTACATAAGAAGAAGATTTAACATCAGAAGAAGTTACTTGCATAATTCACTTATAAAGTAATTAAATATTGAATATTTAAAATAAATTACCATACAACCATGCTCTACAATGCCCTCACTGGTACGTGGAGGTCCACTATAATGAACAAGAAAAGTGGTTGTAGTCAAGTCTTGTAAAAAAAATATTGTACATCAATTTTGGTAATCCCTATAAAAGTGAGGTACACAGTATAAACAAATTAGAAATTATTTTTCTAATCATCACCACAAATGAAAATGTCGACAGTTGCATCTAGCTCAATCCCATAGACATACCAATACTTGTAGTGGTATCGAACTGAACAACATACATAGCATGAATCAAACTTGTATATATACATAACTTTTAAAGTATATATATGCACTACAAGTTTATCACAGAAAAGCATACATATGGTGTGTCATGTGTAGGCAAAGTAACTGATGGGTGAAGGTGTACATATGATGCACCATCAAACAATCTAGAAGCCTACAATTGCAAAAAATAACGAACATGAATCAGAGTTGTACATAAATTAGTAAGCATATAAAAAATTCAAATTAATGGATGAAAAACATACTAGCGGTATATGAGGCTGAGCCTCAATGGACGATGGGTCACATGAAGAACTACCCACCTCGGTGCTACACGAAGCACCCTACAAAATTGAAAAAACATATCATACATATCATTACATTAAATTTTTTATTATTTATTTGTAATGTACATATCAATACAATGTATCTAGATGAAAGTGCATACCGTAAATGGGGCACCAACATCTCTAGGTATCGAGGTAACATGGTGTCGATTCCTCAATGACATGGTATGATCCATCCTCTATTAAGAAAATTTGACTCATGTTATGGTTCATATGTGTATATATAAGGAATTTAATATTGTACTATAAATTATATAAATAAATTTGTACCTTTGTAGGCTGATCATCGTTTGCCCACATGAGATCAACATATGAAGAGATGACATCAACATGTATAGCCTCCTCGACATCATCATAACCACCATGGGTAGCATCAGCGTCATCAAAATCACCATCTCCTCCAGGGGCAACCTCACTCTGTAGACCCATACATACATTCCCGCAACTCATCCAAACATGTACTAAGCTAGGGGAAACAATCACCTCGTGCAACTACTGTACCGAATTGCCCGACAGGGCACTCAATGAACCAAGAGAAACATCCACTGCTCAATGATGGGTAGGTGTTGGAACAAACAATGCAAAAAGAGGAACGAAGAGATCATCACACACACAGTTTCTAACTCTGTCACTCAATTTGGGCCCCGACCTATCCTGGGGCATGCCTCTCCCAACCCCCTTAAATGATCTAATATCAAAGTAATTGGGTTTTTTATCCAATTCAAATTCGGCCCATAATTTTTTCAAAAAAAATATGGTAACCTCATGATTGGATTGTGGCAGATAGTCAAAGACCATCCACCACCGCTCCCAAAAGTGTCTAGCTATTCCTAGGTACCTACACCATCAAATTGAGATTCATGACTTCTTTGGATCTATCTCTTCACCCATCTTAGGGTTCACAAAATATTGTTTCAAATCCTTTTATGTTATTTTTAATTCATTGACTTGTTTTTATGATATGCCATCAGCGTAAAAAGCACGGAATCCCTCCCTCCAACTATAATAGCTATCCAACTCACTATCTAAATCCTGTATAGACATTACAATCCCTTGCACACTATCTGCAAGGCATAACAACTGTGGAGGTGGATGAGACTCACGTCTAATGGTGTAGATATCTCTAATCAAAGAATCAATATTCCTCCTAGTGGTCTGCCACAATTGATCGGGTGGAGGTGGAGGTGGCGCTAGACCTAATAGATCATCTATCTCAAACTCATCCATTGTGTGAAAATAATCTGCATATATATACGAACATGAAAATTTACAATTACTATTTAATTTACATTTCACCTTCCAAAAAAACTTATAATTAACTAGAATTTACCAAATTAAATATAGAAAAAGGAAACTCACATAGATCTATATTATTAATAGGTGGGTCTATTTAAATAATAAGCATCATTAAAGAAATATTATCCACTTAAATCAAAGTATAAGAAATATTCTACAAAATAAAACATCATAATGCCCATGCAACTCAAACAATATTTTTTAACATCTAAAGATGCATTAGTATAGGTTCCATCAAAATCATAAAAATAATCATGACAGAGGGAGAGAGAATAGATAATGAATAAAATGACTCCACTAATTTAGATAATGAATAATCATCTCCTCTAAATTCCACTGAGGGCTCATTCTCGATTAAGATTCTCTTTTAGTTGGCATTTTGGGCCATCATGGTGCATTTGTATGTTTGTTATAGAGAGATGGATGATTACAATAATTATGATAGTTGTACTTTGGGACCCATAATAGTTGACCATCTTGTCATGAGAGGCTTCCAATCATAGTTTAATGGTAGTGTTGTGTAGTTCTTCTTTTCAAAGAAGGTAACTTCCATGGAATTACAATTTAGTACCCTTGCAATATTTAACCATTATCTTCAATTAGGATACCACTTTATATTTTCAACTTGATAGTCCAATCGATTCAACTACTCTCTTTCAGTTTTAACTAAATCCATTAAAGTCATAAGTTATGTGTATGAACTTGTCAATACATGTACTGCTTTGTTGTGTTCTTTGCTAGAATCATGGGATGATTTGGTGATCGCAACTACTAGTACTACACTAAGTTGAAGCTTGAATAAATAGTAGGTTCTCTACTCTTGGAGGAGTTAAAACAAAAAAAAACTAATTTTTTTAAAGGATGCATTGGTTAATAGAGGAAGATAAAAGGATAAAGCAAAGAGAAAAAATAAGAAAAAGGAAAAAGCTCCAAATCTAAAGTGAGATCTAAGTCTCTCAATAAATCCTATGTTAAGCTTTATAATCATGTCAAGAAAATCCACATAAAAATGAATGCAAGAAAAATATTACAAGAACGAATTAAATGATGATTTAGATTCAATAAATTATTAGGATGACAATAGTGATATAATTGTTATATATTTGGAATGCATATATGTGAGGATACATGGATGGTTAAATATAGAGATTCTTTCCACATGAGATTCTATTTCTCATTGAGGCGTAATTTTACATTTAGTGTAATATTTTTTAAGTTCAAAAACATCTTTAGATTCACATTGCAACGTTGGTAGAAGGTGGACTTTAGGATTAGTTGAAATTTAGTATAATAATGTCATTTTAGAAACAATTAGGATACTTCACCAATAATCTCACTTTGATGACAAGTTGAAACTTTGATAACTTTTTATGACACTTTAACAACACTTAATGTTACTTCAATAAGAGCTAACATTTAGTGGAAATCTATCACTTTGGTAGCCATTGGTCTTAATGGACATACTACCTCTAGGTTGGAATTTAATATCTAGCGTCTCAATGACTCACCCTTACATCTAAGAGTTCCATAAGGTTTTAAATAAATATAATATGGTGTAGCATGAACACATGGGCCACAATAGTGAAAAAGAACTTAGATATTTGAAAAATAAAAATCTTGTTGAGGGATCAACTAATTATTTTTTATTTTCACTTTTGTGATAATTGTATATATGAAAAAAAATATTTTTAATTTTATTTGAGATATACTTAGAGATATGTCTACACCTATAAATATGGAAAAAATATAAACTAACTAGAAACAACTTTTTGCTACACCTATAATTATGAAAAACCATGAATTATTTGAGCAATATTTGTCTGCACTTAAAGATTTGGAGGACATGATTCATGTGCTTTGTGATAGTGTGATTGGGAGCCTCATGTATGCTATGGCCTACACTAGACAATAAATTACCAAACAATGGGGGTTTTGAGGGTCTTTATGGCTAATCTTAAAAAGAATCACAAGGTTTCATTAAAGAGATTTTTTAGATATCTTTATGGTACTTTGGATTTCTCTATTTTTTATCAAGGATTTTTAAAACAAATGCTTTTAACAACCATGTTTTCAAAGCACAAAGTTTGGAAACAAGAAAGTTTAGTAGTAGGATTGTTCCACATGTTATTAAAAATATAGGGACTTGTAAACTCAAATTGGATATGGGATGTTGACATTAGGAACATTGTCTATGCATTTAGTCTATGTGGTGGTGCAATTAGTTGGATGAGTAGGTGACAAATTGTGGTTTCTCTTTCCACTATTTAGTCAAAGTATATGACATCTTATCATGTTTGTAAATATATAGTATATCTTTAGAGATTGGGATAAGTTAGGAAGTAGTGAGGATTAATAGTGATAGTTAGAGTATTATCAAATTTAAGAACCCTAATTTTCACACACACAAAAAAGAACATTCATATTCATTATCATTTTAAAGTTCAATTTAAATGTAAATTAAACATCAAAACATAAATTAAACATCTAACTTTTACAAAAGAATCCTATAATTAAATACAACATTTAGAAATATAAATTTAAATATTCAAACTAATACGCATGATTAAAATAGAGAGAGAGAGAGGGAGAGTAGGTAATTTGAGATACAACGAGTTAGAGAGAGAATAGATAATGAGAGATAGAGAGTAGGTAATGAAAGAGAGAGAGAGAGGGTAACGTGAGAGAGAGAGAGAGACGGGGCTAATGTGTGTGTAAGAGAGAGGGAGAGAGGGGGTAACGTGTGTGTGTGTGAGAGAGAGAGGGGGTAATGAGAGATTGAGAGAAAGAGAGAGCATAATGATAGAGAGGGTAACGTGTACATGTGTGCGAGAGAGAAAACGGGGGTTTATTGTTTGTTAATTTTTTAGGGTTTGTTGTTCATTTATTTTCTAGGGTTTAGTGTTCATTTTTTTCTATCTAGGGTTTATTGTTCATTTTTCTGTCCAGTGTTTATTGTCTATTTTTTGTGTCTAATGTTTATTGTTCGTTTACGTTTTTGTTTTTTGTTTTTTTCCTACGATTTTAAGTTTTTACTATTTTTTACTTTTCATATTTTTTACAATATTTAAAAACTAAAAACTATTTTAAACGTGAAATTAAATAAAATAAAAAATGTTTTTCAAACTTTAAAACACTAAAATTAAAAAATAACAATAAATTAACATTTTTTAATGAAAAATAATAACAATAAATTAACATTTTTTTATGAAAATTAATAAAAATAAATTTAAAAAGAATATAAAATACAAACTACGTACCTAGAAGGAGATAAAAAATGGTCTGGGGGGTCACCTGGGATGAAAAAAATGGGTACCCATGCTCCTCTAAAACGTTTACCCATTTTTGAAATATAAAATGATGGAAAATGGGTTAAAATAAATAAATAAATACATTCAAGAAACAGGAGCCCATTTAGCTTCGAGCACCCCAACCAAAACGGGTGCATGTTTCTGAAAAATGTGCACCCATTTTTGAATTGTTCATGCACTCGAAGTGAAATGGGTGCCCGATTTGTAAAAATCAAGCACCCGTTTCTAGCAGGCTCTTTTTCCAACCGACATACTTCCTCAGGATTGGGACCCAACTTTGTGCATTTACCCCTGTCTCTGTCTCAACTTTATCTTTAAAGATTTTAAACTTTTCAAAAGCCTCAGATTTCGCCCTAAGAAAAGTAACCCACATCTTCTTAGAATAGTCATCAATGATTAGCATAAAATATCTATCACCTTGAAAACTTTTCATTCTAGTAAGACCACACAAATCAGTATGAATAAGATCAAGAGCAACATTAGATTTGTCTTGTATACTCTTAAAAGAAGTTCTGACCTGTTTCCCCATTTGACATTCCTTACATACCAGATTATAGCACTTCACAATCTTAGGTTTATCTCTAACTTCTTTAATAGAACTAATTTTCACAATCCAGTCAAAATTCACATGACATAGCCTCTTATGCCATAGCCAACTTTCATCAATCTATGCAATCAAACATGTCTTCTCACCAGAATTCAAATGAAAGATATTACCTTTAGTCTGTGTATCTATTACAATCTCCAATCCAGATCGGTTAATAATCTTGCATTTTCCATCCTTGAATTGTAATTGAAATCTCTTATCCACCAATTGTCGTACACTCAAAATATTATACTCTAAACCTTCAACATAATAAACATTATCAGTGTTATGCTTACCATCCAATGATATATTTCCTTTTCCTTTGATCATACATGGTTTGTCATTTCCAAATCTAACCAGACTGCCATCAAACTCTTGCAAAGATAGAAACTTCACTTTATCTCCAGTCATATGATGTGAACATCCACTATCTATTACCCATTCATCCTTTTTTTCAATTTTAGCAACAAGGGCCTTCTCTTCAAATTGCTTCCCTTTTGGTACTTGATCACCTTCCTTAATAGCCAAGAACACCCATTCCTTTCCATTTCTAGAACCACTAGCAGAATCTTGTGTTGGTTCATCATGAGAATCAGTCACACCTTCCTCATCAGTAATATAGCATGATTTGTCTCTATTTCTCTCGTACTTATGTTTGTTCTAATAATTAAGATTAGCCTTAAAATATCTTCTAGCTCTTTCCTGAAATATTGAATTCCTTTTAGGACATCTACATGCAAAATGACCTATCTTATTACATGCAAAACATTTAAAAGGTTCTTTTCCTTCATACATACTTCATGTCGGTCCTTTAGGTACTCTTCTAGCAAAAAGGGCTTCAAGTTTGTCAAATTATTCATCTTCTCTCTTCATATCATCCAATTCTTTTGCATACAAATATTTCCAATCTTTCTTGCTAGTTGATTATTTAGATGCATGAAGAGTAGTTTCAGACTTCATAGCTCCAGAAGGTCCAAATTCTTCAAGCTCAAAGGCAGATAATTTCGCCACCAAAGTATCTCGATTAACAGTAGTGTTAGCCATTGTTCTTAATTAATTAATTGGAGTAGCCTTAATCTTATAGGCCGGTGGTAAAGCTCTTATAACTTTAGAAACTATTTCATCTTCGCTCAGAGATCCACCACAACATTGAATTCCCATAACAATCTCATTAAAAATTTCCATAAAAGCAGTAATCCTTGCATCTTCTTCCATCTTTAGATTCTCATATCTCACCCGATAACCATCAAGTTTTGCAATTTTAATAGTAGGGTCACCTTCATTCAGAGTCTCCAATTTGTCCCATCTAGCCTTTGTAGTTGCTTTGTCAGTTAGTCCCATTATTTTCTGATTAGAGAGTGCACACAAAAGTGCTTCTCTAGCTCTACAATCATTCTCAAGCTCCTTATCTAGGCCTATCGGTCGAGGATTGTCATATGCTGAATTATAAGGTGTAAGCCTAGTTTTTGTGATTTCCCAAATGTCCTTTCCAAGACATCTCAGATGAGTCTCCATTTGAATCTTCCATACCCTATAATTTGAACCATCAAGCTTAGGAATTTCTCTCCGGAAAAAAGCTACAAATGTGGATGATGAACTTAAACTATTAGATGCCATAGGATCTTCCTCAAGCAGTTAAGCTTCTATAAAGAGGACTAGAATCTGATACCAATTGTTACACAAATCAAGTAACTAGAAGACAAGTGAGAGGGGGGGGGGTGAATCAGTTGTCAACAAATTACCATAACCTTAAGCAACTCAAAGTTTAATATTGGAACCAAAAAGAATAATACCCGAATGCATAAACCAAATACCAAAATAGTAGATATACCAATTGAGCTCAAGAAATAATCAGAGAATAAATACAATCCACAAGACACCAAGATTTGTCCGTGGAAAACCCGATAAATGGAAAAACCACAGTGGGAAGCCTACCCACAGTCAGATAATACTTCTACAGCAAGTATGTGATTACAATTGAGGGGCCTGCACTTACAAGAAGGCCAATAGCCTAGAGCACACTTCTCATCACAAAAGGAGCCTCACTGACTACATAAAAATCCAGACAACAATCTGAAAGAATGAATGAATTACAATGATAGCATCTCCTATGCTTGAGTACAGTTCTGGTTAAGCTCAATGCTGGAGGACTAAATCATCTTACATAAAACCAACTCACTCTTCAATGATCTGCCAAATCCTCTACCTAAATGATTATTACATTATTCACATAGATAATCTCATAAACCCATAACCCATATATGATCTACAATGAGATCTTACATCTATATATACAAACCCTCGACCACAAACAATAAGGTCGGCCACCAGACAATAAAAAAATTACATAATTACAAAATATGTTGGCCAAAGACCAAACAAATAATATCCAACCCATAAGACATCCCAAAAACATATCTGGAAGCCCAATCCACACATTACATTTAGCCGGTCCATAAGCTAGATGAACTGGGAGGCAATTTAGGTCTATACACGCTAAGGAAATGATCTTAATCAACCAATTCTCAAACACAATCACCATTAGCATCCTAAAACTTCACTAGAAGTTGCACCAACAACACTTATGCATAATATCAAAGATCTTCAATAAAGCTTTGTCGGTGAAACTCTCGCTAGAACAACAAACCAAGCTTGTCAGCATACAAGAGAGCATCTGATCACCAAATCAAAACCAAATGACTGAGCATGAATCAGAGTGGCATGAATAAGCCAATTCCATAAGCCAAACATATCAGAGCATACCGGATCAACATGATCTAATCCAACTAGGAACCAAACAACCTATTGGGATTAGAAGGATACTAATAAAGCAACCAAAACAGCTAGTGTTGACATCAATGACAAAACATCAATGCAAAACATAATCAATTGCACCAAATTGCCTATAGTTATTCCTTACACATACTATTAGAGGTCTGATAGGAACATGATAGAGACAATACTTAACAAACAATGAGTGTCCATAAGACATTCACATTTGGAATGGTCACCATTAACAGTAAAAGAGAAAACAGAAAAGAAAATTGCTCAAATCCAAAATCACGAAAAGAAGAAAATTTGTGGCAAAATCCAATCAAGAACGAAGTGTAACAAGTGCCACTTAAAGGTAAAATAATATAACAGAAGCAAGAAATTGGTGACAGTCCAAGGTAAGGAAAATCCAAATCCATATTAACTCCATCCATACCACTCACAAATCACTGAAAAAAAAAAACCAAATAAACGATTCATTCAATCCACATCACGAGGTGACTAATGTTAGTCACAACAGAGGGATTAACTGCTGCACAAAACCCAAGTGTATAATGCCCTTGAATGAGTAGAGAGTGCATGCCATGCATTTAAGACCTTTACTTAAATTCCATATTTTCCTAATTTTCTTTAATGTAATGCACCCCTTTTAGCGAAGGTCTATATGAGTATCTTTTAGGAAAGTGACAATTTCAAGGGAGAGTTGGAGTAACTAGTACACCCATACTGATTATTAATAGAAATATCTTTTGCATGTTAGCTATCTCTATTAAGGTTGTCATAATCCTATTCTCATAACTTACTTTTCCTTTTCACACCATTCAATGCATACACACATTACCCTATTTAGAATCACTTCGTAACATTACTTTAAATGCAAGCATTTATGGAACAAGTATTTTCAGCCTTTCTGGGATACTATCATTCAGAAGACATATTACGAATTCATTCAATTCATTATCCTTAAATCCCACTAGAAATCTCAAGAGAGACACCTTGTTAAAATTCAAATAAAGGAAATAACATTCATTCTTATTCCACTTCATTGATTAAACAAAACATTCCTCCAAACCACACTAATCCTATTCAAAGTCAAGAATTCTATTTTATCAAAGGATGAAAGACATAATGGTACCATTCTCTATCCTTGCCATGTATCAATCTTTATTTTATATATATACATTGTATCATGGTATTATCACTTATTAAGTTTTAAACACTTGTATCTACATGGATAAATATTCTATCTAACTAGCTATTTTTTTTTAAAGAAATTAGAAATCGTAGATGATTTAGAAATCTTACACTTCAATAAAAATTTATTCTATGAAACTCTTTTAAAGCATGCAAAATTTATTTCTACCAATGGAAAATCATGATAGCAATAATCTTCTAGATACATAAATCTTTTGCCGAATGGAGCTCGGTGAGGGAGAAAGGACATTGCCAGCCAATTAACATACACACCCACAATTTTAAGCATGGACTATTCAATTATTAAATATTCTATATGAAGCTAATACAATCCTTCAATGGTATGCAAATCCATCTTCCCTTGGCATTTCCTAGTATTGCAGATACACCATGAATTCCCTTCCATGAATGAATGATATAATTTTACCAAATGCCATTTTCTTGCATGTTGAATCACACATAGGTAGAACACTTGGTAATTATTTTAGGTACCCTACATTACTAACCAATTTTGTGCTTCTCCAAGCTAAGCATCTTCTATAAACTATCCTACTTCAGCCATGTATTACAGATATTCATATGACCATACATTTAGAAACAACATAATAATTCATACTTTAGAGGCATCCACTTACAATGGAATATTACAAATAATTCATTTCATTTCTATATTGCAAGTTAGAAGAAACAATACAACACCATCTAATATATCTTTCACAGCCATAATCAAGTTCCAGAGTAACATTTGCCACTATATTTATAATTATCCAACCTACTAAGGGCTTAGCTTAACTAATACATGATCAGTAACAAAATCTCCTTTCTAGACTATCACCATTATTGCCATACTTACTCAATTCCTCCCTAACATAACTTAGCATGATCTCGAATGACATAGTCCTATTCCAATTTCTTAATACATATCTTACATCTCACGAATACATTGTATTTATCTATGTATATATTACTTTACAACCACTCCATATACTTAATGTTCTTTACTAAACCATAACCCACTTCATCGTTAATGCCATATGTTCCATCTTACACGTATCGCAACCAATATGATGAGTTAGTTCTATTTCCAACATAAACCTATAACAAGATAAGATCATAAATCACTTCCTTTCCATTATGAATTATAACATTATAACACATCTCAATACATATCAAGGACACATCATTACTGCCCTCTTCACCCAAGCCTACGGTGTCACCTAGAAGTCATCAATACATATACATACACTTAATCATTACAACATAAGCTTAGCACTTCTATTACATGATTCACCTAATTATCTATAAGGAAGTCAACATAACAAGAAAATGTTTTAAAAATACATAGCATGAGTTAAGGGTATACACACAATCCATTCCCTAATCATCTTTTTATAGAAAAACAAACCCATATCATCCAAGTAGGTATCAAAATTTACTAAAGAAACCAAGACTGCATAGAGTCATTGGACATTCCTTTCATACAAGAGGTATGTATATGAAATGAATACTTATTATGCACAAAATTATGATTTATAGGGGAGTCCAGGGACAGGCACAAGTATAAGTATCTAAGATTTCTAAGTTTTCATGACCTTTCCCATATGCAACACAAAGAGTGATTTAAGTTCAATAACATCATATTTCACTACCCATGTGATCAAGAGCAATGTTTGAAAATATCAGAATATAATTTTCTTTTATTTGTATGTTATATGTATATATATATATATATATATATATATATTTGTATTTTATACATGTTAGCAATTGGCATTTGAAGGTCTTGAGAGAATTTTCAGCCCTTGAAACTTTGGTCAATATTTTAGAGTGTTACCATAGGAATACTCTTATAGGTCCCAAGATACAACTCTTAGAGACCTTTCCAACAATGCAAATGGCTCGTAGTTTCGAGTTCTGATCAGAAAGTTATGACTAGTCAAAGATAGGATAAATTTTGATATAGATTTTTGGTGCTTTTTGTTTTTCTTATGTAACAAAAAATTATGACTATTGTGTTTAGATTTTAAGGGATTTCAATGACCCTTTGAATCTCATGAACTGGTATATGTTCAATTTTCGAATAGAATGGATCACTTTTGGCTTGTTGCAATTTTGTTCTTGTAAGCCTATTTTGTCAATACCACCGGTACTCACCAAGCATTGTAATCTAAAACCATAACCTAGATCAGCATGAATAAGACACCCAACCTTAACCAGAGATCACAGTGTTTGTGACTCTAGCTCTGCTACCAGATATAATGCCCACCAAAATACCCTAGAGAATTAAAGCCAAACTAATCTAAAGAGGGATAAATTTTTGTTTTGTTTAATAAACTAAAGTACACTTAACTCGTACTAACGAAAAAATTAAGCATTTGTTAACTTAGTTTCCAACTTAATGTCAATATCTTTATCATTGACTATTTATTAAGTTGTTACACAAGCGAAATTCTCATTATGATACCACACCTATTTCCCTAGGGTACATTAACGTCATTACTTAATCTCAACAGTAACATCTACTTACTAACCTTCATTAACCCTCATTAGCTGTCAGTAGCCATTACTAACCATCATTGGCTATACTTAGCTATCATAAGCTATCACTACCTATCCTTTTATACCATGCACATGCATAGACGCAATCTAGCTATATGTCCCATCATGAAGTACAACTACATGAACGTGGATGCAATCTGTTGATTTTATATGCAAGATTATGCAATGCTAGAAAATTCACTAACTTATCTATGTACATATGCAAGTACACAATTAACTACTCTTCATGATGATTTCTACTAATCTTATTCTATATGATATGATTCAAGGTTATCCCCTTTAGTCTAATATCCATTTGAGAACCAAATCCAAACACTCATAATCCCTTAACCATCTCTTACCTATGTGGAACATCATGCATCTATCATGATTAACCATCTCCTAATGCATAATCATTAACTCCATTAACCTCTAACCATATTTCTCATAAATATAAATTTGATTAGCATGATCATTTACTATCATTAACCTTACATTCACAATGTAATATCTAATTACTTCCATGTTGTCCTTACATTATGCATAATATGAAATGTATAAATTTCCCTATCATTACATGTTTCAGATGAGATTTCTATTCCTATTATGATAATTTATTTCATGCAGTCCAACTACATAATGCAATGGTCTATATGCCTTTCCTATGTGTTATTGCTATGAGATGCATGCTTACTAACTTGGAAATTAAACTAAAAGAATGTTAACATTACCTACACATGATATGAGTCATTGCAACCATCATAATTATGCAACCAAGGGAATATTACATTCATTACTAATAATATGATTTCAGCCATACATCTTATTTAGTTTTTATAGTGTTAATCTAAGGTTCATTGCCACATAATGTCTTAGTACAACTACACATGATTTCAGCTATTTTTCTATTATAGTTTCCATTCCACTCTTCTAAGATTCTTGCATAATGTCTCTAACCACTAATTTTATTTCCACTACCTAATAATGCTACTACACAATATCATGGTTCTAAGTTTACTTCCAACATCAACTTAGCATAATAGAATCAACTTAAGAATCAATTCCTCATTCCAACAAAAACATAAAAAATACATTATATACATTGCATATCAAAGTCATTTAATGATTACATTTATTGGCCAAGACTAGCATGACCATGAGTACGCTATGATTCAACATGATCATAACTCACCAAGTGTAAATATAAATGATCACATACACCTATTACAAATGTTTACATTACATTTACTTGAACATTAATTACTTCAAGAGTTTCATCCTTTCAATTCTATGGTTACTAATACATATATCTTCTTCCATAAAGACCCTAAGCCATCAATATGAAGATCCAATCTACGCATGGAGGGAAGAACACCAACCAGGAAGGAAAAACCCCAATGGTAAAAAGCACCAACCACCTGACCAATGTGGAACCTACAAGGAACCATACCCCATGGTAGGAGATGATGCAAGGTCCCAACACACACTCTACATCTAGGTTGATGCTCAAAACCAAAGGACAAGACTACCACAAGACACCCATGCATGAAGCAAACACAACTAACAACAATAAGAAAATCCCATAGGCTATCAATAATAAGGCATAGATACAATGCAAAACAACAAGGGATCATATGTAGGAGTGGAGTGTCATGACATGCTATCCACAAAACACATAACATAGGCACTATCCTGATGGACATGTGGAGCGATCTCAACCTATAAGAGACTAACAAAGATTAGCTTACCATCTTCACATCCTTCTCATGCTTATCTTAAAACATCCTCCCTTGGACTAAGTCATGAGGTACAAATCAATTTATTATTTTATTAATAAACCTATCTACCCATCCCATGTTCATTTTTAGGTTATTACTTGTATACAATGCAAGGTAAACCCCCTCTTTCCTTGGCGGTCTATACTTCATGCATCCTTACAAGGAACCTCGGGATAGTCAATCTCTCATGACCCCAGTTATCACAAGGAATCCCACTCCCCCTAACATGGACCTGTAAACAAGGAAAATATGCCAAAGAGATCCTAAAACAAGTATTCAAATCTTGAACTGAAACTCATAGCATGCAACCCAAACACTCACACACAAACAAGGCCACAATAACAAGGAAAAAAAGAATAGGAACCTCTTGGAAATCAATCATATATCAAAGGGCCACACATAGGGGCATCATAATATACTGCCAAACATAGAAACAACATCACAACAAGGCCATTCCCTTGCTAGAAACATAACATCAGGGTGCAACCTTCTCTCATGGAAATCACAACATGAGAGGAATCAATAAAACAACAACATGAAGATCAAAAGCTCATAAATCATCATAAGACCTTAAATATGAGTAAGAGAAATTCTAGAGCACAATAACATATCATAAACTAGCCTCGTGTGTGGAGAACAATATGGAAAAATCAAGTCAAATAAGCAACATATTGGAAAACTCCCTAAATACACAGTCATAGTGTTTTAGTCATATCTCAAAAACCCAGATCCCAAATTTCATGATTGTTACATAGATTTTAGAAGATTTTAAGGCAAAAAAAAATTAAAATTCATGTAAACATGGTTTCTACTTTTTGAGATACGTTCATCAAAATGTTGTAGATTCAAACATAAGAGTAGAAAATCACGGCAAGAAAATAAAATTTTACACTTAGCCGAATGACTCAGTAACACAGACATAGAGTCGCCTAGACCAGATCAACACTTAGAAACAAACCCAAATGAAATAGACCAAATGTGGTGAAGATTAACATTAAATAAAACTCACTCTAGACAAATAATGAACAATGAGTAACTCTCATAGAGTGTAAATTCCAACAATAACAACTTCAACACTATCACTCAACAATACCAAACACTCCAAAATGAAAGACACCAATCAAGGAAGCCCAAAACTATAACCATGGTTGCATAGGAAGGAAACATTGTCATGAATGACAACTTAAAAGGGAAAACATTATTGTAATAAAATTTAAGTAACTTAGGAGATAGTTCTCCACAATATGAATCCTTCACTATGCATTCAACACTAAATAAAACAACAAAGACTACCCAACAACAATAGAATAATGCACATGAATGGGAACCATTGTCGTGAATGGCACCCATAGGAAAAATATAGAACATCAAACCATACAATATGCACAATAAAATCAAACTCCTTTATCCCATAATACTCAATTGCAAACGATATTCTATATAAAGAAATGTTCAATACTACCCCATATTATCCCATAATACTCCATATTATCCCATATTATCCCATAATACTCCATTGTAAATGATATTATATATAAAGAAATGTTCAATACTAGCCCATATGCTTCAAGCAAACACAAGCACGAAGAAGACATAGGTAACATCACAAATCAGTATAAAAATAAAACAAAGTACAAGAAGTCAACGTCAACTCTATGTGATGGAAGGAAAGAGACCGATGAAGAGTTTTCCCCAAGTCCTCTAGTGATCCAACAAAGCAAAGCCAAGACCAAGCTCCAAAAATCAACCCAAGAAGTTGTAGACCCAATTTTTTTTAGAGAGAGGAAGAAGAAGAGCCCCAAAAATCTCACGACAACAACATAAAAATTAAAGACAATTAATCCAAAACCCTAGCCTCTCTTCTAGCCAATGAGATTATTTCATTTGAAATATATCTCATCCCAAATCTTAGGGTTAGATAATATATTTTCCCCATTGACTTTAACAATAAAATTTAAAAACAAAGGAGATAATAATATAATATTCCAACAGACTATTATTATGAGTGGGGAGGTATTTATATTAATTTAGCCCATAGTTTTATTTCCCCCTTATATAATATTAAAGCAACTATATATATAAATGAAAATTTAAATTAATTAAATAAATCAAGGAGGGGTTATAAATAAATAACCAAGTCTCCCAAAACTATATTAAATAAGATTAATTTAAACACTAAATAAAATAAACTATAAACAACAAATAAATAAATAAATTAACTACAAACATTATATATCGAATGAACCCCAACAAAATATAAAGTAATAAACATTAAACATTAATTAAATTAAAACACTAAATGAATATGGTAAGTTATAAACAATAAATCAACTCCAATAAATAAAATATCAATTTTTCAAATAAATGATCCAAACTCTCAAATATGAAATAAACAATAAATATTAAATAAAGCCTTAAGCAACCTTAATTTCCAAAAAGCATTGACTCTAATACATCAAAATATACATAATAACCATATAATCATGAATTTATAGTAAGATGATTAACTTAACATTATTGATCACATAAATGGCCACCAACTCATTCCACATACTCACATACCAAGGTGACCAATCTTACATGGCACTTCATGCCCACACTGACGACACACACAAGTGAAAACATAGAAATAGAATGTGTAAGGGGAAACAACATCATCTCTGGAACCACATATTACCATTAAGAAAGAACACACTCACACTTGTAAGGCCAGGGAGCTTGCACCAAGGAATCTAGGAGGAATAGATGTCTAGTACCTGCAAATCTTGCAACCGCAACAATGATACACATACATATACACATAACAGGAAAGTGGTAGAATTTTACAATGACACATCCCATTCAAAATGAGTGATGTGACATTTATTATCCATGAAAACAATCAAACAATATACAAACAATAGTCTATATCTCATAACATCATCTTATCATATGTACTCAGGAATGGGGTTAGTACATCCATAATATCACTAAATGTACAACCAACCTAATCTAAAACATAGCTAAGCATGTATAATCCATGAAGCACATGATTGCACATAAAAAACCATGGATATGTAAATCCACAATCCACATAGATAGTAAGACAGTATCCACGTCCATAGAATCATCAGAGCAACATACGCCCACCTGATGTTAAACATTGAAATGAGTAACAAAAATATATGGATTCCTAAACTTAACTTGAGACATCAAATAGGAATCTAAACAAATCTATTAAGAGAAACACACATGATGGGTCTGTTAGGATTCCCAAAGATACTGAGAGGGGGGGGGTGAATCAGTATCTAACCAGTATATCAAATTACTTGATTTAAAACATGAAAAACATGTTAAAACTGAGTACCGGTAAACCAGAAATAATGCAATAAATAAGAACAATAACAACAACATGAGAAGCACACCATAACATAGTATTTTAATGAGGAAACCCGGTGTGGGAAAAACCTCGATGGGATTTGTGACCCACAATATTCACTTACTAGCCAATAAGGGAATATTACTCTTACAATAGGGGCCTGCACATGCAAGAAGGCCAACTGCCTAGAGCTCATTTCTCAATTACAAAAGAAGTCACACTGACTTACAAAAATGGATTATACTAATCCAATGTCTTGTACTGCTTCAGATTAGCATCTACTATGCCAGATTCAGTACTGGTTTAAGCTCTGCAACAACATAAACCCTTAACCAATAATTTACATATTAGGTTTGTATATTTTGCATCCTATGTCATGTCTACAAAATGATCTAGAATGATCTCATACATATATGAGTCATATCACAATCCACCATGTAATCTTACAAAAGATTTTACAATTAATTACAAAGTATAAATACATAAAATTCATGTCGGCTAGGGTGTCGGTATTCTTCCTTTTTGCTGCTGGTGTTCTGTGTGTTGGTGTAGAGTTTGTCGATGCTGGTGCCTGTGTTTGTCTGCCGGTATCACATGATTGCAAGGTTGCCATCAATGGTAATACCTTCAATCACCTATAATTTCTCATTGGAGTGTGCATTTGCCAACAATCTCCCCCTTTGGCATTGATGGCAACACTCATGAGAAAAATTCAAGAGTGCATTTGAAAACTGAAGTCCAAATTTTTTTTGCCAAAAATCCAAAAATATGTGCTCCCCATTAGCAGATAATCTCTACTTCCTTCTGACCATTTTTCTCATCAAAGTACTCCCCCTTTGACATCAATTACAAAGGTTGTCATTCACTATCAGTGGAGTCCTGCCTGTATTCTTGTAACCGGTGGGTTACAATCTGAAAGATATCTGTCAAAATCAAATTTATACCATTATTGAATGTTTTGTTGTCTTTTATTGCCTCTTGTGTTCTCTACACTGTACTAGTGAGTATGTGAATTTTCTCTTCCGGTGTCTTTAGTCTGGGAACTAGAGCCTCAGATATTTCTTTTCTCAAAGAAGTGAGGTATTCTAGTCTTGGACCAAATCTGCATTTCAAGTCCTTTGCTTTACCCTTTATTCTCTGTTTGTCATTCTCCAACTTCTTGATTTTCTCTTCTTGATTTGTTATCTTCTTTTCTATCTCCAAAAATGAATCCAATGATCCTATCATATTGTTAGCAATATTGTTAATCTTGTCTTGTGCTTTGCTGATTTCCTTGTCAAGGTCTTCTATTAAGACATTTGTTTTATAAGTGTCCCTATACAATTTCTTGAAGTCAACAATTATTTCTCCAAGTTCCGATAATAGGGTATCCATTTTCTCCTTGTTCTTCTTCACAATTTCTTCAAAGAATTTCTCTTTTTCTTTAATCATTATTTCCTTAAATGTATCCTCATTTATTTGATCAACAACCAATATGTTGTCGGTGATGAACTTAGACAATGTGTCTAGTTTACCTAAATAATCCTTATTACCAACAATGCAATTTGGTGCTATCAATTTATGAATTGGAATTGTATCATCAATAGCCTTATAGGCTTGTACATTACATGTTGTGATCTTCTTTATTGAATCCAACAAGACCTCTATTATACTTGTAGATCTGAATTCTGCCATAGATGTACCAGATGTTTGTCCAACAGTCTTTACAATAGCCATGCTACCAGTTGTGGTAATCACCTTACTTGATTCAACCTCTATTAGGCCAATCTGTGTTTGCATTTCTACAAACAAGGGCTTTTGCTTTTTAGTTTGGGCCGGTGGCACTGTCTCTGTCTGAACCTCCACTTCAACCTGTACCTATTTTGGTTTCTCTATCTGTGTCTTAGAGGGTTTCTCTTAGCTTTCAACTGCCGGTTTCTCAAATGTAGTCTCAGTTTGTACCTTTGAACTCTCTTTTTCTAGTTCTTCAGATGGGTTTTCAGTTGTTTCTACCGGTTTCTCTGTGGTATCCTCAATCAGTTGTTCTTCCTGTGTAGGATTTTCTAAGCTTATCTTAACTTCTGCAGCTAGTGACTCAGTAGTCACATCTTCCCCTTTATCTTCAGTGGTTTCTCTGTCAACCACAAAATTTACTTCCTGGGTGTCTAAATTCATAGTATACAAAATTTCAGACTCAGGATTTGTATCCTCTAGTGGAGTCTTCATACACTCTGTGGTTGGCTGACTATCATTAGTATCTACCGGTGGAGTATATGAAAGAGGTGGGGGATCATTGTTAGTTATTTTAAGGCTTGGAGGTCCACCTACCTTACCTTTCCCCTTATCTCTGTCCTTTTGATATACTTTAATAGTGTCCGGTCTAAGTAATTCTTCTTGTTTTTCTTTTTCCACAAAGAATATATCCCATGCATCTATTGTTTCCTCAGAGACTTCCTCTACTCTACCTGCCATTGGTGCTACATGTTGGTGAGCAGTAGAGAATACTACCCAGTTTGCTTCACTGATAAGTTTATCAATTTCATCAGTTGAGTTGACTTTATGTACTGCAAGTAGTTTTTCAATCTTAATTTTCTTGTCCAATTCAATAATTGCTAACCTTCTAGCTTCAAGTCTTCTATACAGATCATTTGGAATTTCATCAACAATTTGCATAAAAAATTTCTTGTATATATCTAAGTGTAAAATTAAACTATTCTCTATGCTTTCCTTATCATCAACTGATAGTTTATTGTATATTTTGTCGATGTTCTTCAGCTTACCATCCTCTATAATTTAGTTAAGAAGTTTGTCTATTGGAGCAATATCTTGTTTTACCTTCTTCTTCTTAGGAGTCATTTTATTTGTTGGAGGCCTTACTGCATGTTGTTTTTGTCTAGTTCTTTTTGGTGTAGGAGAGGGTACCGGTGTGGGTTTTCTTTTCCCTTCTACCCTTTTAAATACTATCAGTATATCACTCTCAGAAGAAGTTCCAACTGGTGAAAGATGAGTTTCCGGTTGAGGTGCTTCCAACTCACTTTCACTTATAGTTGTTTGTCTCAAAACATCTTCCTTGATTGCTTTAGCCTACTAGGTTCCTTTTCTTACGGTTGCTTCAACCTTCTTAACCCTTTTCCTTGATTAAATTCCACTTTCTATTGTTTCAACATTTCTAAGAACTTCCTAAGTAGGTTCATTGGGTGCTTCAAGGAGGGCTTTTGCATAAGTTTCAATGATATTGTCATCTATTTCATAGCCCATTTCAGTTACCTAGATAATTCTAGGGACAACTGCCTCCATCCAAATTTCATCTTTCTTGATCACAAAACAAATTTCCTTCTAATATTTATTCACAATAGCTTGTGACAGTCTTACTCTAGTTTTCATTCGAGTCTTTAATGCTCGAAAATGTTCATTTAGGTTTTTCTCTCAGTTTTCTCCCATATTGTTCAATAGATCCAACATTTGTTTTCCTACCGAAATGTCAAAACCAAAATCTTTTGCACCAATACTGGGTACTTGTTTTGTTATGTACACCATCAGACAAACAAGCAAATTTCCAAATCTGAATGTTCCTTTCTTATCTCATTTAATCTTTCCTAGATTGTCTATCAACTCATCTTTGAGCCATATCATAGGCACTTCTGATACATAGGCTATAAATTGAGTTCAACCTATTTGCATGTGTATCCTTATAACCTAAGATCATACTAATAAATTTGACATTTATGTCTTTTACATCATTTACCCTTAGAGAGATTTTATCAAATGTTGCACCGGTTAGGTTTATCACTATGTCATTTGAGACCTTCTTTGTTTTGTCAGGTCTATTACCAGTGGAAGGTAACCCTGTTACAACTTTTACCGCTTCTTTTGTGATTTTATGGATTGAATCCCACTAGAAAAATTCACCATGTACTCTGCTTAA
The DNA here is from genome assembly GCF_030272615.1 of Cryptomeria japonica. Classification (NCBI taxonomy): domain Eukaryota; kingdom Viridiplantae; phylum Streptophyta; class Pinopsida; order Cupressales; family Cupressaceae; genus Cryptomeria; species Cryptomeria japonica. Next base: position 262,518,325 of record NC_081409.1, on the reverse strand, counting down.
CACAATCCTTGGGAAAATCTGGGATACTAAGAATTTTAGTAAAACCTAGGGTTTCCACTATTTTGTGTTTCGGTTTGACATTTCTAGACTCATCACAAATCACAGTCTTATGCATATTCTTAATCTCATCATCAACTAATTCCTCAATATGGAAATGTATATACATCCTAGGGTCTTCAGCATATACTACTCCCTTAGGAATTTGAGAAAATGCACCTATGCTATCATCTATCTTTGCAATTTCGGGAACCAGTTTGAAAACGGTTCTAGGGCACTTAATAACTTCAACAACAGTAGGGTTTGCAATAAATTTAGGAGTGGATGAAGATGTCATAGCTATGAATACCTCAATCTTCCTTAGGGATGAATGCTTTGTTGGATTGCTTCACTTCTTCACTTAGAATGCATTCGCTCGAGAATTTTCATGCTTTCAAAGATTTGAATGCTTGGTGAATGAAAAAAGAGCCAAAATATTTGCTTTATAATGTTATTTTCTCCAACTACCACATTTAATGCTCACTGGTTAAGTCACAACTTAACTCATCTTTCGGTATAGAAATAATTTTAACTTCTTACCATCAACCGAGGGAATAATAGCATGTTTTTCATTTTGTTGCTAAACCCCCGAAGAATTTTTCTTTAGTTAGATGAAGAGTCTCTTATCGGTGGAGTGTTACTCTATTCTACTATTGGAGGAGTATTCCCATCAACATTCTGATCTGACTTTCTGATCCATTGTTTTGAGAATTCTTGCTTTACCTCTTCAACCTTTTCTTTACCTTTCAAGCTAGGACCTTTGGTATTTGCCGGTGATGCCTTACTTCTACAAAATTTTGCAATATGTCCAATCTTGTTACATGCATAACAAGTCACATTGTTCTTCTGAATAGCTTTCCCATATCCTATGCCTGTATGTGTCCTGCATTGATTAGAAAAGTGTGCAAATCTTCCACAAATATAACATCTTACATTCATTCTGCAATTCTTTGAATTATGACCAACTTTGTTGCATTTAGAACATTGACTGGTGGGTGTATTAGTATTCTAATGATTTCTAGATCTACACTGATTTTCTCTATGACCATACTTGTTACAATTAAAGCATTTGCCATTAAGTTTGTAAGTAGTAGGTTGTCTTAATGGTTTGCTATGATCATGATTGTTTGCAGTACCAGAGCTTTCACCAACTTCAAAGCCAAGGCCATTTGTATCACCATTAGGTTTCTGATTCTTCAACATGCCACCAAGTTCTTCTGAACATTTCTTGAATTTATCCTTGTCTTGATTTGCAGCAGTCAGTTCATTCTCCAAGATTCCTTTCTGTCTCATGAGTTTAGTTCTGTCATTTTGTTTGTGCATAAGATCTGTCTTCAACATATCATTTTCATGACTAAGTCTTGTGTTTTCATTTCCAACATCATTTAGTCTTCTAACCAAGTCTTCTTCATTCTTCTTTCTATCTTCAATTTCTTTACAGAATCTCATAGTCATATCTTGCATCTCATTCTTTGTTGTACTTATTTCTTGTCTTAGCTTGTTTACCAAATCATTAAGAGTTTCCTTTTCATTTTCCTCATTCTGCATCTTCTCATAAAGTTCTCTCCTCTTGTTCCTTGCAATAGTAAAATTCTCTTGAAGTGCTTGAATAATATCTTGAGCAGCCTTCAAATCATCCTCAAGTTTGATATTCTTCACTTTTTCTGCATCATAGTCTATAAAAGTTGTTTCCATTTGCTTTCTCAAGTTTTCCATCTCTACTAGTGACAAGATCTTCCTCAAGCTGTTAGGCTTTTGAAAATAGAGGACCAAGCTCTGATACCAATTTTTAGGATTCCCAAAGATATTGAGAGCGGGGGGGGGGGGGGTGAATCAATATCTAACCGGTATATCAAATTACTTGATTTAAAACATGAAAAACATATGAAAACTGAGTACCAATAAACCAGAAATAATGCAATAAATAAGAACAATAACAACAACATGAGAAGCACACCATAAAATAGTATTTTAACGAGGAAACCCAGTGTAGGAAAAACCTCGGTGGGATTTGTAAGCCACAATATTCGCTTACTGGCCAATAAGGGAATATTACTCTTACAATAGGGGCCTGAACATGCAGGAAGGCCAAGTGCCTAGAGCTCACTACTCAATTACAAAAGAAGTCACACTAACTTACAAAAATGGATTATACTAATCCAATGTCTTGTACTACTTTAGATTAGCATCTGCTATGCCAGATTCAGTACTAGTTTAAGCTATGCTACAACATAAACCCTTAACCAATAATTTACATATTAGGTCTGTATATTTTGCATCCTATGTCATGTCTACAAAATGATCTATAATGATCTCATACATATATGAGTCATATTACAATCCACCATGTTGGCTTACAAAAGATTTTACAATTAATTACAAAGTATAAATACATAAAATTCCTGTCAGCCAGTGTGTCAGTATTCTTCCTTTTTGTTGCCGGTGTTTTGTTTGCCGGTGTAGAGTCTACCGGTGTTGGTGCTTGTGTCTTCCTGCCAGTATCACATGATTGCAAGGTTGCCAACAATGACAATACCTTCAATCACCTACAATTTCTCATTGGAGTGTGCATTTTCCAGTAGGGTCGAGGAAGGGCACTACATTTTAACTGTCATGGAACTTATTACTTTTTCCCATCTTGTCTTTGTATAGTCATGTGGACTATGTTCTTCCTCTTTCATCCATGAATATTTTTAGTTGCTTGTATCTGACATCAATTTTTTCTTGACTGTAACAAAATCCCATGGGTCATGTACCATTGTGAATAGACTATCACAGTGATTATTTGTGAGGCAACTTCAAGGATCAATTTATATGTGTCTTGACTATAATAAATCAAAGTGTGTTTCTATGGCGAATGACTACAATGAAGCCTTTCGATTAGCTATATTCTTCCCTTCAGATTGAATTTTTTATGTTCATCATATGGTTCTTATGACTCTCTTTTATTGTAAAAGAAAGCTTAAATAAATCTCTTTTTATTGTTACACCCTTCTATGACTATCTTTTTAAAGATTAACAATGGATCCACCCATGCCGTTTCCCCTTTAGTCTCTTATTTGGTAGTGAATGAATATTCTTGTTCATTGTTCTTAGCAATAAGAACTAGTTTGATAGTGATCATTCTTTGTCACTAAGACTCCTCAAAGACATCTCCAAGACTCATATCTACACCTCTTCTATTATTGGTTTTTATTCAAATATAACACCTTGCACAACTTATCATTTCTACCCCTCACCCCATTAGCATCTCCACTCCCAAATCCCTACTAGTTAGTGAGACATACCTTAGATGCCTTTATAGGAGGGATGTAGGCTCCTAGTTCTTATTTTTATATTTTCTTGGAGAATTTCATGTCATTGATTTCAAATTCCATGATTTTTTTCACCCTCATTGAGTCACCCTCGCCAAGTCTAAGTCATGGTTAAAGGAGTGAAAATAGATAGACTGAGTGATTAATTGGTATACTACTACTTCTATTGATTATGTTGATTATGATAATAAAAAAATCTAAAACAAATTGTATACTTTTTTCATACATAAAAAATACTTTCACCTTGCTTGTATTTCTATTTTGGAAAAAAATATGAAAACCTCCTACTATCATTGAACATCGTATGGACTGTGAAAACCTAACATACATCTTTTATTATATTTGATTATTTTCTCTTTCAAAAAATTTATATTGGAAGTTGGAACAACAAGCCTCAAAAAATTCTTTTTCTCTATACAGGTCCCTTTAGAGAAGGAACAATTGAGAGATTTCCATGTTACTACTCAAAAAATTATCAAACTAGAAGAGCTTTGGAAAAAAAGCCTTCAAGATACTCTTGAAGATCTTGAGAAGATTGGATTAGACAATGAGACTCAGTTAATTGATCTAAAAGTATGAAGATGTGTATGAGGTATATTCCTAGTCTTTGTATTAATTGCTATTTTATGTATTCTATATGTTTTCTCTTGTGGTGATTTTTTAATTTAATTCATACAAAAATATCCATCAACCAAAAACAATACATCAACCAATGGTTACCGGCAACAAAAGAAAAACAAAAAACATTAAAAAACTCCTTGTAGATGAGGATTATTAGAACCTTTCCACACTAGAAATATTAGAGTTGTAATGAACCTACTGTTATATATTTTGACAATTCAAGTACTATCAATATTTCAAGGAATCCGGTCTTGCATTCTAAGACAAAACATATATCAATCAAGTTTCATCTCTTGAGAGAGAAGGCGAATGAGAAAGAAGTAATATTGGAGTATGTATCTACAAAGGAACAAATTATAGATATCTTCATGAAGGCTTTGCCTACAAGTACATTTATATATATGAGAGAGAATTTAGGGGTGATTGCCCTTCCTATTATGAACTAGATGCATTGTGTTGCATCAATTCGGTGGACCTCATAGTCTTATTCTAATATCTGGATTGATAAGTGGGTCCCTCTATTCAAAGGGAGTGGTAAGTATATTATTCAATTGTTCAAATTTATGAGTTCTTTCTAAGAGGATGAGAATAATGATTTTTATGTTTCTTTGGCATTGTTGTCAAAGGGGGAGAGATGTGTTAGCACATATTTTTACAAAATATTTTATGCTATAATAAGGCCTTTTTCTTTTATCATATGAGCATTTATTACTGGTTTGAATATCCAGGAACCTTATTAGCACTGGTAAAAGTTCTCTAAGGATTAGTTGTTTAAGGAGTGCCAAGATATCATTTGGGCAACACTAAGGGCATGCACTAAGTATAGACTGCACAAGAAATCCATTACGGAAGCATTTGTCAGCAGAGAATTTATTATGGTATGATCTAGGATTGTCCTCTAGTGTGTACCAAACCATGTGGGAAAAAGGTTGGGATCACCAATATTTAGGATGAAAGCCTCATTTGTACTAGATTGCAAAAAATTCAATTATCGGCATAAGTAATCCTGATGAAGCAGCATTGGCAAGCAAAAGAAGGGTTATTGGCATAACTTTTACTAGTGAAACAGAAGGCGGATGCATTAGAATGCTTAAAAGAGACTTAGCATGGTGCACGCTTTGAAAAGGTCATACCATCAGGATAGTTTTTTGCGATGAAGCAGAAGACGGTGGTTTTCTATCGGCATGTATCAGCTTATAGGAAAAACATAGAAATTGTTATACCGATAGCCTATGAAACTATCGGTGTGACTTTTGATGATAACGAAATGCGGATCATGGACTTACAGTATCGGGAGATCACAAGCAATGAAAAAAGTCTATCTTGATACTTGATGACTAAAAAGAACAGAAGGCGGGCCCATCAGAGAAAAAGACCATATCGGGATAAGGCAAAAATAGTTAGACTAATACCCAATGTCCTAGAGAATTAGAAGGCGGAACCATCGGCATTACTTATATCGGTAAAATAGACTCAGAAGGACAAAGCATAAAAGTTCATCAGAGATGGATTGGGACTTCGGGAGGAATAGAAAAAGGCTATTCCAACCCTTGATGAATATAGAAGTTCCTATGGGGATATCAGTGTAACATATACCAATAAAGTAAACATTAAGTGAGAACTCATCGAGACATTGGAAGAAGAAATTTTATGCTAGTTGAGTCCTGATAGAGTTGTTAAGGTGGATAGTGAGTTGCTAGGAATTCTTCAAGGTAAGTTATGCCGATAGCATGGGGGACTTAATCAGAATGCAGATTGGTATATTGAGATTATCGGGGCATTAGGGGGAAATGAAATAAATTATACTAACACTCGATGAGTTAAATAGAAGAAAACCAAAGGCGAGAGCATCAGGGGGAATTATGCCGATGGAGCGTTAGAACAAAAACAAAGCTGAAACTGAAGGGATGCTCATCGGGATAAATTGAACCATCGGGATAAATTGAACCATCGGGATAGGAGAAAATTTGTTATCTCGAGACTCGATAAGTTGGTCGGGATATCTTGTACCGATCAAAGGGTGAAAAGTGGTAAGGTCATAACAAATGGCACTAAACAATTGAATCATTAGGAAAAGTCTTGCCGATTAGCCATTGGAGGTTTTGATGTGAAAAATTGACACAATGGCTTCAATTAAATGTATCTGTTGAGTAGGTTCATTGCCACATGAAGCAAATCCATCAAGATTGTGGTAATTGAGTACAAGATTGGACTTCCTGGAATATATAACCAGTGTTGCATAGCAGTATTTTGCATAGAGCTATTGCAATAAGATATCAGGTGTTTATTGAGAGAATATCCTGAGTTACTGAGCATAGAGAGTAAATAAATTTATAGAGATGGAGGGGTCAAGCTCAAAAGGGAAGAGAAAGGTTGTTGAAATATCCAGTACTGTGATGAAAAAATTGAAGGGTGACATCGGTGAAGCTCAAAGAAAATTAAACCAAGATATGATAGATCAGATGGGCTCTCCAGGAGCTAGGTCACATAGAACTAAGGTGAATTTGCCTATTCGTGACCAGTTGGAAGATAGATATAGAGTGATTGGAGATGTACTCACAACAGTGCGTGGGCACGAGTTGTTTGTCTTTCATTACCTCCACAGGGATGAGCCTATGCCAATTTCAAATCCATGGAACACTGATTTAGGTAAACTTGTGGTACCTAATGTCTTTGTAAATATTGACTTATTGAAGCTCTTGGTAAGACATTATGATGCAAGCAAATGGTGTATTTTGTTTCCTAATGGGACTTCTTTTGTTCACTTTGCAATAGCTACAATTCAGGAAGTTTTTGGAGTGGATCTAGAGGCAAATGTGCCTTTATCATTTGTGTATTTGGAAGAGGAATATAGAAAGATGGATACTACATATCATGGTTGGAACCTCTCTATTCACAAAGTGGAAAAGGGGAGGCTAATAGAGGAAGATGGTCCTCCTTATGATATGACTATTTTCAAGAAGTATCTACAGTATACATATATGGCTTGTGGCCAGGTCGGAGGAGTTGAAGCTCCTGATGTGGCAAACATAGGACCATTGGTTTTACCAGCAGATATCAAGAGACATGAGCCTAGAGATTTTGATTTTTCTTCATACCTGGTGGACAAACTACATGAAGGCTTCATGAACTTGAAATATAATCTAGACAAGTATTTCAAATATTATTCACTATTAATGCATATTATTTTATTTTATGGGAGATTCAAGGGATTGTGGTCAGAGGGTTTGAATGTAAATATAGTAGGGAAGAATGGACAAGATCAATTAGTGCAGTTGTGGGTTTCTGTCTGGGATTACGGATATGTGAATTCTCATTACCTCCAATTTGAGGAATTCTTTATTAAACAAATTTTCTTGCTCTTTGTTGAGCCTTTGCAGGGATCATTTTCTGAGGATGTCAAGAAGTTTCTTAGGCCTCACGAGCATAAGAATCCAAAGGTCAATCACAATTGGGGTTATTGGTACTCATGCCAAAACTTCACTTTTTTTTGATGCTACAGATTTAAGGGGTATCCCTATGTGTTACCAAATCCTGCACCGGACAGGATTGCATTTCTGGAATTTGTGAGGCAATTAAGTGTCTCTAATGCTAAGCATTTTGGAGGTGCACACAAGCAAGCCTTCCTCCCTGGTACACTTCATTTCCATGATTTTAAAGTTGTATCTACCAAAACATATGAATTTATTGACAGGAAGATGGTGGATGAATACAACCTGTTCCAACACATATCTAGAACGCATTATGACCCCAAGGGTTACATCCATGCAAGCAGGAAGAGGCAGGAGTTGGGAGATTATTTTCATCAGGAGGATGAATTTGAAGACATGTGTAGAAATAAGGAGGTAGAAGAGCTAACGGATGTTATGGAGACCCTGGAGAAAAAACTAGAGGAAAGAAGGTAGAGATTAGAAAACATGGAGAAAGAACTAGCCCAAAGTGATTCAGGGGAGAACGAAGTAGTTTCCAAGCTCCAGTCACCTGATGAAGAAAAGGATCCAGAGGTGCAAGATAAGCTCATCATTGCACTGAATGGAAAAGCAGATGAAAGAATGATAGAGAATGTTTCTTTTGTATTAGATGATCAATTTATAAAGTCTAAGGAGTTCAAATCATTCCTGTACCATTTCAAGGGTAAGAAATTAAGGGAAGCAGTGCCAAATATTACCCCTGAGAATGAGGCAGAAATGAAGAAGAGGTTGAAGGAAGATATAGACATGGAAGTTGAGACTATGACCCCACAAAAGGGGAGGCAACTACTAATAGAGGCTAGAGTAATTGTGTTTCTAGGTTGGGACCTAAGTTCCTCATTTATCTCTGATTCTTTGTTGCACTCTAACAATAAGGATATGAAATTGAATATCCAAGGAGTAAAAGATATTTTTATTGGATCAAGGTACAATCCAAATGAAGAAGAAATTTTATTGTGGGCCTTGTACCCTCCCAATAAAATGCCAAAAATTATGATGTGGATAAAGCTTTTGGTCACATTATGACTCTGAAAGTTGGAGAGGTAGACCCTATGGTCATGGCCGACATAGGTATTAATATTTCAAAATTCAACAAGGCCCAGATGAAATATGAGATAGCAGAGAAGAATAAATATAAGGCCTTATATGAAGAAACACTTAAGAGGAGTGGGCATCCGATCTCTCAAATCACTGATTCAGGAGGTCAGTGGAAGAAGAAATTTGAAAAATTAGCCTATGAGCATACTAGCTTGAAAAGGAAGATGAAGAGCATCAGGGTTGACACTGCTTGTGTTTTGTTGAGTAAGAGATATGACAATATGGAGAAGGTTTTGGATGATTTTTGGGGTGTATATTAGAGGAACATGGACAATATGGTTTCACACACCAGAATTTGAGATAGACTCAACCTGCTGTTGCAAGATGCATCGACTAAAGAAAAGGTAAAAAGGAAGGTTCAGGGTCTGCTTGTCACACATGAGGAAGTTGCAAAGGATTTGAAGTCTGAATTTGATGAATGCTAGCAAATTGTCCAACATGGGGTTCCCCATTTGGTAGAAGATGCACGAGTAATTAAAGATAAGATTATATGTCTTTCTAAGTGCAAGTTAGCCCAAGCCATTACCAAAACAGATATCCTTGATATGAATGACATTGTTGACCAGTTCGAGAAATTTTACATGATCAAGAATGTAGCCAGGGATGCGATCTTAAATGCTACAACCTACAAAGATGCGGGCTATTTGCGGCATATTCAGAAATGTGGACAAAGGTTGGATCGAAAGTCCTAGTTCTTTGTTTTAGTTTTTGTAATGTAATTGATAATTTAGTTAGGTTATTTAGTTACTGTTTAGTTAGTTGTTAGGATAATGGAAGGGTGTGTCCTTCCATTCGTATCTCTTAGCATGTATATTTGTAATGAGTCATTTTGTATGAAGAAGGAATTAGGACTTAGAAAACAGATATTGCCTGGCAGGACTGCAAGTTATATGTATTAGGGAAGTCTATAGAACAAAGTGGTATCTTTTATGCGAAACAGACTATAATGGATTATTGTGAGGTGCAGTTTGTATATGAAATCATCTCTTAAAGATTAATATATGAAGGTTCATTGTTTCTTTTCCTAAGTATTGTGCATACTTCTGTGGTGATGAGTTCTTTTGTCCTCTTGATAAATCTATTACATGATTTACTATGATGTGCCATCACATGTTGTTACATTAAATGTGATATTGGGTTCTTCATTGTTGTGTAACACATACTGAAACCTTCATAGTTGATAATTAATATTGTCTTGGGAGTTGATAGGATTTTCTATCCACAAATTATCATAAATACCCTTGAATAGAGGCATTGGTCTGCTATTTATCTTTTAAGGTTTTGGTTGGTCATACATTCAAGGTCCCTGATATCGAAACATTTTTCCTGAATTCTATACGAACTAATCTTTACATATTTCTTTCAAGTCTTAAAAGTATTCTTATTCTTAATATACTATTATAATCATTTTCATTTCTTCTTAGAGGCATTTTACTTAAAGCACTTAATAAAGCATAAATTGCAAAACAACAGATTGCCAGTTTTTGTAATTTGCTAAGAAGCTTAAATCCACTTTAAACAATCTCTTTTATGCTTGGGAGAAAGAGGTATACCTGCCTAGGTTTAGTGGAGCCTTAAGTGCAAAGGGATTTGGTCTTTGACCATCCCTATTCGTTGGCGAAAGCTTACTGGATTATTTGAGGAATTGGCAAACCCTTAAGTATTCCAATTTGTGGTTTTGGGAACCAACAAGATGCATGTGAAAAATTGTCTTATTTATTTAAGGTAGAGAGAGGTGTGTGCATGATCTCAGGGGGAGATTGTTTGAGTTGATTTATTTCTTTGCATTGATTGTTTTTCACATTCATATGTTTCCATCAATGCCAAAGGTGGAGATTGTTGGATATTAGAGTTGTTGGAATGTGTTGTTGCCATTGATGTCAACATATTCCTATGTTTCTTGTGCTTTTGTGTTATAGAGAGGGGGTTTCATTGCAAATGTGCTGATGTGGAATAATGATTTTTGAGATACTTAACTCTAGTTGATTTAGTATGATTTTTAGTGTTTTGGAAGGTGATTTGATCAAGTTATGTGATCCAGTGGATGATTGGTTTTTTTGTTGGTTCTATATTGTAGAGTTGTTATTTTTGGTCTGTATTACTATGAAATTGATTCTTTATGTTGTGTAGATTTTTAAGAGTGTTAGGGATGTTCATGTGTGTCCTCAGTTCAAGTAATTCATGATTTGTAAATTCAAAAGTGTATCTTTCAGTTTGTCAGTAAGTTATGTTGGTATTCTTGAGCTCCAATGATGAAATGATGATGATTCTTATTATCTGAGTTATTGCAGTTATTGTGGAGGAATTTATGTTCCTTGTTGATGTTATTTGATCATGTTCTATGCATTTTGGTGGTCTGCATTGATCATGGTGTGTGTTATTGAAGATTTTATTGGTTTGGTGATATTCTTCATGTTATATGACTTTATGGCCGAGCCGATAGTTCTTGCATGTTGTAGATAATGTTGGAGTGATATTCAGTGGTGTTTCATGTTCGAGGTTTTGATTTGGATCCATGATATGTCCTTGTTGACATTTTATTGGTCTACATATTGATTTATGTATCGTGTGATGAAATTTTGTAATTAGGTCTTATGTGTTCAATTGACCTTGAGTTTAAGGTTGATGAATTGTATAAATACATGTAATAGTGATTTGAGAGAGGTAATATGTGTGTGTGAATATTATTTTGATCCTTCACTAGCAGAGGAAAAAGGTGAAGAAGTGTGAAAGAGTGTGCAAAACTGTGAAGAGAAGAGTTTGAGTATATGTGCTTAACCGATAATGTGATATTATTTTAGTTCATGTAATCTGAATTGTTGTCCAATATTTGTAAGGCAATGAGCCTTCTAAAGGTTGTAGCCCCCTTTTTTTTTTGAACAATGAGCTCTAGATAGTGTTCGTGAATGCATGTGTGTTCCCCATTGTAATATTTTCACATACTACTACAGAGTGTCATCATATTGTGGGGTTCCCATCATGGTTTTTCCCTTAATCGTTGGGTTTTCCACATCAAAAATTTGTGTGTTATGTGTGTTGTTGATGTGGTGTTTATCTTTTCTATTGTTGTTCATGATCAGATCTAAAGTTGTGATTTTATTTTTTTTGGTGAAAACTGGTTCAACCCCCTTCCTCTCAGTTTTCTTGCATTGTTGTTGCCAAAAAATATAAAGTTTGACTTTGCTTCAGAAATAGAGAGGAAGTTACATAAATAATTGATGAAACTAAAAGAAGGTAGAAGTCCATTTGGCTTCAGACACTATTCATTGTTTTGCCATCTGATTTTATATCAAAATAGAAATAGGTGGAGGAAAAGGTTGACTTTGGAAATGATTAATAACCAAGGATATAGTCTACTAGTTCAATGATGGTGTTATGTGTGGGATAGGAGATGTCCAAACAATGACTATGTAGGTTTCTATAAATATTTCTTAATTATAATTATTGTAACTTTGAATCATATTTCACCAAGGCTACCCAAACAAATAATGGAAGTGTTGAGGCCTTTGACCTTAATACCAAAGAAGGGACACACAAATAACTTAGGTGGTTATTTTTTCATGGATAACTACACACTAATCATAGTTTATGGGTGCCCCCAAGCTCCCCACCATTTCCCTAAATTTGTCTTTGTAAGGGTTACTTTTATGGAGTTTATGTGGTAGATAATATGGATGGAGAATGATGTTATGGAAAGACAAAAGAAGAGAACCTATTTGCTACATGTAACTATATGCGTAGGATTTTCTATTGGATCCAATGCTTTAGAATAATTGAAAAATTATTTCAAAGGAATGTATGCTTTGAAGTCAAGAGTTGAGAGGGTATTTGACTCTAAAGTTCACATGGACTTAGTAAGACAAAAAAATATGACTAAAGTGATTGTAATTCCTCATGAGGTATATTATGATTAAGATGTTGTAAGGAATTGTGTCACAGTTCTTGAAGTGTTCCAAGGAAAGAAAAAATAAAATATTTTAATGAAAATTTAAGAGGAGAAGAAGAAGAAAGACTGGAGTTTTTAGGGTTCTTTGTAGAAGAGAGTAATCCTCTTATTTGAAAGATTATATAGCAAGTCAATATTTGATATTTAGGGGAAGCCATCTAAGCCTACAAAACTCTTAGTGAGGAGACCAAAATAGGATATAATTGTTGAGCACCCTCTAGATACTAGTACAATTAACCTCACCAAGCCCAACACCTAATCAACCAATGTCCAAAATAAAGGGGATTGATGATCCTAATCCTATTGTGCCTCATGAGATGATTGAAGAAGTAGGAGATATAGAGGAAATTTTTAGTACATTGAGGAGGGATGATGTAGAGATTGATCAACCATCAAAATTACCACCTAGGGTTGAGATTGAGCCTCATAAGACCAAATCTAGGAGGTATACACAAACACAAGGCAAGAAAGAGCCACATGAAGATGAGAAGATTGCAACTAGCATGAGATTTATTGAAGAAGATGAATTTATGAAGGAATTTGTGTTTAAGGACTTTTAGATCAAGATGAAGATGAAAGAGTTTGAAGAAATATTACAAGTGAATAAAATGGCAGTAGATGAATCCCAACATGATGAGATTGTCGGTCAAACTTTTAGAGAACTCAAAACAAATGAAATTGATATTATAATAGATGAGGCCAGAAGACTAGTGTTGAAAAGTGACATGTTACTTATTCCCAACATGGAAGTGCAAAAAATAATTTTGGTTGGTCAAGTAAGAAATCAAGATGACCCCATGATGATTGAAAATTTTTCTTGGTGTTTAAGAAGTAAAAACACAAAAAAGCCAACATTATTGGATATTGTTCAAGAGATGAGGGGAATAACAATAGTTAAAATACTTGTGGATACTTCAATGTTAGAAGAAAGCATCTTAATAATGCACTCAACCATGTTCACCCAAGCTATTGTTAAGAATGTGGTGCTTAAATTGGTTGAGTATGAGAAGACTCAGATAGATATGAATGAATAAATAAATAGATTGGTTATAGAGAATGTGAAGTTAAAACAACAACTCGAAGGACCGACCCCATTGCAAGGAAAAGATCTTCTTGTGTATCAATCCTCCAAAAGAAAAAGACAAATGTTGATGCAACTTCTATTAGATTTATGTGAATCTTATCATTAATGTCAAATCCAATAACCTTGTTAGTGTTGGAATCCAATAACACTGAGAGGGGGGGGTTAATCAGTGTTATACTAGAATGATCAATTTTAGCATTACTAAACATGCATACACCAACTAGTATATCGGTACGTACAAAATTGAAAGAAGTAAAGCAACCAATAAGACAATGACATAAATGAGAATCATAACACACAAATTTATACTTGGAAAACCTAAAAGAGGAAAAACCACGATGGGATTTGTGACCCACAATATCAATTCACTAGCCATATGAAGAGATATTAAAACATATAAGGGTCCTGCACTTGTAGGAAGGCTTATAGCCTAGAGCACACTGCTCAATCATAAAAGGAGCCTCATTGAATACATATAAATCCAGACTACAATCCAGAGAAGTGTTGAACTGGTAAGATAGCATCTTCTCTTCTAGAATACAGTTCTGATCTGAAACCCTAAACCCTTTACCAGAATAACCCTTACATAAATATCCTCACATACATAATCTCTTTGATATATTTTGTATTGAATCACATTCACATATCCATAATCTCCTATATCAAAAAATGATCTAATCAAACTGACCTATATACCCTATACAACTTATCATGCCTTATGTCGACTTACAAAGATAATTACAATATCAAAATACACATCATCTAGATAACATGAATGCATAAATATGAAGAACAAATGTCAATGCCAGATCCAAGAGATGTCAGACTCCAATATTGATAACCATATTCTAAACCATGTTGGCTTGCATTGCTGGTGAAGTGCCTATCGGTACACAATGAAACCAAAACATGAAGCCGGAATAAGATACCATGTTGCCATCAATGGCAACATAGTGAAACCAACCAATTGAGTGTCAATTTACAACAATATGCCCCTTTGGCATTGATGGCAACACTCATGTGAAAAATGGTCAAGGTTTCATCTGCTGGTTCCATCCTGCCTGCTCCCCCTAAGCTAAATATTCATTAATGCAAAATACTCCATAACTCCATATCTCCATATTTCCATATCTCCCCCTAATGTATACAACTCCTATTTTTTTTCACATCTATATCACTCCCCCTTTGACATCAATGGCATCAAAAATTCTAAAAAGAACGTCAAAGATCCAAAAAAAACTATACAATGAATGTCCCAAAAATATCTTACCAGAGCTTAACCAATTTCAAAATTTCTGGATAAGCATTCTCCAGTAGCTCAAGATAAGTATCCCAAGTAGTTTTGAATGTGCCGGAAATAGATACTAGTCTACTTAATATATGTGCAAATGACTCTTTCTCATTTACCTCTGTTGGTGTGGTCTTTCCCACCATATCCATGCATTCTTTCTTATGTACACTGAGTGAATCCAACTAGGGACTCACCAAGCCTCTCAGACTTCTGGCTCTTCTTATAATTTTGTCTCTTTTCTTCTCAAGAATAGAAATTTGGTTTTCCAAAATCAAAATTTGACCATCAATAGATGTAGTCAATGAAGTTAGCTCGTCAAAAGAGTTAGCTATATTTGCAATTTTCTCCTAAGATTCTTTTATCTTCTTATCCACATTAACTAGAAGTATATCAGTGCTACAACATACCCTATAAATATTTGTACACTACTTCAAAGAATTTTCTATCAGTTTCATCTTTTCATCAATCTTCTTCTTCTCAGATTCAATTCCCTAATCAAATGCAACTTTCTTAGCCTGAGTGAACCTCTCCAATGCTTTCCAGTTTGAAATCTACTGTAAGGATTGAAAATCCTTTGAAATATGCTAAGTAATTGTCTTAATCTTGTCAGATGGGCTCACTTCATTCTCAATCTTGCACTCTGGGACTAGTCTGTGTAAAATAATGATTGATTAATCAATAATCCATTTATCTGTAGATCCCTCCTTCATTAGTTTTTGTTCTGCCATCATCATGAGTTCAGTAGGACTCATCTTTGTTATGTTTTTCTTTTCAGCCTGTGAGGTGTCAATTAAAAAAAATTATGGACCAACTACCGGTTCTCTCCCGGTTTCCCCTTTCTCCTCCTCTGATGATTTATCCTTTATAACTTCCTCACTTGCACTAGTGGCTTCATGACTTGGTGCAGTCTCTGTAACTGTCGGTTCCTTTGTAGGAACTGTAACCTCAACCGGTACATTTGTATCTAGATGACAGTTATCCTCAAAATTATTATCTTGTACATCATTAACTTTTTCTTTCTCTGTATTAACCATTATCTCAATATTTGTCTTTACATTTGTATCTCTCGGGGGCTAGATTTCCACTATCTTAATGTTTTTCAAAATTAAGAGTGAAGAACCCATAATCCCTTTTCCTTTTCCTTCAACCAGGGTGTCTATAGTGTTTGTCTTTGATTCCTATGAAGTAAAGATTCCTCTATTCTCTCCAAAGAAATGAGTTTCCTTTATTATTTCATTTACCCTTCCTAGCATCAGACTGGTTATTCTATGTTTTCTATTAAAAACTTTTCTATTTGCCACCTCAAGTGTCCTTTCCATTTCCTCTAGAGGAATAGTAACACAAACAAATAATAACTCTTGAAGTTTTATATGCTTATCTTCTTGCATTGTAGACAGTCTCCTAGCATCTAAAATATTGTATAATTATGCCAGTATTTGATTTTCAATTTCTATTAAGGCTTTCTTATGAATATCTAAGTATAGTAAGACTACTTCCTCTACCTCTCTTTGTTCATCATCCTCTAAATGATAATAGTAAAACTATACATTCTTAACATGTCATCCTTAGTTATTTCATCTACTAGTTCTGCACAAGTTTTAGGTGGAACATTTCTAGATTGAGTAGTTGTATCAGTGTCATTCTTCTTCTTCCTCTTTGCAGTACCAAATGTAGCTGAAGTGGTTACTTTTGGTGCTCGCTTGTTTGCTGGTATTTTGAATGTAACCTTCCTAACCGGTTGCTTTTTAGCTTCTACATTTGTTTCCTCTATTTTCTTTCTTACAACCCTCTTGAATGTCAATGGTGTGTCATCCTTAGATTCAGACTCTCTTGTAATAGGTTCAATGTGTACTTCTGGATTCTTCCTCTTCCTGCCTTTCTTTGGGACAATATCGATTAATGATTTGATGTCCCATGAGACCTTCTCAAAAAATTTTCTATCCTTTCCTTCTTGCTTCTCTCTTTTCTTCTGGTTGAACTCTATTTCAACCTCATGTGATTTCTATTGTGCAGTACCACAGGGCTTCCCTACCTCATCAATAGGTGCATCAATCAATATTTTTGTATAAGCATCAAGGATCTATGCATCCACTTCATAGCCCATTTCCTCAGTCCAAATATTTTGGGGCTTAATCGCTTCCATAAGTGTTTCATCCTTCTTCACCATGAAGCATATGTCAGTTGAATATTTTTCTACAATATGCTTAGGAACCCTTACCCTAGACTTTATAGAGTTATGGAATGTTTTGAAATATCCCCATACCTTATCATCTCTCTGACTTCCTAAAGCAACAATTGGCTGTTTCAATTGTCTCCCTACAGGGATGTCAAATGCCCATTGCCCTTTACCAAAACCAGCTGTATCATTTATGAAAAATAACATTAAGGAGACTATTAAGTTGCCATACTGGAAGGTTCCCTTCTTTTCTCCCTTAATCTTTGCTAAGTTTATTAATAACTCATCTAACATCCAACCGCATAGATCCAATTTCACATTTTCTCATATCATTTTATATGCAGCCAAAATGCAAGAAATGGAAACAAAATTTAGTTGGTTTGACTGAGATACCTTATACCTGATGATCATGCTACTGAATCTGATGCTCATGTTAGTAATAGTGCTTATTCTAATAGATCTCCTATCAGATGATTTTGTTCATGAAATCATTTCAAATCTTCTTATCTGGATGTTGCCCAACCCATGGTAATCCAATGATTTCCTAGATAACTTCCTTAGTGATTTTGTAAGGTCTATCTAACTAGATAAACTCCCCATGTACTCTACTCAAAACATACCTAATTATCTCATCTTCAAATTTTGGGATGTCCAGAATGTTGGTAAAATGTAAGTCTTATATGTGTTTGTATGCCGGTTTGATCTTTCTAGATTCTCCCATTAGCTCACTCATGTACATGCCCTTTATTTCAAATGTTCCCAAGTTCTCTATGTGATAGTGTATGTATGCCTTAACATCTTCAACATAGACAACTCCCTCCAAAACATGGGAAAATGCTTCAACCAAATCTTCCAGGGTATCCACATGCAGATACCGCTCGGAAATTGGCCTGGGGCAGTCCTTGACCTCTATTATAGTCAGGTTTTCAATAAAGATAGGAATAGATGATGATCTCACTTGAATTTTCAAAGATAAGTACCTGTTGATCACTTTCAGTGAAAACCCTTAACAAATTCTTCCAATCGCCAGTGAAATCATTCAAGAAGAAACCTGATTGCTCTGAAATGCCTTTGATTGCTCTTAGTCACTCTTAATCACTTTGAAATCAATCTGAATGTAATTTGATCAATAATGAAGTGAATTTGACCTTTTATCCTCCAAGAAAACCCCTAATCTTCTATTGACATAAATGACTACCGGTGAAAGATACTGGATCTCGAACATAACATATCCATGCCGAATATGTATCTCCAATGCCTAGAACATCTTCCAGAACCTCTTTCTGGGGCATATGCAACATCTTCATGAATTTTTCCTACCCCTAAGTCATCTGCCTCAATTACCGAGTGAGCTACCTACCAGTGCTGGACCAACCTCCCCTACCAAATAAGTAACCAATACATTTCTATCTGATGATTGTTCTTTAGTCTTCCTAACCCATCTCTGAGTATGATCTTGTCAGATCTCACTAACCTTCTCTTGCCCTTTCTCATTTGATCCTCCATTACCAACCGATGGATTTTTGCTTCTACATGATTTAGCAATATGTCCAACCTCATTACATGCATAACATGTAACATTCTTCCTTTGAATTGATTTTCTAAAACTAGTGAAATTTCTTGACTTGCACTGATTAGCCATATGTCCAAACTTTCAACATGCATAGAATTTAACATTCATTCTACAATCTTCTATCTTATGACAATACTTATTGCATTTAGAACATTTACTGGGAGCAAAATCAGGGTTTTGATTTGCTCCTTTTCTACATTGTCTAGCAATGTGACCAAATCTATTGCAAACAAAACATCTACCATTAAATTTATAAGCATTAAATTTCTTTACCAATGCTTTATGTTTTTGATCTTCATTAGTAGTACTAGAACTCTGTCCTTGCTCAAATCCAAGTCCACTAGAATCTCCAATCTACCTTTGTCTCTTCAATAACTCATCTAGCTGTGTTGTGCTAATCTTGAAATTTTCTTTATACTCACTTGCAGTAGTTAGATCTTCTCCCAAAATTATCATTTGTCTCTCAAGCTTTAGTTCATTACTCTGGGATTGTACTAAATCTGTTCTCAACATATTACTCTCATGAACCAACCTACCACATTCTTCAAATTTTTTCTTTAGGGATACAACAAGATTTTCTTCCTTTTTCTTTCGGTCATCAATCTCCTTAGACATTCTCATAGTTATAACTTACATTTCTTTATTCATAACCATGTTCTCCTAACTCAATTTCTGACATTGTTCCTTAAGTGGACCTTTCCCTTCATCATCCTGATTTTGCAAAAGTTCCTTCCTCCTAGACTAAACAAATGATAACCTCTCCTGTAGGACCAGAATGGATTCCTTACCAGAATTTAATTCATCTTGTAGCTTTAAGTTCTTCAATCTTTTAGCATCATAATCTTCAAGTTCCATCTCAGGTTGCTTCCCCAAATCCATATCCATGTATTCCAGATTCATGATCTTCTGCAAGCTGTTAAACTTCCTCCGAGGCACAAGGCTCTAATACTAATTGTCAGAATCCAATAACATTGAGAGGGGCGAGTGAATCAATGTTATACCAGAATGATCAATTTTAGCCTTATTAAAACATGCATACACCAACCGGTATACTAGTACATAGAGAATTGAAAGAAATAAAGAAACCAATAAACCAATCACATAAAGGAGAATCATAACACATAGATTTATACGTGGAAAACCTCAAAGAGGAAAAACCACGATGGGATTTGTGACCCACAATATCAATTTACTAGCCATATGAAGAGAGATTACGACATATAAGGGGCCTCTACTTGCAGGAAGCCTTACAGCCTAGAGCACACTGCTCAATCACAAAAGTAGCCTCACTTACTACATATAAATCCATACTACAATCTGAAGAAGTATTGAACTACTAAGATAACATCCTCTATGCTAGAATACAGTTCCAGTTTAAGCTCTATCTGTTCCAGTCTAGAACCATAAACCCTTTACCAGAATAACCCTTACATAAATATCCTCACATACATAATCTCTCTGATATATTTCACATTGTATCACATTCGCATATCCATAATCTCCTATATCAAGAAATTATATAATCCAATGGACCTACATACCCTATACAACTTATCATGCCTTATGTCGGCTTACAAAGATAATTACAATATCAAATTACATGTCGGCTAGATAACATGAATGCATAATTATGAAGATCAATTTTCGATGCTGGATCCAAGATATGTCGGCCTCCAATATGGATAACCATATCCTAAACCATGTCGTCCTGCATTGCCGGTAACCAAAGAAATTCCTCTTAACTGTCGGTGTCAGTACAAGTGTCGGTGAAGTCCCTATCGGTACACAACTGAACCAAAACATGAAGCCAAAATAAGATACCATTTTTCCATCAATGACAACATAGTGAAACCAACCAATTGAGTGTCAATTGCCAATAGTTAGGACTAGAAATGGCATGTTGAACAACAGTGGAAGATAGGTATGTATGTGATATGAAGCAGTAAGGCATGTATGATCTACATGAGTCATTTCCAAATGATCATCTCCTCTAGAATCTTATGTTTTGCTTATCATGGTTTGTATCTAATTCTAGTATCAATTCTATCAATTATATCAATTTTATCAATTATATCAGTCATATTAGTTGTATCAATTGTCTCAATTGTATTAGTTGGTACTACTATCTGCATGATTTTATTGCATGGTTCTATGTTCCAAAATTTTTGGCATCTATATCAATTGTGTATGTTTAATTAGTTGTTGTGGTTGGAATTTGTGCTGAAGGGTATGACAAACCCTTGTTTTGGTACAATGATTGAGGTGTATGTTTCGGTTAATGAAGTGTGTAATGGAAGCATGTGGAAGATCTATAATGGTCAACTTGATTATCCTATTTTTTGTCAAGTCATTTTTTGGATAATGTGTTTATCTAAGAAGTGTATTATTGTGTAAATCATTTGTGCTTGGCAGACATATTATCTTGGTGTACGTGCTTACCAATATATATATACATAGAAGATATGAGGATGTAAATATGATATATTGTATATATTGAATGAAGAGTGTAGTATGTGTAGCGGAGTATGAAGTGTGCAAATCATAGAGTTATAGATAGAAGAGAAGTATATAGTGTGAGAAGTATATGAGAAAAGGTGTGTTTGAAGAAGTGTTAGAGTGTAGAGAGTGTTGCAGTAATCCTTTACTAGATTTGCTACAAGCAGTTGGTTTAGCATAGTGTAGTCATGGTGGTCCAACTATCCTTTATTAGATCTATTGTAGGCAGTTGTGGATAGGTTGGAGATATCCTTCACCAAATCTATTGTGAGGTTCTATAAGATGATATTGGTGCTTATATTGGAACTGACCTCATCCATTAAGATATGTAATTTTTCCTCAGTTCGTTTATTTTCTATTACAATGAGTGTTCTGACATTGAGCTACTTAGTAATCTAGTAATGAGCCATCTAGTAGTAAGCCACCCATTTTGTAGACACCATATAACTAGTTGTTTTATCTTGAGAGTTAACCCTCTCCATATTTTTTCCCACTTAATTTTTCCACGTATAAAATTCAATGTTTCATTTGTTGTTGTCTTGTTTATTTATCATGCATTTTCTGATTTATGTTTATGAGATTAATTGATAAAGTTAGCAATTCAGTAAAAGTTTTGAAAGTGTGGGAGACTGATTCACCCCCCTCTTTGTACTTCAGTCCATTCAACATTTGGTATCAGAGCTTGGTCCCTTGTTTGAAAGCTTAACCTCTTAAGGGAGATCCTTGTTGGTTGAATCATGGCACCAATGAGTATGACCGAAGAGTATCATCTAGATGAGGAATTGAAGATAGCTCTTGAATATCTGGAAAGTGTAGAATCTGAAAATTAAGAGTTGAATGACAATGTGAAGGTAGAAAATGAATGTGTGCAGAAGATGAGAGTTCAAATCCAGAAGTTCAAATGGATACATAAGGAAGTTAATAGTCAATTGAAGAAGGCAAATGAAACTATTAAAGATCTAATGCTGAAGATTGAGGAGAAGAACACGATAGAAGAAACCCTAAAAGATTGAATTAAGCTGAAGATCGAATAATGTGAGAGGTTGGAACAAGAAGTAAAAAGATAAAGGAAGACAGTAAAGCACTTGAAAGTAGCAAATATTGGAAGATCTGATTAACATGCAAAAAGCTCATTTAGATAAGATAGGACTAGGATTTCAAACAGGTGAATGTTTAAATCAAAATGATAATGATAAAGGCATTTAAGTCAAAATTGAAGCATAGAAGAAACTGAAAGATGCAATAAAAAGATCTACTACAAGGAGACTATTAGTTTCTCAATAGAATGCACAAAGGTACCCATCATTTAATGGTTATTATTTTCAATGCAATAAATTTGATCCTAAGGCTAGAGTTTGTATACGCATTCAATGTTACAATTGCAAGAAGTGTAGTCATAATTTCTTTTGTTGTAGAAATCATGTGGTGAGTCAGAATCATAATCTGATTGGGATGAGTAGGATGAATAGTAACTCTCATGGATATTGTCATATATGTAATGGCTATGGTCACAAAGCTAATTAGTGGAGAAATGAAGTTGGTATGGAAATTTCAATAGAGAAGAATGTGATGAAGGTTGGTGAATCAAGGAAAAAGAAAGTCATGGTTTAAAGAAAGAAAGAGGTAAGCAATGAGATAAAGTGTGGTGTATCAAAATTTGGTGCCTACACATCTTCCTCTGGTAATTGAGCTTATTTCTTTGTCTCAGGGAGAGTTTCCAAGTCAAATCATTTAGACCCCCTCTCTCTCCAAATTAGTTCATGTTGTTGGTCCAACATGACTATGTTTGAGATGAAATCCTCTAATTCAAGGTTTATGCTAATGTCATCGATAAGACACTTTTTGGCAGAAAAACCCTAGGAGATTTTGGCAAGATAAATTTGAGAATTTGAGATTATTTTCACCATTATGCAAAAAAGAATAGTTTAAGGAGCACAGAAACAGTTAAAGAATAAAGAGCAAAGATTAAAGAAAGTAAGGATTGAATCAAAGATGGTTATCAGACAATCACTCATTAAAAGTTTAAATTTAGACTTTGGAAACGGTATGATTAATTAAGTTTGACACAAAAAAGATAAAAAAATATAGAAAGAAGTTTTAAGTGAAGTAAATTTGGAGAAAGTTAAGGAGTTAGGTAATAAAGGAATGGATTTGTGGAGTGATTTCCCATTGTTTAACAATGAACATGTGATCATATTAATCTTGAATCCTGTGCAAAATGAGTGTATTCTTTCGGATAAACCATTCGATCATGAAGGACATTATTTCAAATGTTACAGGTTTGTGTGATAGAGGGAGTGTACCGCTTAAGAAGGCTATAAAGAATAAAGAGCTTGAAACTCTAGCCAGTGTGATGGGTGATCAAAGAGAATTGTTGATCAACAAAATCATTAATCCCATTGTGAGGTACATTGAAAATTGTATATCTTATAAGATTTATTTTAGAAATAAGGTAGGTTCTAAATAGACTATTGCAGTATATGTTGTGCACATGATTTCTATGGAAGATGCGGTATTCAATTTTTATGAATTGCTAAAAAATTCATTGTTAGAGAATATCAAAATAATAAAACATCAAAGCTACCCTTTCCATTTTGGATCATTGCTTGTATGTTTAGCAATGTATTGTCTAGGATCTTTACTCACAAAAGAGAATGTGATATAAGAATCTAGAGTCCTGGTTGCTATGCAGATCTTTCAATATCTTAATGGATTGGAAAAGAGAGAAGAAGCTATTGATGATTACTTCAAATAATGTTAGTATATGTAGAGTATCAGTTGGGTATCCCATGCTACTGATTTGGTTAAGGAGGGTATGTCCTTTGGAAATCGGAAATTAAAGGAGAATGAGTCTTTTGGTTCTTTGTAACCTAAGAAGAAGCAGAAAGAGCAAAAATAGGAAGAAATAATTGAGCTAGATGATCTGAAATACCTTGTGGTAAGGAAGAATTGGAGGTTGCAGAATAGGAAAAATATGATTCTGATGATGAAGCAGATAACATGTGTGATATGTTGGAAAATGTGATGATGATAAAAGAACCTTATCAACATGCATAAATGAGATGATAGATTGTATCAATAGTGCCAACAGAGTTTATAGATATTGTCTACAATTGTTGTCTACTATGGTAAAGAAGTTCAATTGAAGAAGAATTGAATTCTTTGGGTAAGACATTTGACTTTCTAAGTGACAAAGATGGTGAGCAATAAAAAGGTAAATTCCTTGCAGTCTGAGTTATTATTTTTAAAGAGGAAAAAGAAAGATAATGTGAGTGTTTTCTGAAAAATTTAAGGAAATTGTTGAAGCTAAGCTAGAACATTTATCTACATTGCTTGGTGATGCAATTTAGTATGAGTAGAATCCATCTATTCGAGACAATTTTTCCCATGCTATTGATGTGTTGGTGGAGTACATAAGCTTATCTATTAGCACTAAATTAGTTGTTCAGTCTTGGAAGGTTCTCCTTCTAGACATCAAGGAGAAATACAAGTAGATATTTCAGAAGAAAATTAGTTAAGAATCATTTTTGGTTGGCATACAATTTTGACATTTTTTTTGTTGGTGAATGCATTCATTTTTTTTATTTCCTTATTTTTTAATCAAAGGCACCATTTGTCCTTGATGTCAAAGTGGGAGAAGGAGCGAGGAGAAGGAGAAAGGTAAATAAAGATATATGAGTAAGGGGGAGTTACATGCAGGAGTTATATGAAGATATGTTTTCAAGATTATTTTTAAGATTATGTTTTTCCATCAATAAAAAAGGGGGAGATTGTTAGATTTGTGTGAATGTTGTCATTGATGTCAAACCTGGTAATCTAGTTAGGACTAGATATGGTCTATTGAACAACAATGGAAGATAGGTATTGTAAAGTGGAAAATTGAACCCTACTGATTCCCCACCTAGGAGAGAGAAAGGAAATCACTAGGATGATTTTCACTTGGGGGAAAATTTAAATTTAAAAGAGGGGATTGAATCCACTAGATCCAAATCCAAGGGAAATAAGGATGTGAATTCCAAGTGGATTGCAAGGGTTGAAGTGTGTTTTTCCCTCTTTTGTAAATAGGAAAGTTGACTTGTTGACTATGTGGAACAATGAAAGAAATTGAGTGAAATGAGAAGCTACTAGTTCAAGATTGTGCTCTAACTTTGGATCTTAGCTAATTAGACTGATATAGATCTGTCCTACAAATTTGGAGAAAAGTTCGTGGGACCATGGTGACAGTGTACATGGTCCTCCACAAAATCCACGAAATAAAAAGGGTTCCTCCATCTCTGCAGATGAAGCCCAAACCTACAATTACAGTTGCACACCTACAACCTACACATAGAAAAGATGGGAAGACGGGTTGTGGATAGGGGTTTGTCTTAGTCAAACCCCGGTTGAGGAATCAACCTTGAAAAAAGTAATTGCAAATGCTGAAATATAAAAAATGGAATTGTATACCTTGTAGATCTGCAATTTGTCGATGCTGATTGCTTTTGCTTCTTGAATGGAATCACAAGTGTTGCATGAAATGGAATTTAACATGACAAAACCCTAACACACACACATTCTTGCAAATGAATGTTGTAATGTTTCTCTAATGGATGAATAAATAAGACACATGAAGAAAGAAGACTTGATGAATGCTTGAAGACTTGAATGCTTGATGATGATAATGAAGACCTTCTACTTCAATTCCTTGTCCTTCCAAATGATAAGATTAATTCCCTTTTTGTACATGCCTTAGAAGATTAATTCATCTCACTAAAGGCTGACATTGAGGAGATTTGGGATCCCAAAGTGTAGATAGGGCCGGGGGGACCTATCTTGGGGCCACCCTAAGAGGGTGGGATAGGGACACCACGCCCCTATCCTTCCATATCTTGGGGCTTGGACAGGGTCCTGAGGCTATCTGAGGGCTCAAACGGGAAGGGGTAAAGGGGTGAAAATGCAGAAAGAGGTCTTGGTCAGAAAGGAGGGTGTCATCACCAAGGTGAGGACTTTAAATGTGGTTAAAATTGCTAGGGTTGCAGTTTTATGACACTATATTCAACCCCCACTTTAGTGGGAGTAACACGTACATTAATACTGTTGGTAATGTAGAAGAAGAGAGAGATCAAGATGAGAGATGTAGAGCAATACCATAAGGAGTATAATATATCACTAATCTTGAGGAAAAAAATCCCCCAATCCTAGGATCTTAACTCACTAAAATATATGCAAGAGCACACAAAGAAAAAAGGAATAAGATGCACAAAATAAAAAACAAAGCACAAAAGGACACATGACACAAACAAGACACAAACCAACTAGCCAAAGAGACCTTGATACTTAGATGTCTCAACAACTAATCAGGACACAAAGACCAATGCCATCACATAAACACAAGCGATCAGATAAAAGATAAAAGCTGACATCATCCATAAACCATTAATAGAAAAACTATGGGTTCATGAGAGGAAGGAGAGAGAGGACATGAATTCACACTTTGGTGATCCATGAGAAGAAAGGAAAAGAAAAAAGGAACCATGGGCGTCTCGCCCCTAAAACTAGGTGATCCATGGAGAGAAGGACATAGAAAACTAGCCCCCAATGTCTGTTTGGGTGATCCATGTAAGGGAGGAGAGTGAGAACACCGTTAGTTCCACCCAGCCTCAGGTGTGTGTGTGTGCAAGTGAGGTTCGAAGTGCCTCATAGGATTCTATGCCCAAGTATGCTATAACCTGCATAAGATTTATAGTACAAGTGTCAAGAAAGGAATGACATCTTGCTCTAAGAGTTTGTGCTCTGGTTCCAAGAATAATCACCTTGCATAAGAGAAAACTGGCATCATCTCTCTTGAAGAGTCTATGCTTTGGTTCCAAGAATGACCCACTGTACAAGGAAAACATGATGACATCTCTCTCTAAGAGTATGTGCTCTAGTTCTGAGAATGACCCACTATACAAGGAAAATAGTGATTACATCTTGCTCTAAGAGTCTGTGCTCTGGTTCTAAGAATGACCCACTGCACAAGAGAAGTGATGACATCTTTCTCTAAGAGGCCACCCTCTGGTTCCAAGAATGTCCCACTGTATAGTGCACAAGAGAAGTATGGTACAAAGGAGCAGTGTGGGTGCCCCCCATTAAGATGTCAACATAGGTTGATGTTGAAATCTTAAGGAAAGTAGAGAAAAGATTCATACCTTCACCACAAGAAGATATCCACTATGCAACAATGCCATAAATCCAAGCAAGAGAGTGAATACTCTTCAAACAAGGATAAGATAACTGAAAAGAGGTATCTTGCTATAAGTGTAAAGGAGATCCTTGAAGGAGAAGAGATTTTTGTTCAAAATACATCTACCCCCAAGAGGAGTTTTTCTTAGAAAAATATAACATCTTCTAGAACAAAACAAATGAGAGAACAAGAATACAATCCTTCCTCCTATTCCTAGGTGAAAGGGTTTCTCGAAGAGGGATGACTCAATTTTAGCCCTCAGAGGGATGGGTGAATTTATCATAGGTGTACATTACCAAGTGTGAAAGAGGTTGTAGTCAAGGACTTACACCTCTTGTATAAGAGAGAATCCTTGAGCCAACACCCAAAAACTATGCACAAGGAATAACATCAAGTAATATAACTCACACCATCCACAAAATAGGGCAAAGTGGATCCCTAGAGAAAGAGAGAGAGATCATTTCCCCCCAAGTGTAGGAAAATGCGAAGAATTACACAACTTCTAGAGAGATATTACTCATAATAGACGTACCATTTCAAGGAAGAAATACATCCTAACCAAGGAACAAACATGTGCTCGCATGAAGGATAACTCCATTCAAGAAAGGACATCAAGTTATGAATAACACAATAGAAGAGGCAATTTTCAAAGACAAAGGAAGAAAATGATTCAAAAAAGTTCTCTAAGGAGAGATTGTTCATAATAGACGTACCATTTCAAGAAAGGAGAAGATCCCACTCACGAAACAGACATGCACTCACATTAGGAAAAATCCATGCAAGAAAGGACATCAAGTTAATGAATAATGTACTCCATAAAGAAAATAGTGAAACCTTAGAAAGAGGAAAAGAAATATTATTGCCCCCAAATCATAGAGGCAAGAATAAATAGACTATTAAATTACTCACTATGTATGATTGCACCTGAAATTGTACCACCATGAATGACAAGGAGACCCCAATAAGTAGGCTAACAATGTCACATAGTGAGGAGCAACATAATAGAAACTTGAATGTTATTTTCAATGATCATGATGAATATGCCATTCATTGTCAGATGTTATTTTTAACATGTGTGAATCAATTTCAAGATTTGTTTTAAGAGAAAAATTTCGACTATGAAATTTAGGCATCTTAGATGTTCTAGAAAAGGTAGGAGTGAAATCTAAGGACCCCCAATCATCCTCTAAGAGTCCTTCTTTATGAACTTCTTTGGTAGGAGATGGTGTATTTGAGTGAATTGAAGAGAGCATTGTAGGAACTAAGAAAGCATATGATGCTTCACTTATGTTCTCATCAGCTACCTCATTAGTATATGTGTAAGGCACACCACGATAATCAGGAAATTTTTTTAGTTTCCTAGGAACATGAAAAGAATTGATTTGATTTTTATTAGGCTCTTGATCTGTGGGAGAGAGAGCATTATGATGAGAAATAATATCATCCTCTCATTCTAAGGTATCTTTATGTTCAAGACATTCATTAGAAAAATGACTATCATATGTAATAAATGCTTCATCTTTAGAGGGAAAATCATGAAAATAAGGTATGATATCACTAGGATAAGTAGCCATAATATCATCTCATTTGACCAAATAATCCTTATGAGGGAGGTAATTTTTACGAGAAGAAGGAACACAATTCTCCAAATATTTATCTTTAGGAGGGAGATCTTTGAAAAAAGTGTCCACAATCCCTTTTTGCACCAAAGTGCCCTCATTAATGAGATCAATTTTGGGAGAGGGTAAATCATAGGTATGAATGAAAGGGAGAACTAAATTATCATCATATTCATGAAAGGGAACATCATGAGCATCTTTAATGTAACTTGAAATTGAATTAGCAAAATTAGATAAGAACTCCATGTGCACTTATGATCAAACAAGAAACTCATATGTCATTTAACCAGAATAATGTTTACCCCATACATGCATAGAGAATTTAATAAAGGAGGGGAAAATGGAATTTGAACTACAAATTTGAAATTTGAATTTGAAACTGTGAAATTTGAATTTGTGTTTGACCTTAGAGGGTGTTAAAATTGATAAAGTACATCCATTTTCTGGATTTAAGCAGAAAAACACAGTCAATTCTATCTCCTGAAATTTTGAGAAAAAAGACGAGGACCATAGCGAAATTGCACACAGTCCAACCAATTTTTTTCAAAATTTGCAGGGATGATAGGTATTATAATATGATTACTGAATCCAAAAAAACAACTGATTTGGAGATGTCTCGATTGGTCAAATTTGCAGTCAAAGGTCAAAAATAGAAATATCTTAAAAATTAGGGTTTTATTATTTAAGCACTGAATTTTCAGAATAAAGAGACATATTTGAATTACAATTTTGAGATGAAAATAAGATCTGAAACAATGAATTAAAAAGTTGTACTTCACAAGCTTAATTTGCTCAAAATGAATAATTAGGCTTTTTACGTAATTAACCTCTAAAATTGCCAAATAGATCAAAGTCGGAAATGAAAATTTCAAATCCAAATTGCAATCAATCATATCTAATAATGAGAAATTAGAATTAATCTATAAGATGTCAAGTTCACCAAAATGTAAAGTGGAAAATTGAACCCTAGTGATTCCCCACCTAGGAGAGAGAAAAGAAATCACTAGATCCAAATCCAAGGGAAACAAGGATGTGAAGTCCAAGTGGATTTCAAGGGTTGAATTGTGTTTTTCCCTCTTCTATAAATAGAAAAGTTGATTTGTTGACTATGTGGAACAAAAAGAGAAATTGAGTGAAATGAGGAGCTACCGGTTTGGGATCGTGTTATAACTTTGGATCTGAGATAATTAGATTTATATAGATATGTCCCTCAAATTTAGAGAAAATTCATCGGGACCATGGCGATAGTGTACATGGTCCTCCATAAAATCCGTTGCACACCTGCAACTTAGACACAAAAAAGAAGGGAAGAAGGGTTGTGGATAGGCGGTTGCCTTAGTCAAACCCCATTTGAGGAATCAACCTTGAAAGAAAGTAATTACAAATGTTGAAATGTAAATAATGGAATTGTATACCTTGTAGATCTACAATTTTTTGATGATGATTGCTTTTCTTCTTGAATGTTATCAAAAGTATTACATGAAATAGCATGTAACATGACAAAACCCTAACACACACACATGCTTGCAAATGAATGTTGTAATGTTGCTCAAATGGATGAATAAAGAAGACACGCGAAGAAAGAAGACTTGATGAATGCTTGAAGACTTGAATGCTTGATGATGATAATGAAGACATTCTACTTCAATTCATTTTCATTGCAAATGAGAAGACACATTCCTTTTTTATACATGCCTTAGAAGATTAACTCATCTCACCAAAGGCCGACATCGGGGAGCTTTGGGATCCTGAAGTGCAGATAGGGCCGAGGGGAGCTATCTTGGGGCTACCCTAAGAGGGTGGGATAGGGGTTCCACTCCCCTTTCCTTCCCTATCTTTTGGCCCAAACAAGTTTCTGAGGCTATCTCAGGGTTGATACAGGAAGGGGTCAAGGGGTGAAAATGCAGAAAGAGCTCTTGGTCCGAAAGGAGGGTGTCGTTGCCAAGGTGAAGACTTCAAATATGGTTAAAATTGCTAGGTTTGAAATTTTATGACACTATAGGTATACATATAATATAAATTTCTAAGGCATGCATGATCTACTAGAGTCATTTTCGGAAGATCGTCTACTAGGCCTCTTTCCTAGTAGCCCTCTTAAAGGGTCTATTCCTCCATAAATTTTGAGTCGGGTATGATAATTAAAATGTAAGACAATTTTAAGATACCCTTTTTTATTTTATTCAACATATCTCAAAATTAGGGTAGGTTGTTTTGGCACAATACCCATAAACATTGACTGCTATTTCTGCAACTAGGCCTAATTAGGCTTACTTGAATGGCTCACTATTAGGTTTTCAAATTCCCAACCTCAAAATTTCATGAAAATTGATCATATAAATAAAAAATAGCCTTATATTAACATTTTAAACCCTTTCAAACCATTTCCCATGGGCTTTCCCACAAACTCTAACTCATAAGCCACTTTTATGACAAAAAACATAATGTTTTCCTGACTAGGGAATAGCCTTTCGATAAGAAAAATTTATTTTCAGTTCTTGAAAGTTTTTTTTCTTTAATAATGCATAATTATAGGGCTTTTAACCAATTTATAGGATATTTTAGTATACCAAATGGGAGATATGAGTTTTTTTTTGTTTCTAGAAACCCTAAGCAAGGTTTTTGGATTGATTTCACAAAAAATGTAATATTTCTCTCAAAACTCAACAAAAATCGATTAGGAAAAGTGAATTTGAAAGTATATTCATGTTTATTTCAATTTATATTGATCTAGGATAAATATATTGAATATTAAATTCATAGAACGTGCTACAACAAGACTGTTATAGGAAAATCTGAAAGTGGCAGTCACTAAAAATGATCTAACATACTGAAAACTTAATGAAATCCAACCAAAGAAAAGAAAAATTAAAGTTAACTCATTACCATATAAATAAAAATAAATTGAAATACTTTATCAGACCATACAAATCTGTACAATGCAAGAGAGAAGCATTATTGTAGAAAAACACAAGGAAAATTGTTCCAAAATTATTGCATTTTCCTTCAAAACCTTCATCAACCCCTCTCCAACCTTGGATTGAACCTAAAATGGCTTATTGAAACATATTTCAATATTTACCAACCAAATTTTTAATTCCATTCAACTTTTCACATTCATTTCCACCTTTGACCCTTCATATTCCTCTTTTTTTACATTCTTGTACAATGACAACATTTTCAAAATTGAACAATGTGATTCCACAACCACCTACCAACCTAATATGACTTAAAAAACACATAAAATGGTCCTAATTGACCTTATTTCATAGGGAAAATACCAAAACAACACAAAATGACAAAATGGCCTCGTGGAGGCATAAAGTCCACTAGGTGCTCCTACACCATACTCCCAAGGGAAAAGAAAATTTGAGGTCCACCTCAAATAAGAATATTTTTTCTTGTCTTCTAGTTCCTTTACACGTGTGCATGGTTTTCATTTTTTTGGATCTCAAGTAAATTTGTATCTACTGGTGCACTTGTGCATTTTGGTCCATCAACATGCTTCTTGAGCTAATGCCAACTTGGTACAATGTAGCCATGTGGTTTTGTTTTTGTTCTTGTTCTAGATGTACCTTGGAATGCAATTGGAAAGTTATAGTTTCTTTCATCCAATTTGTCTTTGTTAGCTGCACATGAAACAAACATATTAAATAAATCACATTTTTTGTCTTCACACTTCACTTCTTCATCCACCTCATGTTGTTTGTCACACATTCTTTTCTTTTCATGATTCTCCAAAATATTTGGTTTCACCTCAATCTTACTCAACCATTCATTTTCATTTTTTAATTTTTCATTCATTCTTCCATTCTTATTGACATCAACATTCTCAACTCTTAGTTCCTGTCTTGGGAACCATGCTATCTCCTATCCTCTATGCCTCTCTTCTCTATTTGGACTATCCTTGAATCCTCTACAACTTCTTCTGCTATCTCTTCTTCTTCCTAAACATCACTCACTTTAGCATCAATGTCACCATTAGTTTCATTAGTTTGAGAAAATTCAAAATAAAATTCTTCCCTTTCTTTTTCAAACAACATGTTGCTTTCAAAATGTGTTACCTCATTTGTCTTTCCCTTATACTATTGCACTTTCTTTTTCTTACTTAACAACAAGCTTTCAATTTCCATGCACTCATCCTTCAAGGAAGTTAATGCATATTTCATTCCATCTTTTCTCAACTCATATGTGTTTTTTTTTATGTTATACTTTTCTACTTTTTTATAATGCCACAACCCTCCAAACACAATATGACATACATCCAAATGCATAATATCACAAACTATTTTATCCTTATAAGGGCCTATTTGAAACTCAACTTTGCATTGCTCACTTACAATTACCTGGTTACCTATTTGAAGCCAAGTCACTAAATAGGGAGTGGGATGTGGTATTCTCTCCAAACCCAACTTATATACCATATATTTAAAAACAATGTTATCCATGCATAAATATGAGATCACAACTTTGCAACATTTACCTTTACACTAGCAGGTAGTCCATAATAAGATTTATTTTTCCATCTTACTTTCTTTCTTGGATTTCATTTCTTCCTCCTATATCTTATTTTCCACTTTGAGAAATCTATTAAATAATGATGATTCTCCTTGCCCATCTTTCTTCTTATTAAGAGTTATCCTAAAATATCAAATCTCACTAAACCACATTAGCCAAAATAATAGATCATTTCCCAAAGATCTTCTAGCTCTGATACCAATTTATATAGGGAACAATCTTATAACATATTTACTAACTCAATCAAGCACTCACAACAAGTCTTTGGCATGGTTCAATGGTAGATTTTTCACAACTAGGTCTCTTTCCTAGTAGCCTTCTCGAAGGGTCTATTCCTCCATAAATTTTTAGTCAAGAATGATAATTTAAATATAATACCATTTTAAGATACCCTTTTGGTGTTTATTTAACATATCTCAAAATTAGGGTAGGTTGTTTTGGCACAAAGCCTCAAAAAGTGACTGCTATTTTATGCAACTAGGCCTAATTAGGCTTACTTGAATGGCTCACTACTAGATTTTCAAAGTCTCAACCTCAAAAATTCATGAAAATTGATCAGATATTTCACAAATATCCTTAACAAAAAATTTCAACCCTTGCAAACCATTTCCCAGGGGCTTTCCCACAAAGTCTAACTCATAAGCCACTTTTATGACAAACAACATATTATTTTCCTGACCAGGGCATCACCTTTCCATGGAAAAAAAATATTTTCAGTTCTTTAAAGTTTGGTATCTTTAATAATACATAATTACAGGCCTTTTAACCAATTTATAGGAGATTTAATCATGCCAAATGGGATATATGTTTTTTTTGTGTTTCTAGAAACCCTAGGCAGGGTTTTGGGACTGTTTTCACCAAAAATGCAATCTCTCTCTCAAAACTCATCAAAAATTGATAATACCAAGTAAATTTGAAATTATATTAATTTATATTTGAATCATAATTGATATAATATTAATATATTAAATATAAAATTCATACCACGTGCTGCAACAGGACTATTATAGAAACACTTGAAAGTGACAGTCACTAAAAATGCTCTAATATACTCAAAACTTGATGAAATATAGCCAAACCAAAGCCAAATGATATTTAACTCATTACCATATCAATAAAAATAAATTTTAATACTAAATCATACCATACAAATCTTTACAATGCAAGAGAGAAGCATTATTACAGGAAAACACAAGGAAAATTGTTCCAAAATTATTCAATTTTCATTCAAAACATTCTTCAACCCCTCCAACCCTGGATTAGACCTTACAAGGCTTATTTAAACATATTTCAACACTTCTCAACCAACTTTTAACATTCATTTTCCACCTTTGACCCTTCATATTCCTCTTTGATTCAGGAACATCCTTGGTTCACAACAATCTTGCATCAACCAAAAACATTTTCCTTTCTGTGTGTCCCGGTTTTGGCTCACAAGATCCTATGGAGTTGGATTATACTTGAAGAATTAATCATATTTCTTTCTTTTAGACCACATCACATTTGGATCATTTACCAGCAAGATATCGATGTCAGTTTTCATGACAGTTTCTTGTTACCGATTGTTACTTCATTACCGGTTGCCTCAGACCTATTCTGGTGATCTACCAGAACCCATTACAAAGCTTGTGAAGCTTTGAGAATTGATTTCGATTTTCCTTTATGTTTGGCCAACATTTTCCTGGGATCTACGTTTCATCCTTTGGACTTTCTAGAGGAATCTCTTGGCGAAGGCTAATGTTGTTCATTTTGCAGGTGAGTTCTTGTTCTTCAGGTTTTGATCCCTTCTGGGCCGACTAGATCCTGTGGATCGATATATATATTTGTACTCATTCTTTAGAATAAAATAAATTATAATCAATTAGAGTATCGAATAGATAGACTATTCCTAGAAGATAGATCTTTCGATTCAAGGTCTTGATTGTGACCTATTCTACTAGGCATGTGTGTCGGTATGTTGTAACCTAGTTGTTACCAGTTGGATGTAATCAAATTCCATATAATAAAACTATCTGTTCTGAATTTCCTCCATCATATCTGTGTGTTTCCATTTTGTTACTCTTGCTGACCAGTCCAGACTGATCTCCTTGAGGTCCCTCCTCACCGGTGACTTCTTCAGGGTAAGTGCACAAAGATGGTGGTCAAAAGGGGGGTTATAAGTGGACACTTTTTTTTTGAAATCAAGTGAACCTAAACTTGGAGGCAAAATCTAAAAGTCGTCCACTCAACATATGAAGATAATCAAATAACAAATATTGTATTACTCTAAATCTAGTTTCCAAAATACAAAACTTTCAAAATTGGATAAGATTAAGAGGGAAAAATCCTTCGGGCATGAAAAACTGACCCTAATTTTTTCTGAAAAACATAACATAGTGTCTGACGTGCACATCAAAAAAGTCATAGTTAGATTTAGTATTTTGAAAAATCCTTTGGTAGAAATATAGTTAAGAGTGAGCACTAGAAGATGTATATTTTTTTGTTATTTTTTGTTGAGTATTTGTTTTTTTATGATTTTTCCAATCGAGCGCATCCTGAAAATTAGGTACCTATTCGTGCGTGGAGTACAAGTTGCACTAAACAAATTGAAAAATACATTTTTTTAAAAAATTGTAACGAATCAAGTGCACTACAATAATATATAAAGTTTTTTAAATTTGGATAAGTATATCAAAAGTTATTCAAAAAATGGTGCACCTATGTCTGTGAGAACTATGGAGACACTGGTAAAAGAAATTCAATAATAATATGTTATTGTTGTTCAAATTGAAAAAAAAATTATATGGTTAGAAAGCTCATAAGATGGGTGAAAATATGGTGGCAATTTTAGAAATACCCACTTGATGAGGTGTAAACCTGATGATGACAAAGTCGCTAAACCAAGTTGATAAAATAAAACACGTCAAAAATGAGAGAAATGGAGGGAAATGAAACTTCCAAACCGTAGCTTTGTCATACAGGCCTATTTCCAAGCCTAAACAATCAAAAGCACATACATGGTACTTATGGTGTAAGCAGCGCGCATGTGCTCTTTTTACTATAAACAACATGTACGCGCTATTGTATAATATGATATTGTATATATAATATGATATTGATGGCATATGCACACTCCAATGAGACATTGTAGGTGATTGAAGGTTTTGTCATTGATGGCAACCTTACAATCCTATGATACCGGCAAGGCATTCCACTGGCACTAGCAAGATTAGACTCTACACCGGCACTCAGACCACTGACATTGGCAGTGAAAGGAAGCATACTGACACAGAAGCCGACAAGAATTTTTTTGTTAATATATTTTGTTTATTATTGTAAAATCATTGTAAGCCAACTTGGCAAGTTGTAAAATGACTCTTATATAAGAGAGATCATTGTAGAACATTTTGTAATGAGATGGAGGAATGTAATTAGGCAAAATAAGGCAGACCTATTATGTGAATTATAGGTTAAGGGTTTATGTAAGAAGCAGAGCAAAAGATGGTACTGGATCTGGCATTATAGATGCTATTTTGAAGCAGTACAAGACACTATATTTATATAATCCATTTTGTAAGTCAGTGAGACTTCCTATTTTGTATTTGAGTAGTGAGCTCTAGGCACTTGGCCTTCCTCCATGTGCAAGCCCCTCTTGTAGCAGTAATATTCTCTTATTGGCCAGTAAGCAAATATTGTGGGTCACAAATCCTACCGAGGTTTTTCCCACATCGGGTTTCCTCGTTAAAATATTGTGTTATGGTGTGTTTTTCATGTGGTTGCTTTTGTCTCTATTTATTGCATTACTTTTTGCTTACGGGTACACAATATTAATATGCTCTACATGTTTTAAGTTAAGAAAATTTTATAACCGGTTAGATACTGATTCACCCCCCCCCCCTCTCAGTATCTGTGAGAATCCTAACAATTGGTATCAGAGCTTGGTCCTCTATTTTCAGAAGCCTAACAGCTTGAGGAAGATCTTGACACCGGTAGAGATGGAAAACTTGATGAAGCAACTTGAAAGAGCTCTCTCAGACTATGATGCAAAAAAATTGAAAAATATCAAACTTGAAGATGATCTAAAGGTTGCTCAGGATATCATTCAAGCACTTCAAGAAAATCTAACTATTTCAAGAAACAAGAGAAGAGAACTTTGTGAAAAGATGCAAAATGAGAATGATGAAAAAGAAACTCTTAATGATATGATAAACAAGCTAAAGCAAGAGAACATGATAACAAAGAATGAGATGCAGGATATGACTATGAGATTTTGTAAAGAAATTGAAGGTAGAAAGAAGAATGAAGAAGATTTGACTAGAAGACTAAGTGATGCTACAAATGAGAACACAAGACTTAGCTATGAAAATGATTTGTTGAAAATGGATCTGATGCACACACAGAATGACTCAAATGAACTGATGAGGCAGAAAGAACTCTTAGAAAGAGAGCTAGATATTGCAAATCAACATAAAGAGAAATTCAAGAAAAGCTCAGAAGAATTTTGTAACTTGCTGAAGAATCAAAAACCCAAAGGTGACACTTATGGAATTGGCTTTGAAGTTGGTGAAAGCTCTGGTACTCCAAACACACAGGATCATAGAAAACCGGTAAGACAACCTACTACTTATAAATTCAATGGCAAATGCTTTAACTATAACAAGTATGGTCATAGAGCAAATGAATGTAGATCTAGAAATTATCAGAATACCAATGTACCCATCGGTCAATGTTCAAAATGCAACAAAGTTGTTCATAATTCTGAGAATTGCAGAATGAATGTGAGATGTTATGTTTGTGGAAGATTTGGACACTTATCTAATCAATGCAGAACACAAACTAGCATAGGTTATGGAAAGGCTATTCAGAGAAATAATGTGACTTGTTATGCATGTAACGAAATTGGGCATAATGCTAAATTTTGTAGAAGCAAGTCCTCACTGGTAGACAACAAAGGTCCTAGTTTGAAAGGAAAAGAAAAAGTTGAAGAAGTTAAGAAGGAATTCTCAAAACAATGGATCAGGAAATCAGAACTAAATGGTGTTGGGAATACTCCTCCACTGGTAGAACCAAGCAACACTCCATCGATGGAATAGAGTAGCACTACACCAGTAGAAGTCTCTTCATCAAATTGAAGAAATTTCTTTGAGGGTTTGGCAATCAATGAGACATATGCTATTATTCCCTCGGTTGATGGTAAGAAGTTGAAATTACTTCTATACCGACAGTTATGTTAAGTGATTACTTAACCGGCAAGTATTAAATGTTGTAGTTGGCAGATTGACATTATAAATTAGTGTTTTTGGCTCCATTTCACTTCACCGAGCATTCAAACATTTGAAGAGCACAAAAGTTCTAGAGCTAAGGCATTTCAAGCAAAGAGGC
Organism: Cryptomeria japonica; assembly: GCF_030272615.1. Classification (NCBI taxonomy): domain Eukaryota; kingdom Viridiplantae; phylum Streptophyta; class Pinopsida; order Cupressales; family Cupressaceae; genus Cryptomeria; species Cryptomeria japonica. The sequence goes on along the minus strand of NC_081409.1, from coordinate 262,479,520 downwards.
AAAGCATTTCAGCAATCAATCTTTCCAAAGGCAGAAAAAGGTATTTATAATCATGGCATCCTCCTCTGTACCTGAATTCATAGCAAACCCTACTGTAGTCGAGGTAATCAAACGCCCTAGGCCTGTATTTTAGCTAGTTCCCAAGATAGCTAAAAAGGATGATAATATTGGTGCTTTTTCCCAAATTCTGAAAGGAGTTGTTTTTGCAGAAGATCCTAGACTGTATATCCATTGCCATATAGAGGAATTAGGAGATCAAGAAATCAAAAACATGTACAAGACTATCATATGTGATGACTCCGGAAATGTAAAACCTGAACACAAAATTGTTGAAACCCTAGGATTCACTGAGATCCTCTGCTTTCCGGAATTCCCCAAGAAAGTGATAAGGATAGTATTGAGCAAGGTACATGGAGAATTTTTCTGGCTAGATTCAATTCATAAAATTACCAAGGAAGCTGTGAAAACTGTAACAGGGTTACCTTCCATCGGTAATAGACCAGACAAAACAAAGAAGGTCTCAAATGACCTGGTAATGAACCTAATAGGTGCAAAATCTGACAAAAGGCCCTTAAGGGTTAATGATGTAACCGACATAAATGTAAGATTCATTAGCATGATTCTAGGTTACAAAGTAACACATGCAAACAGACTTAACTCAACCTCCAGTTTATGCATAAAAAGTGCACATGATATGATAAATGAGAATGTGAAAATTGATGTATGTGAATGGTTAAAGGATGAACTGATTGACAATTTAGGGAAGATCAAGAAGGATAAGAAAGGAAAATTTAGATTTGGCAACTTACTTGTATGCTTAATGCTACACATAACCAAATAGGTGCCCGATATAGGTATCAAGATCCTTGGATTTGACATACCGGTAGGAAAATAGTTATCAAACTTGTTCAACAACATGGGTGAAAGCAAACAAAAGAATATTGATGAGTATTTTCAAGCACTAAAGGCCAAAATGAACAAAAGAGTCAGACTGTCACAAAAAATTGTAAACAAATACAAAGATGATATATGTTTTGTGATTAAAAAGGATGAGATTTGGATGGAAGCAGTTATCCCAAGAACAATTTGGGTTACTAAGATGGGTTATGAGATAGATGATCACATCATTGAAACATATGCTAAATCCCTTCTAGAAGCACCAAATGAACCTAAGGAAGAGGTATTTGGTAGTGTTGAGACCATTGAAAGCCAAATTCAATCTAAGAAGAGAGTAAAGAAAGTTGAAGCAACTATGAGGAGAGGTTCAAGGAAGGCTAAGGATATTAAAGAAAATGTACTGAAACAAACCGGTATCACTGAAGATGAGTTACAGGCTCAACAACCAAAAACTCACCATTCGCCGGTAGCAACTTCTTCAGAAAGTGACATGCCAGCTGAATTCAAAAGAATTGTGAGGAAAATACAACCTTCACCGGTATCCACACCTTCACCTAGAAGAACTAGGCAAAAACAACAGGCAGTGAGGCCCCTGGTCAAGAAGAAAAAGTTGAGACCAAAGAAAAGAACTCAAAAAATATTTCTCCGATTGACAGACTATTGGATGAAATCACAGAAGAAGGACAGTTGAAAAATGTCAACAAACTATATGACTCACTATCATTTGATGATAAAGAAAAGGTTGAAAACAGTGTTATTTTACACTTGGATATCTACAAGAAGTTTTTGATGCAAATTGTAGATGAAGTACCAGATGAACTATTCAAGAGACTAGAAGCAAGAAGACAATCTGTTAGAGAGCTTGACAAGAAAATGAAAATTGAAAAATTACTTGATGTCTACCCAGTTGAATCTCCGAAAGAAATAGATGATCTAATTGCAGAGGCTGATCGGTCAGTATTTTCTACTGCACACCGGCATATTGCACTAATGGTTGGAAGAGTAAATGAGGTTGTAGAAGAAACTGAAGATGCATGGGATATATTTCTTGTTGAGAAGGAAAAATAGGAAGAATATAGGAACCCTAAACCAATAAAAGTATATCAGAAAGACAAGGACAAAGGTAAAGGAAAGGTTGGTGGTCCTTCGAGCATCAACATAAGAGATAATTTATCCTCACCACCTCTAGTTACTCCACTGGTAATAACAACTAAAGATCAACCGGCAGATGAGAGTATGGATATAGAGGATACAAATCCTAATCCTGAGGTCTTATACACAGTTGATGTTGATACTCAAAAGTTCAACATTATGATAGACAAGGACACAACTGGTAACATAGATATGGCTAGTGAGCCACCGATAGCTGACAAAATTGATAACACTGAAGGTAAACCGGCAGATGGGAAAACAAAACAACAAGTAGATCAACAAACAAAGAGACAAGCAGAGCAACAGGCTCCAGAACAACAACAAGTTCATGTGGAAATAGTGCCACCGGCAACAAGAGAACAACAAAAACCCTTGCTTAAGGAAATGGAAACACAGATTGACCTACTGGAGGTCACTACAAGCAAGGATATTTCTCCCACCAGCAAAATTTAGAATGTTAGCTCTTCAACTGAAGGATTTAAATCAACAAATGTAATTGAAGTTATTTTAGATTTTGTAAAGAAAATTACAGATTGCAGTTCATGGGTATATAAAGCTATAGATGACACAATTCCAGTTTTGAAGATGATAGCTACAAACTGCAAGATAGATACTAAGGATTCTTTGAGTCAACTTGACACTTTGTCTAAGTATATTACTGACAACATAGTGACAGTTGAACTAATAAAGGAGGAAGCATTCAAAGAGAGGTTAGAAAAGGAAAAAATAAAATTATTTGAGGAAGAAATAAAGAAGTGTTCAAGGCAGTTTGACACACTTCTACTAGAACTATACAACACGCTTGAGTTCAAAACTTTGTACAAAGACACTTGTAAGACAAACTTTTTAACAGTTGACATAGACAAGAAAATGAGCAACATATAGGAGGAAATTAATAAACTTGCTAACAATTTTGTTAATTCACCTGATTCATTATCAGATTTTGAGCAAAAGATAACAGGTTTTGAGGAAGAGTTACTGAAGCTAGAGAGAGAAAAGGAGAGAATAATAAACAAGGATAAGAATATGAGATCAAGACTAAGTCCCAGACTAGACTATCTAGCATCCCTAAGGAAGGAAATATCTGAAGCACTAGTACATGGATAGAAAACACCGGCAAAGCATATGTAGCACCTCACTGGTATAGTTCAAAGAACAAAGGCAGCAATAAAAGATAATAAGAAGTTTTTGGAAAGCATAAATTTGGTTTTGGGGGATCTTTTTCAAATTGTAACCACCTAGTTACAAGGTTGAGACAGAAAACTAGAACTCTATTGACACTTTGACAATCTTTGTCATTGATGCCATAGGGGGAGTAGTAGTATGAGAAAATAATCAACAAAAGACTTATCTGCTCAGGGGGAGCTCACATATTTTTGGTACACAATTTTTGGATTACAAGTTTTTGAATTTTCTCATGAGTGTTGCCATCAATGCCAAAGAGGGAGATTGTTGGCATATGCACACTCCAATGAGACATTGTAGGTGATTGAAGGTTTTTTCATTGATGGCAATCATACAATCCTATGACACCGGCAAGGCATTCCACTGACACTAGCAAGATCAGACTCTACACTAGCACTCAAACCACTGACACCGGCAGTGAAAGGAAGCATACCGACACAGAAGCTGATAGGAATTTTGTTGTTAATATTTTTTGTTTATTATTGTAAAATCATTGTAAGCTGACTTGGCAAATTGTAGAATGACTCTTATATAAGAGAGATCATTGTAGAACATTTTGTAATGAGATAGAGGAATGTAATTAGGCGAAATAAGGCAGACCTATTATGTGAATTATAGGTTAAGGGTTTATGTAAGAAGCAGAGCAGAAACCGGTACTGGATCTGGCATTATAGATGCTATTTGAAGCAGTACAAGACACTGGATTTATATAATCCATTTTGTAAGTCAGTGAGACTTCCTATTTTGTATTTGAGCAGTGAGCTCTAGGCACTTGGCCTTTTGGCATCTGCAAGCCCCTCTTGTAGTAGTAATATTCTCTTATTGGCTAGTAAACGAATATTCTGGGTCACAAATCCCACCGAGGTTTTTCCCACACCAGGTTTCGTCATTAAAATATTGTGTTATGGTGTGTTTTTCATGTGGTTGCTTTTGTCTCTATTTATTGCATTACTTTTTGCTTACCAATACACAGTATTAATATGCTCTACATGTTTTAAGTTAAGAAAATCTTATAACCGGTTAGATACTGATTCACCCCCCCCCTCTCAGTATCTATGGGAATCCTAACACTTTTTACTATAAACAGCGCGTACACACTATTATATAATATGATATTGTATATATAATATGTGTATGTACATATAATATATGTAATATATACTATATGTATAGTATGATATTGTATATATAGTATGTGTATATACATATAATATATAATATTTATATATGCATATATATATATGTATAAATATAATATATTAAGTATATATACACATGTAAGTGTATTGTCTCCCCTTCTCCCTTCCTCCATACCTGATCCCTCCCTCTCTCTCTCGCTCTCTCCCCTTCTCCCTTCCTCCATACCCTATCCCTCTTTCTCTTCTTCTCTCCCTCCCTCCCTGTATACCCCACTGCAACTATTTCTGCATTTCTATAAAAGTAAGTGAATTTATTTCTTGTCTACAATTTCATCTTTGATTTTTATCATGTATGCTCTCCTAAGAAAATTGACAGATGGATTTGTGTGTGTATATTTAATAGGAGGAATAGGGTTTGAAATTGAACCACGAGTGTATTACCATGACAAACAAGGAAACCTACAACAATATTCTTCTTGAATGTGTTTTTAATGAGTATAGCAGATGTGGAAAATAGTGTCAACAAAGAAACATGATGATTCAAAGTACCTGAAATATGTTTTTCAGAAGGAAACAACTGGTAGGAAGAGAAAGAGGGAGAGTAACAAGGATGATGTCCTGGAGAATGATAGTGGTGGGTATGCAAGAGTTTCCATGTTGTTACACAATACCTGTCACCTAAAGAAATTAAATTTTGTTGTATGCATGGAAGTGGTAGTATATGATGATCATCACATGTCAAACGGCTTGGAACGGTACCTACCCATGAAAGAAATCAAGTGTGTAATTCCTATAGTCACAATCAATATCAGTCTTATAACCTTGTAAATTTAATAGCATAATATGTTTTAGAACTTAGGCAGTACTCTTAGGGTTAGGTCAAGCTCTTACACTTTCTTTTTAGTGAAGCCTCGTTGTTTGTTCGCTCGGAGTCTCATTGTATGATGTTCTGGTTATAACATAAATTTAATATATCATTTTATTAGCCCACCATATGACCCCTTAGGTGTCATTAGTGGTCGTCTTGTTTCTTAAGAGGTCATATGGTGTCCCGTGACTCCTTAGGACACCATATGACCCCTTAAGACACCATATGACCCATAACAACACCATATGGTGTCCTAAGGGGTAATAGGATGCTATATGACCCCTCAGAACACCAATGACCCATAAAAACACCGTATGGTGTTCTATGACCCCTTAGGACACTATTTGGTGTCGTTATAGGCTGGATGGTGTGCCAAGGGATAATATAGTGTCATATGAACTCTTAGATGTTGTTAGCGGTCATATTGTATTCTAAGGGTCATATTGTGTCTTGGATTTGATATCTCTTCCCCTCCCTTCCCCCTCCTTCTTCTCTCTCTCTCTCTCTCCCTTCCTCCATACCCCATCCCTCTCTCTCTTTCTCTCTCCCCTTCTCCCTACCTCCATACCCCATCCCTCTTTCTCTTCTTCTCTCCCTCCCTCTTTCTCTTCTTCTGTAATTCTTATGGTCACAATCAAGATCAGTCATATTACCTTGTAAATTTAATAGCATCATATGTTTTAGAACTTAGGTAGTACTCTTAGGGTTAGGTCAAGCTCTTACACTTTCTTTTTAGTGAAGCCTCGTTGCTTGTTTGCTTGGAGTCTCCCTTATGCTAACAATGGTCTAACTTAGCTATATCAAAACTAAACTACTGAAGTTATATTGTATGATGCTCTATTCATAACTTTAAATTTAATATATCATTTTATTATCCCACCATATGACCCCTTAGGACACCATATGGCCCATTAAGACACCATACGACCCATAACAACACTATATGGTGTCCTAAGGGGTCATAGGATGCCATATGACCCCTTGGGACACCAATGACCCATAACAACACCATATGGTGTTCTAAAGGGCCATATGGTGTTCTATGACCCCTTAGGACACTATTTGGTGTCATTATAGGTCCTATGGTGTGCTAATGGATAATATGGTGTCCTATGACACCTTAGGACACCCTATGACCCCTTAGATGTTGTTTGGGGTTATATTGTGTTCTAAGGGTCATATTGTGTCCTGGATTCGATATCTCTCTCTCTCTCTCTCTCTCTCTCTCTCCATACCCCATCCCTCTCTCTCTCTCTCCCATTCTCCCTTCCTCCATACGCCATCCCTCTTTCTCTTCTTCTCTCCCTCCCTCTTTCTCTTTGTCTATAATTCGTATTTTCACAATCTTGATGAGTCCTATAACCTTGTAAATTTACTAGAATCATATGTTTTAGAACTTAGGAAGTACTTTTAGGGTTAGGTCAATCTCTTACACTTGCTTTTTAGTGAAGCCTCATTGTTTGTTCGCTTGGAATCTCTCTTATGCTGACAATTGTCTAACTTAGCTATATCAAAACTAAACTACTAAAGTTCTATTGTATGATGTTCTATTCATAACTTTAAATTTGATATATCACTTTATTATCCCATCATATGACCCCTTAGGTGTCATTAGAGGTTGTATTGTTTCCTAAGAGGTCATATGGTTTCCTATGGCCCCTTAGGACACCATATGGCCCCTTAAGACACCATATGACCCATAACAACACCATATGGTGTCCTAAGGGTTCATAGGATTTCATATGACCCCTCGGGACACCAATGACCCATAACAACACCATATGGTGTTCTAAAGGGTCATATGGCATTCTATAAACCCTTAGGACACTATTTGGTGTTGTTATAGGTCCTATGGTGTGCTAAGGAATAATATAGTGTCATATGACCCCTTTGGATACCCTATGACCCCTTAGATCTTGTTAGGGGTCATATTTTGTTCTAAGGGTCATATTGTGTCCTAGATTTGATATCTCTTCCTCTCCCTCCCCCCTCTCTCTCTCTCTCTCTCTCTCTCTCCACTTCTCCCTTCCTCCAAATCCCATCGCCCTCTCTCTCACTCTCTCCCCTTCTCCCTTCCTCCATACCCCATCCCTCTTTCTCTTCTTCTCTAATTCCTATAGTCACAATCGAGATCAATCCTATAACCTTAGAAATTTAATAGCATCATATGTTTTAGAACTTAGGTAGTACTCTTAGGGTTAGGTCAAGCTCTTACACTAGCTTTTTAGAGAAGCCTCATCATTTGTTCGCTTGGAGTCTCTCTTATGTTCACAATGGTCTAACTTAGCTATATCAAAACTAAACTACTGAAGTTCTATTGTATGATGTTCTATTCAAAAATTTAAATTTAATATATTATTTTATTAGCCCACCATATGACCCCTTAGGTGTCATTAGAGGTCGTATTGTTTCCTAAGAGGTCATATGGTGTCCTGTGACCCCTTAGGACACCATATGGCCCCTTAAGACACCATACGACCCATAACAACACAATATGGTGTCCTAAGGGGTCATAGGATGCCATATGACCCCTCGGGACACCAATGACCCATACCAACACCATATGGTGTTCTAAAGGGTCATATGGTGTTCTATGACCCCTTAGGACACTATTTGGTGTCTTTATAGGTCCTATGGTGTGGTAAGGGATAATATAGTGTTATATGTCCGCTTAGGACACCCTATGACCCCTTAGATGTTGTTAGTGGTCATATTGTGTCCTGGATTCGATGTCTCTTCCTCTCCTTCCCCCCTCCTTCTTCTCTCTCTCTCTCTCTCTCTCTCTCTCTCTCTCTCTCTCCCTCCCGTTCTCCCTTCCTCCATACCCCATCCGTCTTTCTCTTCTACTCTCCCTCACTCTTTGTCTTCTTCTGTAATTCCTATAGTCACAATCGAGATTAGTCCTATATGCTTGTAAATTTAATAGCATCATATGTTTTAAAACTTAGGCAATACTCTTAGGGTTAGGTCAAGCTCTTACACTTTCTTTTTAGTGAAGCCTCGTTGTTTGTTTGCTTGGAGTCTCTTTTATGTTGACAATGGTCTAACTTACCTATATCAAAGCTAAATTATTGAAGTTATATTGTATGATGTTCTATTCATAACTTTAAATTTAATATATAATTTTATTAGCCCACCATATGACCCCTTAGGTGTCATTAGAGGTCATATTGTTTCCTAAGAGGTCATATGGTGTCCTGTGACCCCTTAGGACACCATATGGCCCCTTAAGACACCATACAACCCATAACAACACCATATGGTGTCCTAAGGGGTCATAGGATGCCATATGACCCCTCAGGACACCAATGACCCATAACAACACCATATGGTGTTCTAAAGGGTCATATGGTGTTCAATGACCCCTTAGGACACTATTTGGTGTCGTTATAGGTCCTATGGTGTGCTAAGGGATAATATAGTGTCATATGACCCCTTACTTATTTTGATCAGGTTATCAAAATTTACATGACAAAACCTTTTATGTCATAACCAGGTATCTTTTATTTTTCCATACAGACAATTGTTACGAGTTGAGTCAAGATGAAATGTATAACCTCTTCTTTGAGGTCTGGTAGCAACCAACTTTCCATGTTTGTCATGAACTTTGACAATTCCTTTTGAAATTCTATTCAGTATCCTGTATTGTTTAGCTATGCTACAGTCAACAAATTGTATTTCAAACCTTCAACCCAATATACATCATCACATTTAGCATTTTCAATAAGTGTGATAGAACCTTTACCTTTCATAGGACATGGTGCATCATTACCAAATCTTACATAACCTCCATCATAATCTTCTAATTTAACAAACTTGTGTTTATCACCTATCATGTGATGTGAGCATCCACTATCTATGATCCAAGAATCATTATTGTTTATGTGTGATATTAAGGATTTTTCTTCATACCTTTCTTCATTTGATCCATCTTTGATAGCCACATATACAACTTCCTTTGTCTCAGTCCCATTGGATTTATCCTCATTGGATTCCTCATCAGCTAATAGGCATGTCTTTCTATCTCTCCCTCTGAAGTCTCGGTGCCCTTTGTATTGGTTGTCTTTCTGTCTATCCTCTCGGTATTCTCTCTTTTCACTAGATTCTTTTTTATGACAGTTAGAAGCCATATGTCCAATTTTATCACAGTTAAAACATTTTAAAGGTAACTTTCCTATACACTTACCTTTGCCTCTCAGTAACCTTCTAGCCAATAATGCTTCAAACTCTTCTTGCTTTCTGATTTCCTCATATAGTTTGTGTACTTCTTCCATGTTTTTGTGAAATCTCTCACTTGCTCCACTATGATTTCCTTCAGCATACTTATACATTCTATCATTGTAATTATTAGATTCACCAAGATGAAAAGAACTGAATGCAGATTCAACTTTGTTTACTGAAGACCCACTGTTATCAAAATTACTTAACTCAAAAGCATGTAGCTTACAGATAGTAGCATCCAAAGAGACTGGCATGTTTGGTATAGACCTTAATTCATTAATTGCAGAGACTCGAATGTCATAAATAGGTAGAAGTGATCTCAGCAACTTACTTGTTACATCCTTTTCCTCAATAGTTCCTCCTGCTCCTTTGATTTGATTGACAGTTTCCTTTAACCTTGTACTGTATTGGATTATGTTCTCACCTTCATTCATTCTCATGGATTCAAGTTGACCTCTTAGACTATCTACTTTTACTCTTTGAACATGTTCATCACCACCATACATAGATGTAAGCTTATTCCACATAGCTTTGGCATCATTACAACCTTCTAGATCATTAAACTCTGAGTCGGTCAATGTTGATGTTATTTCAATCATTTCTTGAATATGTTCTTGCTTTGCCTTTATTTATTCCATTGTCATAGGGTAGGTGCTAGGTGCAGTGTAATCATTCTCCAGATAATATGTTTCATATTCTCCAATTCCTAATAAGTGCAACTTCATCCTTTTCTACCATGTGGTGAAACTTGACTTGTTCAACTTTTGTGCATCCCTTGTATACATCTTCAGATCTTGCCTCAGGTTCCTTTAAACTTTTCTTTTGGAGTTCTAGCTCTGATACCAATTGTTAGTTAAATGAGAGGGGGGGGTGAATCGGATAAACTCACAATACAATGTTCTAATCAGATTCAACCTTGGTAGAACTTACTTGACTTGCAACTATGACTCTAAATCATTCAAACTCATAAACTAATAAATTTGAAACATCAAAACACATTTAACACCAAATTTAACGTGAAAACCCAAATAGGGAAAAACCACTGTGGGATTTCAAACCCACAAAGAAAATATACTCTTCTAGAGTATGCTCGGTTAAAAGCCAATCTTGTTAAAGATTACATAAACATATTTCTATATGTAACCCGGTCAAGGGATTTCCCTCAGACCTATCAAAATCTTGCACTTTGTTAGAAGTGACCTTGTCAAAGGATTTCAAACACTCAATTAGAATGTTGCCTTGCTAGAGGATTTACAAATAAGACTGTTAGGTCCACTCGGTTAAGAGATTTCCTATCACTTACAAAAATAAATAACAGTAATAAAATATATCTGCAACTTCACATCTCAAATGTTATGGCAGACTCTATGTGCTCAAAATAATCTTGTCATAAGACTTATCTTCCTCCTTGCTGGGCTTCTCACTCTGTTCTTCAATTAGATCTTCAATCTTTTGTACTCTGTAATCACTTCAGCAGCATCACTGTTCTTCTATTTGCCCACATACTTTGTTTATCAACTTTTCCTTATTTATAAGCAATTCCTAACTGCTTAATCTCCTTAATCACATTTCCCATGATTAATCTTAGCCATCAGATCTTCAAACTTGACTAGGTTCATTGAGTCCTTCAAACTGAAAAACTTTTTATCTTGCCTTGAAACTTGTATTCCTTCCTTGGTACTTGTGCTCGGTTATGACCGTTCAATCTGTGTTGTAGATCTAACTCTTGAATTTTCATTTCCGTTGATCCTTAACAAACTTCTTGCACGACATTCCAATATTCTATAAATATCTAGCTCATTGGAATCCTTCATTTAATAATGTATTTATTCATCCAATGCATTCTGTTACTACTCAGTTGATACTCGGTTAATTCTGAACTTTACTTAGTAGACATTGTGTATTCATCTCGGTTATTGTCTCGGTAGATTTGCTTGTTGACGATTCTCGGTGACTTCTTTCTTCTTTAACCGACATCGATACCCTTGGAATTTACTGACTGGCTCCTTGCTCGGTAAAATAGACTAGTATCAAACCTTTACTCATTCTATTACATGAAATCTTAGCTCCTTCTTATTCAGTCTTTGAATACACATATATAGGTATCAAAAGAATCAAAATAACATAATCTCATCACTGTCTAACTCAGTAATAGTTGCCCATTGAATAACTTATTACTCCCCTTCATTTTCACATTCTTTCACTATCACTTACCGACATCTTTATACTCATCAAAACATACTCTTTAAGATATGCCAACATCATACTGAATCAGAAAGTCAATTGCTTGACATCAATGACAAAATAATATCATTAAAATTGTAATCATCCTTTATCAATTATATCATCAATCTCCAACATTCTTCTCAATATCATCATACCAAAAAACTTGATGTAATGCCAACAAGATGTTGTTAGGGGTCATATTGTGTCCTGGATTCGATATTTCTTACTCTCCCTCCCCACTCTCTCTCTCTCTCTCTCTCTCTCTCTCTCTCTCTCTCTCTCTCTCTCTCTCTCTCTCTCTCTCTCTCTCTCTCTCTCTCTCTCTCTCTCTCTCTCTTCCTCCATACCCCATCCCTCTCTCTCTCACTTTCTCCCCTTCTCTCTTCCTCCATACCCTATCCCTCTTTCTCTTCTTCTCTCCCTCCCTCTTTCTATTCTTTTGTAATTCCTATAGTCATAATCGACATCAATCCTATAACCCTGTAAATTTAATAGCATCATATGTTTTAGAAATTAAGTAGTACTCTTAGGGTTAGGTCAAGCTCTTACACTTACTTTTTAGCGAAGGCTCGTTGTTTGTTCACTTGGAGTCTTTCTTATGCTGACAATGGTCTAACTTAGCTATATTAAAACTAAACTACTAAAGTTATATTGTATGATTTTCTATTGTATGATGTTCTATTCATAACTTTAAATTTAATATATCATTTTATTAGCCCACCATATGACCCCTTAGGTCTCATTAGAGGTCGTATTGTTTCCTAAAAGGTCATATGGTGTCCTGTGGCCCCTTAGGACACCATATGACCCGTCAAGACACCATAAAACACATAACAACACCATATGGTGTCCTAAGGGGTCATAGGGTTTCATATGACCCTTAGAACACTATTTGGTGTCGTTATAGGTCCTATGGTGTGCTATTTGGCATCGTTATAGGTCCTATGGTGTGCTATTTGGCATCATTATAGGTCCCTCCCTTCCTCCTCCCTCTCTCTCTCTCTCTCTCTCTCTCTCTCTCTCTCTCTCTCTCTCTCTCCCTCTCTCTCTTCCTCTGCCTCCTCCCCTCCTTTCTCTCTCCCTCTCCCTCCTTCCCCCAACTCTCTCTCTCTCTCTCCCTCTCTCTCTCTCTCTCCCTCCCTCCCTCCCCTCTCTCTCTCCCTCCCTCCCTCCCCTCTCTCTCTCCCTCTCTCCCTCTCCTTCCTTCCCTCCTTCTCTTTCCCTCCACCATACTCTCCCTCTCCCTTCCTCCATACCCCTTCTTCTCTCCCACCCTCCCCCCTCTAATCTCCCACCCTCCCCCCTCTTCTCTCTCCCTCTCTCTACCTTCCCTCCCCCTTCTCTCTCACTCTCCCTCTCTCTCCCTCTCCCTCCTTCCCTCTCTCTCTCTTCCTCTCCCTCCTCCCCTCCTTTCTCTATCCCTATGGAAAAACTATTTTGAAAACTTAAATCGAACCACAAGATGTCAATTAATTGTTCAAATGATTAAAAATTTGAATTTTAGAGAGACAATGACAATTCTAGGCCAAAGATCATCTGAAAGTAACAGTGTAAGAACTATTGTGAGAAATATATTTGATGCATATAAAGCTATTGGTTCAAAATCACATACTAAATATTCTAATGCCACTCGACGTGTCATTACATCAACCATAATGAGTAAGAAAATAAAAAAAGATCATTTGATAAGCAAAACAAGTAAGTCATTAAATGTTAGTACAACAACATTAAGTAAAGCATTAAAGAGGCGGGAAAAAATAGAGGAGCCTAACAATAATTCTCTTGGGGCATTCCTAGGTAGACTACCATGCAAAGACAAGGTTGTTGCTGATGCACTAAGAACATTAATTGAAAAATTTTGGCATGACAACACAAGAGTTTCGCCCAACCAAAGAGATGTTGTTAGAAGGCGAATTGGGTCTACAAATCATGAGCCACATGCCAAACACTATTTGGATATGACTCAAACTAAATTTTATAAAAGATTCCTTCAAAAGTTTCCTCAAATAATAATTTCTCAAAGATTTTTTGAAATGGCAAAACCTTTTTATATTAAGATTAATCATGTATGCACCACGTTTTGTAGTAGGATGCATATTGAATTTTCCATGCACTATGATATTTTTTCATCATATTTGTTCTACTTTGCACAGTAATGATGTTTTGCAGGAATGCAATATACAAGCACTTCCTAAGTTGCAAAGAGAATTTATTTCAAGTGTTCTATGTAATAGAATGATACTACCAATTGAAACTGGCTCCGAGTCATCAAAAACTGAGTTTGCCCTATTAGTTACCTAGCTTGTTAAAGCTTTTACAAAAATTCATGTTAAAAACTAATCCTCTTAGGAATCACTCAGTAGAGGATTTGAAAATCCAATCTAATGGATCACCTTGTGAAAGGATTTGAATAACACCAAGCTTGTTAGAGCTTACCTGGTTAGGGGATTTCAATTCTGCTGTAATTGTTAGAAAACAATAGGATTTTGTTGATCTGTCTAAATAGCACTACACTTGCTTGATCGGATCTATTTCATGCTCCTATCTGCCTTTACTCAAACTGTAGATACATCATCTAGTTTGCCAACCACACACTCAACTGATTTGTGCCAACTCTTTGCCAACTCATTAAACTAAACAACTTCATCAACCTTATAAACAAATCAATCAGGTCGGTAACACAACAAAAACCTAATTCTCATAGAGATTACAAACAAATCCGTTCAACTATGACCGTAGGATTACATAGCAATCTCTGCACATCAATCAAGAAAACCTTGATCGCTCCTTGATCATCGCTTCATCAAAATTAGTAACTCATCATGTGCTTTGCATTAGATGCAATACATCTCCTCATTCCCTAGACAAAAATCATTACAATAACACGCCAAAATAGCATGGAATTGTGTTCATACAATAATCATGCATCTCATAATCATTACCGCTCATCATCAGATCATAAACCAATATAACCAATTCACCAAAATTAATCGGTTAGGGTTTATCAAAAACAACAGGTAGGGTTTACCAATTACATCAATAGATAAGGTTTACATCAATTACCGATTCACTCCACAAATTCTTCCTACCGGTTATAGTAACAATATTACAGCAATATCAACAATATCATTACCGGTTAATTGACATCAATGACAACATAACAATATTACAACAACATCAACAATATCATTATCGGTTAATTGACATCGATGACAACGTAACATATCATTAATGTAATCTTCATGCAAATGCCAACAGAAAAAGATCATTCATGTTGTTATTTCTCATCCCACAAGACCCATCATCTGTGCTTTTGCCCATCGCAAGATAATCTAAGAAACCATCTTCTTGTTATAACCTACCCCACATGACTATTCTATTTTACCTTTTTTCTTAGTGGGATAAGGGGGGAAACTCTTGCTTACCTTTTTTATCCCCCACAATGCCACTTTGCACCTTCTCCTTGGTGTAGGATAATGGGGAAGCCTATGCTTAACTTTGTTTGCCTACCCTGCACAACCTTTGAGCATTCTCACTACATCATGTGGGGGAAGACCAAATAGCAAATCGTTCTTATCTTGCATGGTCATCTGTTTTGTTATTAACCTACAGTGGGATAACAAATAGCCAATTGATCCTATCCCATGTGCAGGGATTTTTTTAGTGGCTAATATTCACCAATTGACTATTTTTTAAAATTTGAAAATCAAAATTTAGCTAATTGTTCAAGTTTTAAGGTGGACCTAAATCGCCACATTTAAAAATATATATATTTTAGCCTTATTTAAATTGCTAGAAAGTTTATTTTATTTAATTTTTGAACTGAAAGATGCACCAAAATATTCGATACATGATTGGATCAGATTCACCAAAATTTTATAATTTATTTTAAAACATTAAATTAATTCACTAATAATACATCATAATTATTACTTAATTTAGGGTTTTATCAACAACATTTAGTTGTCACCATTGATTCAAAATATAATCTAATGACCATCATTGCATTCCGTGAAGTAAATTGTACCTACAAGATGTAATTCTCATGGGGATTGAGTTGCTTTTCAATTGTTGATCTCAATGGAAAGCAATGGTATAAAAAAAAATTGGGCCCCATGAGTATTACAAATTTTAAGTATATTTTATCTAAAAATATACAAATATGGCTATTAGATTAATTAAAATTAATGGCAGTAACCAAATAAAGTAGTATCTACCCTTTAAACTCATTGATGATTTCCACTTTAGGGCTCTACTTTTCTATAAGAATTTATTTTTTTACATGAAATTATTTGCAATAGAAATTAATGCATACTCATATTATTTTCTAAGATTTGCCAAGATTTTCAATGAAATAATTTTGATGTAAAAAATCTCACCAATAAATTAATATTTTTCTTTTAAAAAATGAAAGGTTCACCTATTAAAATTATTGTTTTTATCCAAAATAAATAAAAATTTGCCAAGATTTTATATCTTTTTTTGAGGGGGGGTTCTTAAAGTTATCATTGCCTGTGGGACACTTTCCTTTGCACTTTTCTTGTTGTGAGATAACAAGGGAAGCCCTTCGAGCCTTATCCCGCATGACCCTTTGATTGAGCATGTTTGCCTCGCAGGGTAGGAAGGGAGCCTCATCACTAGTCCATGATAATAAATATGAGGACTGGCCCGCCAACGAATATGAACCCTCTAGCCAATGAAAACTAAAGTTAGTTGACCACTGACCCGGTCAACACAAAAATAGACTTAGAGCCTGAAAAAGAAGAAAAGACCCCCTCTGCATGCCATCAACAAGGAATGCACATAACATGTAGGTTATGTAGGTGTGCATAACACATAGGTTATGCAAAACTGAATTTCTCAAATGGATCTAAAGCTTTGTTGACATAAAAAGGTCAACAATAAACCCTCAAATTTGTCCTTTAAATCTGAAATATTCCACTCCACAAATAATGAAGCAATGTCTCACAAATAAGAATCTCTATCAATATTCCTAGGAGCATGAGTGATAATTAAGGAATAACCTTCTCCTTTGTAATCGAGAGACTTGTCTTCAATTTTTGTAAGAGATGAGATTGGTGAAGAAGAAATGAAAATGTCATGTAACTTGAGTAATTGTCGCCACTCATGAATTTCCTTTTCGATTAACTCAATCCTTGGGTCTACCATGATATAGATTTACATGAAAGGATAAAATTACAAGAAAATCTACCCCCAAAAAAGATAATTTTATAGTTCTGAAATATCAAATTTGTTAAGTGAGCAAACTATTACACTTATGACAAATTACAAAAAAAAATTGAGTAAGTTGGAAGTAAAAAACGGAATTAGATGAGCATGGCTAGTGGGAGGTAGGGGAAGCATACTAGTAGTGGACATAGCTAACTTCACACACATAGAACTTTCAAACCGTATGTCGGATTTCAAATTTGTTTTTTGTTATCTTTGTATACAACTTAACTACTTATAACTAAGCATCCATCTTTTGGGTAGTAACAATGCACACTGTGGAAATCGTTATATGTGGAAAGGTAAAAATGTGGTCATTTAAAAATGTTTTCCTATACATAAACACCTTTACGCCAATAGTAGATAACTCATGATATCCAGTAGTAGTCTCATAGTAATAGACAAATTCCCTAGTAGTTATGCACAAATTTCCTAGTAGTGGTGAACAAATGGGTCAGTAATGGTGCACAAATGAGATAAATAAGGGTAAAAAAGATGAAAAATTATCCACTATTGATACATGTGATATTTATTAATGAACTTTTCTTTATCAATTTCCTTTACAATCTACTAATGGGAGGGTAGGTTGACAAAAAGGTGTCCACTATTAGAACTACGCCCACTACTGACATCAGTATGATAGACAAAAAGAAACTCTGCTCCAAATATTTGCAGCCTAAAACAAATCTGTACAGTGATATCAATGTAGCCCTTTCAAAGATCACTCGTAATGAGGTGTCAAAAAAAAGTCACTCAATCTCACGTGTAATACAGAAAAGTACTATATTTGTGTATTATTGCTCTAAGCTTATGTCACCTTTCTCTAATCAAAATGTTGATGTTAGTTATGCATTGAAGCAAATGATAAAATCGATAACCCCAACCTCCCTCCATTTTGAACCTTGGACATGACTCTCCTTTAAAAATCGGACCAACTTCCACAAGCCGATAGAACAATAAAATGTATCGCTACCAAAGAAATATATCTGAACCGCCAACAGTAAAATGAAAGGTCTCCAACATTAGGAAATAAAAGATGGAACTGTCCCTTGCTTGAATATATGTTGATGGTAATACAAATATTGTTGCTAATATTAAATGATATTAATCTTGTCACTGCGGTGCTTGGTAATTTGCCTCGAACCAAAGGATATTGGTATTTACCAACACCACATCACCAAACAGGGACTGTCTGCTACTGATTTGAATAAGGGCTTGGAAATGTGTGAAAATTGCAGGCCCTTTATAAAAAATGTTACCTCTCAACTTTATCACTGTTTCTATTTAATATTAATGCCCAAACAATGCTCCTTCACTATTAATTCCATCCTTCAGAGCATACATGTAGCCTCAGATAAGAAGGCGTCGAGATTGGTAGTGTAAGGCCCCACCTAGTAATGGAATGCATTTGGAAATTATGAGGAAATTTAATTGATTTCATGACTCTTTTACAATTGCTTATTTGTACTTACATGAAACAATGGCTATGACTTGAATTATAAGGTAGGTATGTTATATTCAAATTGTGGGATAAAGAGTTCATCAATGTAATTGCATTCCCATGGTTTACTATGCAGGAAGTGTAAGGGAGCATCATCTAATCCCAATAAAGTATTTCAATTGAGGAGTTTTCCTATATGAACAATAAGGGAGTGTATAAGTTGTATGTGATGAGTTTAGTGTAGTATTATCATTGTGGAGTCATGGTTAGGCTATGTAAATGTAGTTAGGGGATGAGAACCATTGTTATGCTTTAAATTTCAAATTTGATTTTGAAGGGAGTTTTAAAGGAGTTTAAATGGTCAATTTTATTGGTGTTTGGGTAAAAATTGTTGGAGTAAATAATTCATACATTAATTATTCACTTAATTGCATTAATTCACTAAATAATCTATGCCTTAATTAGTAATTAATTATTGGCATTTATTATTTAGTTAATTAACTAATTAGGGATAATTAATTAAATTTTTATCTCCATGTATAATGCAAACTAGAAAAAACAAACTATGTTTAGATTTCAAGAGCTTCATGCATTTAATTAGTCTATTATGCTATTTGTGCATACATGACTGATTCATGCATTCTATTTTAAATCTCAGTCTATATTATAAACTCCAGCATTTAGGGTTTATATCTTTAGAGTTAGATTTATTTATAAGGATGTCGTATCCCTCATTATAACTCAAGAAATTTCAAAGCAATTCAATCAATTTCATCATTATTTCCTTCAATTATTTTTCTATTCAATTCTCTCTTAGTGTGTGATAGGTATTCTTGCTGAAGATAACTAGGCTTGTGGGATTCACATTTCATGAATTCTAACAAAACTAGACCCCTAGGCTAAGTACCAAGGGGATAGGGGCTTATTGGAGACATAATACAACCTGGTCATGATTTGACTTCTAAAAAGGTCACTTGAAAGTAAGTGATGAGTTTGTGGTTTTGGAGAAAGTATGGGGACTTACCATCATCCTATTGCATGTACCAAGCAATGGTTGAGGGGTTATGTCAAGTACAACCCTCTTCCCCATGTCTTACACATGTGTGAGCACATAGGATGCATGTGACCTAACGTATAGGATTTTAAATATGGTGAGAGTGTTTAATGTTAAGATCCCTATATTTCTTGTGATGATTGGAGGTAAGGGAGGCACCAACTTTTGCTTTTGTGAGACCCTTTTTGTTTGAGAAGATGGATTAGTTATAGGAGAAGAAATGGTAGATTCATGCATAAGGAGATGGATGGTCAAGATAAATATTATATAGAGATAATTTTTCATTCCCTTCTCATGCTTACTTTTATTGCAAATTCCTTGTTTATGTATTGTTTCTCAAGGAAGATATTTGGAGAAAATGCTAGAAATATTTTTGTAGCAAGAGTGAATTTGATTTGCGAAGTTAGTCCTCATCATAGATTATAATGGTGGACAATGCCCTTACTTTCTCAGGGGTATGGCTAGGACCTTTGAGGTCTCATGACACCATTAAGGATGTGACAAGAGCAATTCTTGATTTTTTCTTTTTCATAGAAAATATGGTGTTAAATTTATTATTTTGTTGTTTAGAGAAAATATTGTTTTATAGGACATGAATTTTATCCCATAGACTTGAAGTTTATTTGAAAAGTTATTGATTTTGTATTTTCTCTCACTAAAGTTTATCTAGCAAAAGAGAGCTTAGGTAGAAGCTTGGTTATCACCACTTAACAGAGTAAGGGACTCCTTTCCTTCTATTTTGAATAAAGGTAGAGATATTGCTCCAAGGGATAAATAAAAATAATAGTAATACCCATGTGTTTATAAAAAAAAGAGGCCCTATGATTTGAAGATTAAAAAGAAGAAAAAGAGCTTCTAGCTTACATTCAAAATTGGGAAATAAGGAACATAGTATGCTCCGATGGCATATCTCTCTTCTTAGTTACATAGTTTACCACTCTCACTAGTTATGGTTTGAGGTTTATTTAGTAAAGTATAAAACTCATTCTCGTTAGTCTATAAATAAAACCAACTATTCTGAATGATAAAGTAAAAATATAAATTCCATTAGTGCATTCATCGTATGAGTTAAGTGGAAAGAAACAAGTTTATATATACTTGACCATCAATTATATATTCAATTAGTAGCTTCACCTAATTCTTATGTAGCATTAGCTTGTGATTTTTAAATCATGATGAGGTTCTCTATGTGGTGGCAAGTTAAAGGCATGCCTAATTATTTCATCTATTAGAAAAATGATATCTACACAATAGGGATCTTTACACTTTCTAGGTCTAGAATTATAATTTTTGTGCAATACTAATTATTAACTCAAGTGATTTCACTATAAGAGGCAAAGAAGCTACATGATCCTGGCTAGAGTTTACAATCGTCATCTACATAGGAGTTACATTATCTCCAAATGAGTCCTACTTTAGTGCTTCAAGATCAATATGGGTTATCTCTACATCTATGATATTTTAAATTTCTAACACAAAACTGGATACCTTAGATACTCCTTGGAATTTATACTTTAAAGTTAATGGTAGTTTATCAACTTTTGCATCTTTCCTTTCTTCTACACTCTTTCCAATTCTTGGTAAATATCATCTTCTACAAACTCAACTTCATCTTGAGTGACTTAGATCACCTTTAAGTAAACAAGATACCATAAGAAGCCACAATTATCCATTGAAACCTTTCAATTATATCCAATTCTAGTGATTTTGACATATTGTGGAAGTTTGAGTGGTAGAAGAATGGGGGATATAGAGTGTGAAAGAATAAAGTATCTAAGGATCTATTGTAAAACTACCTTATGGGTTTGAAAAACCTATGTAGATATGGCAGTTGTGTATAGAAGTGAAAAGCATTAATAGTTTTAGACCACTAACTCCTAAAAGACCTAAAGTCCCATCAGGCTCATAACAATTAAAACATTGATGAATGTCGGGAGTGTAGAAGAATCACTAATAGGAGGATTTTAGACCAAAATTTATGTCAGGGAATTAAGTTCTAAGGATATTAATTATATATTTGGATCATGTTTTGAGTTCATAGATGGACCATAGACATAAGGATGTAAACTTCAAAGATCCCTATAGGATCCAAAGTCTTGAGAGGATACATTTTACTAAAGAGCCTGTGTGTTAATATCAATGGTTCACATGGAATTGCAAGGACCCAAGCTTACCTCAGAGTAAAGGATAGAGATATTTACATTAAGTTGAGGCAAAGTGTTATTTTATTGAAGGCCAACAAAATAGAATGAAAGAAAAAAGAAGAAAGGGAGAAAATGGAAAGAAAGGGAAAGAGAGAGGTCCCATTTTTCATTTTTTAAAATCAAGGGGTATGTATGTAGGTCATAATAGTTCCATTTTTCAAATCCTAATTTAATTATATTCTTTTCCATATGAACCTTTTTTTCCACCCTCCTAGTTCCTTCAAGTTTAAGCTTAGATTACACTTTGTCATAATCATTAATAAATTTTAGGAAGAATAGTTGAAGCAACATGAACACTCTAAAATTAAACATATCATATATAACATAACGAATAATCAAGTATCAATAGTAAGGTAACCTTTATGGGAACATTTCAAACATAATCTGCTATACATAAAATGATAATTAAAAAATTGTATTGTTACCACATATCAAAACACTCCCATAAGGGTTATAGGAAATGAGAGAGATAATCAAAGAATGACTATTGTATAAAATAGTCCTAACAATTTACAAGGGGAAATAATAGTTTTTTCCCTAGATATTAGTAATATTAGAATTGTTTTAAATAATTTGCATATCCCTCTACACTTGAGGATTCCTCATGGCATATACTTCTATTGAGATATTGGCCCACATCTCATAGTAAATTGATACACTTTTTCATACATTCAAGGTACAATTATCTTTAACCATTTAGGAAGTTTGAAGTTCTATTATACTAGCTAGTTTACTTTTTACATCCCTTTCCTACATCTTACTAAGGATATGAGTTATTCCCACACTTAGATATAGATTATAGTGCAATCTAACAATTTTGTACTTGGGGTTGCACATCTAAAGATATTTTCATATCACTAGAGTAATTTTAATTCTATAATTTCTATAGTTTGATTAACACGAGATTGTCTTAAGGGCCAACCTCCTCCATGTGGATGTTGATGTGCATTTAATTAGTGTACTCAATGAGGTCATGACTCTATGTGACATGTTTCCTATCCATTTCAACAAGATCCAATCATCAATATTCTTGCAACTAGGCTCAACCTTCCATCTCGCCTTCAACCTCGACTTCTCAATCTCAAGACTTTTGCATGTGCTCACACATTGCATTGACCACTTCTCCTTTTCATGATACTTAGTTGCCTATAGATGAATGAAATGACGACGGTGTAATTAATAGGCAAGAGCATGCTCCTAATGTCTCTTACCCTACTATTGTATGAGGAAAATTAGAAGACCATGACCCACTAGTGGTATGGCTCTTAGCACTTAAGAATTTTTTTTGTCTGTTTTTTTCCTCAGTTCAAACTAGATCCTCTTTAAACTTTTGAATGTGATTTCTTTTATCAATTTTTTTCCATAAATACATAATATATTCTTTCTACACAAATAATATAAGACAATTATTCATCAAATAAATATTAAATTGAAACTTCATAAATAAATAATCAATAAATATTACTAATCACAAACCACTCAATTATTCATCCATTATATGAAATATATATATTAAACAATTGATATAATTCTCTTTCATGAGCTAATAAGGCGTTTAGCGAACAGTATAGATGGTACACATAAACCATGGGCGTTTGAAATGGAGTTTTGGTTATAAGATGTCATTTCACATCCCTGGTTTTGTCTTCCCTGTTCAATTTATAGCTTTTCTTAACTTCGAAAGGCCAAAGCAATGACTTATATTTTAAGTGGTTTGTGTAACATGTGAGATACTTTTATGTGCTTTCAATTATTAAACAGATAAATCTTCAAGTGCAGTTTATTATAAGCAGCTATCATCATTTGATGGTATGCTCCACTTGGGCACCAGCCACAAAAATTTTCAACTATTTCAGTTTTAAATACTAAACAATGATAGGTAGCTAAGAAGACAAGTGGGAAAATTAAAATTTAAAAAATAAAAAAAAGAAAGAACGGAGCAATCGAATATCTCCACTTGGCCACAGCCAACTAAAACATCTATTTCTGTTTTAAATAGAAAACAATTATAGCAAGCTGACAAAGCAAGATGTATGGCTGTCTGTACAAAATTGGAAAACCCATAATGGGTTTGGTAACTTTTGAGAATAAAATAATGAAATGCTTTTGAATACGAAATATTGTTTCGCAGTGCTTCCACTGAAGGTTTATCTGTCATTCCTTTAATGGTTTTCTATTAATGGGTTTGATCAGTCAAATATTCAATGAAATTAATCATATACATAACCCTAAACTTGCTACGGTTAGTTTGTGACCATTTAAAGAAATGAGTAACAAATGGTATATACTTTTGATGTTCTTCTATAGAATGCTAAACGATTCAACGTCAGAGATTTCCCAGGAGTAGGGGATGTCATCTGGGAGATTGTTACTCGGGGAAATATTATGCCCAACGGATACAAAACTAATGGTAAGAAAAAATATTTTCATTTCTTATAGAGTTTGATGTCTTAAGAGAGATCATATCTGAATGGAAGATTAGAAAACATTTGATTGGAAGACATATCTAAATCCAAAAGTGAGACAAACGCCTCTCAAAAGTGATAGTTAACAAGCACTCAGAATATTATTTTTTCCATTCAATTTCATACAGTGATGGTTTTGTGCATATCCCTATGGTTACTGGGATTCCACAATTTATAATCATGTTTCATTCCTTTCTACCTAAACATCAGTTTATAATTATGTTTGATATCATTTCTACCTAAACAATTTGGGTTCATGTTTAAAGGGGAAACATGTGGAAGATCTTTCAAACAGCGTAGTACTTAGTTGGTAATTGCTCTTCATACCAATATCACTGTCTCATCAATATTGTCAAACAACTCCACAAAACTAGATTGTGTTGTGTTCATAAGAACGAGATACTAATAGCCATCCATCAATTAAGAAAAAAAAATCAATGGTATGAGAGATTTAGTGATGTTTCACAGCATAAAGATGCAGTGTTGTATGATGCCGTCTAAAGAGGATACATGTGAGTTATAAATATAAATGATTATTAATACAATATTAGTTAAAATGTTTACAGTTTGGATATAAATGAACCAGATTAAACTTTGAAATTTAAAGCCAAATGTACACAGGGAAATTATTATGGTTTTACGAAAAAATCGAGTAAATATGATCCAATCACCCATAAAAGTAAAACATAACATTCTTTCTAAGGAAACCTCATCAGAATCAAAAGATAGTTATAGTAAAAATCATGAAAAGTTTACAGTTTGGATACAAATGAATCAGATTAAACTTTGAAATGTAAAGCCAAATGTACACAGGGAAATTGTTATGGTTTAAAAAAAAAAATCAATTAAATAGATCCAATCACTCATAAAAGTAAAACATAACGTTCATTCTAAAGAAACCTCATCAGAATCAAAATATAGTTATAGTAAATATGATGCAATCACCCACTGGCACTGAGCAATAATACCAGTAGCAAATGATAGTTATTGTAAATAAAACAGTGCATTTAAAGCAAATAAACAAATAGGCACAGAAATTTCAAAACTATTACCTGCCTTGTGTGTGAAAATATTTGAAGGAGACCAGTTAAATTCAAGTGAGATAAAGTGCTCTTATCTCCCCCCAGAGTTTCCCAAACTCTCAGAAAATAGAGATTTTGGGAGTCTTTGAGGGAGAGGTAGTAGCATCTATCTCATGTTTTTCCTCTTCCTAAGTAACAGATCTCAAAAGGTAAGAGCTTGATAGGTTGGCTCTTGCGTGATGTATTGATTGGTTAGAGGAATATATATAGACCAGAGTTACCACGTATCAGAATGAAAGATCAACATTTAGTTACTATTTATTGGTCCACCACTTAAGTTGCATAAACTGCTTTCACATGGATACCCACCTTCTTTATCCTCCACATAAGGTAGAAGACAAATTTATCTACAAATTCTCAAGTGCATGATGGTGCAACATGTTTTTTAGTGCTTGATTTATTTAATGTCAAGCAAAAATCAATTAAGAATTTTGTCACCCAAGTGGACAGGAAGTTCTCTATTTTGAAATTGACCGAAAACAAACTCAATAATCAATTGATTTTCTGATTAGAGAAAGCACATTATAGTAGACATTTTGTCCTCTTATGGAGGATTCACAGAATCTATCCCTCGTTGTCAATTTCATATATGTTTAAATATTTGGTTAATCCTTATTTTTAAGTTAATTTGAATATTAGAAGCATTATTTGGTCCTATATTACTTTAGGTATTTGATGTAGAGGTTAAAATATTTTAAATCAATAAATCTGTATATAAATCAATATCTCACCTTTTTAAGGGAAAGGATGTGATTTTAGATAATTATTCATATTATTAAATAATATATCCCTTAATTATGACTTGTTAAAATTTGATACCAATTTTGATGTGTAAGAATTACATATTTAATTAATATAATAGTATTTTTAGTTAAAGTGTTATCAAATAAATCATTACTGACATCTATATGAATTAATAGATTTTGTTAAACCCCATAAAGGTAAAGCTATTATATAGAAATAACTATTCTTGTAAAATCTATTTACATAACAATCATTTAGTTTTTTATTAAGGGAAAATAGGTTTTGATGGGTCCCTAAAACCCAGTACATTAGGAAGATCAAAAGATAAGCATTAGCGCACAGCTAAGCAAAAGACAACAGCTAAAGAAAAGACAGCCGGCATACAAAACACTAGCAAGCAAAAGAACAAAACAGACTAAAAGCCAAAAATGACCAACAGAAGCTCGGACTTAGGTCAAATTTTGAAGCATCTCCACCGCTTCTAGCTCCAACTGATCCATAGTTTTTACAGCCCGCTTGATGTCCTCTATTTCTTTGCTCTAGTCTTCTTCTGAGGCCAGTTTACTTTTCCTCAGGGGTGTTGTCTTTGACCTCAATAATACCCTTTACAGCTTTATCCCCATGGTAGCTCTCCAGCTTGTAGACGAGGATTTTCATGCTCACCGAGGCAGCCTTCAGGATCTTATGGCTCTGCTCCCCAATTTTTTTAAGTGTGTTTTCAATACCATCAAGTATGTGATCAGTAGCATCTGCTCTTTTTTCCAATCAAGTAAAGTGTTGCGGTTGGCATTTATAATCTCCTCTGCATTGCCAATTGCCTTGGTTAGCTCACTTAGACATTCTGGGAGGGAGTTGAATTTTTCGGAACCTAGGGCCTGTAAGGTTTCGATTTTTCCAACTTCATGGGCTTGCTTGACTTTTATGCCCTCGATTTCCTTTTGAATCGAGTTGAGCGCTTGTTTGAAGTTCTCTGTCCCATTATTTATACAAAGGCCTATGTCCACTTAGTGCTCTCCTTGGCTCTTGACATCCATGGTATTAAGATTGACCTCTAGACTAACCTCTCTATCCTCAATGTTTTAAGCATCTTTTGTTGCCATGTACTCCTCCATGATGCTCTTCTACTTCAAATCAAACCTGAGAGGTGACCTTTCTTCCACTTCCCTTCCTTTTGACTTCTTCTTTTTTTGTTTCAAGCTCACTTGGGTTTGAGCCTCCTCACTTTCAGTGTCTGTATCATTGTGAGTGCCTTCCTCCTCCTCATTCCAACTATCATCCTCCTCTCTTTGTTTATTTTTAGCAAACCCTATGTTTTGTCTCCCCTGTTCTAATTTTTTCTTTCATCTACTGGTTCTGGCCATTTGGGGGTCATCTTCAAACTCTGCTTCCGTATCATAGCCATCACCTTCTTCCTCTTTTGACTCGTCAAAATCTTCATCCGAGTCAGAAATCTCTACAATATTCCTCTGGATAGTCATGTTATTGATGTGATTATACAGAATCACCATCAAGCCTTCATGCATAGTAGGGTTAATGTGGGGATTGGAAATGACATCCTTAATCCCCACATTAAGGGAGCAAAAATGATAGTAGGGAAGAGAAATCTCTTCTTTGTGCCTAAAATGATTTAACAAAACAAAGTGGTAGCTATAGACCCTAGTATATCTACCATTAAGCATGATAAACTCCATAATTGCATGTAAAAACTTTCAAAAAATTAATTTGATTACCTTAGGCAAAAGTAGGTATGGCTGCCCTTCACCAGCTTTGCCCTTTCCTCCTCAGTCTTCGGGAACTTCTTCACAGCAACATCAGAGATTTTTCTATCCCTGTAAAACATGATACCCTTCATTGGAATGCCAGTTGCCTCTGCTATCATTGTCTCGGTCACATTAATCTTCCTATTTCTGATGGTGAGAGTCCCTTCATTCTAAACCTTCTTGAAAATCTTGGTGATTTCAGGGCATTTCTCCTACATTTTTTCCATTAATTCTATCATCTTGGCAGCATGAAGGATTCTCTACACCTGCGGATGGCTCTTCCATTTCTCAATGGTCGTCGCCTTTGTTCTCTCCCTTTTACCTCCCATGGTTCTATTAATTTCAATCCAAAGCTTCAAACTGGTAACTTTCTTCTTGCCAGAGTCTTTGTGAAAGCCATTTCGATTACTACAGAACTTTCTAGCGTAGTTGTTGGGGAGAGTTAAAATTTTCCATAAAGCATGTGAGATTACACTACAATGATGACTATACTTCCTCCTCAGTAACCTGAAGTGCCAATGCCTGTTGCCATGATATTGATTTTCACTTTGGGAAATGATACTAAATATGTCCCTTCTTACCATGTAATCTTTCATAAATAACTATATCACGTGCCACACATGGTAGATCCCTTTCACCATTCCAGCTAATTATAGATTTGCTCTCTACTATTGTGTTGGCCTCCTAGTCTGCACTTCGATTAGCCTCTCTAAAGACATGTGTGATGTGGCATTTCTTAAACCCCTTTAGTAGATCTCTTGCAGAGTCTATGATGTTCTTGATGGTCCATGAGGGTTGATAATTTCCAATATCTACAAGGGTCGATGATTGCCAATATCTACGAGGGTTCATAACAATCATCTAGTTGTTGAATGTGATTTTTTCAAAAACTATCTACTTATCAACGTAAATGATTGTTAAAAAAAATTATAACAAAATCATTTGGTCATATCAATTAGTGGTGTAAATGAAATTAAAAACATTTAGATAAATAAAATAAATATTAAGTTCTATTTTTTATATTAACTTTTGTAGATACCTAAAATCGTCCATAATTGACCATACTTGACTTTATAGCATTCTAGTATTTAATTCATCTTTTATCTTTTCCCTTTAGTTTCAATGAAATAAATTTACATTTACTTAATTTATTATAAACCTTATACAACATACTCTTCAACCAAATAAATAAATTAAAACATTCTTAAATAGTTGATTTATGTTAATTTGCCTCCATTACCATTTTTCCTATTCTTTAATTTCACCTAATCCTCAATCTGTTTCCATTAAATCCTAGTGATTGATCCATTTACATGAATGGAAATGTAAACTTGCAATTATGTCACAAGTGTCCCCACCCTCCTACTAACACATGTGTCAGCATAAAAGGTCCCTCATAACTAACCTACCTCACCCTTCACTAGGGCATAATTTATTTTCTTTAACATCTTATCAAAGAGGGGGAAAATGTAGAAACCCTAAATTACTTGATTTTATTAAAAATACATTTGATTAATTAAATTTTATTTAGCCTTATTCTCATCATCTCATTAATTAATTAAATTACAATTAACTAATTTTGAAAATTTTAGAGTTAATTTGTTCTCCCTAATTGTTGTTCCAGTGAAAATCCTCCTTCTAAAAGGGGTTTTTCCTTTATTTTATTTTTATTGTTTGGTGGTCTCACTACTTGTGAGTTCCCCCTTTTTATTTTCTTGCATGGTGGTTTTTTTTATGATTCAGGCCTCTCTTGATTTTATCTAATGAGAACTATTCCTTCTAAAGGTTGATTAATTAAATGAAATTAAATTCAACATTAGTCCCAACTCCTAAATTCTTCTAATCATGCTTAGTTAATTAATGTACTAATTAATTAACTAATCCTTCTCCTATATTAGTACCAACATTTTATTCATTTTCTAGTTCTCCCAAATCTCCAATCTTGTAGTCATGTGATATGTGTTCTCCAGTCCATCATGAATGCTTCCATGTACATCTTACTTTTTTAATTTCAAGTCATCCTTTCACTAAATAATTTTTTGGGTACTCATATATGTGAGAATTCTCTTTGCAATAAAGCCACCTACACTTTCCTCTTTTCTCCATTTCTCATATTTTTCAATCTTACACCTCTTCCACATTTCCTCTTTTGTTTCCAATTGTCATATTCTTGTTCTTCTCAAGATTTTTTGTTGATGCACCTAAGAGATTGTGCTACAAGACAAATCGTAGACATTCACAAAAGATAATGTGATGAAACCACGAGCTACTTCACAAGACAATGCAAATTATGCATTGATGAGAATTAGGTATTTATAAATATATAGACCCCATGGTTACAAAGAAATATTTAGGAAAGTAGTATATAAACAATGATTGAAATGGCCTAATTAGAAATAAGACTAGTTATAACTACTCCTACATTAAAAAAATGATATAGCTAACCTGATATCCAATATACTGCTATGCATCTAGAAGGTTTCCTATCCCTAAGTAAACTTAAAAAAATATGTACAACGTAAATGAATACACCAATAGCCCCCTTAAGTGTAACTTAGGGAGAATATGCAAGAGTTGCAATCAGCGAATGAAAATTCAATAAGCAATGAAATGTAAATCTCTCACAAATGCAGAAAAGGAGAAAAACCTTGTGGGATAAAAATCCTCTCCAAAAGAGAGAACAAAAAAATGCTAAAAAGAAAAAGTGAAAGGAAGGAGGACTCCTCAAGAGCCCCCAAGGACTACTTCCTTCACCCCTAACATTGATCACAACAAGAGAAAACAAGTTTATTTCAAATATTTAGTGAATATGTATTTAACCTGCTGCCTTATGGGCAAATACTCCAAGGAAAGAATACCATCTTGAATGAGTTGTTGAATGAAGTGCATGTGGATCTCTATATGCTTAGTGCATTGTTGCTCTGCTGGGTTGCAATAAGTTTGTATGGAACTCAAATTATCACACCAAATACTAATCGAATGATCAGCAAGAAAGCCAAACTCAACCATCAACTATCGAAGCCAAAGAACCTTCTAACTAGACAAAACTACTCCTTGATACTCAACCTTAGTGGATGAGAAAGGGATAAAGGTTTTATTCTTGGAAGAAAAATCATCTAGAATAGAACCAAGATAAAAGACAAATATAGAAGTAGACTTATGATCATCAACATCACCAGCCAGATCTGAGTTAGTGAAGCTCACAATCTTAGTATAACCGTATGCGCAGTGAATACTAAACTATGTAGTGCACTTAATGTACCTCAAGATACACTTGACTTCCTTCTAATGACTCTCATGAGGATCTTGAGAGAAACAAGAGGCAAGGCCAACTAAAAAGGAAATACTAGGATGAATATGTGTCAAGCACAAAAGGCTACCAACCAACTACAAATACAACATAGAATCAATTAATGGAGTAGTACAACTAGTACAAAACATAACACCTAACTAAAAATGGAGTAGGGTCTATCTTGCAATTAGCCATCTCAAATCTCTGAAGAAAATCATGAGTATACTTTTATTGAAAGATAGATAAACTAGTAGAAGAATGATGAACTTGTAGGCTAATGAAGCAATGCAAGAGACCAAAGTTGTTCATATCAAAATGCTCCATAAAATATCACTGAGCATCCTCACTCATCTCAAGAGAATTCTTGATGAGAAAGAATTCATCCTCATAAAGAACAAGAATGAGAAGATCTTCATGCCTTAAAATGTAAACTGTAGGATCAAACTGGCATCTAGTGAATTTTGAAGCAAGAAACAATTGTGCATCTTCTCATAACAAGCTCTATGATTTTTTTTAGACTATAAAATGAATGACAAAGCCTGCAAAGAAGTAAAGAATTATACACAAATCCTAGTGTATTATCTATATATATATCCTCCTAAAGATCACAATGTTGGAGAGCACTCTTCACATCCATCCGAGACATTGACCAAGCTTGAGATGCAGAAATAGAAAGGATAAGATGAATGGAACCCATCTTGTCTATATGAGAAAAAGTCTCAAAATAGTCAATACTCTTGTCTTGAGAAAATCCCTTAGGCACTAGATGATCCTTGTACTTATCAATAGAGCCATCAGCTATAAATTTGGTATGATGCACTCACTTCAAATTAACCAAATTTATTCTTTTTAAAAGAGGAACCGAATCCCAACTTGTATGATTCTTCATCAAATATGAATATTCCTCTATCATAGCACTATCCCATTCTAGAACACTCAAGAATAAAAACAAATTCAAGAATTGGTAGAAACTATACAAATTAAAAGATTGATACCTAAAGTGTAGGAATGAGTATAATGTGTAGCATTGGTATTACTAATAAGAGCACTAGAATCCTCAAGAGTTGTACAAGCCCATAAAGGTCAATTAGGTGTATGTGGAAGAGAAGGATGAGAAGAAGGAGTGATGTCAACAATAATATCAATACCATCCTTATAAATAATACCATCATCAAGAACAACATCTACAAAAGCATCATCATCATCACCTTCTAAATACAAATCATCCTCAAAAGAAGAACTGGGAAGAAGGGACAAAGATGCATGTGATGGAGTGTCCTTTGGAGTGAAAGACACATTAAAATGAACATCACAATGAAAATAAATTCCTTGAGTGTTGGTATAAAATAAATGATAACCCTTCACATTTTCAAAATAGCCAATAAAGGAAAAATTTCAACTCTTCTTCTCCATTTCCATATGCCTACCATTTGAAATTGATGTCCATGCATCACTACCAATTGCTCTAAAGTAGGAAAACTTGGCCTTGACATAAAACAAAGCCTCCTTAGAAGTCATATGTACACTACCCCATGAGGCATGTGGTTCTGAATGTAGTTATCATAATTCATAGCTTTTGCCCAAAATGTTTGAGCCATGAACCTATACTCTAGCATACAATTGGACATCTCCTTCAAGGTTATATTCTTCTACTTAGCCACATAATTTTGTTTATGAATATATGGAACTATTTTTTGATAAATAATACCTCAAGCACAAGAGAATCCTTGAAATGCTTGATTGACAAATATTATGGAGGGAATATTCTAACTACTTCTCCACAAATGCAAGAAATATTATGAAATGTCAAAGAACCTCATCCTTGTACTTCAAAAAGTACAGCCATGTGTGCCTATAAAAGTCATCAATGAAGGTGATTACATACTTGGACCCTAAAAATGGAGTGGTGAATGAAATGACATACAACTATGCACCAACTCAATTTGAGCCAAAGCTCATATGGCCATACCCTTAAGAAATGCATCCCTATGATGTTTTCCAAGAGAAGAACCTTGACAAACTCCATTTGGACAAGATCTATCTTAGGTAGATCAATCACCAAATTTTTTGTGCTCATTTACTATAAATATTTGTAATTTAGGTGCCCAAATTGTTCAGGCCAAATCTTGCTTGTATAATCTACATGAGCAATAAGGCTCAATCTTTATGAAGATTCGAATCCATCAAATCTATAAAAAAAGTAGCATGATCAATTATTCTTGTAGCAATGACCTTGTTAGGATCCTACATCTCTTGAATAGTCATATCTATAGGAAAGAACTCAAAAAGTCTCCCTTCACAACTATGGTAAATATGATAGATTCAAAGAAGACTCAAAAAACTATCAAGAACAATAAGATTGTCCTCAATGCTAGCATCTTGCATCAGAAATGAGCCTATCCCAAAAACTAAAATTTGAGAAGATTTCCCAATAGGAATATGTGAAGTAGGACTATCAAAAAGAGAATCAAGAAGATTAATAGTATGAGTCATGTGATGAGAAGCACCAGAATCAAGAATCCAACTAGAAGTGGAAGATGATAAAGCCCTAGCTAAAAGATCTTGCCCTTTTCCCAAGGAAGAAGGCTTAGGCATGACAATATTGTGCTTCCTCCTAGCATTATCCAATACTACTAGCCTCATGAAACAACATGCATCACTATGTCCTAGTTTGCCACAAGAGAAATAATTGTCCTTCTTCTTCTTAGACTTATAAGATGATTCTCTTTAGTTATAAGGATGAGGAGAAGTAATCTTTTGATCATACTTTTCCTTAGACTTAGAGGCAGGCTTATCAATTTTAGATGAATGTATGTTGGGCTTCTTCTTGTTCTTACCCTTTCCCTTGGAATATTGAACAATCAAAGCATGACTCTTAGGAAGACCATCTATCTAAATCAACTTGGACTTCTCCCTAGTCAAATAATCACCAAACGCCCCAAAAGAATGAATCTTACGATCTTATCCCATAGCATCCATGATATAATAGAAGGTTGAGGAAAACAATTGGTAAGGGCCTCTTAGCTTTGAAAGGATCAAGAATATGTACTAAATGTCACCCTTCTTTTTGATGTCTTTTTGTGCCTGGCTAGGCTTTTGTTATCTCTTTGGTTGTTGTTTCTTATGCTTATCCTTCCAACCATTTTGTTTTGGATGTTTCTTTCTGATTTTATACCTCTTAGAATAATTTTGTAAAGGGTTTTGGGGAACCTTAAAAACCTATTTTTTCCTTAATCCAAAACAAATGTCACCCTTCATGCACTCTTGACTTGGTGAGTGTCATTGCAAATAGTAAGGATACAAGACTTACCATTTAAGCAACAAAAAATTTATCTTATGTTCTTTGTCCAACTAAATTTTCAAATTAGATTTCAGATTTAATTGACCAAAAAGACTATTTTAGAAACCTAAAGTTTTAAATGTAATAGTTCTTTAATGAGAATGGAACCTGAATGAGATATAACTTACTCACTATCTTCATTGGTCACAAATTAATCTTCTAATGTCTTACTATTCATAATAAACTTAATAATAACAAGACATTAATAACAAGAATGTCTTGTTATTATTAAAATAAAAAATTTCTCTTACTCTTGCTTAAGATGACTCTAACTTCTATTACCTACAATACAAATTCTATCAAAGTCAAGAAATAAAGAATGAAAGCTCAAATCAACATCTTCACACCTAATATTTTCCTCTAAATGGATTCAAGAATAATCTTTTCCCATTATCTTATTAGACTTTACACTAAGCATTTTTATATATTTTAGAAGGTAACAATACAATCACAACTCATCCATAGGCTTACCAAGAAAAAATGACAATATCCTTCTACCTATTCAAGATCTCTCCAAACACATACCAAAATGAATAATAAAAAAATGATAGAGGTTGGCGACTGAATTCGGTAAGCTAGGGCACAAGGGTCTAGATACTTGGAATTATTTCTTGATGTTTGAAGATGAAGAAATTATCAGAATTGCTCTTAGCAGAATTCATGATGAATATATCTAGCTTGATAAACCATACTTAATTTCAAAGGAAGTGTTGCACATTGTGACAGGGTTATGTTTGATTGGACAAGTGCCAATAATGAAATCTGGAAAGAATGTTGAAGTGAATCGGTTGATTATAGTAATATCAAATGGAAGAGCTTCGAGAATTATTTCTATATGAGATGTAGATGTCAAGTATGTAACAATGGGGATCTATCATACAAATTTTATTATAGAAATAGAGAAGGTTCTTCTGCATCTACAAGATCATTTGTGGCTTACATGACGGTAAAGGAAATTCTTGAATATGATCTATGTGAGATTCTAAGGCAGTAGTTGTTTAATAATATCAAGATGCTAAAAAGTGATATGTATCCATTCTAGTATGGTTCTCTAATTGTCTGTTTAGTTTAATATTTTTTGAATTCTTTGCCCAGTGTTGAGAATGTTGCATGGAGAGGAGATATGTTTGTTGGATGTCATATTAAAAGTTTCTTAGATGATTTGGATGATAGATCTAAAATGTGCAACAATTTCTTAGAGAAGCTCAAATGTGTGTTTCTTTTGAAGAATTAGATTCCTCCTAATGTTTTAGACTGGTATGAGAATGACATTGTGTTTCTGGTGGACAAAGATAATTTCTTTTTATAAGATGGGTTTCCTAGAGTTTCTTGGGTAACTCCGCTACCTTATGATGTTTTGGAAGATGAATGCATGAGGTTAGCTGAAAAACTTCTGAAGATGCCAAAGAATCAAAATGCAAAGAGATTTAGAACAATGGAAGAGATTATTGGAACGTTTGGTATGATGAAGTCAAAAAGGAAAGTGAAGAAATCTAGAAGGCTATTTGCATAGGCATCTTCCTCTTGTTATGAGATTTAGAAGAAAGGAAAAAGTTTTCTATAGAAGATGGATATTCAATTAATGGCCATGTTGGCATTGTATTGTCATTGATGTCAACCGGTATAGGTAGGATATCGGTATAAGAGATGTATGTGTTGCACTGACATGTATGCATACAGAATGAGATATCTTTGATATCACCTTGTGTTGTAGTGCACTAGTAAGGTAACAAAAAGAATGCCATTCAGTAGAATGACCTTTGGTGTCATTGATATACGTTAGTGTTTGACTTATGTGGAAGAGATGGGAAAGTTACTAGTATAGTCTATCACCGGCAAGGAGAATTTGTCAACTGGTAAGTGATGTGTTTACATGGAGAAGATAAATCAATTGAGTGAGTGGTTGTCAACCGACATGCTTATAATAAGTGTACAAGCAGGGTGAGCAGGATGTTGAGCTATTATTTGTGATGCATAGGTAGAATATTACCTAAATCGCATCAACACTGGAGGAGAAGAATGTATAGGTTACCAATGTGTTGTGTAAATGTCAAATAGCAAGACTCCCAACGGATAAGGATGCAGTCACCATATGAAGAGAAGACTGACAGTGAATGTGCCCCAACTAGATCACATGTGCCTTTTCAAAGATATGTTGTACAAACAGGGAAGCCACATGAGTGCATTGCAGGAAGCAGATGAC
Source organism: Cryptomeria japonica (assembly GCF_030272615.1). Lineage (NCBI taxonomy): Eukaryota > Viridiplantae > Streptophyta > Pinopsida > Cupressales > Cupressaceae > Cryptomeria > Cryptomeria japonica. The sequence continues at coordinate 262,443,018 of NC_081409.1, read as the reverse complement.
AAGGATCCACTCCCACCGGTAAGTGGAGCTTATCTCCTAATATGCAAAGTATGCATCACAATTATGAGAGATAAGTCAAAAGAATAGAAGGCAGGAGACTGAAGGCTCACATTGAATGATCTTGTGAAATAGTAAGTTGCCTTGGGTACATAAGATCAGGGATATGCACCAGATAAACTGGGTAGACAGATGAAGTGTGATGAATTTGTCACATTGAAAAACCGATTAAGATATGGTCCAGTAGCTATACATAGAGAATGCAATCGACATGTAGATGCCTTAGATGGAAACAACTAAAGGTTGATGAAATTGTGTCATCAAGGTGCCTACTGATAAGTACGAGAACTGGTAAGAGAGAAAAGAGGCTAAGTGATGTGCTCCTACCTGATGAGAATGAGAATTCTATGGATAGGCATGTCTGGTGACTGGCTAAGGTGTTCCACCGATAGATCAGCAAAGTGTAGACATGATGATTAATTGGTAAAGTGTGAGATACCGACAAGGTTAGAGAACCAGCAAAAAAGAAGGACATGTTGTGTGTTGATTGTCGGTGACCGAGTCTAGCTGACACAAAGATCTTTGATGAGGTGGATATCGACAAGGATTCCATGAGGAGTTGAAGTGGCGAGATCACAGAGGTTGGTGAGGTTTCGTGTCAGGGAGGCAGGTGGCGGTTGGTCGACATTTATGATGATTACGAGGCTCAAGGAAGAAAAGAAGAAGATTACGGCTCAAGATGTAGAAAACAATAGAGATCCAGATAAGTTTGATCTTGCAGATCAAAGTGGGTGAAGGAAACTGTGTCACACATGTTATTGATCAAACAAAAAGCCAAAAAACATGCTACAAACGGCTAAAGAGAAAAGACATTTTTCGTAGTGTAGACAAATGGATGATGCTCATTGATTGAATGTTGAACATCGATCAAGGACATGATATCGGATTGGATATGATATGTCACAATGATTAGAGATCAGATTGGATGCAGATTCAGTGCATGGTGAAAACCCTAACCGTGCCAATCTTCAAACTCATGTCTTGGCGGGAAAATATAGTTATAAGTATGCAAGACAAAGATATTGTTAGTATTGTTGAATGATAGAGTGTTGCTACTGCATGAGAGAAAAAATTAGCCCAGTACTAAAAGAGAATCAGAAAAGAGATTGAGTGTGTGAGTGAGAAAAGGGTTGAAGATTTCAATCGTCAATAGTGAGGCAATTGGTAGTCAACCATTGAGTTTGACAGAGGAGAGAACCGACAAAGAAGAAGTGAAGAAGACTGCAGAGAAGGTAGACATAGAACCAAAAGATTGGTGTACCAGTGGAGAGTAGGGGTGTGGTAGAGAAGAGGAGAGGTTGAACCAGCCAAGGTTGCAGTAGTGAGTGGGTTAGCAAAGAACTGATAGTGTATTGGATAGAAGATCCATTAGAGAGATTTGCAGAAGAGTTACAAAATCCATTTTTAACAAGGCTATTAACTTCTAGATGATTATGTTTTGCAATCTCTGAGTTGGAGCTTGGTGTAGGGTTTGTAACTCCTTGGGTTGGTTCCCTAATTAGGGGTTCGTGCTCCTTGGGTGGGGGCCCTATACATTGTAATCAGAGATTCATTGTGAGGCTGGATTGGAGTAGTAGACTCTAGCATCATTTCTCACCGAGGTTTTTCCCATGTTGGGTTTTCCTCATATATGCTGGTGTTATGTGATGCCCCTTTTGTGTGTGATTACATTTGTGTTGGTCTCCCCTCTAACCGGTAAGACTTCTTTGAGCTAGATATGATAACCGGTATAGACACATCTAGGATAGTTAAAGGGAAAAGATTGAAAACCACTGATTCACCCCCCTCTCAGTGGTGCATTGTGTCTAACAATTGGTATCAGAGCATAGGTTCCCAGTCAAACAATATTTCTCCAGCTTGGGTAGATTCTGGCTTAAGGACACAATGGTTTGTTTAGTGTCAATCCCAGCTTTGGTGTTTAATGGGTCTAACTATTCCATTTGGAGTTGTAGAATGGAAGTTCACTTATCCTCTCTAGGGTATGATGTCTAGATGTCTATTGTAAATGGCTTCCCTAGTAAAGTCTATCCTCCCACCAATTTAGATATAGAAAGAAGAAACCAATGCAATGAAGAAACAATGAAGGATATACTATGTTGGCTAACAAATGATGTCTCCTCATAGGTGGACAGATGCAGATCATAAAAAAGCTTTTGGGAAGAGTTGAAGAAGCTCTATAGAAATGATTTGAATACCATAGAACCGACTTGTGATGATTAAATGAGAAATAAATCTCATGTATCTGTAGATGATGAAGGCAGATTGACTAGCAATCACAACATTGATGAAGAAGGAACCCACCTCTTCATGGCTTAAGAATCAGAAGATGAGAGGCACACATCTGAGAATGATCATGTCTATCACTCCTACAGGAAAGATGTGTTTGGTAGTGATAGTGAAGGTGAAGAAGAAGAGGAAGCAAAAGTTGATCTTGAAGGAGAACTTGTAAGTTCACTCGAAGAACTTAGTAGAGTGAGGAATGAGTACAAGCTATTCAAGAATGTTGCAATTGTGGGGTAGAACTGGTTGACAAAATGCCTTGAAGAATCTGAGAAATGTATCTCAGAGTTGAAAACTCATCAAGAAGACACCAAGGAATGCAGGTGTAATGATCTAGCATCTGAGCTAGAGGCCAAGAAGAAAGAATATCAGTAGGTTCTTGGAGTAATGGAGGTTCTTTGAAATGAGCTTGTGAAGTGTCAAGATGATCTCAATGTAAGAATCTAGTTTGATAGCAGTAGTGATGCCTTGGAAAAAATGTTAAAAAAGAAAAATCATCCCAAGGACACTAAAGGATTAGGAAGTGGTGTCACTGAATGCTCCACTAGCAAGAATGTCCCTCACAATGACATTTTGTTTGTCTCCTTAAATGGAGAGAACAAGGGACATACCTTCACTGTTTGGAATGCTCCCCAGAAGAAGGTTGATCTAACCACAACCGATGAAGACTTATAGACAAGAATGAAGATCGGTGCTACAAGAAGGAGGAACAATGTAGATCTCAAAGGAAAAGGGAAAATGGGAGAAGACAACTTCACCAGAAGCAAGAACATGAGAAGAAAGCAAAGAAGACCTCCTCTAATAGAGGACAAAGAAATGATATTGCCCACATTTCAAGACAAGTGTGGGAGAAGAAGAGATCAGATGGAGGAAATGCAAAGAAAGGACAACCTAGGATCCATCCTCAAAGAAGGATAAATAGATATGTCAGACAGATAAAATCTCCCCATGCATGGCAGAATAAGTTTGTATGTTATAAACCCTCCTTCTCCGGTTATTGATTTGCATGTGATGCTCATGGCCATAGGGTAGAACATTTTAGAAAGGGATCTAGAAGTAATAATATAGGATCTCATATATATCATGCATATGAGAAAAATGTACCAAGGAAAAGATACATGCATATCCCCTCTCCCAGTTATGAAAATGATATTTGTTATAACTACAATAGATTAGGCCATAGAAGTTATGAATGCAAGAAGGACTTGCAGTCACATGGAAGCTGATATAGCAGCTATGCTCAACTTATAAGTGGATACATACCATATGGAAGTCAAAGACCTACATGGAACCAAGAGAGAAATGTCCCTGCAGGATCAAATGGCCCATTGGTTCCGGTTTATAGTCACCACAAAATGACCAAAAGAAGATGGTCAAATCATTGTGTTAAGAGATTCCCCAATCATGAAGTTGGGATGGATGTTGTGTGCTACTATAGCACTACTTCCAGTTGTGATGTAGAGTCCAGAAATGAATGGACCCATCAGCAGAAGAAGGTAAGACTTGCTACCATGACTGAAAATGGGAAGAAGAATGTGACCCAGCAGGTATGGAGGAAGAAGCATGAAGATGCTACCATGGACCGACACTATACATTCAATGCAAGGTGATATCTCCTAAGGCTTAAAGGAGATGAAGGACCTTAGGGGGAGTAACATATTGAATAGATCATTCACCCCCTCAATGAAGAAGGACACTTGGAAGAACAAGTTGCTGCCGATATGAAGGAATAAAATGAGAAGATAAATGTATGTAGTGGTTGTCTTGGCTACACACCTACAGATCAGAGAGGGATCACTACTGCTTGTGTCCATGGTTGACATATTTACAATTGGTATCAGATGCAAATTGACATAAGATGTCTGAAGTTATAGGAAGGTGCTCTGGTAGTGATGATGGACTAGTGCAAGGAACAAGTATGAGTTGGATGTTACCGGTATGAATGCTAATGGGTACTTGTAGGTTATGTAAGATAATGAGGTTCTTTATCATTTCCTTAGCCTTGGTAGAATGGAATATTGAACTTATGTCTTAGGTGGTATTAGAAAAGACCTGAATGATATATGTTGGCCCGACTATTGATCATGTAGGCATGCATGTTTTTGGGCTAACTGGTTTGATTCATGGCATGACGATGACATTGTATGGCATTGTGAAGATACAGGATCATGTCATAGGTTGTGGTGGATATGATGGATCTGAAAGATCATCAAATGACTACATATGCACAACTCAACTAGTATATGTTGTTGATTAGAGCCCCAATTTTGGACCTAACCAACAATATGGACCTGAGATACATGACGCAGGGGGATTTGACAACCATGTTTTCTGACTAATATCAGACTTGCTGGACATAGAGGGTGTACAAGTGTCTATGGTTGTACTGGTATGTTTGTGTCTTTAGAGGTATCTAGGATTGTGAGATATGTAAATGTTTATCCAACTAAAATCACAACTGGACCACCAGGAGTATTGCCTGCAAAGAAGAAAAGTTACCTGCACAAGAGAACATGATTTTGGTATCAAAGGAGATACGACTGGTATCGGTGTTAGATTGAACACTTGGTATCGACATCTTGGGGTCAAAATAACTTCTCCATACCAAAGGGGAGATGATGCAGTTTGACTGGCAAGAGGTGATGCAGCCGGTAAAGAAAAAGGGGGGAAAGATTTCTATCAGTGCTTGGTAGATAGAAGGAGTGAAAACTGTGACAATTCCCTTTGCCATTCTTGTCAAAGGGGGAGAAATATTTTGTAGTATACTGCATACTACATGTGTCAGAATCCATTGATTATACAAAGGGGGAGATTTGGATCACACAAAGAGGGAGAGAGATTATGTAGTATGCCAGATACTACATGTGTTGACATCAATGCCAAAGGCGGAGATTATTGGCATTGTATTGTCGTTGATGTTAATCAGTATAGGCAGGATACCGGTATAAGAGATGTATGTGCTACACTATCATGGATACATATAGAATGAGACATCTTTGATAGATCACCTTCCTTTGCAATGCACTAGTAAGGTAACAGAGAGAATGTTATTCAGTAGAATGACCTTTGGAGTCAGTGATATACAAGTCAGTGTTTGACTTATGTGGAAGATATGGGCAGGTTACCGATACAATCTATCACTGGTAAGGAGAATTTTTCAACTAGTAAGTGATTTGTTGACATGGAGAAGATAAATCAACCAAGTGAGTGGTTGTTAATCAACATGCTTATGAAAAGTGTATAAGCAGGGTGAGCAGGATATTGAGTTATTTCTTGTGATGCAGAGGCATAATATTATGTAAATCACATCAACACTAGAGGAGAAGAATGTATGGGTTACCGATGTGTTGTGTAGATGTCAAGCAACAAGATTACCACCGCATAAGGATGCAGTCACCATATGAAGAGAAGACTGACAGTGAATGTGCCCCAACTGGATCACATGTTTCTATTTGAAGATATGTTGTACAAATAAGGAAGCCACATGAGTGCATTACAAGATGCAGATGACAAGGATCCCCTCCTATTGCTAAGTGGATCTTATCTCCTATTATGCAAAGTATGCATCATAGTTTTGAGAGATAAGTCAAAAGAGTACAAGGTAGGAGAATGAAAGTTCACACCAAATGAACTAGTAAAACTCTAAGTTTCCTTGGCTGCATGAGATCAGGGATATGCACCAGATCAGACGGGCAGATAGATGAAGTGTGATGGGTTTTGTCACATTCACAAACTAGTTGAGATATGGTCCATCTTGATGATGAAGAAGGCAAAGTGGAGCAGCCACAGATAGAGAGTGCAACTAGCATGCAGATGCCTTAGATTGAAACATGTGAAGGTTGGTGACATGGTGTCATCAAGGTGCCTATCGATAAGTATGAGAACCGGTAAGAGAGTAAAGAGGCTAAGTGATGTGCTCCTACGTGATGAGAATGAGCATGTTATAGATAGGCATGTCTGATGACCAGTTAAGGTGTTCCATCGAAAGATCAACAAAGTGCAAACATGATGATTAATCAGTAAAGTGTGAGATACTGGTAGGGTGAGAGAACCGACAGAAAAGAAGGACCGGTTGTGTGTTGATTGTCAGTGAATGAGTCTATTTGACATAGAGATATTTGCTGAGTTGGATATCAATAAAGATGCCATGGGGAGTTGAAGTGGCAAGCTCGCAAAGGCCAGTGAAGTGCTGTGTCGGGCAGGCAGCTGGCAGTTGGTAGACATTTATGATGATTGTGAGGATCAAGGAAGAAATGTAGAAGATTGCGGCTCAAGATGAAGGAAACAACAAAGATCCAGATAAGGCTGATCTTGCAGATCAAAGTGGGGGAAGGAAACCACATTACGCACATGATTGATCAGACAAAAGGCCGAAAAACATGCTACAAATGGCTAAAGAGAGAAGACATGTTTCGCAGGGTAGACAGATGGGCAATACTCATTGATTGAGTGTTGAATATCGATAATGGACATGATACTAGATTGGATTTGATATGTCATGATGATCAGAGATCATATCAGATGCAGATTTAGTGCATGGCAGAAACCCTAACCATGCCAATGGCAAACTCATGTCTTAGCAGGAAAATATGGCTACAAGTATGTGAGCCAAAGATATCGTTAGTGCTGCAGAATGATAGAGTGTTTCCTTTGCATGAGAGAGAAAATAAGCCAAGCACTCAATGAGAATTAGAAAAGAGACTGAGTGTATGAGTGAGAAATAGGTTGAAGAGTTCAACTGTCAATAGTGAGGCAACCGGTAGTCAGCCATTGAGTCTGACAAAGGAGAGAACCGCCAGAGTTCAGACCGGCAAACAAGAAGTGAAGAAGACAACAGAGAAGGAAGGCATAGAACCAGAAGAGTGTTGTGTCAATGGAGAGAAGGGGTATGGTAGAGAAGAGAAGAGGTTGAACCAACCAAGGTTCCAATAGTGTGTGGGTACTTGCAGAAGTTACAAAATCCATTTGTAACAAGGCTATTAACTTGTAAATGATTATGTTTTGTAATCACTTAGTTGGAGCTTGGTGCAAGGGTTGTAGCTCCTTGGGTTGGTGCCCTAAATCAGGGGTTGGTGCTCCTTTGGTTGGTGCTCCTTGGGTTGGTGCCCTAAACATTGTAATCATAGCTTTATTATGAGGCTGGATTGGAGCAGTAGAATCCAACAACATTTCTCACTGAGGTTTTTCCCATCTTGGGTTTTGCTCGTATATGCTAGTTTAATGTGATGTCCCTTTTGTGTCTGATTGCATTTGTGTTGGTCTCCTCTCTAACCAGTAAGTCTTCTTTGAGCTAGATCTAATAATTGATATATACACATGGGATAGTTAAAGGGAAAATATTGAAAACCATTGATTCACCCTCCTCTCAATGGTGCATTGTGTCTAACGGGCTATAGATAACTTGATGAAAAAGAAGAAGAAGAGATAAATTTTCTCAGAGTGAGGAAGCTAAAGTGCTGCAAAAAGAAGGTGATGAGAAATTGATGATGATGAGATTATAATGGACATGGTTCTTGAAATCATCAAGAAGCCTTTTTGGTGTGAAGTTTGTTGGTGATTCATATGAAAATTATGTAGCTTATGAGTAGGATGTCATTGAGAAACCATTTGTAAAGTATTTGACCTTCAGAACAATTTGGTTGATACCGATGTTGTTGATTGCATTTCGGAGGAGCTTGTTGACATAGTTATAGAGAGAATGGTTGGTGACTATGACAATAATGTTAAGGAAGGATTTATTGAAGCAAATCTGCATGAGATGATGATAGAAAAATGTAGGAAGGCACATCAAGTGCTAATTCTCAAATTACTGAATTTCAAGAAATCTATTGAAGTAGTTGAAAAATTGTATAAATTTTGTTTGTGGTGGCCTGGTACCACAAAAATGTTCAAGGATGAAATTGATCAGATTGAGTCTTAGTTGGTTGAAATGGATAAAGATTATAAAGTGTCTACAAATATTTATGAAAAAGAAAGGGATAAGGTTTGATAATTACATAATTGGTTAGCTCTGAGAAGGAGACAAAGAGATGATTTTATGAGAATATTTGTAGAGTTGATAGTGGATGTGGAATTAAAACTTTCTTCTTATTTGAGATTGCTAGTTGAAGGTGAGAGTGTTGAGAAGGTTGCTAAAAACATAAATTATTTTGATGATGCAGTAAATAAATGTATTAATTATGAGATTCAGAGTAGGATTTTGAATGCTACCATCCATGCTTGGAAGGCCTTGGTGATCAAGCTGAAGAAACAATCTAAAGATATCTGGCTAGGTGATTTTGAATGGTTTTTATGTTTTATGTTTTAGTCTTTTTCTTTGATGGCAAAGGGTGAGAAAGATGCTGGAAAATGTTTTGTTATATGTTTTGGTAATGTTATTGTTAGTGGGAGTTGTTATTGGTAGTTGTTACTTGTTGTTTTTCATGGCTTGGGGTGAAAACATTTTTATCTGTTTGTCATCAATGACAAAGGGGGATATTGTTATAGATGTGTTCTTTGATTGTCATTGATGTCAACCATTGTGGTCTGGATATTTTCTAGTCTATACATTTTCAATGCAGGATTCAACATATGTTATGGAGAATTCAGTTTTGAAGTGTTTTATTGAAGTATCTGTACTTATGTTTTTTAACCAGTTGTCATGATTATGTTTGTAATAGAGGCTGTTATTATTGTTTTTGTGGATTGGATATAGACAAATTGTATCAGCAGTTGTTTTAGTTGATATTAGCTTGTTTTTTATGGTATGGATAGTTGTAAGCTTTATCTGAATCGTCAAGGTGTTGCCTATTTTGATCCAAACTCTTCCAATGCATGTGTTGGGATATATTATTGAAGTTAGATGTATACTCCTTGGTCCAATGATTCTGTGTGATGCATTCTATTATTTTGGTGTTGCTCATTGGATGATGGTTTAGATTTGGTTTATGCTCCACATTTTATATTTTGGTTTGGATGTGTATCTTGAGTAAAAGTTATATGTACATGTTACAATCTTTCTTTTGGTCAACTTGGTCAGAATTTTTTTGTTCCGGTTTGGTATATATATACATGATGATTTGTTGAAAAAAATATGCATAAAGAGAGAGATATATGTGTGAGGTGGAACTGAATTGGATTTGGCAATGAGTATGTGTCACCTAATGTAAGGATGTTGATGTGATTTGAGTTACTCGCGTGAGATGGTATTATAGTTGGAGATCTAGAAGATCTAGTTGTCTGGATATTTCAATATGGTCTGAGATTGTGCTTTAAAGATGACTGTAATTTGCATATGAAGATGCTTTTAATCATATAGTTCTTATCATAAAATTTGTAAATCTGTATCTTGCCTTGTTGCAATTAGCTTCAAGTTTGCAAGTCCCCTTTGTATCTTGTTCCATGAGCAATTAGCCTTGGTCTACAATTCTGGAGTTGTTAGCTCTCTCTTTTGTAATCATTTATATATAGTGGATTATCTTCTGAGTTAACACTCATCATGGTTTTTCCCAGTTTGGTTTTCCACATATAAAATATTGGTATTTTTATCTAGGTGATATATGATGTGTATATCTAGAATTGATTTATCGATATACATTTGAAATCTAAAATTTTAAATTATACCGATTCAAGTAGCTTCTCAGATTGAGCATTTATCTCTAAGCTAGTGTCTTTATGTGTTTTTGTGGAAGTTTTCAGTCTAAGCTACAACATGAACTAGATTTTTTTTATAATACCTCCAGTTCGGTAAGTTTTATCTCTAATTAGTAATATAAAGTATGCATTTTCGCTTTGCCCTACGAAAAAATAAAAAAATAATACATATTAAAAATTGAAAGAAAATATTATTTAACACTTATATTATTATTATGAGAAACTACTTAATAACATTTTAAAATATAATATTCATAAGCCTTTCACATAAGATTGCCTAAGAATATCCTACCATTAAAATAAACTTAAAATAATTTAAGTAGCATTTACGATTATCCTCGGCTTTAATCAAACTACATGTTTATTCAAATTGAATAGCTATTTAATATATTAAATACATTAATTTTATTTTAACATAATTCTAGCTATTTTATCATTTGAATGGTGGAAGGATTGAAGATGAACCTCGGTATACTATTTTGATGTTATGCTCAACAAAGGATAGTCAAATTTTTCTACTCTTCCTATGAAGGGCTAACTAAATCAATATTGGCAACTTCAATCCTAAGACTAGATCATGCATTTATTCTAGTTTTACACTAGACCTTAGGAATCTTGAAATTAGATTCATGATTTTTTTAAGTCTTTTGGACTCACACCTATTTTATAGCACATCCTTTTGTTAGGGGGTTGGTCGTGACTCCCTTTCATGTATAGTTAGAATTAACATGCTTATAGAGAAAGTATTTTTTTTAGCACTAGAAAAATAATTTTTTAAGGACGTTGTGTTAATGCTTACTTCTCCCTTGATACTAAATATATGATTTTTTCTAATGTACTTATCCAAATTTAAGTGAATAGAGAAAAGATGCATTTGACGTTAGCCATTTGTAGTATCTTATTAATAATTGGGGCAATGTTCCTTGCATTGTTGCAAGTGTTATGTGTCCTTCCTCTTCCCCTCCTATGAGGCAATAATGAGGTTGCAACTATTCTAGTAAGTTGCGGTTCGCAATCCTAACTCTTCATCAAATAAAAATTGAAAATATGCTACACATATTTGGTGCCAGTCCTTACGAGCAACCTTAGCCTTATCTCATGTGTTGAGAAATTATGGGTAGCATAACTCATCTCATGGGCATTATGCCCATAATTGATCTAATTTTATCCTTTTTCTTTAATTAGAGCTTGCTGTTTCTCCACTACATTCTCAATTGTTTTTAGAGGGTGCACTCACTTGCTAAGTGCAAACTGATGATAATCTTACCTATAATAATGTTTGGAAGAATCTTAATAATAAAATTAGCCCATGCTAAAATTGCTTTGGCCACTAAATTTTTTATGTTGTATAATTTGAACTTCACTCTTTAACTTATTAATGTTCAAACCCATCTTGTCTTAACTTTTAAGGGAAATTATGTAACATCCTAAAATTTAATTAATATAATACTATTTAACTGAAAAATAAATTAGATTTATTCAAAAAAAAATTATGAAACATTGAATTAAACCTTATATGTACTACATTACAGTGGTAACGTATGATTCAACCAAACATATTGGTGACACGTAGAACTTGGTGGTAAATTGGGACAGGTCATTGTCAAGGAATATTATACAATATAATTTTGTTTCTTCCATCGTAATGGAACACCTCACAGAGAATTGTTCGTTCCAGATTTTTTAAATCAGGAATTAAAACGCATTTGTTTCCCATTAGAAATAATTCATATATTGTTTACAGGCCTCGAACTCTCAGATCTGAATAACTTAATCAATAAATCAAGGGAATATTTTCGTTCTTACACACAATTGGTTTAATAAGTAATGGTTTTTTCAATGTTTCACATGGATCGTGAAAAATAATTGATTATTAAGTTTCTTTTCGTCCAACCCAATAATAGAGAACTTTATTTTTTCTAACTTTTTGTGGTAGATTTCTTACTCGCGAAGAAACCTCCTCTTCACTTACATCACAGAACTGTTCATCGAATTTGACTTGACATTAAACAAGCAGACACTTGTGTCATCAAATCTCTTGTACTTTATGCAGAGGATAAAGAAAGTTAGGTATCCATGCCAAGAGAGTTTATAGATATTAAAATTTAGTGAGGGACCAATCAATAGCAGCCAAATATTAATATTTCATTCATATACATCGCAACTCTTACCTATATATTAGTCTAGCCAAATAGCATATCACAGAAGAGCCAGCAAACATCTACTAGAGATTTTAGCTATTGAGATGCATTGCTTAAGAAGAGGAAAGATATGGGAGAAATGTTATTATCTCTCCCTCAAAGGCTCCCAAAATATTTGTTTTGTGCGATTTTGGGAACCTTTGAGGGGAGATAATAGAACTTCATTTCACTTGGATTCAAGCCAGCATAGTGAGTTGTCATTTCGTCTTAATGCTTTTTCAGACAAAGAAGGCAGATAATAGTTTATGGAAATTTTCTTTCTATTTATTTTTTTGATATGGACTATTTATCACATCCATTGTTTAGTTGACGAACGTTCACATGAATTTGAATATATAGCAGGAGTTTAAAATGCTTTAAGTTTATTTTATATGCAGTGGCTTTTGTTTACAATTGTTCTTCTTTTTTTTTTCTTTAAATGTTATGTTCTCTTTCTATTTTTGAGACAGTGCATATGTATGAATGGACTATTTACTTATTGCAAATGTTTTTTTTTTAAGGAAAAGCAAAATAAATTTTTCTGCGCACACTTTTCTTCAAATTAGAAATCCTGTTAACTAATCCATTTATATTCAAACTACAAAGTTTGTTTATTTATCTAATGCGAATGATCATTTATATGCATTTATCTTATTTATATTCTAAGGTGCATTTATCTTATTAACCCTAATCAATCTACGTGCTGAGTACTGTTGCTGCAAGCGATAAGCATAAACAAACACACTTTGACTATATACGAAATCAGCCCACACAAACCCTAGATAGGTTAATACAAATAAAAGAATCCAGACACACATTAACATTCAACTCTAGATTTCATCAGAGCAACTACTTTCCTCAAAATTAGTTTCAGGCGTAACTGAGAAAATGAACTTATAAAGATTTAGTGCCAGATTAAATGGTATTTCTCAGTTGGAAATGACTGCTAAAAATGCGCTTCCCACTAATATTTGAAATGGAAAACATTTTGGTATGGCCGCTTTTGTGCAGACAGATACACATCTGAAAAGAAATGTACGTAGGTTGATTGCTACAGGTGGACCATATTCTCACATGATGGCAACTGATCATAGATAATAAACTGCACACAACAATATTCAAATGTTCATCGAACCAATTAAATTAAAATATATGTTACAGCTTTGGCCTTTCGGAGTAAGGAAGAGCCATAAATTTAACACGAATATTATAATAACCACAATTCCATTTTCGACGCGCATGACCTTTTTATCACATTTGAATAGGTATTTTTTAAGCTCAGTAAGGAGAATTATAATAATCGTCAATTCACATAGTCCATCTTGTATTAATTCGTAAACATTCAATGTATGTAGGTAAATGTGCCTACACACAAGATACAGATAGGTAGAGAGACAAACATTTTCTAGGGAAGAATATTCAATAGATAACTTTTTTAAATTCTCATTGGTTCTTGTAAATTGTCTAGATTTTTTCAAGGCAAGCAAGTTTAATTTGTTCTGTATGTTGTCAAATATTTTTTTGTGTTAATATGGTTTTGTTTTATTCTATGATAAATGACTACCTGTAAGACTATTTCTAGTTTGCATCTCATGATAAGTGAGGTCATTTATACAAGGTTATCATTCACTAAATAGCACTAGGTATTAATAGTAAAGAAAGTAATGCATAGGTGGTAATTCTAATCTATCATTTCAAATAAGAAACAAACATATAACACAATTAGATCATAAATGCTTAGAATATATAATTTCAAAATCTCTACCAATTGTATTTCGGAGATACCTAGTTATTTGATTCTAGATAAGTTACCCTTCACGAAATATCATTCATTTCTCCATTGAGTATGCTATGCAATATATATTCCTTTATTGTCACCCTTAAACTTACTCTTAAACTGACTAAACATCAAGTGGATTAGGTTGTAGATATTGACTAATCTTAAAATTACTGATATCATTGCATTAGTGTGGCCTCATATTATATATTATATGGCTTCACATTAGGGCATTGTTAGCATATATTACATTGTCCACCATTTTATTAAGATAGTAGTAAGGTTTGAATTAAAAGAATACGCTTTTTAGTTATAGTTATATAAAGTGTAAACTCCATGTATAAATTCTTATGATCAATCAAATATCAATATCAAGTATATTTTTCCCACACATTATATCAAGGAACTATGAAAGAGGAAATAATGAGGAGAGAAGTGAATAAATTTATTATGTCATTCGTGCATGTGTCTCTCATGGAAGAGTCACAATTTGTGTTATAGATTCATTCTTCAATTCTTTGTTTAACATATCTTTCCGCAATGGTTTTTACAAGGATATAAATCCCAATATTTACCCTTTATATGCCATTTCTTGATACAATGAGAGAATTAAATTAATTTAACATCTATAACACTATTATTTGTAACATTATTACCTTTACCTTTGACATACTCTAGGCCTTCATACTTTGGCCTCATTGTTGGCTTAATTGATTCACTCATTCCTTGTTCGTTATTTCCTAATTTGTGACCTTTGTATCCCATTCTTTTCATAGTTTTCAACTCAACACTGTCTTCAAAATAACTTCCAACATTTTCATAATCATATCTTTGATGATTTGTAGACTTAAACATATTATCATCTTTCTTACAAGAAACTTCAACAAAATCAAAATTCCTAAATGAAGAATAAAAATCTTTTTTTCCACATGAAGCATCACAAATCAATGGTTTTGACCTTACACATTCATTATACACTATCACTTGTTCATTTTCTTCTTTCAATTTTAAAATTTCTTGCATTCGTAAATTGTTTTCCTCTTCTATTCTATTTTACTTTTCTTCCAAATCATTATTCCCTTGGCCTTATCAAATAATTTTACATCTTTTTCTAGCTATTCGTTTAGCTTTTCTTTAATAATTGTTATCATTTCTGAATTGTATTTTTAAACTTCCACTATTGCTCACTTCGTTCAAATAACTGCAACCTTCTTTTGAAATATAGCAATTCTCCTTAGCTTCACCATTTCCACCTCAATGAATCCTTTTATTACAATTTTTCTTTCATGAATACAACAACTAGTTTCTTTAATATTAGAGTGGACTATCACATTCCATGGAAAAACTTATAAATAATCCAAAAAAAATCTCCATAAATAAAACCATAAATACGATTCAAATTATGAAACAAGTATGGCTCACAAGATCACATGTGATTTCTAAAATAGGTTTTCTTATAACTATTATAGCATCAATCTCCTTCTTTAGCCGATGGGTTGATTGTTGGAGATATAATCCCAATTACCCCATCAAGTATAGTCAGCATCATAACAAGATATATTTTGTCATCCATTTGATAAATTATCACATTGAATCCTCCAACCTATCTTTTGTCTTATCAAATAAATTTCACAACTACCTACAAGATATTTTTCAATGTATGTGATCAATATGCAGAATTTTGGAAGTTTCTTCCAGCTACATCTTGCCCATTCTAGAAAGATGTAAGTTTTCCATAACAAGAGCCACATGTAATCCATATGTGATGAATTAAAAATATGGATTGATGAATTAAAAAATTGTCTTTCTTTCTGCTCTATTTTTGCTTTGTTTATATATCTGCTCCCCTATTCCAACATGTGGTATTAGTGCCATGCTTGTTGGGAGTAGAGGATTGTGGGCATCAGAAGAAGATTGCTACTTTGCAAAAGATGAGTAGGAAGGATCCATGAGAGTATTGATATTGAATGTGAGTTATAGCTATGGTTGTAGAAGTCTGAAGACATTGGAAAAAGAGGATCCCACTAAAAAGAAAAAGAAGGTATAGCCATAGATCATTGAGGAAACTTATCAAAGTCTAGGTAGTGCAAAGGAGTTGGTAGCTTTATAAAGTAAAAATAAGGTCAATGTGTTACAAAAAGAAGACAATAGTTATTGGCATATATGTGTTTGTGTGAAGCAATTAAAAGTAGAATTATTATAATCCACTAAAGAAATGATCCACTCAAATCAAAGTGGCCATCAAAGTCTTAAGAAGTTGAGTTTGAAGAAAGTTATCAAGGTTAAATGACAAGATAGAGCATGAAGATTTGATAATGTGAAAGGTGCTACCAAAGACAAAAAGGCTGTTCACTAGCATGAAGAAAATAAAAGTGTTGAAGCCACTACATAAAGGCCCAAAATAAGGAAGTCACTATTAAAAATGATTTAGATCATAGCTGTTGATGTTAATGAAAAGATGCATAAGCAAAAGAAAGTTGTGTGACGAAAATAATTTCACTACAACACTATCAGCTATAGAATGTTGCCACTAAGTTAAGTAAGATACTGTGTTTTCTATTGGTGTTTCAGATTTGTTATCTAAAATGTAGAGAAATAAATGAAGAGAAAAAGTTTGAAAGGAAGCCTAGTTGTAGCTATTGAAGAAGTCAAGATTGTTGTCAAAGAGAAATTGTTGTTTGGCCCCATGTAAGGAAAGAAAAGTTGTGTTTGAATAATTCGTTTGAAGATAAGTGAAAAAAAGAAGAAGCCACAACTGTTAGAGGATTGGTTATCACAGTGAAGGGATATCAAAGAAGAGTGAAGGGAGGCCAAGCTATCCTAGAAAAGAAATTCATAGCATAGAAACACAATTGTCTAAACAAGGTAAGTTCATTTTTTTTTTCTTTCAATGGGAAAATATGATAGAGTAAATAAAGAGAAAACAAATGATTTCGAATAAGAATCGAAGGAATGTAAGAAAAAATTCTCGAAAATGATCTCTTTTGAATGAGAAACAAGCTGAAAAAATGTAAACTTTTAGATGACAATTGTGAGCTTGAATAAATATTGAACAAAGTAAAAGAGAAAAACGAAGAGTTAGAAAAAGGTTAAAATTATTTGATGAAATTAAGAAGGAAAATGTAAATTTGAGATAAAAGATGAAGTTGTTGAAAAAAGAGAATGTGTTACCCCCTATTCTTGAATTTATTGATTCTACTTTGTATTAGAATATTCATGTCGTGATAGTGTGGGTGCTAATTTTAATATAGTCAATGTGTCTCAATTGAGACATCTTTGTGTCTAAAATTATTTGTATATTTGAACATTTTTGTTCGAACCCTCCTTGGTTCATTGGTTCAATGAATCTTATCTATACTATGTCTTTGTTTTGTCAAGTTTAACTTGTGTAGAAAGCTCAAGCAGGAAGTGAACCTTAACCGTTCAACCTTCCTTGGTTCGTGATTTCACTGGTTAAATGGTTCAGCCATTCTAAATTTAAAGCGAGCACTTTGCAAGGCGAAGGCTGAGAAAGGGAAAAGACCAACATCATGTAAGGAATATTCTAGAAATCTCGGTGATTTATTTGAAAAGATTTTTCACAAGGTGGTAATCATTTTTTCAATGATAGATCACATAGAGTGTAAAGTAATAAAAGCGGGTGTCAGAAGTCTCATCTCCATCATCACTCAACACGAGTGAATGAGTTGTGGTAATAATGAACTATATGTTTAGCCATTTATGTCATTTTTGTACAAAATGATTTGTATCTTCATGAAAAAGCTTAATTAAGAAAGACGGAGGTTCAACACTAGAGGTAATTTTCTCAGAATTAGTAGACACGGTTATATGAAAGGTGAGTTGAAAATCTTTTCCATCTCTGTCATTTTCATCCTGCAAGGAAGAAACTATTAATTTTATTATAGTAACTATAGTGGGTGATATTTCTGCTTGTTTTGGTTTTGAAAATGAGACCCGTACTACCAAAACTAGGCACAAAATCTGGTCTAGGTTGTTCTCTTCCAGAATTTGGGGATACATCCCTAGATCATGCATACTTAGATTAATTTATGGAGAGAGCTAAAAATCCCTCTTGTTCACCTATGATAGGAAGAATTGTAGACAATGTGTTAATAGAAGCTTCAATTTTCCCTTCTGCCATTTAGTGCTTGAGTGTATGAACAAGTATGACCTTGTACATAGGTGCATCAAAAATGCAAATGGGGGTGTTCTGTTAAATGTGAATAGGGAAACCATTATGGCAATCTTGAAAATTCCCGCTAAATAACCTTATGAAGA
Source organism: Cryptomeria japonica (assembly GCF_030272615.1). NCBI lineage: Eukaryota > Viridiplantae > Streptophyta > Pinopsida > Cupressales > Cupressaceae > Cryptomeria > Cryptomeria japonica. The sequence continues at coordinate 262,424,814 of NC_081409.1, read as the reverse complement.
CTAGACAATAACCACCTCGTATGGGTTTTTCTCAAAAAAGAAAGCCCACTATAGAAGTGTTATAGCCAGGAATTGGCTCCTAAATTCCAGAAGGGTGGTTCCAGATTGCCTAAACCCTTGACTAGGGAGCATTTGATTAAGGAGGTAAGAGATATCATCATTTTGTTTCATTAAGTTAAAGGGAGTCAATAGTCATTTTTTTGGGGAAGACTATGTGTATTTTTACATACAAGTCATATTGGATGAGAAGAGATATATTGATTGGGCTGAATTAATTGTTGAAAGATTGCATGAAGGGCTAAGTAATTATCTCGGGAACAAGAATTTCTACTTGTCCTCATACTTGTCACTCCTTAGCGTGTGTTAGACCTTGGTTGGGACTACATCATGTTCAATAGTTTGATGGAATGAAAAACTATGATTAACAACCACACCTCCAGTTACAGAAATGTCATGAGGATTTCAAAAGAGTTCATGATGTATTTGCAGGGATGGTAATTTATGAACTATGAGGCAATGTGAATAAGATATTATCCAATAAGGAAATGCAACTAGTGAACACCTATCGGAGCTATTTCATTCTGTATGCTTGGTTCTTTTATATCAAGGTTGGAGGGTTTAGAGGAGAACCATTTAAATTTCCAAGGTTTGCCCTTGATCACTTTGGGCTAATTGAATTGTGCAAGTAGCTGGTTCATATTGACAAGAAAACTTTGGCAAGTCAAGATTCAGGTATCTATTTCCCGTTTGAGATGGGTTACTATATTTGTTATTCTGTCTCGGATGCCTTGAACCTGGAAGTTGATTTCAAGAAGTTGAATCTTCAACATTGTGATGCTCGATCAAATTTCAATAGAAAAGGTTATGCTCAAACACATTTAGCTCTTAAAGAGAATTTCTCACATGTTTCACAGCTTGAATATTTTTGGGAGGATTATGGAGATGAGTTTGAAGTTAGACAAAGAACATTCTCCAAGTTCACAAAAGAACAAATTATTTCTTTTCAGCTTAGAATGAATATGACAGGAATTGTGGATGATGGAGAAGATTTGATTAACCCGTAATATACAGGAAAAGTATAAGGAACTCCAATTCTTGAGATAGAGTGGCATAAGAAAGAGGAAGATAAAATTCAAATGAGGAATTTCCCTATTATTCATAGGACCAAGCAGTGGCTACAAAAACAAAGATTGGGAAAGATTGTTATCAAAGATTCTCCTGTCCAAAAGGTTTCATCTAATCAGTCTTTTTAAACTAGTGATGTAGGTGATACCAAGATTAAACTTGAAGAAAATACTGTCAGAGGTTCAAAGAATTTCCTTATTAGCCAACTTCCAACTTGCATTACTACATTGAGAACCAAGATTAAAGACAAAAAGTTGCCAAAGAGTTCGGTGTTGGTTGATTTGGAGGGGTCCTGAGAAGCTGAGGACAACATGACAGAATTGAACACCAAAGTACGCACTTTAAAGGTTGGGGATGTTGAAGAACATGAGAAAGAGGAGGAAGGCACTGAAGGTGCATTGATTTTAGCTAATGTTGACCAATCTTAAGTAAAGAAAGATGCAGGTCCGAGTACTCCCCATTGGTTGGACACCGCTCTTAGCAACAAGAAAAGGAATGTGGTTCCTATGTAAATTCCAATTGAGGAGATGGTTAGCAAGTGCTTGGGAAAAACTCTTAAATCTAGAAAGGTAAAAATGGTTTCTAAAGTTGATTTTGATCTAGATACATGAAGTTGGATTGCTGAAGTAGCATGTCCTATTTCAGACCAAAAAATAGAGAATCTGTCAGTAAAGGATTTTAATGTTGAAAAGTTAATTTAGGTGTTGGATCCCGTGTGGCATATGTGCAACATTTAGAAGCCTCTACTAAAAGAATAATTAACAGGACATGGAAAGATGAGAAGGATAAGCAAAACCTAAAAGAACCATTGAGCCATATGGTAGAGTATATAGACGCCATTCATAATCTAAATGCTCAACCAATTTCTCACCTACCTATGCCATTTGATCCTAAGTTTCCTATTAATCAAAATCTTTTCAGACAAATCCACAAGAGCAAGATCATGACGAAGATTTTCCTAGAATGGATAGATGGGATCACACAATATGGCACAAAATATTTCAAAAATCTGAGCAAGGTATATGAGAATGTCGTCATTGTAATGAAAGAAATTGAGACAAAAAATACCAATTGGAAGAAAGACGAAACCAAATGAAAAGTTGTGGTAGTTTGGATGGTTGATGTACAAAAATATGGCATCATGAAATTTCTATCAAAAAAACCAGTACATGCCCTGGATGACAATGTTATTTATGTGTGTAGGAGAAATATTGAATGCCAGAATTCTTTAGTGGAACAGGGTTGTGGTGAATCTGCTAAGCTACTAGGTGAGTTATCTCAACTTGTTTTATCAATGCAAAATGATTTGAAATGCATTGGGATTAAATGCCTGAAGGAAGATGGAAAAACCATAGAGATCTTAGAAGTCATAACTCAATCATTTGAGGGAAAATCAACTATGTCAGAGAAACAAAGGCTCTAACAACAAACGACTTCTCAATGGTGGAAAAGATTTAATTCCTCCTTTTCTTATGCATAGGACACTTGGGGAATCATGCAAATATCATGGCCCAGGTTCAACGAGATAAGGAAATGTGGTGCTAGATGATTGCACATATCCGAATCCAAAACTTCATAATTATACAATGCTTCTCAGTTGCTCATGTGGAGTGGAAACATGTCCCCAACACAGTGTAGAAACAACCCAAAGATCTTGCCTTGTAGCTGCAATCTCAACGATATTGGCCATTGAAAATGTTTAGTGATGAACTGTATGACAATTTTCTTTTAGTTAGTTTTTTGGTTATATTTTCATAACTAAATTTGACTCAGGGATAGAGTTATGCAAACTATGTGTTTCCCTAGATTTTGGTTAGCCGATGTGGCTATTTATATGTTTTTAAAGACTTTGTGAAGGACTGAGTTTTTTCTATCTTTCAGACTTGATATATTTTGTCATGCATTATCTGAGATTATGAAAACTAAAATATGCATTTATCTCTGAAGGAATGAAAATGATTATTTTGGGAGATGCAAATCTGTGTATTTGATGAAGGATTTGGACTTCGGTTGGAGTTCATTTCAACTGAAATAGTCTTTTAGTTCTGATGGAATAAATTATGTTCTTGTGAAGAAATTAAATCTAAAAGTTTTCTTGAATGAAAAGTGTAAAATACAACAAATTCTGTGAACTTTGTCATTTCAAAAATTGATTTATAAAAAAATGAAATTGCATTTACAACATAGTGATGTGTAGATGTGAAAATGCCTTTTGTACTTTCTTGTTAAAAGTATATGTGAAATTATTTTCTTTCTTTCATTCATTGAAAATCTGAAGAGGGAGTTGTACCTCAGAAAAATTCAAAGGGAAACTTTCACAAGTTCACCCAACTGTTGGTTAATATTTTGGGCAATAGAGTGACATTATTTTAATTATTACAAGGGACAAATTTGTTTTGTGTGAAGTAGTTGTTGATAAAGAATGTGAGATTGAAAGTCAAAGTATGTCTAAAAATAAAAAGTTTGTAGATTGTGATATTCATAACAAAGGTTGTTTAATAAATAATGTAGGTTTGAAGATTATGAGGAAAATGGGTTATGAAGGTAAAAGATTGTGAAAGAAAGAACAAAAAATCAGATTGTCTATTGAACCAATTATGAGGCCAAAATATGAAGGCCTTGGATATACAAAAGGTGAAAGAAATAAAAATGATGTTGCAGGTGATATATGTTCAAACAAATCGATTAAAAGAATGTAGTGTATACTATGTTCTCATTGTAATAGAGAAGGACATGCAAAAGATGTGTTGGGATTTGCATCCATTTAGTATTTGTGGTTTAAGAAATCATTCTGAAAAAATGTGTTGGAAGAAATAATGGAAGAATTGAATCTAATATAGGTTGTATAAAAATGGATTGTGGATGGAGCTATCGATCTGGTTGGGAAAAGCTTACAGGTATGTTAAAAGGTTGTACAAATGTTAATATGTGAAGACTAATAGAAGTCATGAAAGGTTGGATGTTCAAAAACTATAACAATTGTTTTGAGTAAAAAGAAATCATTTTCTAGCAAGACATTTACAGATTGTGAAGACACAATAAGTTTCAAGATGTTTTGAAGATTTGAGAGTGCTGTAGTAGTGGGAGAAGCCAAATGAATAGCATCATTATTTATAGTTGGAAATTGTTTAAAGGAAATCTTTGAAATTCTAATGACTTGATATTGGAAGGAGACAAAAGAAGACAGTAGTTTAGAGAAAATGAATTTGTGAATGCCGCAACTCTCATGTGGTAGTTGTGATTAAGGGGGAGTGTTGGAGATATGATCCCAACTACCCCATCAAGAACAGTCAGCATTAGAGCAAGATAGATTTTGTCATAGATTTGATAAAATATCACATTGGAGGATTCTGTGATATCAAATAAATTTCACAACCACCTGCAATATATTTTCCAATGTATGTGCTCAATATGCAGAATTCTAGAAATTTCTTCCAATGTATGTGCTCAATATGCAGAATTCTAGAAGTTTCTTCCAGCTACCTCCTGCCATTCTAGAAAGATGTAAGTCCTCCATACCAAGAGGTTCTTATAATCCATTATGTGATGAATAAAAAATATAGATTGATGAATAAAAAAATTGTCTGTCTTTATGCTCTGTTTTTGCTCTGTTTTTATATCTGCTCCTGTTTCAACATCAACATTAAAACTTCAAAAATCTGAATTAACTTGACTTTGAATTTTCTACACTCAACAACTTAAAAATGCCGTCAACTCTCACATCATTTAATAAAGGGGATAATCAATCAGAAACAACAATCTCGATAACAACTTCGACTACAAATTATGACAACAACATTTCAAATTTGCGACTTCTTTTTATATAAATCAGCTTTTATTCGCAAACCCTAAATTCCGTTAAAAAAGAATTTATCAGTCAATAAAAAGTACCTTTCCAAATCCTCGAGCGAAGAACACTAACATTTTTCTTTGGCAAGATCTCCACTTCATCTCGAGCGAAGAACACTAACATTTTTCTTTGGCTAGATCTCCACTTCATTTCTTTGGCAGCAAAGACTTGGACATCGATCTTCAACATCTTTTAATTCTGTTATAAACTTCTTCTTTGTTTCAAACTCCACCAGTTGAAACAAACCCTTCTAACTTAATCGGCAGCAATTTTGATTTACTTAAGGCGATTTTCTTTCAATCTTGTGGCTTCATACTATATCTCTGGCTTGTGTTTTTCAAATAATCTTAAACACCTTCCTTCCAGCAATGCAAGCGATGACTTCATCCATTGCAGCGAGCTTTCATGGTTTCAGCAGATGCTAGTTCCTTTATAGGATCTGGACAATTTTTCTGTACTTTATAAAATTAACGATCTTACTCTCTCCACAGCATTCTTCCCCTGAAATTTTTCCTCAACCCTTCTGTCTTGACGTGCAGCTTTAACGGCTCCCTTTCTTCATGGTTTTATCTTCACTAGCAGCTTCTCTCCTTGGACAATTGCAAACAAATCTCCTGCAGCGGATGCTACTCTAATCTTCATCAGCAATCTTTATTCTACATGATCTTTCAATCTGGGCCCTGATATCAATTGAAGGAATGTAATAATAATAATGAAACTGAAAAAATAAAAAATACACAAATATATCAAATTTAAAATTATTTCATTACATTCCTTCTCTGTCTCATTCTTATAATGCATTATCATGTATATAAATTCAGAATATAACTGAAACCATACAACTAGCCACTAACAAATAAGTAACTGCATTAAGCAATGTTCATTATATTTTAAAGTTAAGACTCTCCACTGGTGTGTATACAAGGCATTGAAGGCGTTAAAGGCATTAAAGATGTTCAAAATATGCAAGGGGTGGTGGATTATTTTGATCAATACAAACTGACCTGCTCTCATCTGACTTCACAGTGTCACACTCGTAAGAATCCCTTGCCAACTAGCTGCCTAATATTCATGCATCTCTCAATAAAAGCCCATTCTAAGGTGCTCATTTCTACTTTCTTGCCTGAAGTTTCATCTTCATGGGCACTATTCTTTATTGTGTGGGGTAAATTTATATCGAGTGTTTGGGGAAAAGAATATCATGGATAGCATGGCATAAGGACGAGAGTATTAAGCCTGCTGCATTTCAAAAAATGAGTGTACAATACTTTGGTGATAAAGATCAGAGAAAGGTACTTTGACTACGCAAGGGAACGATTTTTGTCTATCTTTACTTCCAAAAAACCTAGTAGATTATGGCCACCACTTTTCTTTCAACCATTTAAATGTAAATGAACGTAGGGAATGAGGAGTTTGGGTACACAAATAGAAAGCTTATGCTATCTATAGCATTGCAAGTATTTATGTATGTGACCAAAGTGTAGATGAAGTGAGTTTTCTGGCAAAATTGCTATACAAAGAGTTGCCTTGTCCGGTTTCTACAGGCGGCCCTAATCAATCTACACGATAATCACACATATATGCACTTTAACAATTTACGAAATCAGCCAAAATGAAAACCCTAAATATATGCGAAATCAGCTCAAACAAACCCTGCATAAAATAAAAGTCCAGACACATTAGCATCCAACTCAAGGCTTCATTAAAACAACTTAAAGACTAGTTATTTTCTGCTCCTCCTCTCTTCCTCTCACGCCACACTTCTGGCTGTTCTTTCGTTTGATGGGCGATGCCGCTGAACTAGTTTTCTCACCGACGAATCGAGAAATCCAAAACATGGAGATTAAATGCACGATTAATGGGTAATTTTCAGTAAGAGTTTAGTACTATTTGAAATGAAAAACATTTTGGGATGGCCGCTTTTGTGCACAAAAAAGCTGTACATCTGAAAAGAATCGTCTACAGATTGATTGCAACAGGTGACATTGGCATTATTTACTATTTTTTAATACAGAAATAGTTTCGTATTGCGTTCCCATGTGGACCATACCCCGAAATGATGGTTGCTGATTACAGATAATAAACTGCATAGTTGAAAATTCACCTTTTTAACAATTGAATGGAGACAACAACAGCTCATATGTTACTCAAACCAATTATAATATATGTTACAGGCTTGCCCTTTCGGAATTAGGAAGAGCCATAAGTTAAACACGAACATTATAATAAAAATAAATGATCACCACAATTCCATTTTGTTTTGGGCGCCCATGAATTTTTTTTTACATTTGAAACAGTCAGTCTTGCTTTTGTAGTATAGAGATTATAATTATTAAATTAATTAATTTTATCGATAAGCACTTACATATGAGAATATAATAACTTCGCTACCTTATCTCGCCCTTAACCCTAAAGAGAGTTCTTTTGAAAATGAATATTGTACCAAATTTTAAACCATTATATCTCACAGGCACCAAAATAAATGAGAAATGGTACAGGAATAATAATATTTGTATTATAGATGATAGAAATAATATAGGGATAATAATTTTTTTTTATTTTTTATTGGTAAACTGTTAGGTCAGAGGAAATTGTATTAAAGTTCAAAACATTTACATGACATAGTCTAGCTTAGATAGTTCAAAAATTGGGGATAGACTCCCCAAAAATATAGAAAAGGAGTTGTTTTGATAAACAAATTATAAATGATTGAAAAGTTTCATTTAGTGATTTGATATTAAAATAAAATGATAAATATTTACCTTAAAACTTTAGTATTTATATTTCCAACATCTCCAATTCCATATTTCTAGAGCATAATTATTATAGTAGAATATTTCCATTTAGCATAGATTAATCCTATTTGAAGATGATCTTGCTAGTAGGTAATCATTCTATGACTTTAAGTTGCCTAGGTGTGCCTTTTTTCTATGGAGATCGTATGCCACTATTGTAAATGGTTGTTGCTCTCTTTTTATGTACAGGTACATCTTATTGCAAGAGTAGATAATTCCACTATTACCTTCTATGTTATTGTTTTGTCTATAGTACCTACTTTCAATATTTCAAACTCTTGCATGAGAATTCCATTGTTCATCTTTATGGGCTCAACAAAGTACCTTAATTCTAAAAAACAATCTTAGTTCTCACATGGTATGAGCTAGGTTTGGGTTAAAATTTTGGTCTTGTAAAATTACATAGTTTATATAATTAATTTTTTTATTTAAGCATAATCATGTTTCATATGTACCTATTACATTCTATGTGATTCCATATAAAGAGATCATAGAGAGAAAATAATGATTTTGTTTGTTGTTGTTAGCCTATTCAAATTTTATTTGGGTGATTAGTGGAAAAGTCTTTGATGGATCTATATTGAAATAGTTTAAGCCCTAATCAATACCCTCATCGAAGGTAGTTTTGGAGTGAGGACTTTTTTTTTTCATTGAAACTACAGTTTCTAATATGGTTGTCTCCTTAATCTGAGTGTCTTTCTTCATGCAAACTATGTCAAATTTATTATACTTTGTGTGAATTCTTTTCTTTGTAGATGGAATTTACCTCTACATAAGTGTGTGGGATAGGAAGAACATTGCATATTGGATTCTTTGATTCATGGTTTTAAACCATGTAACTGAGAAGGAATGATCCATTCAATTGAAAGTTATGATCTTGCATTCGATATTTTTTTTCTTTTGTAGACAAGGTGTTTGTAGTATGGAAGGGAATTTAATTTGCAAAATTTAATTTGGTTTTATATCCTAGTTCATATGCATTTGTATGTCGCATAAGGTACATTTGGAATTCATTAAATGTTAGGGTATAAGCTAATTAATATGACCATCTGGGTAAAACTATTAATTGGATTTCATATTGAATACTTATATGCAATCTACATTAACATAACACTTATCATTTTCACATCATCTATCATATTTGTTAGGAATTTTCATGACACAACAAAAGTCATCAATATTGCATCCTTTCAAGGTCATCTAGGAATATATTATGTGTAACAACAGTACGATAGTAGCAATTAGAGTTGTAGATGGTGAGGAGTGGTGCAAGTTTGGGCAGGAAGGTAGCTTTCAAATCGAATGGCAGGAAAGGAGTGGCTAGATTAGATCTGGAGGGTGAAGCAAGGGAATCAGAAGCTTGAGAAGGAAAAAAAATTCAAATGAGACCTCAAGAGATAAGCTAGATGGGACAATGGGGCTCCTTGAGGATCCCAAAGGAAAAAAATGACATGCATGGGACGATCAAATATTGGGGTCAGATTTGTGGGCACATATGTGCTTCCAAGGATAGATGTGATCAGTCTTCTGAGAACCCATGTGTAGTTGCTGAGGTGGATAATAGAAAAGACAAGATGGGGCTGGAGTTTCATAAGTCATGGGTCTCACTTTTTGGGGTGAAACCTACTAGGAAATCTTCTCATTCCCCTATTTGTAACCTATCAAATCCTAAGACAGGTAAGTTTGCTATTGTAGTGCCTGATTCCATTATTGATCTCAATATCTCTCTTATGGGATCTTCCTTAGTAAGAAATTTTATGGGTCCTAGACCAAATATTGAGGTTGTTAGAGCTTTCATGAGAAGAAAGTGGTGTTGGAAAGGCCAAGTGGAAGTTTATGCCCCACCTAAAGGATTTTTTTTATTTGGCTTTTCATGCGAAGAGGATATGGTTTCTATTCTTTGTTAGGGGCCTTGGGTTATTGGAAAGGCTTCTTTAGCCTTAAGAAAAATCGTGCTCAAAACTAGATTTATCAAATTCAGCCTTTGGAGCTATCCTAGTTTGGGTACATCTCCCTAGGTTATTGATGGAATATTGGAATAAATATGTGTTCAAGGGGATAGCTAGTTCTTTTGGGGAACTCCTTTCTATAGATCCCATGGCTACTACCAAGAAAAGGCTTGTGTATGCTAGAATATGTATTGGCATCCTTCAATATAAGGATATGCCTACTTTGATTGATATTGTTTTTAAGTTGGATACCGGGGCATAGCCGGTTGAATTTGAAACCCTACCTTTTGTTTGTTTCAACTACAAAAAATCAAGTCACTGGGCTAAAAAATGCCCTGATAAAGTCCTCAAGTATGGGATGAAGTTAGTTGAAGGAAAACTGAAGGTGTGGAGAGCTAAATCCAAGGAGAGAGATCACATTCATCAAATGATCGAAGTACCTGCGGTTGAAGATAAGCAAAAATGTGAGAAAGAGAAAAACAAGGATGGAAATAGTGTTGCAATGATTTTTAATATGAGAAAGAGGTAGGCCACGGGAAAGAGGAGTAGTTGGATACCCATAGTCATGGTATACAAGGGGATGTGCTCTAGATTCCTTCCACATAGGTTACTAGTAAGTCTGCACCTATGCATTAGAATAACTTTAAAGTTGTCGAAGATTTTGAGAAAATAAATAAGTTGTATAAAGCTAACTCTATTGGTAATATTGGAAATCCTTCCATTGATATTCCTCTTTCTCCTAAAGTGGTTCAGCCTACTTTTGGGGAGTAGGTATTAAAGTGATTAGTGAATCTTCTATTTTTCATGTTTTGCTTTGAGGATTCCCCCAACTCAAAGGAAAATATTTTTTTTCTAATGATTCTGGATTAGTAAAGTCCAAACATTTGGATAAAGAGAATAAATGCTAGGAATCTGAAATGGAGAATGATCCTCCCTTTACACAGGTGGAAAAGAAAAAAGGAAACAAGAAGTCAATGAATTCTAGAGTTTCAATAACAAATAGATTAAAGGCTAATTGTGGTAATAATAAGGGCTTGAGTTGTAGGTCATCAAAACTGCACTGGAAGCATGATAGTCTCCATATCATTGTTGATGGGATTCAAAAGACTATCCCTGAAATATGTTTAAACAACACCTGTCTTAAATCACAAAGATAATGTCTTGGAACATAAGTGGGCTCAATGGCTTGTATAGGTAGGAAATTATGTCAAATTTTGTTTGTGATAAAAGACTTGATATTATAGTTATTCAGGAGACCAAGATGACTAATGAAAAAGTCTTGAAATTGAAGCTTTTTAAGAATTGTGGGTTGCATTGTAATAGTTTGGAGGGTGCTTTAGGAGGTTATACTATTATTTGGAATGAGGTTTTTGTAACAAGTTCTTGTGTTTGGGAATATGCTAATCATGTTGCGGTTAGATTCAGGCACATTTGAGATGACTTTTCTTGGATTGTTTCCAACATATAGGCTCCCAATAATAAAGCTAATAGAAGAAATTTCTAGAAGATTTTAGGCAAGTTTAGACACAAATTTCATAATGAAAACTAGTCAGTAATTGGTGATTTTAATTATCCTCTTCAAGATTTGGAAAATTTTGGTGGTTCTTAGGTTCAAACTGACAGTAAACAAGATCTTCTAGACTTTATCAATAATCAATACCTTCATGACCTGGACTAAAGGAGGGATTATTTCACCTAGACCAATACGTACTAGTAATGATCTTATTTAGGTAAGGCTAGATCATACTTTAATTTCTAATGGGTGGTCTTTTTAGTATGCTTTCTCTCTGAATGCTCTCTCAAGAGTTGGACTTGACCATTATCCCCTAAGCCTTATTGTTGAACCAATGATGGGTAATAAGAATCCTCCTTTCCATTTCGAGCACATGTGGATTCAAAATGCTCAAATTAAAGATAAGATTATGGATTGGTGCAACACCACTATTAAGGACACAACCATGTTTGAACTAGCCAATAAATTAGGAGTGGTCAAGGAAACTATAAGAAAATGGAACAAGGATTGTTTTGAAAATATTTTTTAGAACAAGGCCAATATTCAGTTAAATCTTAAGGATATCGAAGACAAAATCTGAAGGGAAAGTTATATTGAGGAATACCTAATCAAGGAGAAAGAGATCTTCTCTCATTATCATGACATCATTTCAAAAGAAAAAGAATTTTGAAAATAGAGATCTAGATCAATCTAGCTAGCTTCTATGGATAGGAATACTAAATTCTTCTGTATGTCTACACTGAAGTATAGAGTTGTGAATAAAATTTCCAAGATTCAAAGGAATGGGGTGGATTTTGAAATGGAAGACAAAATAAGAGAGGAAGTCATAAGTTTCTTTTCTAATTTTCTCAAAGTTGAAGCCTCACTTGATGTGACTATTCAGAAGGACTTATTCAATGGCATTTTGAGAGTAGTTTATGAAGATTGCAATAAATTTCTTATGGCTATCCCCTCAATGCAAGAAATTAAGGATGTAGTCTTCTATTTTCAAGAAAATAAGGTCTCGGGTCTTGATGGTTTCCCCATGTCCTTTTCTCAGATATTTTGGGAGATTGTAGGGAATGATGTGGAAAATATGGTCAAAAAGTTTATTGGATCTAGAAATTTTTTGAAAGAGATCAATTCCACTTTTATTGTTCTTATTCCAAAATTTCCTAGAGCAAATTCATTTGAAGTTTTTCGGCCAGTAAGCTTGTGCAACTTCACCTATAAAATCTTCTCCAAAGTCTTAACTTATAGAATTTTGAAGGTCCTCTCTCAACTCATTGTGAATCAGTAGAATGGGTCTGTTATTGGTCACCAAATCCTGGACTCTATTATTATAGTTCATGAGAATATCAATTTCTCGGAGAGTGCCAATCATCAAGGTTTTTTGCTAAAGATGGATGTTTTGAAGGCTTATGATAGAGTTGATTGGAATTTCTTAATAAAGGTTCTGATGGCTTATGGTTTTTGTAGTAAGCTCGTAGACTTGATATGGCAACTCATTTCTACCTCTAGATCTGCAATGATAACTAATGGTGCCCCTTCTAATTTCTTTGAAGTCTCAAGAGGCATTCACTAAGGGGATCCCTTATCTCTTATTCTTTTCATTTTGGTGTTTGGAACCTTTTTTTAGCTATATGCTGAAAATGATTAGCAAAGCAAATTTTAAAGGATTAAAACCCACATCTGATAGAATGGTCTATTACAATCAGCAATTTGTGGATGATACCATAGTTATGGGGGAAGCCTTTGTTGGGGAAGCTTGAGTCCTAAATAAAATCTTGGAATATTATATGAGTGCCTTAGGTCATTGAATAAATTACTCTAAAAGTACCTTGTATTTCATAAATACTCTAGTTGATAGACAAAGGAAAATTTCTAGAATCCTTAGGTGTTCTATTGGAGTGCTTCCTACTACCTACCTCGGCCTGTCACTTGTTTCTAAAGTGCCTAACTCTTTTTGGATCTCTTTGATTGATAAATTTCACAAAAAACTGGCTAGATGGAAGGGAGCTTTTTTGAGCCAAGTAGGGAAAGTAGAACTACTAAAAGAGACTCTTCAAAACCTCCCTATCTATGCCCTTAGTCTATTTAAAATTCCTCCTAAATTTGTTGATGCTATTGACAACATCCAAAAGAGATTTCTCTAGTCTAGAGTTGAGGAAAAAAAGAGAATCCCTCTTGTTTCTTAAGACTCTATCTCCAAACCGAAAAAATGGGAAGGTCTAGGATAAGAAATATTCAGGATTTCAATAATGCTCTCTTGGTGAAGAAGTTTTGAAGAATTTACAATTCCAAAGGTGAATGGAATATTTTATGGAAGAGGAAATATCTCCTAAATTTTGACTCTCTTCACAATCCTCTTAGTTCCAATAATATTCCTACTGGCTCTCCTCTTTGGAACTTCACTATTCGAGAAAGGTCCATTATTAATTCCAGAGTTGGTTGGAATCTAGGATCAGGAAGGAGTATCTAGTTCTGGGAGCAGATGGATGGGTCATGAAACTCTTTGTATTCATCCTACCTTCTATAATAATATGAATAGATGTAAGAGAAGGTTTGGAATTTGGGTGTCTGATTACTCCATTTACAATAGATGAGTTAAATTAGGAGAAATTAGTGGTGAATTGCAACCACTGCAAAAAGCCTTATATTCCTTTATGTTGGATAGGGATGTAGAAGATCGGTTGATTTGGAAACTCTCATCTTTGGGAGATTTTTTTTTGGCCCAGCTATGACTATTCTTGAATATAATCATTCTCCTCCTCCTTGGGCTAATGTGTGGTCAAAATTTCTAATTCCCAAGATTAATATTTTTTTTTTGGACCTTGATGCATAATAAATTCCTGATAGTTGATAATTTAGGCAAAAGAGGTTTCTATCTTGCTAATGGATGCTTTTTATGTGAGAGAGGCAGAAAATATTCAACACATGTTCTTGCACTGTGACTTTACCATTGAAGTGTGGGGATATTTATGGCAAACATAAAATGTTGATTGGGTGACTCCAGCTAATGTGTTGGATGATTTTTCTCAATGGAAGGGGCCAAATGCCAACTGGTCCTTGAATTTAATCTGGTCCCCATCTTTTCCACATCTTGTCTAGGGTATAAGGAAAGAATGTAATAATAAATTTTTAAGAATACTAATTCTTCTCATGCAGTTGTTTTCAACAAAATTGAAAGAGCCATTACTAAGAATTTCCACTTTGTTAGAGCCAACAAAATTTTTGAGGAGAATGTTCTCTCTCTCTCAAATTGTGATGATGTTTCCAAATGAAACATTAAGATGGATTACTTCAAAGATCTAAGATTGGCTAAATCTCTTAGAGATCATGCTCATTGGACACTTCCCCCATTTGGAGGGGTTAAACTCAATTTTGATGGGGCTACCAAAGGAAACCAGGGCCGGCTAAGTGCAGGGGAGTGATAAGGGATGAAAATGGTAGGTTGTTGGTAGCGGTGGCACTCCCCTTGGGAAGCCAGACTAATCACCTTTCTATGGCAACTACCACCTACCATGGGGGTCTGTTGGCTGAAAAAATTAATGCTAAGTTAGTATGGTTAGAAGGGGAATTTAATATCATTATCCAATGTCTTTTGGGTAAGTATAAACCCTCTTGGAATATTAAACGTTGGATTGAGAAAGAAAAGGGTTTATTGAAAGGCTTCCAAAACTATAATATTTCTCATACCTATTGGGAAGCCAATGGGTTGGCTGACTATTTTTCTAACCTTGGAGTTAGGAGTAATGATGGAAAGGTATGGGGACTTGGTGATACTCTTTTAGCTGTAATAAAGGCCTTAATTTTATATGATTTGTCCTAGGGGAGATAGATTTTAAATGATCACAAAAGATCTTATTTTCATGGCTTGTATTTCAATTTTTAGTTGTGCCATTCTGGTGCTATTTCTTCTTGGTTCACACACTTTCTGGGATCATTATAGAGTTCTTCGTAACCATTCAACCCTATTCAAAATTGCCATTTTCGACTCCATGGGTGGATAGAGGAAGAGGGTTGAGCCTTTAAACTATGAGGATCTTTAAAAAAAAAAACAATTTGGCGCATATTGGATAGAGGAGGGCTTATTCTCTTCATTGAAAGATTACATGGTGCTCATACAAATGTGACAAAGGAATTTTCTAAGGGTTTCATGGATGGAAAAGTTAGAATTTTATGCAGAATGGTGGAGATTGATGAGAAACTCATTATAGAAGTCACGGGTCACTCTATGGAAGGGGAAAGTTATACATAGACAGGAAAATGGTAGATGTTGTAGTCAAGAAATTCCCCATAAATGAGAAGGAAAGGGCAAAGCTAGAAAAGGTCAACAAAAGCAACTACGATACTGGTAAAATCAAATCCATTTTTCGTTCTGTTTTAGTAGTTTTGATGAAGTATATCACCATAGACAAAAGATTTACTAAGGCCTACGGGCATTATTTTTTGCTGCTAAATCATTTTAGGCATAAAGAGAAAATTTTGTTCCCCTTCTTTTTGATGAGATATATTAATGCTATCATTAAGGGCCATAGGAAGAAGAATTTCCCTATGTTTCATGGTGGTTTGATTTTCCTAATTCACGAGTACATCAAAGCCCTACTCTCCCCCTTGGTTAGGGTTTTTGAAGCCTCTAGTGACTCCAAGGAATGGGATGATATCAACCTCTCCTCAAATGAGGAAGATTTGAACATGTATTTGGAAGGTTCATACTCTGATTTTGAGCCCTCTTAAAAATGTCACCATCAAACTAAACATGGCAGAGCTTCCCCTACATCCACTACTGATACCATTCCATCTCATCAATCTCTCCCAGATAAATTTGTTTAGGTGTCGAGTAGAAGTGGTAGACCCCATTTCCCAAATAAATGCCAGCTCTTCTCTCCTTTGTATGGAAGGGGAGAATCCTAATGATGTTCTGGCAATAACCCGTGTTGTGACTATTGATAATTTCAGGATGTTTAAATAGGAATTTCATGAAATCAAATACGTCAATGTGAAAATGAGGGCCACTAGCAATAAACAAGACTCACAAACTAATGAGCAGTGGACGGTGGATCAAAGAAAGGCCATTGTGGATTCTATGCAGAAAATTGTGGGAACAGTTGGTAATATAAAGAAAGATTATGATTGCAACATTGCTCATATAGAGGAAAACCTTAAGAAATATTTTGAAGGGAGAGTAAGTAATATGGAAAACAAATTTTAAAAAGTCAATGAAAATCTGATATCTTGTCACCTTCAGTCACAAAGTCATTAAGAGCTCGACTGAGAATATTAATACCATGGTTGGAAAGTTTGAAGTGTACCACTAGGAAGTTGATGCTATGGATGTGGAAGCACAGGACAAAAATATGGATAATATAGTGGGACCGTGCAAGAGAAAGAGGACTAACTTGAAGAAGAAAAATGATAATCAGGACATTCAGGACCTAAAGAAAGTTGTCTGAGCCTGATAGAGTTGGGAGTTGAGGCCACTAAGGCACCCAATAACTTGCACTAGTTTCTTTCCTTTTTGTTGACTTTTACCTTTCTATTGGTTTAGTGCTAATTTTTTGTTGTCTCTAGGGCTGCAATGGATCTGTTTTATCTTTATGTAGCTTTTTTATGTATTTTTTTGTCAAAGGGTTTTGAGTCCCTTTAAAACCTATTTGTTCCATAATAAAAAAACATAACACTTATCTTTGTTATTTCCATAGCCTTAATCATTTCTCTTGTGGTCACAATATACATATCCCCATGTGAAGAGTGTAGTATGAAATCTAGGAAAGAGAACATTGGTGAAGAGTAACTAGTAAATACCATAGCCTTTTGTTTGAGTTTTGATCCAATCTTGAGAGGTACAATATTGTATATAGATGTGGTATGAACTCATAATATTTGAAACTTTGAAGGGTCTATTCATTGTAGGCTAAATACAAAATATATAATGTGAGGTTTTTTTGACTTTTCATGCATATTAGGTGTTTGCATGTAACAGTATGGTTTTTCCTTTTGGCTATTTTTATTTTAAAGGCAACTTAAAATTTTTAGTATGAGTTTAGGAAAGACTTTCTTATACACTCAATATATAGCATCTTTTGATATATCATTCCCCATGGGAGATTATAATACACAATATTATAGTGATAAATTTAGCTAAATTTCTATTTTTCATAGTGAGTAATCTATTTAGGTTGATATTGGGGATAAAAAATTGCCCCTCTATCATTTCTTTAGAATAAGGAAACTACATGGTCTAGTGTGATGGTATCGTACATCATAATTGATGGATTTATCTATGGTAATATTTTTGTAGGATTTTCTATGAACCAAGTGCATGTTGGAAGAAAATCTAAATGGTGAAGTAAAGATGATCATGTATAAGGATTAACTAGTTTAAGTGTTAGTGACCACAAATTATGGGCTATATCACACATTGATTTTACTTAAACTCTCTGGAAAACTCTATAGGAAATGTATGGAGATCCTAATTAATGTTCATTAGACTACATTATCAAATTATACACATACTTGTCTCTCTTTATGATGTTTAAAATCCTTTGTAAGATGATGATATCATAGAGGAAATTTATTATATGGTTTTTTTTTTTATGTCGTTATGGCACATATAAATCTCATATTTTTCACCTCTTTGTATTTGTCTAGCATTGGTAGCTATTCTACAACCTTCGCATATCATTTTAGTAGATACTAGAGCTTTTCCCCATGCTATAGTATTTAAAGAGACTTCACAAAAGGCTCCTAGAGATTATGTGTTGGAGATTATCTTGGAAGATTTGCATTGTAGAATTAAAATGGAATGCGTTAAAATTCCAAATGTACTGATCACTTCTTTGGATCTATCTCTTTATTAGCTTCTATGTTGTATGGAGAGGTAAATTATATTAGTTAGATTTTATGCTCATGATTTTATCTTGACATCAACATGAAGAAATTTGAGAATTATCATGAGAGTTTCACCTCACTTTTCTATTTTAATTTGGAGTTAGTTCAACATCAAACATCAAAGTTATTTATTCCTATGGGGATAAATGTAATTTTTGAGAAATGGACTGTTTCAAACATTCATACATCGACATCCTCTTTTGGTTAAAGGGATACTTCATTGAGAGGGGATAATAAAATCTTCACCAAGTCTCTCTTATGGGGGAGCTTTTCCACCTAATTCTTCTGAATAGAATCTTTGTTAGTGTAGACCAATTTTGTCTTAGACAATTTTAGTTGTTATGATAATTCTTAGATGGATAAATATTATCCATAGAACATACCATTATTATAGATAAAAGCTTCTATTCTAGGTGGTAGTATGTTGGATATATATTAGCACATTTTCTTATGTTAATTAAGCATTATAGTTTTATATTCAGTAATCTTTTGTGGAATTATGTAATTTATACTTCTACTAGGTTTTTTATTCTTGCATGGAATTAGTAATTAGTTTGGTACAAGTTCAAATAATTTTTGGATAAATTGATTGGCATCTTTTTTTTTTTATTAAAGATTTATGGAGATAGTAAGTGAGTTCAAGTATCTTGAAATGTCATGGATTTGTGTCTACTACTATGTGCGTATGAATACATATATTTGTTGAATATGTATCTACTATAATTTTCATTCATGACAAAAATATTCTCTTTGATTTGTATGCATGAAATCTATTTTCTATGTAATATTTGAAAGTTTTCATACCACAAAAAGAATGTGAAGAAACCATATTTTAGGCTTTTCTCACTAATTTTAAGTTAGTTGTTTTCTTGTGAAGGCTATTATAGTTTTTAAAGGAGGTTTTTTGGAGAAAGATAATAGTTTTTTGGAATATTTTTTACTCTTTTGGCATCAAAGAATTAAAACTATATCTATGTTTCAAGAATAAAGGTGTGAAATATTCTTCTTGTACTAATAGCTGAGGTGTTTTCCTACTTGCAAATTTGTAGAATTCATGATTTATTATTGTTTTTATTAGTGTAATTTGTCCAACCACACAATCCTGCAAATCTCTTGCAAGAAAAACACCTATCATATTTGAAGAGAAGAAGACATGATTACTAACATACAACCATGAGATATAATTGATCCAAAGAGAAATATAATAATTTAGATTAACCTATAAATAATTTGAATAGATTACAAAGAATGAATGAATTTCTTTACAAAAAGCAAGAGAAACATAATCTAATATTAGAAAACTTAAACTAGCTCAAAGAACTAAGGAATAGGACAACTAAGTGAATTTAATCTATTATTAGCCTAATCTAATAAAAGATAAAAGAATGTAGTTTAACTTAAGTGAATAAAGTAATTAAAGGACCCAATTAATTAAACAATTTGATAATGTACTAATTAATCCAACACCCCCCTTAAAGATTAACTTATGGATAAGTTATAGAGATAATGAATACATTAATGTAAGCATGAATAGATGGCTCTAATTAAAAAATGATTGATTAGGTGACCATGTACAAACCAATGCATTCACTCATTAATAGAGAAACAAAGTAACACCCAGTGAGAGAAAACTCCTCTCAAAAAGAGAGAAAAAAAAATTAAAAGGTACATGTGACTACATATGGACTCCAAATGTCCCTCCAATTACTGAATTGGTAAAATCAATTAAAATCAATATCCCTCTCATAGGAGAGAAAGGAAGAGATAATGTATCCCCTCATAATGAGGAAGCTCTAATATTGAAGGTGAATTCTCATACAAATGATACTTGATATAAATCACAAAATAAGTCCAGGAAATATAGCCAATCATCCAAATCTATATGACAAGGTGACCATTATTGGTCACACCAAAGGGAGTAACTGATACACAACACTCAAGGGTATAATGCCCTGAATGTGTTAGAAAGTGCATGCAAGAAATTTAAAACCATAAATTAATTTGCACATACATATTTCTTTATTATGTTTAATGCATGCAATGTCTTACAAAAGTCTAGGTAAATATTATTTATGAGAGGACACATGCAAAGAAATTAATACACATATCACATACAATTATGATCTCTAGAAAGGATTATAGAGGGAACACAAAACATAAACTTCTAAAATCTAAATGTTTCTAATGTAGTTTTTAACACAAATTTCAAAAAATAACTCAAGTCAAAGAGAACATTATAGCACACCATGAAAGACTAAGAGCAACAATCTTAACTAGAGATCCTAGTGTTTACAACATGGGCTTTGATACCAAATGTAATGCCCACCAAAATACCCTAGAGAAATTTCACTAACCAACATGCTAAAAGATATATATATTTTTTAAACATCATCTCATTCATCACATGTAACTAAACACTCATATGCATTAAAAAACTAAATACAAGATATCTACACAACATAATCACAAGGCATGATACGCTAGCAGAAATGAACACAAACTCATTGATCAATATTCCCTAGGATATCTCAATGTCATTACTTTTTCTAGCATATTCTCATGCCAAGATTAATATGGTGAATAATCTTGAGAGTTCTCAATAGGACAAGATTTTGGTTAACCTAGAGGAGGATAAATACAAGAATCGAGTGGATTCTGGCCCTTGTAAGAGGACTAGGGGGAGTATGAAGAGGAAAGTTGCCTCCCAGATTGTGGATTATCGGGAGTTAAAGTATATTGCTAGTAAAATGAGTCACTTGGAGGTTGAGGTTGTGGAGACGTTAAAGATCCTCATGGAGTTTTTTTTCTTGTTACTAGTTTTGTCTCTATCTTGATGCTGGTTCCTGGTTTGTCATTGCTAGTTTTTGGTGCCTTTTTGGATTTTTGCTGGTTTTTTGTCTGCAATTTGTACTTTTCTATCTTCACCAACCTATTTTTTCTTCTTTTACTATTCTAGGTTTAATTCTTTGATTCTAAACCTTGTAGAATGTTCTTTGTAAAAGGTTTCAAGATCCCTTCAAAACTTGTTTTTGCCTTAATCCAAAACATATTCACATTCCCTTAATCCCTTTAGATTCATTTTAAAGCACCAATACAAATGTTTAGAATATCCATTTGAAGCTACTTATAATTATATATAATCAAAATTCCAATATCTTATTTTCATCAATAAAAATGATGAAAGATACTTTAAAAAGCACAATAATGACTACATCATTATATGCCAACATGAGGGTCATGCCCACAACCTATTACATCCATTCCATTACATATGAGTACATTATCCTCCTATTTCATAATACATAGTCTCAATGTACAAATACTACTATCTCAAGAATCCTACTATTGTAAATGACACATGAATCATATTACATCAATTTGCTCGAAGAATCCATCCATAACCAAAGAGATAATGAATCCACATCCATGAAAAAGAGAGTCTAATGAATAACATTCCAATGAAAGAACCCATCAAACTACCTGACCATGTGGAACCAAAGGAACCACCCCTCATGCTAGGAGATGACATAATAATCCACACACACTCTAGATATAGGCTGATGCCAAAGAACATAAACATACTAACAACCACAAGAAAAGGAAACCATATGAAAAAATGTGTAACACTTCACAAATATAATTCAAACACAAGACATGACATATACATGATACATGACATCCAAAGGCACCAAAAAATAAGCCATAAGGAACTAGGATCTACATGTAGGGAAGATTGTCATCACATGCTATCATCAAACAATAAGAGATATCCTAGAACTTAGTCCTGACATACATGATACACATGTGGAACCATCTCAACCTTTGAAGAAATCAAGGGATTTTAGTTTATCTAGTTACCAAATCTTCCCATACTTCACTTTGACTACACTAGCAATCCAACGCATGAGATGGCGCCTCGCCATTCTATTTCTTATCTTATTAAGATGAATTACTACTACCCAACCCACCTAAGATTAATTAATTATTTTATCACTTGATTAAACCAAAAACTCCCAATGAGTTATCGAAAAGGTCTAGACCCCGGCTCCTCACAAAAGGAATCTTAGAAATCCATTCCTCATGACCTTGGCATACGCATGGAAGACCACTGTCCCTAATCATGCACCTAAAACTTAGGGTAACAACACAATTGAACAACAGCGCTCAAATGCATCATATCCTAGTTAACCAACATATCCAATCAATGAATGCATAAAGATGCCAATATTATCGCCTCATAGGCAACATGAAAACATATAGCATCTAATATACACAATGTCAAATATATCCAAATAATTACAATACGATAAGAAAGGAATTATTACAGTTACTTAACACAGAAGAATGCAAATAATAAATCTCAATCAACAAACCAACGTTCGGACCACCTCAGCAATATCAAAACACAACCTCTCGATAGGTTAAATATGAAAACAAAAATAAAAAGAGTCTCAGAAAAGCCAAAAGAATAATACATAATCAACATCGCACTTACAACACTCTACCACACATCCATATGGTTCTATGGCACATACGACAAACCCAACCATTACATTTATAGTTAATTTATTTAATTCCTTAGCAACCCAAAATTCCCAAAGACAATCTTTTCCAAACAAGCTTTTGGAAAATAAATAAAAAGAAAGATAAAACCTTTGACCTCTAATAGAAAAAAATGAAGAATAAAATTTGATGAAGTGCAATCCCAAATCCAAGCTCTAATTACAAATTCAAATCGAAAACCAAAATCAAGAATTTCATAATAATGAAAATAATCTCTAGCAAGACCACACCACAACAGTCTCAGAAAATGAAATAAATAGAATTCCATTTCAAAATCCATGGAAAATGTCGGCCAATAAAAAAAATTAAAAATATAATATTTTATACCAACCCCTACCCAAATTCTAGGTAAGAAAAATATAAAATAATATTACTTAACTTACCCAAATATGTCAACCAAGAATAAAATAGGGTAGGTAGGGTAAACAATTAAATAATAGATAAATAATTAAACCAAATGGGAAAATTGAAATTAAATAATAATAACCAATAAATAAAATATAAAGGCTTAGTAAAATAATCTCAATAAATCAAAGGCCCAATCAAAATAATAAAAAATAATATATTTCTTACCAACCATCTGAAAAATTAAAACAAAAATAATATAAAATAATTTTATTACAATCTCCAAGTTGAAAACCAATAATGAGAGAGGGTAGGTAAGATAAATAATAAATAAATAAAGGGGTAGGAAGAATAAACAATAATAAATAATAAATAAACCCATTAACCAATAAATAAAATAGAAAAGACTAACAAATAAAATAAATAAATCAAAAACCTAATAAATGTTACACCATAAAAATAATATAAATAAATAATAAATAAATAAATAATTGAATAATATTATCTCACAAACACAACTTCCAAGAGGGTGAATCATAACAAGGGGTAAGTAAATAAATAAATAAATAATAACAAATAAAGAACCAATAATAGATAAACTGACAATAAATAAATAAATAAGTAAACAATAATAAATATTTAAATATACAGATAGATACAAATGCTCTAGCCAATATATTTTAAACTCAATATGATTAATATTTCCCACATTAATATATAAAATATATTAAATTAATAAATAATCTTTCATGCATAATTATAAATGCCAAGTACTATGATCCACAAAATAACATTAATAAATAATAACCCTCAATAATTAAATACACCATTATTTTTAAATATCAATGCCATCCATTAATTTAATTTAATATTAATAAACTATATAAACTAATTAATTAATTAACAATCACAACTCCTCAAGACAACCCAACATAGGGTAGCATAAAATACCACACGATACACATAGCAACTCTCAATTAAAACACCAACTGATAGGGTACAAACTAGAGTATAGAATTATGGGATTTCATATCATCTCTAATAAAATTTCCATTGGGATAAAGACACGTCACACACTCATACCTGTGAAGCCAGATTGAGTCAATCTTTGGTACCAGCAAACCTATCATCACCAAAACATGTATGACAACATATACAATAATGTATATCATAAATGATCAGGAAAGCAAAGAGAATCACAACATCATATCATGCTTGCAATGAATGATATGTCATTGCCACTTTCACGAATACAATAGTAAACAGTCACAACAATCATAGCATCAACTCATCCAATATAATCCTGAAGCGGGGTTAGCATTAACAAGATATATGTAGTGCCCCTCCCTAATTCATCTTGTCTTTTTGTACATCAAAAGAATATAGTGATCTAGCTTAGTCTACTTTATGATGATTTGATGGTGTCATGTTATGGACTAACCCTATTTCATGATTGTATTGGATATCACGATAGATCATAATGGGATTTTGATGACATTATGATTACACTAACCCTAATCTATTATTATGATGGCTGAGTAGATGCTACGATGTTTGTGATTGTCTTCTAGTGTCTTCATGATTAGAGACAATGTCATGCCACTCAATCTGAGCATGATATGACATTGTGATTCTTTATCACTTCCCTAATCATTTATGATGTATATGTATTGTATATATGTTGTATTGCATTTAGTGGTGGATGCCGGATTGCAGGTACCAGACATTGACTCCACTTGGTCTCACAAGTCTGAGCGTGTCTTTATCCCAATGGTAAATTGTTGGAGATGGCATGTGTTTCCCTCTCATACTCTAGGCTTAAGTTGATATGCTTGTCAATTAGTGTCTTGGCTTGAGTCATTGTTCTGCATCATGTGGTATGTTATTCAACCATATGTTGGGTTGTCTTCTCAGTTTGTGATTATTTATTAATTAATAATTAATCAGTTTAGATAGTTTAAAAATATTAAATTAAATCAATAGATGACATTAATATTTAATATTAATATGTGATTATTATTTTATTATTATTGGAGAATTATTACTCATTAATGTTTATTTTATGAATTTATATTTTATTGGTTATTTGGAATCGTGGAAATTAATTAATCAATTACTACGTATAGCCATTGGCGTAAACTATTAAATAATGGTTAGTACAAATACAATATATTTTGATTTACTAGGACTTTATAATTAATTAATAATTAATCAGTTGAGTATTTATGCTTATCAGTACATCCATTTATTTATTTATTATTTATTTGATGATTTTATATGTATGTGGGAGATATTTAAGTATTGAGTTTAATTTATGTTGGCTAGAGAATTTATATGTATCTATATATTTAATTATTTATTTATTGTTTATCTAATTATTTATTGTTTTGATTATTTATTTATTTATTTGCATTGTTGTTTTATTTATTTTCTATTATTCAATTACCTACCCCTTGTTATGATTGACCCTCTTGGGAGTTGTGATTGTGAGGATAATATTATTTATTTATTTATTTATATTAATTCTGGTTTTATATTTAATTGGAGCATTTATTTATATTGCCTTTGATTTATTTTATTGGGATTTAATTTATTATTATTGTTTATTATATTATTATTATTATTATTACATTCTCTTGTTTTTGATTAAGGGAAAACAAGTTTTGATGGGCCCCTGAAATCTATTACAACAAAAGATCAAAAGATAGGCATTAAAGCACTACAAAAATCCAGAGACAACAAACATAAAAAAGACAGTTGACTAGAATATAAAAGGCCAGCAATAGAAAGACAATAAACAACAAACAAAACTGATAGAGAAAAAGCCAAGGCTAGGTAAAGTTCTTCAGCAACTCGGTCACTTCTAGCTCTAGTTGCTCCATGTTATCAACAGTTTGTTTGATTTCCTCAATCTCCCTACTTTGTCTTTGCTTTTTTCTGGTGCTCGCGTGAGTTCTTCTACCATGGTCGGTTTCCTTATCTTCAAGGGTGTCTTCCTTCACCTCAGTAATGTCCGGAGAGGCCTAATCCCCTTGGTCACCATCAAGCTTACTAATAAGAACCTTCATACTTGCAGAGGCGGTCTTTAAGATCTGATGACTCTGCACCCCTATCTTCTTGAGCATGTTCTCAACCCCTTCCAGCCTTTTCTCAGTAGCCCCAACTTTATTCTCTATGATTTGGAAGCTATTACATTGAGTGTTAATGATCTCCTCATCATTACTAATTACTTTGGTAAGTTCATTTAAACAATCAAGAAGAGAGCTAAATTAACTAGTGCCAATAGCCTCTAAAGTCTCAATTTTGTTGGCTTCCTGGGTTTTCTTGGCTTCTATGCTTATAATTTCCTTCTCAACCCAAAGAAAAACCTTGTTGAATCTATCTGTGCCATTTTTGATGCAAAGGTCAATATCCAAATGAGAGCCTTCCTGGGTCTTGTCTCCCATAGGATCCAAATTCACTTCCAGGCCCACCTCCCTCACATATGTACTCTTAGCTTCCTTAATGGCCGTGTCCTCCCCATCCAAACCCTTATCCTTAGAACCAGTCAAGAAGGGTGACCGGTTCTTAGCTCCCACATACTCATTTTTGAGAATTTTCGTTTTCTTCTTCTAGCTGGAGAGGATTTGGACCTCCTTGCTATAAGTATCCATAACATCATCAGTCTCATCTTCCTCCTCATTCGAACTATCATCATCCTCCCCCTTATGCTTCCTTTTGGCCGACCCTTTGCTCTGATTCTCTTGCCCTATTTTTATTTTTCTCTTGCTCGACCCAATGATTTGGGGGTCATCCTCAACATCAACTTCCATGTCACAACCTTTACCATCATCATCATCATCGTCTTCCCATTCCTCTTATGACTTAGAAACCTCTGCAATGCACAGATGGGCGGTGGTATTCTTGATGTGATTGTACAAAATCACCATCAAACCCTCATGCATAGCAGGATTGGTTTTGGGGTTGGGGATAGTGTCCTTTATCCCAACATTGAGAGCACAAAACAAATAAAATGGGATGGAAATTTTCTCTTTATATCAAAAATGGTTGAGAATATCAAAATGATAGCTATAAACCCTAGTAAATCTCCCATCTAATGTGATAAATTCCATAATAGAAAACAAGACCCCTTGCCAAATCAACTTAATTCCCTTTGACGAGTAGTAAGTATGGTTTCCCTTCACCAGTCTAGCTTTCTCCTCCTCATCTTTAGGGAATTTGTTCACTACAACATCAAACAACTTCCTGTCCCTATAGAACTTGATACTTTCCATCGGTAGACCCATAGCCTCAACAGTCATGGTTTCATTCACCTTGACCTGCCTACTGCCAATGGTCAATGTGCCTTCATTATAGACCGCTTTTTGAAAATACTTATAGTTTATGGCCATTTTGGTTGCATTATCTCCATAAAATCAGTCATCTTAGCTGCTTACAGCACAACCCTAACTTAGGACAGTCCCTCCATTTATCAATTTTGGTTGCCTCCGTTCTCTTGCAATTTCCACCCATTTTGTGATCAATTTCTGTCAACTGTGATTTCCTGCAAATAAAACTCTTCTCTATGGAATTTCTAGTTAGCAGGGGAGAAACTACTAGAAGCCAATGGATATTTCTAATTCTTTTTCTCAATAGGGAAAAAAGAACCCACAAAGCATGCAAGGTGATATAACAATTATTAATGTACCTCCTTCTCAACTGCATACAAAACTGATTCCTACTACCATGATTTCCCCTATCATCTCAGGAAATAGTTTCAAATTTGAACTTGCTTACCATGATATCTTTCATAAATTAAGATGTCATGTGCCACTTGAGGGAGCTCCCCCTCTCTATTCCAGATCTTGATTTTCTCACTCTGTACTACCTCAATGGCGACCCAGTCAACACTCACGTTGGCCTCTCTATAATCATGAAAAATGTAGCATTAATCGAACCCCTCAAGCATCTCCCTAGCTAAATCAATGATATTTTTAATCGTCCATGAGGGTTGGTATTTAATAAGGAGGCAATTGATAATGTTTTTAGAATCCCCTTCTAGCCATAATAGTTTGGCACCCAGATTATGTGCTAATTTGATAGCTTGGAGGGCACCCATAGGTTTAGCCAGATGATTAGTTTGAATCCCCAAGGGGAAGGCCACCACCCGAATACAAAAGTTAACACTATTTTGGATAACTCCACCATAGCCAGCAGGCCTTGGGTTCCCTTTAGCAGCCCCATCGAAGTTAGCGTAAAACCAATCATTAGGGGGAAAAGACTAGCTGCACATACTTTTTTTTATTTGGTTGGTGTTGGTGTCCATGTAGGCTGGGATGTTCTAGCTCTTGAGAACATCAAATTCCTCCTTACTATTGCAAAAATTCTCTCCCCTAGCCATCACATTATCAAAAAAATTATATTTTATCTTGGCCCAGACCACCTCATAAGGGTTAATATCATTCTTGGAGATTTTGTTATTCCTCTCTTTCCAGATACCCCAAAGGATATGTGGAAAGGAAAACTTCCATTAATTTCTTATAGTTGGATTGTTTGTAATGAAGTACCAACTCTTGAAACAGTCTTCAATCTCCTCTAGGAACACCCAATTCAAAGCCCAATGTTGAAAAAATATAGCACAGATAGGCTAGACATAAGAACAGTGAATAAAAATATGGTTCACTGATTCCTTATCATTGAAACAAAGATAACATATGTTGGGGATGTAGAAACCCCTCTTTCTCAGGTTATTTGTGGTTAGTATCTTATTTTGCAAAACAATCAAAAAAATATTAATTTTATGAGTAAAACCTAGATGCCAAGCCTTAGCCCAGCAGGGGCTAGGGTCTTGAGATGGAGCCAGCATAAGGACAACATATGACATAGAATAAATTCTTGAAGAGGTACCACTCCACACCATGTGGTCCTCCCTTATGGGATTTAAAATAGCTTGATTGGTGACTAAGTTTACTTGCTTTAGGTTGGGATCAATAGAGCTAAGGTCCACCTACATTTGATCTCTCCAGTAGTCAGCAACTTTAACACCAAAATTCTCCTTACATGTTTAGATGTTCATCTAAGAAACACAATTATTTAGAGGGGCTCCTCCAATCCAGGAATCATCCCATAAATCCACCTTCCTGTCATTATCTATGGCCCAAACTTTGACTAAACTAACCATACCTTTAGCTTGGATAACACTATTCCAAATAGTAGAGCCACTCAGCATTTGATTAGAGGCAAAAAAATCTTCCATGGTAGAGAGCAAACATAAGTACTTAGCCTTCTAGCTATCATTCTACTCTGCATTTCCCTGATAGATTCTCTAGATTTGTTTGGTTAGAAGGGTCTTATTCAATGCTCTAATATTTCTTAAACTCAGACCCCCCACCTTTTTGGGTTTACAGACATTTTCCCAAGAAATGAGGGTAACTCTTTTCTTCTCCTCAACCCCAGACCAAAGGAAAGCTTTATGAATTTTCTCAATAGCATCTGCAAATTTTCCAAGAATTTTAAAAAGGATTAAAGCATAAACTGGAAGACTCTAGAGAGAAGATTTTAAAAGTTGGATTTTACCAGCTTGACTAAGAAGGGTACCTTTCCAACCAGCCAACTTCCTATTGAATCTATCAACAAGATTATTCCAAAACAAATCCGTAGGTTTCATGCCCAGAGGAAGACCTAGGTAAATAGAAGGGGGCTTTCCAATTTGGAAACCAAGGATCTGGGGCATCCTAATTTGTCTTTCCCCTAGTGTGTTGAAGAAGAACACAAATCTTTTCTCTTAGTTAATCGTTTGACCTGAAGAAGAACTATAAGTTTTGAGAAGGTCCTTCATAGTGGAAAGTTCTTTGATCAAAGAGGTACCCATTAAAATTGTATCATCAACAAATTGCTGGAGGGAATAGGCTCTAAAACCAAAAGAGTGAGAGATTCCCAATAGAAGCCCCTGAGAAATAATTTTTCTAATAAATTTTCTCAGACATTCAGCCAGAATAATGAAGAGAATAGAGGAGATGGGATCCCCTTGCCTGATGCCCCTAGAAGTATCAAAGAAGGGGGAAGGTATACCATTCACACTGACAGAGAAAGAAGGGCTCGAGATAAGCTAGTAAATCAACTTAATAAACCTATCATAGAAGCCAAAATCACCAAGCACCTTAGCCAAGAAGCTCCAGTCCACCTGATCATAGGCCTTAGACAAGTCCATCTTCATCAGGAAGCCTTGTTTCTTTGATTCCACTAGCCAGTGAGTGTTTTCATGAATAGTAGTGATAGAGTCAAGGATATGTCTGCTAGGAATGAAGCCACTCTATTGCAGCGATATTATAGATGAGAGAATAAAAAGAAGTCTTCCAGTAACCACCTTTGAGATAATTTTATAGAAAGAATTGCATAAGATTATCGGATAGAACTTATCCAAAGAATCAACCCGAGGACATTTAGGAATCAGGACCATAAAAAGTAGCATTGAGTTCCTTTAAGATAATCCTGGCACCCAAAAATTCTTGCACACCTTTAACCACATCACATTTGAGAATGTTCCAAAAGGATTCAAAGAAGAAAAGTGGGAACCCATCTGGACCCAGGGCTTTATTGCCATCAAAGGAGAAAACCAAATTCTTAACTTCCTCCTTAGAGAGGACGGCAACCAGAGCCTTGTTCCAGAAAATCATTAATGATGGAAGCAACTGTATGTAAGAGGGCCCTCTGGGAACAATTATCCAGACCATAGTCTGCTGAGAGAAGAGATTTGAAAAATTTCCTAGCTTCATTCCCAATATCATGGTCCTTCATAGTTTCAATACCACCAATTATCAACTTTGAGATCCTTTTAGCATACTTATGTTTCAAAGCAGTCATATGGAAGAACTTGGTATTTTTGTCCCCAACATTAAGCCAAAGAGATCTGGACCACTGTTTCCAAAATTCTTCTTCTCTTCTGATAATCTTATGATACTTAACAATCACTTCATTTTCCTCCTTGATAGACATTTCATTATAACTGCTGGTTTGTGTTTTATCTTGTATTTCCTTAAGCTCAAGATGGGTTTGGACTTGGTAGCAAAAAGATCACCAAAAACTTCCTGGTTCCATTTCTTTATATTATCTTTCATGTACCTTAATTTTCTCACCATTCTATACATCATGGTACCTTTGACATCAATAGACCACCACTTCTTAATGGCCTTATCAAGGCTAGGATGGTCTAGCCACATCCTTTCAAATCTAAACAAGAAGTTTCTTTTAACACTTATATCCTTTGCAGCAAAAACCACAGAAAAGTGGTTAGAACCAATCCTAGAAAATGCCAGTAGGGAGCACTGATAATTGTTAGACCAATCATTATAAATAAAGGCCCTATCAAGTCTGAATTGATTGAGATCTTCCCCTGCCCTATGGTTGGTCCAGGTAAAATTGGCACATTGGAGATCAATATCATGCAGACCCTAGTTAGTGATAAAGTTCAAAAGATCCAATGTACTATCTAACTAAGAGGGGACACCTCCAAACTTATCTTTGTCATGGAGAGGGGTGTTGAAGTCCCCCATGACCATCCACATTTCATCCTTTAAAAGAGAGTGAATGGCCTCCAGCTTCTTCTAGAAATTACATCTACCTAGTTTATTATTAGGGGCATAAATATTAGTCAAGAGCCAAGAGGTACCATCCCCTAAATGATGAAACCTAAAAAAGGTCAAATTACTATCCTTCTTAACCGCTACCCTAGTAACATGCCTTAGATTCTAGAAAATGGCAATGCCCCCAGAAACACCATTCGAGCTACCTCCTAAAACTCCCCCATCCTTAAAAAGCTTAATCTTCTCAACTTTCTCTTTAGTCATTTTAGTTTCTTGTATAAGAATAATGTCTAGTTTATGTTCTCTAACTAAATTTCTAAGAACACCCTATTTATGTGGATTATTCAATCCACATATATTCAATGAAACAATTTTCATTTTCTTATTAGTGAACATACCTCATGCATGGTCATTTGAGTACCATCCACTATATTCCTGCTTTCCTCTTGATCTCTGATCTGGATTTCTTTTTTTCTTCTAGGAGGAGAGTGTTTAAAACCCATATCGAGTTTAATCCAATTCCTTGTCTTGATAGGAGTAGCCTGAAGGGTGGATTTCGACCTCTTTTTTCTCACTTTATTTTGTTCTGCTACTTTATTAATCTGGCTATCTTTCTCTTGGATGTTCTGGGTGATTGTCTTCTACTCAACATCATTGACCTCAACCCACATAACACTTATATTAAGTAGTGAGGTCGTTGGGGACTGCTTGAAGGTAGATTTCACCATATCCACTGATTGTTGTGATTATGACAACAAGATCCCTCCAACGATCAAACAGGTCTAGGCTTCCTCATACTTAGGTCTTGGGCCATCTCTATTACTATTTTCCATAATTCCATTCGAATCCTCTTCCTCCTTGTTTTGTAACACCACCTATATTTCTCCATCTTCGAAGTTATCACTTCATTGTTCCTCTTGATTGGTGTCTAGTCATTCTCTCACATATTTTCTTGTTTGATCCTATTTCATTTCTTCAAGCATTATGTTTTCTAGATTTTCCATATTCATGTTCCCTTATTGCTCAAAGGTGTCAGGGATGATGACACTCTGGGATTCTTCTACCATTTTCTCTTTTTTCAGCAATCTCAGGTTGCTTAGCTGGTTTTTTTGCTCTCCATTGCATTGTCTTTTCTTTCTTCTCTTTCTCTTTGACAACCTGTAGAGGGCATTTTATCATAGTATACCCCAATTTTTTATAGTGAAAACATGTAAAAGGTGTTATCACTTTTTAAGAAATGGGTTTTCTTTTCCCATGATTGGCTAAGTTTTGAAATCTTTGGGTCAGGTATGCTATTAGTTGCTTCAAATCTGTTGTAGGTCTTTAGGGGTTAAGGGTTTAGTTTTTAATCTGTCAAATGTCTGATAAAAAACCCTCTGGCTTCTATTTCTACATTACTTTATTCACTTAAGTAATGGGTCTTTAAGTCATGTAAAGTGTCCCCCCCTTGTTACTTACCTAGGTGGCCATTAAATAATTGTAAAAATTTAAGCCTTGTGCCTTTTCCTAATGTTTGTCAAGCCCAGTAAGTATCATGCAACTTTCAGATAGATCTACGACTTTTGCTGTTTCGTTGGGCGGAGGTGCTAGTGTGTTAGCCTCTACAAAGTAGCGAAAGGCATAAGTGCGCCCGATCGAGTACACTAGGATCCAGCTTAATGAGACTACATCTCGCTTTGAATCTAATGGCTTGCATTGATTCACAGCCGAAATAAGCAAGTCACCTTTTTAGAAATGGCGAAAAGGTTTGGCGGGACCTAGTGGTGAAGACTTTTCCATGGCTAAAAGGCGATCATGTTTAAAGGAAATCAATGGCTCTCATTGTTTCGCAGCCGAGAGATGCTCACAATTTGTTCTTCACAAAATAGCGAAAGGTTTTCGGGCTCGAGAAAAAGAGGTTCCTAAAAGGCATAACAGATGTGCAGGTCCCCGAGATCTAATGGCTAGTGCAGTTTTGCGGGAAGAAGGTGCTCACAAGATAGCTTGCGTAAAATGGCGAAATGACATGGCATTCTGAGCGAGTAGTCTAGCTGGCTAAGATAGCAAGTAAAAGTTGACACGTCAGTTCAGGAATGACCGAATTCCAGGTGGATAAAGCTAAGTCAGAAGACCCACGTCTGCCAGTTTTAAATTAGTTGTTAAGCATCATGCAATTTCTTGAGATCTGATGGCTCACGTGAATTCATGAAGGTAAGATGCTAGTAGTTTAAAGCCTACAAAATGGTGAAAGAGGTAGTGTGCCAAAAGGATAGGTAAGGCATAAAGGTAAAGGTCGATCAACTCTATTTTGATCCAACGGTTCCTATGACTTCGTGGCTGCAAACCAACTGGAGATTAATGTTCGCAAAGTCGCAAAAGATAGATGCAAGTCACATAAAGGTATAACAAGGCATGACAACTGCTCATTTTTGTAGAGCTCGATGGTGATGTGTCGAGGGACGCGTGGTTTTAAAAGGTGATTGAGGGCCCGCCAGGTTGTAACCAGCAGTTATGTGGGAATAGCGAAGAAAGACACGTGGCTGACTCAGAACTAAACTCGAAGGGGCTTCCAGGGCTAGTGGGCAAATGCCACGTGGCATTTGTTAACCAATGAACAAGTGGGGTATGTAATACCTGGATAAAGGTCCCATTTAAAAGGTGTTCATCTCAAGATTGATCCAACGCTTCTCATTGTTTCATGGCTCAATGATGGAAGCTGACTAACCCTTGTGAAATAGCAAAAAGCATTAGTTGTCAAGATGAGGTGAGGTTAGTGAAAAAGGTTGATGGTCCCAGTTGGAGTTAAAGGCCGGGTGGTTAGACTTCCATCTAACGCTTGGCGTAGCTTCATGAAAGAAAAATGCTCGAGGGTTAAAGCTTGCGAAGTGGCGAAAAGGAGGTAGGGCCCGATGCTAAGGCAAAGAGGTTAAGACAGTGTAAATATCGATCGAGTCTCATCTGATCGGACAGCTGGCATAGTTTCACTAGGTTAAAATGCACGTTGGCTACTGTCTGCTAAGTAGCAAAAGGATTTTTAGCTTGTTGCCGGATGAGGAAAGGTGAAAGGGTAAAGACACTGCAAGTTTAATATGATCTAGTGGCCAGTGCAATTTTGATAGGAGAACGTGCAGGGATGTTATGCTCTGTGAAATGGCAAAAGAGTGAAAAAGAAAATACACAGGTTTGTTATGACCCATTGGAGTAAAATTTTTCAATTCTTCTATGAATTCAATTCTGAAGGGATGATTGAAGCATGCAGTATCAATGTCGCAATTAAGATCTCGACTACCGTATATGATCTCGCATCAATTGAATGAAGGCATTATTTTGAAGAGTTGTTGTAGAGAAGCGGGTGCAGAGCAGATTGTTTCAGATGCAGAGCAGAATTCTTCAACCCAAGAATAGGTTCTCTTGTACTCTTGCTTAGCAATTACTTGACAGTTTGTTTAAATTGGGGTTTTGATCTGTTACAAAACTATTGTGGTTAGTAATTAAGTTGCTTGCATAGTAATTTCAAGATGGGACCTAAAAGGGAGTTCTTAGGAAAGGTTAGTTACAAGGAGAGGGCAATCTGTGATGATTTCTTGGAACAGTTGACCATGTCAACTAATGTGGCAGCTAAGGTAAAAGAGTTAGTGCCAAGAGCTCCTCGCCTTAAAATAGGAGAAGGATTGTACGACAAAGGCAATTGGCTGAGAGATCCAAAGATAGGATTTTATGGGTTGGGTCTTTTCAAGGTTGGGTTCAGTATGAGACATTCCCTAGCCCCAATGAACAACATTTGGGAGTTAGATGTAGGCAAATTTGTAATTCCTAGAGTGTTCATGGATGTGCACCTTCTAACTCAGGTTGCACACAATTATGACCCAATTGCAAAGAGTATTAGGAACATAAATTGAAAAACCCTCATTGAAATAAATAATGAGGAGTTCATAAATGCTTTTGGACTTCGTGAATTTTCCAAATTTTTAGAACCCATCAATTTTAAATCACTAGCTTAGGTTTAAAATGCACAGAGGAATCACCTTAGGAATGGGCCTCTTAATGAATTCTTTGTGAAGATAGGTGGATTAACAATCATAGGACCCAATACTATGGAGCCTTTCTCCTTAAATCTATTCACCCTTAGAGCCAAGGGATTATACTGGTCACTCTGCCAAATTTTAGGAGAGGATATTGAAGCAAACATGCCAACTCATTACATGTTAATGATTGCTCACATTTTGAATCCTTCTCTAGTAGTGACCTTTGATTATGCCTCCTATGTTACTGATGCCATCCATGAGGGCTTGATAGGGATAAAGAATGAGAAAGTGGATAGGCCTTTTGGATGGTACTCCCTCCTCGTGCACTTATTTTTATTCAAGGGTGGTGACTATTTTGCAAATGGAATGGATCTTTTGAAAGAAAAGGATGGAGAGAAGATGCTAGTTCAGTTCTGGAGTACAGTCCTTTCATGGGATAGAGAAGATGCTAGCTACTTGAGATTTGATAAGTGCTTTGCATCCAAGATTAGGACTCTTATATGTTCAGAGAATCCAAGAGTCTCTAAGGTTCTTTTGGAATTCATTAGGCCAAAAGAGTTTGTTGAAAATATTAAAATTGTCCACAATTGGGGTGATATGTACTTATACCATGTCTCCATAGTTTTTAGAATGTATGGTTTCAGAGGCACTCCATTTTTGTTGCCATATCAGGTCCCTCTCAAAGTAGGAATTGTAGAAGTTCTCAGGCAGATTGGTAGCTTGCAAGAGGTAGAGCTAACAGGTAGAGGTAAAGGGACAATTTTCCCGATAATAACTATAGCTCATCAGTTTGTAATAAATAAAGAGGGCTGGAAGTTCT
Source organism: Cryptomeria japonica (assembly GCF_030272615.1). Taxonomy (NCBI): domain Eukaryota; kingdom Viridiplantae; phylum Streptophyta; class Pinopsida; order Cupressales; family Cupressaceae; genus Cryptomeria; species Cryptomeria japonica. The sequence goes on along the minus strand of NC_081409.1, from coordinate 262,388,416 downwards.
CTGAAGATTTCCTTCAACCATACCATTTATCAATTGCAGTATCAAGGTGTGTCGACCCTGAAGATTTCTTCAACGAAATGTTCAGAAAGAGGGCAGTATGCAGAGGTAGACCTCACCAATTCCAGTTCCCTGAAGACCTCATCACGAATGAGTTTGATTTGCATGAGCAAGAGCTAAGGAAAGAAAAGTGGGTGGCCTATAGGAAGGCCCTAGATTTTGTGCACCAATTTGACACCAGCTATGACCCTTTGTCCAGTGTCCACCCCTTTGAAAAAAAGGTAAAATTATTAATTCTTTGTTTTGAAGATGTAATGCAGACATTGAAAGAGAAGAGGGAGGTTGTGATTAAGAACAACCCTGAGAAAGCAAGAATAGTTTTAACTAGGTCTACATTTGCCAAAGCAATCCCTCCAGGTGATTACATGTTACATAATAAGTCCAACTATAGTGTGTTGGTGCCAACAACAGGGGAGCCTTCTACCTCAAAAGGGAAGAGGAAGATACAGGATGTCATTGACATTCAGAAGAGCCCAAAGAGGCAAAGAATGGGAAAGGAAGTACAATCTAATGAACCCTTGTATTCCCTATCTCAATCCCCTATTGATATAGGAGATGAATAGACAGTAGCTGAGAAACTATTACAATTAAGCAGTCTTGGAGTGATAGCCTACACCTATGATGAAGTGGAAGAAGGAATGCCAAAAGCGCCCCTTAATGCTGAGATGAAGATAACCACTAATGAGTTCAAAGGAAAGGAGTTGGATACTGAGATCAAAGAAGCCAATGAGGATCTCTTGGCTGATAATAACTGTAAAGCAGAAAAATCGAACCCTAGTCGTTCTCCCCTCCCCAACTCCAAGGAGAGAGAAGGGAGAGTCACTAGGGTTGATGGTTTTCACTTAGGGGAGACTTTACATTCAAAAGAGGGGTTGAAACCCACAAGATCCAATCCCATGCAATGCAAGATTGGATTCTAAATGAGTTTCAAGGGTTAAGACATCAAGGATACCCTCTTTTGTAAACAATGTAGATAGAAAGATTGAACTAGGAATGCATGTAAAATAGGAAAGATTCGCTTATAAACAGAGATAGGGATATGGGATGAAGCTGCGGACTTGGAATTAGTAGTAAAATGTTGAGACGGTGCTGTTCTACAAATTTGAGCAAAATTTGATGGGTGATGGCACCCGACGTGCACACGGTCCTCCGAAAAATCCGCGAAATGAAGGGGGATCTGTTCGTCTCTGCACAAGAATTTCCAGATCTTCAATTACAGCCGCATACCTACAACCTACACACAGAAAGGAGAGGAAAATTGGGGGGTTAGGGATGAGGGGTTTGCCTTTAGGTCAAACCCCGGTTTTGGAATTAACCAAGAAATGAGAATGCTGTAAATGTAAATGTTTGTAATGTAAACAAGTACTGATACCTTGTTGTAAGAATGTTTGTATTCTTACATGCGAAGGTGTAATGTATGTTGTATGTTGTATGTGATCTCCTCTTCAATGGTTGAATCCTTGTCTTGAATGCAACATTTTGCCTTGAATGGAGACTTAGAATGCTCAATTGCTTGAAGGAATGCTTGAATGCTTGAATGTTTGAATGTTTGAATATCGCTTCCACGTCTTGTACACATATATTTCCCTTCCTTTTTTTCAACCTCCTCAAATGGGAGAGGAAATGTAGTTTATATACTTGTCAATTAGGACTGATAGATTGATTTTCCTGACCTTAGGCCGACCAGGAAACATTATTTTCCAATTTGCAAACTTAAAGACCCGAAGCCCCAAAAGAGACCGGGCCCAAAATAGGGCCAGGGACTAGGGCGCTGGGCGCCATGGTCCTGGGGGACCAGGGCGCAGGGTGCCCTAGTCCTGAAGGACCAGGGCGCTGGGTGCCATGGTCCCACCTCCCGGGACAAAAGGGTGCAAGGAGGATCAGGATAGGGTGCTGAAAAATGCAGTTTTTGATGTCATGAACAAGTTTCGGGGTCTCCATTTAGGTTCCATGTTGCATCGCCATCATGAAGACCCAAATGCAGTCGAAATTGCAAGTGTCACAATTTTATAATGCTACATTTATCCCCCACTTTAGTGGGACTATAAGCTTACGCTCATACTTCCAGTAAAGTACAAGGAAACAACATTGAAAAAAACTTTCACCACGTCAAGGAGGCAAGTTACACCAAGCCCCCAGTGGACTAAGGATCTTACGACTTCGATTGAAAAAGTAAAAGGGAAGATCATGAGGGAGAACCATGACTGTCAGTAGTAAGGTTCCCTCACTATGAGTCATGCAAAAAAGATATCAAAAATTTTCAAGGCAAAGCTAAATTTGTCAAGAAATTTTTAAGTATCTTGAAAAGATATGAACATGATGTATGCCCCCCTACGTTAAAGCGATCACACACGCCTCACCGGGGGTGATTGCTTTAAGGTAGTGATACATATAAGAAATGAGAAAGGAGAACATTATCACAAGGATTTAGCCCCCAAGTGTGAGATAAGCCCAAGGATAATAGACACAAAACACAAAGCACAAGGTGACTTTGCTTTCCTCGGGGTCAGTATGCTGTATGATAATTCATGTATATCATATGTATGTATGCATAATTGTTCTTCATTCCCCAATCAAGGAAGGTCACCTAGAAGAAGGGAACACATGTGTCTTTTGAGTCAACATGAGAGAGACCAAAAGAGATCTCAATGTTTTGCATCGTCCTCAAGTAGGCAACACTAAGGACAAAAAATAGAAGAATGAGAATAACACATAGAAGAAGTAACAAAAGAGAGGAGGAGAGAGTCTGCTATGCTAATGAACTAGTCTAGCATGTCATCTACCCCCCGATCTTGCTGATCAATATTTCGGTAAGGTAGGAAACACGCTAGAGGAGGAACATCCAACACAACAGATGGAGCTATCACAAGATCCAAACAAGGGCTATGTTCATAGCCCAAGCCACGGTGTTCTTGTCTAGGAACTAGGATAAGTGCTTTAGAAAATTCATTAGATAAATGGCTATCAACATCAACATATTCATATTCACTATCAGAATGAACAGGAGTAACATTTTCATCATGAATAACATTTTCATCTATATCATCATCAAGATTTATAAAAATAGGATCTTTAACTCGCACAAGATCAAGACCATCATGCATCTTATGTTTAGGAGATTTCGGCTCAATCGTCAGCTGAGGAGAAAATGGAATAATATTGGTTGAAGGTGTTTTTAACGATTGCAAAGTTTGAGAAGCAGCAGCCTGAGCTCTAAGACGATGCTTTCATCAGCATTCACGTGCAGAATGATTCCGTCTAGTCTTAGTAGGAAGTTGAGAAGATTGAGGAGGAGGAATGTTCTCATCCTTATCACTTGGGTGTTTAGGTAGTGGTCTCTTAGGTTGAACAATAGGAGAAGAGGAAGGAGGAGGAACTGCTCCATATAAGGGAGGAATATTTGGTTTAGGAAGGAGACCAAGTCCATCATGACGGGGAGGTATAGGTCTACTTTTGGGAAGTTTATTAGATATAGGCATAGTCACAATCATAGGAATGGGTTGGGAATCTTCTTGAGGAAAGACATTAGTTTTATCTTTCAAAGGAAGAACTTCCTTCTCAAGAATGATAGGAATGTCAAGTTTGGGTGTTCTAGGTTCACTTAGAGATAGGATCATATCTTTTTTCCACTTTTGATAAGATTTGAAAAGATGATCACTTCGCGGAGGAAGAGATTGGAATTGTTTAGGCCAAAAGTAATCAATAGGAACGCTAGAAGTTCTTTCAGCTGGTTTAAAGAGACTATGATTGACAGTAAGAACTTCACCATTATGGGGAAATTTCAAACACTTGTGAATAGGAGAAGCAATAGCTTTCATGGAAGATAGCCAAGGATAGCCTAGCTTCACACGAAATTGTTCAGACGATGGAATAATAGAAAAGCTCACATCAAGGGATTTGTTATGGACCTCAATAGGTAATGTAATAGAACCAATTGTAGGAGAAGAAAATGCATCAAATAATTTCACAACCACATTTGTTTCATCATAGATCACTTGATTCAATTGCAAAGTAAAAAGAAATTCTTCAGTAATGATATTAACCATATAAGAAGGATCAATAAGCACTCCACGGAAAGGTGTATTCTTGACTTTTGCAACTATATATAAAAAACCATCAGGTGCCCTGCTAGTTTCACTGGAATCAATTGTGATGGAAGGTTCTTTAGGGATTTTCTGCTGCTCTACAAAGTTAATCACATTCGGAGTCATAGACACAAGATCATTAGGTGAGACAGAGGAATCAGTAGTATCAATCGCATTAGAGGTGTGAGAAGGTAATGGATCAGTAAAAATTTGAAGATTTTGGTTAGGAGGAGCTACAGATGTATTGCCTTTATCATTCACACCAGAAATAGAGATAGTATTATTATCAATCAAATCTTGAATTTTACCCTTTAAAGCAAAACATTTTTCAGTATCATGCCCAGGTTGATGATGAAATTGACAAAAAGATTTGTTATCAAAATAGGGTGAGTTAATATTTGCAGGATCTATTTGCCTTATAGGAGGAAGAGTAAGCACATTTTGTTTCAATAACTTATTCGTAATACTATGCAATGATTCATTCAAAGGAGTAAACTTTCTTTCTTTCTTGAAAAACTTAGAAATAGGAGGCACACCTGATGCCGCATTCACATTATTGTTGATGGTGTTTTCATTGAATTTAATGGACTCTCTATTTGGTTTAAACTTCCCAAATGGTTGTTGACTACTATCACCCTTATCACTCAGAGCCATAGGATTTGCTTGTTCCATTTGACTCACAGTCAGTTGATAATTGTGAAGAGTTGCACACAACTGTTGGAAAGAAGTGAACTCAGAAAATAGAATTTTTTCTCTAATATCTTTTTGTAGATTAGAAATAAAGATTCTTTGAATATCATTGTCAGGCACTAGAAAAGAAATTTGAGCATAAAAATGCTTATATGTACCAATGAAATCAGTCACTTTTTCTTTAAAACCTTGTTTACAATGCATTAAATCAATCAAAGTAACTTTAGGACTTATATTGTTTTGAAATTGTTGAATAAAAGCATTTGCAAGTTGTTTGAAAGAAGTAATAGAATAAGAAGGCAACGAGTCGTACCATTGTAGGGCTTTATCTCTTAATGTTCTAGTAAACAGTTTTGCAAGCAACCTTTGGTCATAAGCAAAATCAGTGCATATTGTTTGAAAGGTCTTAACATGTGTTAGAGGATCACCCTTACCGTTATAAAGCTCCAAATGCAGAATTTCAACATGTTTAGGGGGGATAGCTCGAACAATGTCAAGAGAAAGTGGGCTCGCAACATCAAATGTGGGCAAACTAAACTTAGATTGATTCATAGAGGCAATTTGTTGCTGTAAAGAATAGATAGTTTGTGCAAGATTGTTAATGGTCGCTTCAGTTGAAGAGTTCATATGAGACGTGTTAGATTGTGATGGAGGTGTTATGTTATTGAAAGAAGGTAGAGAGTAAGGTGGTGGGACACTATGATAGTTAGTCATAGGAGATGATTGGAAAGGAGGAACACTACAAGGGGGAATGGAAGGGTTAAATGAATTGCCCCCTTGCGTCATGTTCATTTGTGGAGATATAATAGGGACACTCATTGTAGGAATGAATGAAGAAGTTGGATTGAATGAAGGAAGAGGGTTGATTGAAGAAGAGGGATTGCCCCCATGACTAGTGATCATAGGACGAATGTCCTGTATTGAAGTAGTCATTATGTTTGACGTAAAATTAGGTATACTAGCAATAGTAGTTGTCACAGGAATAGAATGATTAACTTGAGTAGGAGATTGTGTATAACCTAAGGTTTCGGCACAACTCTTCATAGGCATCACATTTGAATCCACAATGTGTGCAATACCACACAAAATATCAATTCCATTCTTATCACTTTGAACCATACGTTTTAGACCCTCAATTAAAGGAAGAGCTTGACTATCGAGGTATTCTTGAGACATCCATTGTCGAAAATCATCAAATTGGTTATCCAATTTCGAAGGTTGTTCTTCAGAAACCTCACGGAGAGCTTCTTCATCATTAAGAGGATTAGAGGAATTACCCATGTCCTTGTTAAAAAGGCCATTCAAATTAGGTTCCATCTCCTCGATAATTACACCTTGGAAAGACTTAATTCTAAGGCTACCTCTAACGGGAATAGTGTAAGTAGGGCTTATTGTTGTAAAACTCATGCACTAAAGAGAGATAGAAGATTTTGAATTTTAGAGGTAGCAAATTTCAATAAAATCAGTCAATCTCCTAGATTTAAGCTGTTAAATGCAATCAGGACAATCTCCCGAAATTTCAGAAAAAATGTCCAGGACCGTGGCGAACAGAGTGCACACGGTCCTCGCAACTTTTTTCAAAATTTTCAGGGATGAAAGTTATGATGATTTTAAAGCTAATCCGAAAAAATTGAGTGATTTTACAATCTGTAGATAGGCCAAATTAAAGTTGCAATCTCAAAATTGAACCCTATCAAGATTGTTGAAAAATGCAAATTTTGAATTTTGAAAAAGAGAGGGAAACTGAAATTTTGAATTTTATGATTTTAGAGGGAATGCTGAAAGCAATGCAGGCTTTGAAATTTAAAAATTGACTCAATTTCATGCAAAATTCAAATTTGAAAGCAGAAATCAAAGTTGTTGCAATTAAACACTTAATTTCAAAAGTCACAAATTGTAAAAATTTGAATAAAGCATTGAAATTTCGAATGAATGCTAACACACTTTTCAGATTTAGGACTGTAAGAAACACAATTTTGATATGAATTTCAATTTCAACTATTTTTGAATGATTATAAGCCATTATCCAAGCAACCACTAGACCAACTTTGACTTTAATTTTGAAAGTGTTAAAATTGATAAAATCAGCCAAAATTCTGAATTTTAGCAGAAAAATACAGTAAGATCTAGCTCCCGAAATTTCGGAAAAAATGTCGGGGACGATGGCGCTCGGGGTGCACACGGTCCTCGCAACTTTTTTCCAAATTTTCAGGGATGAAAGATATTGTGATTTTATTGCGGAATCCAAAGTTACAGCCGATTTGGAGGTGTTTTGATTAGTGAAATTATCAGTCAAAGGTTGAATCAAGAAGGTTTTAAAAATTAGGGTTTTGACATTTAACCACTTAATTTTCAGAATTAAAGCACAAATATGAATTGACAATTTGCAATAGAAGGGTAGATTTGAAACAAGCATTAACAATTAAACATTTCACAAGTTTAATTACTTAAAAAGAAAATTTTAGGGTTTTTATGCAATTAACCTCTAAAATTTGCAAAAGATCAAACATGGAAATATAATTAGGAAGGAAAAATTTTCAGATCTAACCATGAATAATCAGAATGAGGATGTTCACGTCAGGTTCACCAAAATGTAAAGCGGAAAAATCAAACCCTACTCATTCTCCCCTCCCCAACTCCAAGGAGAGAGAAGGGAGAGTCACTAGGGTTGATGGTTTTCACTTAGGGGAGACTTTACATTCAAAAGAGGGGTTGAAACCCACAAGATCCAATCCCACACAATGCAAGATTGGATTCTAAATGAGTTTCAAGGGTTAAGACATCAAGGATACCCTCATTTGTAAAGAATGTAGATAGAAAGATTGAACTAGGAATGCATGTAAAATAGGAAAGATTCGCTTATAAACAGAGATAGGGATATGGGATGAAGCCGCGGACTTGGAATTAGCAGTAAAATGTCAAGATGGTGTTGTTCTTCAAACTTGAGCGAAAGTTGACGGGACGATGGCGCTCGGCGTGCACACGGTCCTCCAAAAAATCCGCGAAATGAAGTGGGATCTGTTCGTCTCTGGACACGGATTCCAGATCTTCAATTACAGCCGCGTACCTACAACCTACACACAGAAAGGAGAGGACGATTGGGGGGTCAGGGATGAGGGGTTTGCCTTTAGGTCAAATCCCAGTTTTGGAATTAACCAAGAAATGAGAATGCTGTAAATGTAAATGTCTGTAATGTAAACAAGTACTGATACCCTATTGTAAGAATGTTTGTATTCTTACATGCGAAGGTGTAATGTATGTTATATGTTGTATGTGATCTCCTCTTCAATGGTTGAATCCTTGTCTTGAATGCAACACTTAGCCTTGAATGGAGACTTAGAATGCTCAATTGCTTGAAGGAATGCTTGAATGTTTGAATGTTTGAATGTTTGAATGTTTGAATATCGCTTTCGCGTCTTGTACACATATATTTCCCTTCCTTTTTTTTGACCTCCTCAAATGGGAGAGGAAATGTAGTTTATATACTTGTCAATTAGGGCTGATAGACTGATTTTCCCGACCTTAGGCCGACCAGGAAACATTATTTTCCAATTTGCAAACTTAAATCCCTGAAGCCCCAAAAGAGACCGGGCCCAAAATAGGGCCAGGGACCAGGGCGCTGGGCGCCATGGTCCTGGGGGACCACGGCGCTAGGCACCCTAGTCCTAAAGGACCAGGGCGCTTGACGCCATGGTCCCACCTCCTGGGACAGTAGGGTGCAAGGAGGATTAGGACAGGGTGCTGAAAAATGCAGTTTTTGATGTCATGAACAAGTTTCGAGGTCTCCATTCAGGTTCCGTGTTGCATCGCCATCGTGAAGACCCAAATGTAGTCAAAATTGCAAGTGTCGCAATTTTAGGACGCTACATTTAGCCCCCACTTTAGTGGGAGTATAAGCGTACGCTCATACTTCCGGTAAAGTACAAGGAAACAACATTGAAAAAAACTTTCACCACGTCAAGGAGGCAAGATACACTGAGCCCCCAGTGGACTAATGATCTTATGAATTTGATTGACAAAGTAAAAGTGAAGATCACAAGGGAGAACCATGACTGTCAGTAGTAAGGTCACAAGGGAGAACCATGACTGTCAGTAGTAAGGTTCCCTCACTATGAGTCATGCAAGAAAGATATCAAAAATTTTCAAGGCAAAGTTAAATTTGTCAAGAAATTTTTAAGTATCTTGAAAAGATATGAACGGGATGTATACCCCCCTACGTTAAAGCAATCGTACACGCCTCACGGGGGGTGATTTCTTTAAGGTAGTGATACATATAAGAAATGAGAAAGGATCACGTTATCACAAGGATTTAGCCCCCAAGTGTGAGATAAGCCCAAGGATAATAGACACAAAACACAAAGCACAAGGTGACTTTGCTTTCCTCAGGGTCAGTATGATGTATGATAATTCATGTATATCATATGTATGTATGCATAATTGTTCTTCATTCCCCAATCAAGGGAGGTCACCTAGAAGAAGGGAACACATGTGTCTTTTGAGTCAACATGAGAGAGACCAAAAGAGATCTCAATGTTTTGCATCATCCTCAAGTAGGAAACACTAAGGACAACACATAGAAGAATGAGAATAACAAATAGAAGAAGTAACAAAAGAGAGGAGGAGAGAGCCTGCTATGCTAATGAACTAGTCTAGCACGTCATCTACCCCCCGATCTTGCTGATCAATATTTCGGGAAGGTAGGAAATACGCTAGAGGAAGAACATCCAACACAACAGATGGAGCTATCACAAGATCCAACCAAGGGCTATGTCCATACCCCAAGCCACGGTGTTCTTGTCTAGGAGCTACGATAAGTGCTTGAGAAAATTCATTAGATAAATGGTTATCAACATCAACATATTCATATTCACTATCAGAATGAACAGGAGTAACATTTTCATCATGAATAACATTTTCATCTATATCATCATCAAGATTTATAAAAATAGGATCTTTAACTCATACAGGATCAAGACCATCATGCATCTTATGTTTAGGAGATTTCGGCTCAATCGTCAGCTGAGGAGAAAATGGAATAATATTGGTTGAAGGTGTTTTTGGGGATTGCAAAGTTTGAGAAGCAACTGCCTGAGCTCTAAGATGACGCTTTCATCGACGTTCACGTGCAGAACGATTTCATCTAGTCTTAGTAGGAAGTTGAGAAGATTGAGGAGGAGGAATGTTCTCATCCTTATCACTTGGGTGTTTAGGTTGTGGTCTCTTAGGTTGAACAATAGGAGAAGAGGAAGGTATCTTCCCTCCATAAGAGGAAGGAGGAGGAACTGCTCCATATAAGGGAGGAATACTTGGTTTAGGAAGGAGACCAAGTCCATCATGACGAGGAGCTATAGGTTTACTTTTAGGAAGTTTATTAGATATAGGCATAGTCACATTCATAGGAATGGGTTGGGAATCTTCTTGAGGAAAGACATTAGTTTTATCTTTCAAAGGAAGAACTTCCTTCTTAAGAATGATAGGAATGTCCAGTTTCGGTGTTCTACGTTCACTTAGAGATAGGATCATATCTTTTTTCCACTTTTGATAAGATTTGAAAAGATGATCACTTCGCGGAGGAAGAGATCGGAATTGTTTAGGCCAAAAGTAATCAATAGGAACGCTAGAAGTTCTTTCAGCTGGTTTAAAGAGACTATGATTGATAGTAAGAACTTCACCATTATGGGGAAATTTCAAACACTTGTGAATAGGAGAAGCAATAGCTTTCATGGAAGATAGCCAAGGATATCCTAGCTTCACACGAAATTGTTCAGACGATGGAATAATAGAAAAGCTCAAATCAAGGGATTTGTTATGGACCTCAATAGGTAATGTAATAAAACCAATTGTAGGAGAATAAAATGCATCAAATAATTTCACAACCACATTTGTTTCATCATAGATCACTTGATTCAATTGCAAAGTAAAAAGAAATTCTTCAGTAATGATATTAACCATACAAGAAGGATCAATAAGTACTCCATGGCAAGGTGTATTCTTGACTTTTGCAACTATATATAAAGGACCATCAGGTGCCCTGATCGTTTCACTAGAATCAAATGTGATGGAAGGTTCTTTAGGGATTTTTTGCTACTCTACAAAGTTAATCACATTCAGAGTCATAGACACAAGATCATCAGGTGAGACAGAGGAATCAGTAGTATCAATCGCATTAGAGGTGTGAGAAGGTAATGGATCAGTAAAAATCTAAAGATTTTGGTTAGGAGGAGCTACAGATGTATTGCCTTTATCAATCATACTAGAAACAGAGATAGTATTAGTATCAATCAAATCTTCAATTTTACCCTTTAAAGAAAAACATTTTTCAGTATCATGCCTAGGTTGACGATGAAATTGACAAAAAGATTTGTTATCAAAATAGGGTGAGTTAATCTTTGCAGGATCTATTTGCCTTATAGGAGGAAGAGTAAGCACATTTTGTTCCAATAACTTATTCATAATACTATGCAATGATTCATTCAAAGGAGTAAACTTTCTTTCTTTCTTGAAAAACTTAGAAATAGGAGGCATACCTGATGCCGCATTCACATTGTTGTTGATGATGTTTTCATTGAATTTAATGGACTCTCTGTTTGGTTTAAACTTCCCAAATGGTTGTTGACTACTATCACCCTTATCACTCGGAGCCATAGGATTTGCTTTTTCCATTTGACTCACAGTCAGTTGACAATTGTGAAGAGTTGCGCACAACTGTTGGAAAGAAGTGAACTCAGAAAATAGAAGTTTTTCTCTAATATCTTTTTGTAGATTAGAAATAAATATTCTTTGAATATCATTGTCAGGCACTGGAAAAGAAATTTGAGCATACAAATGCTTATATCTACCAATGAAATCAGTCACTTTTTCTTTAAAACCTTGTTTACAATGCATTAAATCAATCAAAGTAACTTTAGGACTTATATTGTTTTGAAATTGTTGAATAAAAGCATTTGCAAGTTGTTCGAAAGAAGTAATAGAATAAGAAGGCAACGAGCAGTACCATTGTAGGGATTTATCTCTTAATGTTCTAGTAAACAGTTTTGCAAGCAACCTTTGGTCATAAGCAAAATTAGTGCATATTGTTTGAAAGGTCTTAACATGTGTTAGAGGATCACCCTTACCATTATAAAGATCCAAATGTGGAATTTCAACATGTTTAGGGGGGATAGCTCGAACAATGTCAAGAGAAAGTGGGCTCACAACATCAAATGTGGGCACACTAAACTTAGATTGATTCATAGAGGCAATTTGTTGCTGTAAAGAAGAGACAGTTTGTGCAAGATTGTTAATGGTCACTTCAGTCGAAGAGTTCATATTAGACATGTTAGATTGTGATGGAGGTGTTATGTTATTGAAAGAAGGTAGAGAGTAAGGTGGTGGGACACTATGATTGTTAGTCATAGGAGATGATTGGAAAGGAGGAACACTACAAGGGGGAATGGAAGGGTTAAATGAATTGCCCCCTTGCGTCATGTTCATTTGTGGAGATATAATAGGGACACTCATTGAAGGAATGAATGAAGAAGTTGGATTGAATGAAGGAAGAGGGTTGATTGAAGAAGAGGGATTGCCCCCATGACTAGTGATCATAGGAGGAATGTCTTGTATTGAAGTAGTCATTATGTTTGATGTAAAAGTAGGTATACTAGCAATAGGAGTTGTCAAAGGAATAGAATGATTAACTTGAGTAGGAGGTTGTGTATAACCTAAGGTTTCGGCACAACTCTTCATAGGCATCACATTTGAATCCACAATGTGTGCAATACCACACAAAATATCAATTCCATTCTTATCACTTTGAACCATACGTTTTAGACCCTCAATTAAAGGAAGAGCTTGACTATCGAGGTATTCTTGAGACATCCATTGTCGAAAATCATCAAACTGGTTATCCAATTTCGAAAGTTGTTCTTCAGAAACCTCATGGAGAGCTTCTTCATCATTAAGAGGATTAGAGGAATTACCCATGTCCTCGTTAAAAACACCATTCAAATTAGGTTCCATCTCCTCGATAATTACACCTTGGAAAGACTTAATTCTAAGGCTACGTCTAACAGGAATAGTGTAAGTAGGGCTTATTGTTGTAAAACTCATGCACTAAAGAGAGATAGAAGATTTTGAATTTTAGAGGTAGCAAATTTCAATAAAACTAGTCAATCTCCTAGATTTAAGATGTTAAATGCAATCAGGACAATCTCCCGAAATTTCGGAAAAAATGTCCAGGCCCATGGCGAACGGAGTGCACGCGGTCCTCGTAACTTTTTTCAAAATTTTCAGGGATGAAAGTTATGATGATTTTAAAGCTAATCTGAAAAAATTGAGTGATTTTACGATCTGTAGATAGGCCAAATTAAAGTTGCAATCTCAAAATTGAACCCTACCAAGATTGTTGAAAAATGCAAATTTTGAATTTTTAAAAAGAGAGGGAAACTGAAATTTTGAATTTTATGATTTTAGAGGGAATGCTGAAAGCAGTGCAGGCTTTGAAATTTAAAAATTGACTCAATTTCATGCAAAATTCAAATTTGAAAGTGGAAATCAAAGTTGTTGCAATTAAACACTTAATTTCAAAAGTCACAAATTGTAAAAATTTGAATAAAGCACTGAAATTTCGAATGAATGCTAACACACTTTTCAGATTTAGGACTGTAAGAAACACAATTTTGATATGAATTTCAATTTCAACAATTTTTGAATGATTATAAGCCTTTATCCGAGCAATCACTAGACCAACTTTGACTTTAATTTTGAAAGTGTTAAAATTGATCAAATCAGCCAAAATTCTGAATTTTAGTAGAAAAATACAATAAGATCTAGCTCCCAAAATTTCAGAAAAAATGTCGGGGACAATGGCGCTCGGGGTGCACATGGTCCTCGCAACTTTTTTCCAAATTTTCAGGGATGAAAGATATTGTGATTTTATTGCAGAATCCAAAGTTACAGCCGATTTGGAGGTGTTTTGATTAGTGAAATTATCAGTCAAAAGTTGAATCAAGAAGGTCTTAAAAATTAGGGTTTTGACATTTAACCACTTAATTTTCAAAATTAAAGCACAAATATGAATTGACAATTTGCAATAGAAGGGTAGATCTGAAACAAGCATTAACAATTAAACATTTCACAAGTTTAATTACTTAAAAAGAAAATTTTAGGGTTTTTATGCAATTAACCTCTAAAATTTGCAAAAGATCAAACATGGAAATATAATTAGGAAGGCAAAATTTTCAGATCTAACCATGAATAATCAGAATGAGGATGTTCACGTCAGGTTCACCAAAATGTAAAGCGGAAAAATCCAACCCTACTCATTCTCCCCTCCCCAACTCCAAGGAGAGAGAAGCGAGAGTCACTAGGGTTGATGGTTTTCACTTAGGGGAGACTTTACATTCAAAAGAGGGGTTGAAATCCACAAGATCCAATCCCACGCAATGCAAGATTAGATTCTAAATGAGTTTCAAGGGTTAAGACATTAAGGATACCCTCTTTTGTAAAGAATGTAGTTAGAAAGATTGAACTAGGAATGCATGTAAAATAGGAAAGATTCGCTTATAAACAGAGATAGGGATATGGGATGAAGCTGCGGACTTGGAATTAGCAGTAAAATGTCAAGATTGTGCTGTTCTGCAAATTTGAGCGAAAGTTGATGGGAGGATGGTGCCCGACGTGCACACGGTCCTTCGAAAAATCCGTGAAACGAAGGGGGATCTATTCGTCTCTGCACAAGGATTCCAAATCTTCAATTATAGTCGCGTACCTGCAACCTACACACAAAAAGGAGAGGATGATTGGGGGGTTAGGGATGAGGGGTTTGCCTTTAGGTCAAACCCCGGTTTTGGAATTAACCAAGAAATGAGAATGCTGTAAATGTAAATGTTTGTAATGTAAACAAGTACTGATACCTTGTTGTAAGAATGTTTGTATTCTTATATGCGAAGGTGTAATGTATGTTGTATGTTGTATGTGATCTCCTCTTCAATGGTTGAATCCTTGTCTTGAATGCAACACTTAGCCTTGAATGGAGACTTAGAATGCTCAATTGCTTGAAGGAATGCTTGAATGCTTGAATGTTTGAATTTTTGAATGTTTGAATATCACTTCTGCGTCTTGTACACATATATTTCCCTTCCTTTTTTTTGACCTCCTCAAATGGGAGAGGAAATGTAGTTTATATACTTGTCAATTAGGGCTGATAGATTGATTTTCCCGACCTTAGGCCGACCAGGAAACATTTTTTTCCAATTTGCAAACTTAAAGACCCGAAGCCCCAAAAGAGACCGGGCCCAAAATAGGGCCAGGGACCAGGGCACTGGGAGCCATGGTCCTGGGGGACCAGGGCGCTGGGTACCCTAGTCCTGAAGGACCAGGGCGCTGGGCGCCATGGTCCCACCTCCTGGGACAGCAGGGTGCAAGGAGGATCAGGCCAGGGTGCTGAAAAATGCAGTTTTTGATGTCATGAATAAGTTTCGGGGTCTCCATTCAGGTTCCGTGTTGCATCGCCATCGTGAAGACCCAAATGCAGTTGAAATTGCAAGTGTCACAATTTTAGGATGCTACAATAACTTTTTCACATCAGGAGCATTCATGCAATTCATGTGGAAGCAAAATATTGATCAATTTAATGCTAGGTATGAGAAGAGGAAAGGTGAGAAACCACACAAGGATCCAACTGTGGTGGAGGAAGAAATAAAGCAAGAGATGATTATTGAGTTCAAGACCATCACTCCATAGAAAGGAAGAGTCATGGTGGCAAAGGCTGGTGTACTCATTCTCCCTATATGGGACATAGCAAATGCCTTGGTTTTAGAGGCAGTAAGGAAGTAGACTAAACCTATGGAGGGAGTCACTTTCAACAAGGATAATGGTGCCCTAGTTATGTGGTATCTAAGAAGAGATGAAAATAGAAAGAATAAGGATACCCTAGGGTCAAGTTACCTTGGAGGTATTATAGTGAAAAGAGTACAAAGCACTAGGTTGGTAGAAGCTACAAGCACAATCCTAGAGACTGCAAAGTTTAGTGTTGCAGTAGCAGAAAGAGAGGCCAAGGAAAAGGCAGATCTCCAAGTTAAGTTGGAGACATTTCAAAAGCTTACAACAATGCCAAGGAAGAGGTAAGGGATAAAGATAACATCATTGCCAAGTTGACAAGTTAGTTGGCAGGACAATACCATCAAGGTGAGTCTTCAACATTGATGATCTCCTCTTCTCCTACAAGGCCTCCACCTACCAGCCCCATTATTGAATTCCCACCATCTCCTGCACCTTCTAGTTCCCAGTTGATTGAAATCAGTTCCCATGAATTGGAGAAGTTAAAACAGGCTCAGGCCCCATATGCAAATAAATATGAAGATAGAGTAACGGCTACAATTTTGAGTTTTGCTGACACCATAGGGTCTTCACTAATGTACAACAACATGAGTAATATTTTGGACATGTGGAATGAGCTAAATGGAGACAAGGCTATTCTAATGCCTATTTTTGACAAGTGGAAACCAAGAGAGCAGGATATAGAACTTATTTGTGTATCCTATGATGAGGTAGGGGCTGACCCCATTATTAAATCTACTAATGATATGACAAAGTATTTAGTAAAGTTATCAGAAGGAGTAGATAATGCAGATAGAAAGATCAACTTGTACAAGAAAGAGTACACTAATCAAGTTTTTGAACTACTCCTAGGGGGTTTTTCCAGTCCAACATAATTAAAGGACAAACAAATATGGCTTGAGGAATTAGAAGCCAAATTGTCACTAAGAATAAAAGGAATTATTAATCCAGAGGATGCCTCCATATTTATGAAAACAATTGAGGAGATTAAGAAAATCAAATCTCATTATGGTTTTCTTAATTCAGAGGTCAAGAAAATGAGGAATTCTTGGAAAAGATTAGCCAAGACAAAAGGAAAAGTGGTTAACTTCTCCTGGCTTACTGATGATGTATACTAGGAATGGAGAAGAAAATATGCAGTATTGGATGTAGAGCAGTTAGAAGAAGTTGCAATAGAACAACATCAAGAAGAGGTCATGGATGTTGAAAAAGACTTGTAACTACATTTGGAAAAGGTTTTGGAACTACTTCTTGAGAGAAGTAATGATTGTAACAATTTTCCCTAGGAAAGTCCAAAGCTATGTATGCATCCATGTTATTATAAATGGATACTAGGACTAGTAAAAAGGGATCGCAAGGAATTGTAAGAAAATGTTGTAGAAATTTATCTGAGCTTTTTCTAAGTCTTAATGGAGAACATTCAAATGATTTTGTAATACTTTCTGAAATAATATCAATACACAGACCATCAGTTTTGAGCTTAAACTTTGTGTTGTCTTCAAATATGTTTTGCAAATATTTACTGTTTTATTTTGAGTAATCCAGGGTTATTCCTTTTGAATATGGCTTGCAAGGCGACTTCAAGTAGATGTGCTTCTTAGATTTTCTCTTTAGGAGGGGAATTAAATACACGGGAATCATTTCTATCAGTAAATTATTTGTGGGATACTTTGAATTTGATAGATGCAGTTTGGTTTGGTATGAGTGAAATTCTTATGTATGTCAGGCATATATGGGGATCTGTAGAAGCAGAGCTGATAGGATGTGTGGGGATATTTGATTGTGGGAGTATTGTCTAAACTTAGATGACTCTGTGGCCAATGGATAAGGCACTAGTATCTACTATGGTTGTCTTTTGACACAGCTTGTAGGTCAATCGTGAACATGAGCACAAGTTTTATTTCTTTGTTTCAGTTGGTTTTAAGGTGATAAGATCCACTAGTTTTTGGACTGGTTTACTATGGATTTGTCTTTTAAAAGTGTGAACTTAGTTCACAAAATTATACCCACCTAAATTTTGAACAAGTTTGAAGTGTAGAAGGTTAATCAAACCTTGTCATATGTTTTCCTGGAATTTCCTTCTCCTTGTCTTCTCTCTAACACATAGAGTTATTCTTTTATTATAAGAAGTTTGAAAGGGAATCAAATTTTGATGATAACAAAAGTGGCAACTCTACTGGGAAGAGTCACAGTGAAAATCTAGACGCAGATTTGTGCTTAAATTTATAAGGAAAATCATTGTGTGTTTGTTGAATAGATTGGTGTTTCAGTGAATATAGCAGTGGTGTCTAGAGGTCTCTATTTGAAAGTTCCCTCTATTTCTCTTGATATATGATTTTGGTCTGAAGATTTGCAACATTTTATTCAAAGCTTCTTTTCATATTTCCCACAGTCTAGTGGGTGGTGACTCTATTGTTTCGTAACCAATCCTTAATAAATAAATATAATTCTAGAAGGGAGACAAGCATAATGCAAGGAGGGAAAAACACCAGATTATTCATGAAGAAGCATCCTCATGAAACCTTGCGAGAAGGTTTGCCTGAATAGTCACAAAGAGGTCAGAAGAGATTAGTGCTCCATTAACCATCAAATGATACTTGGGTGCAGAAAAACAACAATACCGATAATGTACCTGATCAACCTATTTATGCAAAATCTAATTCTTCTTCCAGAGAATCTAAGCTTGATATATTAGGTTTCCATTTTGGATTATTTGGAGATATAGATAATGTTCATGTTTTAAATCAAGATATATCTCATTCTAGCCTTTTTGGGAGAGATAGGACTAGTTCAAATGCAATAAGACATTCTGTGCCTAGAATAGTTGATGGAAACATCAGCTTGATTGATATAGATCAAGTCAATGTATTTGACTCTGAGGAGAACTTCCTTGATGAAGATAAAATGTCACAAGAAATAGAAGATAGATTTAAATAGAAAGGTTCATCAATTAATCTCCTTAAGATCCCAAAAGGAAGCAAATAGGGAAAAAAAAGTCAACGCAAAACTAATGGAGAGAGATAGGCTTCTTAGACAGATAGCTGATCTTGAATTGTTCACCCAAGAAAAAGAAAAAAGTGATGATGAAGGTCCTGTGATTAGAGAAGTTCTAATCCCTAAAGCCAAGCCAGCATACAGGTTAGTAATCCAACCAAACAAGGAAGTGCTTAGTGATCCAAAACCTCATAAGAATAATGTTGATAAAGGGAAGCAGAAGTGGGTGGATGATGGAATTGGATCTAGAAATACCGAGGAAATCTCCCATAAACTATCAGCACATGAGAGAGAGATGGAAAGAATGAGGAAGGAAAAGGAGGATCTACAAATGGAGTTAGAGAAAGCTGAGTTGGAAGCAGCTAATTAGGAAGTTAAGAGAAAAATTAGTTATCTAAAAGCTCCCCCTATCATTTTTCCATCAGAAGATCTCAGTAAGCCTAATTCTCAGCAAATTTCCCTCCCCTCAGTTAAAATTCAGCCTACTATGCTTGTTAATACAACAACAGTTAGTCAAGCCCCTGTAAGCAATTAGCATAACCAAATCTCTCAAACCCTGATCCCCAATGTCAGAATGAACATGGGTAATAATAATGTTGGTAACCCTTTCCAAAGGAGACCCATCAATTTAGAGCAGTATAGACAGTTGGTTTTTGATGGGATCCTAGGATATCCCAACCATGTTCCCACTGAGTTAAGGGACAAAATCCATAAATTTGCTGGAAATAATGCAATTAGTGCTGAGGAGCATTTAAAATATTTTGGTGATTTGATAAATGATTATGAGATAGTGGATGAAGATGTTATAATGAAATTATTTGTTCAGTCCCTGGTAGATGATGCAAGAGATTAGTACAAAGGTCTCCCAGCTAATAGCATTGGGTCTTGGGAGGACTTTAAGAATTGTTTTCAGGAACAATACGGTGACAAAACAAATGTGAGCTTCGTGCTCAATGAGTTTAATAACATTAGGAAATCTGTTAATAAAATGGGCACCGATTTCAATGCTATATTTCAGAAAGCCATGCATAGATTATATCAGGTGATGAGGTTAGACGATAACATGTGTCTGAACACCTATTACAATGCATTTCATTCTAAAATGGCTTATATCTTAAGGGATAAAAATCCACATAGCCTGAGAGATGCATTTAGAATTTCTATTAATGTGGAGAGAAATAGGAAAGCATTCAGAAAGTTAGGAAGGAGAACTGATGGTAGGCTATGGCAGGAAACAAAATAGCAACCCAACAAAGTTGCTAAGGAGGAAGACAAGATAGAAAAGTTGGTTACTGCTATGAAGGATCTAACCGCCAAGGTAAATAAAAATGATAAGCCTCATTATAATTGGCAAGATAGAACTCCTAGGATGTATGATATGCCCTATAATACCAACTGGAAAGATGGCAAGCCACAGAATGAGAAGCCTAAAAATACTCAGAGTCAGGATACCTCAGATCCCTTAAAAGGGAAAAATGTCCATAACATAGAAAACACTCCTTGGTGTATTGCTTGTGATGGGCCACATTCTCCTCATCAGTGTGTAGTAGCTCAAGTCCTCGAAGAATCCATGAGACTAGAAGTTGAACCTAACATTAACATGTTTGAGACCATTATAGAAAGTGATGAGGAATCTGAACAAAGTGAATTTAGTGATGTGTTGGAGAGTGAAAGGTCTTTTCAAGGACAACAAACACTCAATTGGCATCCTACTTTGAATGTGGTGACTATTGAAGATGAAGAAGTTCATCTCAGAAGGCCTAATGAGGAAGAAGTAAAAAATCTCACTAAAGTTGCTATAGCTAAGGCAAAGCACAATTATAATCTAAGGAGCACTAAAAAGGATAGTGATCAGGGTGAACCAAGTTCTATGTTTATAAAGGAGGTTCTTCAGAAAAAGGCTACAAGTAGTGCTACTTCCCCTCAAATTGGTCAAGAAAAGAAAGAGCAAATTAAAGATGCACCCAAGAGTGCAGATTATAAAAATACCAATGATATAGAAGGAGCTGCCACAACAAAAAAGGCGAGTCAACCTAAGGTAGAAAGAATTAAAACTAATGTTGAGTTGAGCGGAAATTCCATATTTGATATGGATCAGGCTCTTACATAGATGAAAGTCACTATCCCATTAATAGAATTACTGAAAATAAAAGAACATAGGGATGTTGCCTTGTCTTTGTTTTCTAATATATCTGATAGTGACATAGTCCTACCCACTAGTTCAGTTAAAAATGGAAAGGATCAGGAGTTCCAAACCCCAGAGGTTTATGTTGGAACCACTATTACTCAAGAGCCTTCATAGGTAGATCCTTTTTATGTTACTTTGTTAGTGAATAACCGGCTGATAAAAAACTATATGATAGACTCAGGAGAAGCTGCTAATGTAATGCCTTATGGTGTTATGAAAGAACTAGGACTATCAGTAACTACTGTATATGGAAAATGCTATGCTATGGATAATAGAGAAGTACTTGTGATAGGTACAATGAAAGATGTTGAAGTGAAGATAGCAACATTTCCTGAGGCAACTTACAAAATGGATGTTATTATTACTGATACCAAACCCCATTATGGCATGTTGTTATCCAGGCAATGGGCAGTAGTAGGAGGAGGAAATGTCCAATTAGATTTATCTTATGCCTCCATCCCAATCAATGGGAATTAGGTCAAGTTGTACAAAGAACCATGTGCTCCTAGAGTAATTGAAAAGGTGGATCCTAACATGCTCAGCTGTATGATAGATGTTGATCTTGATAATTTTAGAGTGCAACCAATTTTACCCCAATTGAAGAATACTGACTCCATTGTGATTGAATTAGAATCACAATAGCATGGTTTATGGCAGATGTATTTTGATGGAGCTTGTTCCAGAGAATATTCTAGAGTAGGAGTCCTTTTTGTATCCCCATTAGGTATAACTTTTAAATATTCTTTTCTAATAGCCTTTCAGTGCACAAACAATACTGCAGAATATGAAGCTTTGTTATTAGGGCTTGAAGTTGCAAAGAGGCATGGGATATAGCTGTTGAAAGTTTTAGGAGATTCAGAATTGGTTATCTTTTAGGTAAGATCCAAATATGCATCCAAAAATGATAGGTTAAAGAGATATAAACATGCAGTTTGGGATGTCATTGAGCATTTTAGTGCATTTTCTATTAATTGGATATAGAGATCAAAGAATATCATGGGTGACTTTTTCGCTAATGTTGCATTAAAAAATGATGATGTGACACTAACCGGCATATCCACTGTGGAAGTAAAATCTAGGCCTAGCATCCCTGATAATGTGTATAATTGGCAAGTTTTTGCCGATGATGAAGATATTCTTAGGTTTATTCAATATGTTGATGATTATGATGGACAGAAGATTGATTGCAATGCATTGGTGGAACTATTTGACAACAAGGAAACAGTGTCAGAAATGACTTGGTCCAGTTGGAAACAAATGAGATACCTAAAGGGTTGGTAGAGCTAGAGAGCATGTTCAGCTACAATGACAGTCACTTGCATCAGCAGTCTAACACCAAGTTAGAAGAATTGGAGGAGGTAAACCTGGAAACTGAATCATCCCCTAAGTTAGTATACATTAGGAAGAAATTACCCCCTCATGTTAGAATTAATCTTATTAATTTATTGAAGAGATATAAACATGTTTTTGCTTGGTCTTATCAAGACCTAAAGGCGTATAGACAAGACTTGTTTCAGCATGAAGTCCCTTTACTTCCAGATGCTAAGCCTTTCAGACAAAAGCAGAGACCTATTAACCCCCTGTTAGAAACCAAGATGCAACAAGAATTGACTAAGTTAAGAGAAGGGGGGATTATCAAACCTATAAGACATTCTTCATGCGTCTCCAATTTGGTCCCAATAAGAAAGAAAAATGGGGACATTAGATTGTGTGTGGATTTTAGAAATTTAAATGTTGCTTCTTTAAAAGATAATTACTCCTCCCCCAATATGGAAACCATGCTACAAACAGTAACTGGTTGTGATCTTTTGTCCATGATGGATGGTTTTTCAAGACACAATCAAGTGTTGGTGAAGGAATCTGAACAATTTAAGATTGCCTTCACTACTCCATGGGGACCATATGTCTATGTAAGAATGCCATTTGGATTGAAAAATGTTGGAGCTACATTTCAGAGAGCTATGGATGTAGCCTTTAAAGAATTCATCAACATTATCATGGTGGTTTATCAAGATGATTTAACCTGTTTCTCTAAAAGGGCCGATGATCACTATGGACATTTGGAAAAGGTGTCTAGTAAGGCTTTGGAATTTGGTGTGTCATTAAATCCAAAGAAGTGTCATTTTGGTGTCACTGAAGGAAAATTATTGGGGCATATTGTTTCCAAGGAAGAGGTAAGAATAGACCCTGAAAGAATTGAAGCAATAAATAATGTGCCTGCACCAAAAAATATCAAAGGTATCCAATATCTTTTGGGTAAGGTTAATTTTGTTAGAAGATTCATTGCAAATTTTGTAGAGATAGTGAAGCCCATTGTAAAATTTCTTAAGAAGGATACAACATTTTGCTGGAACCAAGAAGCATCAAGGGCTTTTGATGAGATTTAAAAGGCCATTCAAGAAGCACCAGTGCTGAAGTCTCTTGATTACAGTAAGCCCTTTTCTCTCTTCTCTTTTGCTTCATACCATATAGTAGCTGCAGTTTTGTTACAAAAAGATAATGAGGGATATGAACATCCCATAGCTTTCTATAGCAAGTCTTTGCAAGAAGCAGAATTAAGGTATGAAACCATGGAAAAACATGCTTATGCTTTAGTTAAAGTTGTTAAGGCTTTCAGACCATACCTTGTGAATGCAAAAGTCACCGCTTATGTCCCACATGCTACAGTTAAGGATATTTTGTCCCAATCTGAGGTTACAAGAAGAAGGTGTAGATGGATTAATAGAATCCAAGAATTTGACTTGGAAATAAAGATCGCCAAATTGGTAAGAGATTTAGGTCTAGCCAAGCTTATGACTGAATCCAATCTTCTGAATGTTGAGATAAATAATGTTGAAATCAAAAGTATTTCAGTCACTAGTATTGAAAAGCAACCTTGGTATTCAAAAATAGTGCATTTCTTAAGGAATTCAACATTTGCAAAAGGGATGACACACAATCAAAGAAGAACCATAAAATTGAAGTCTCATAAATATGTTCTCATTCAAGGTGACTTGTTTTGGAGAAATAAAGATGGAGGGTTACTAATGTGTTTAGATGAATTCCAGGCAAAGAAAATGGTAATTGAAATGCATGATGGAATATGTAGAGGTCATTACTCGGCTAAGACAACTGCTGGAAAAATAGTCCAGGCTGGGTATTATTGGCCTACCCTATTCAAGGATACTCATGAATATGTCAGGAAATGTGACCCATGCCAAAGGTTTTCATCCAAGCTAAAATATGAAGGAGCTCTGCCCTTGAATCCAGTTATAGTGGAAGCAGCTTTTGTCGAATGAGGGATAGACTTTATTGGAGAGATTGTTGAAAAATCAGGAAGAGGTCACAAATGGATTATAGTAGCTACAGATTATTTTACAAAGTGGATTGAAGCTATTCCCACCAGAAGAGCTACAAGTAAAATTGTTATTGATTTCTTGATGGATTGTATCATAACTAGATTTGGGGTTCCTGTGAAATTAGTAATGGACAATGCTATGAGTTTTAGGTCAGAAGAGTGTCAATTTTTGTACTAGTCATGGGATACTCATGTCTTATTCTTCACCCTATCATCCTCAAGGGAATGGACAAGAAGAATCTAGTAATAAAAGCCTCTTGAACATTATCAAGAAAATCTTAAAAGAAAACAAGAGGTCATGGGATCAAAAGTTGAGACTAGCTTTGTGGGCGGATAGAATCACTGTCAAGAAAGCCATTGGAATGTCACCATTTGAATTGGTATATGGTACATAGGCTAGAGTGCCTGTAAACAATCTTCTTCCAGTGTATAAGTTCTTGCAAGCTGAAGACATGGAAATGTTAAAGCCTATGGAGGACCGAATGATTCAGATGGTCGAAGTGGAAGAAATCAGTTCATTAGCCCATAAGAGGAACTTGAAGATCCAATTGCAGTCTAAGTACCTTTTTGATAAAAGGACATCATTGAGGAAATTTCAAATGGGTGATGTTATTCTTCAATGGAATGCAAGAGGACAAGACAAAGGAAAGCATAAGAAATTTGAATCATTATGGATTGGCCCTTTTGTGGTCTATGATTTAAATGGAAAGGATTCATAATTAATGAAAAATATGAATTATGAAGTACAAGAATTTCTAGTGCATGGACAATTCCTGAAACATTATTTGTCTTGAAGTCCATGCATAGTAGGTCCTCTATTTGTATATATTTTGTTTTCTTTATGTTGTTGTTGTTTGGGTTTGTGTTTTGGTCTATTTCTTCAGAGTTTCCTAAGTTTCTTGTGTTGACCTTGCGATCAACCATCCCTAGTCAGAGCCGCTGTTATCACTTTTTAAGAAATGGGTTTTCTTTTCCCATGATTGGCTAAGTTTTGAAATCTTTGGGTCAGGTATGCTATTAGTTGCTTCAAATCTATTCTAGGTCTTTAAGGGTTTAGTTTTTAATCACTCAAATGTCTGATAAAAAACCCTCTGGCTTCTATTCCTCCATTACTTTATTACTTAAGTAATGGGTCTTTAAGTTGTGTAGAGTGTCCCCCCCTTGTTACTTGCCTAGGTGGCTATTAAATAATTGTAAAAATTTAAGCCTTGTGCCTTTTCCTTATGTTTGTTAGGCCCAGTAAGTATTACTCAACTTTCAGATAGATCTATGACTTTCACTGTTTTGTTGGGCGGACTTGCTAGTATGTTACCCTCTGCGAAGTAGCGAAAGGCAAAAGTGCGCCTGACCAAGTACACTAGGATCCAGCTTAACGAGACTCCATCTCGCTTTGAATCTAATGGCTTGCATTGATTCGCAACCGAAATAAGCAAGTAAGTTACCTTTCATGAAATGGCAAAAAGGTTTGGTGGGACCCAGTGGTGAAGACTTTTCCATAGCTAAAAGGCAATCAAGTTTAAAAGAAATCGACGACTCTCATTGTTTCATGGCCGAGAGATGCTCAAAGTTTATTCTTCGCAATATAGCAAAAGGTTTTTGGGCCCGGGCAAAAGAGGTTCCTAAAAGGCATAATAGACACGCAGGTCCCCGAGATATAACGGCCAGCGTAGTTTCATAGGAGGAAGGTGGTCACAAGATAGCTTTCGCGAAATGGCGAAATGACATGGCATTCCAAGTGAGCAGTCCAGCTGGCTGAGATAGCAAGTAAGAAGTTGACATGTCAGTTTAGGAATGACCAAATGCTAGATGGATAAAGCTGAGTCAAAAGACCCACGTCTATCGATTTTAAATATGTTGTTAAGCATCATGCAAGTTCTTGAGATCTGATGTCTCTCGTGAATTCGCGAAGGTAAGATGCTAGTAGTTTAAAGCCTGCGAAATGGTGAAAGAGCTAGTGGGCCCAAAGGATAGGTAAGGCATAAAGGTAAAGGCCGATCAACTCTATTTTGATCCAAT
Source organism: Cryptomeria japonica (assembly GCF_030272615.1). Classification (NCBI taxonomy): domain Eukaryota; kingdom Viridiplantae; phylum Streptophyta; class Pinopsida; order Cupressales; family Cupressaceae; genus Cryptomeria; species Cryptomeria japonica. Next base: position 262,362,231 of record NC_081409.1, on the reverse strand, counting down.
GGTTCCTATGACTTCATGGCTGCAAACCAACTGGAGATTAATATTCATGAAGTCGCGAAAGATAGACGCAAGTCACATAAAGACATGACATGGCATGACAGCTGCTCATTTTTGTAGAGCTTGATGGTGATGTGTCGAGTGACATGTGGTTTTAAAAGGTGATTGAGGGCTCGCCAAGGTGTAACCGGTGGTTATGTGGGAATAGAAAAGTAAGACACGTGGCTGACTCAGAATTGAACCCAAAGAGGCTTCCAGGGCTAATGGCCAAACGCCACGTGGCATTTGTTAACTAGTGAACAAGTGAGGTATGTAATACCCGGATAAAGGTCCCATTTAAAAGGTGTTCATCTCAAGATTGATCCAATGCTTCTCATTGTTTCGTGGCCCAATGATGGAAGCTGATTAACCCCTACGAAATAGCAAAAACCATTAGCTGTCAAGATGAGTTGAGGCTAGTGAAAAAGGTTGATGGTCCCAGTTGGAGTTAAAGGCCGGATGGTTAGAGTTCCATCTAACACTTGGCGTAGCTTCGCAAAAGAAAAATGCTCGAGGGTTAAAGCTTATGAAGTGGCAAAAGGGAGTTAGGGCCCAATGCTAAGGAAAAGAGGTTAAGACAATGTAAAGACCGATCAAGTCTCATTTGATCGGACGGCTGGCGTAGTTTCACTAGGTTAAAGTGCACGTTGGCTACTATCTGCGAAGTAGCGAAAGGATTTTTAGCTCATTGCCAGATGAGAAAAGGTGAAAGGGTAAAGGCAGTGCAAGTTTAATATGATCTAGTCACCAACGCAGTTTCACTAGGAGAATGTGCAAGGATGTTATACTCTGTGAAACAGTGAAAGAGCAAAAAAGAAAATACAGAGGTTTGTTATGACCCGTTGGAGTGAAATTTTTGAATTCTTCTATGAATTCAATTTTGAAGGGACGATTGAAGAATGTGGTATCAATGTCATAGTTAAGATCTCGACTACCGTATATGATCTCACATAAATTGAATGCAGGCATCATTTTGAAGAGCTATTGCAGAGAAGCGGTGCAGAGCAGATTTTTTCAGGTGCAGAGCAAAATTCTTCAACCCAAGAACAGGTTCTCTTGTACTCTTGCTTGGCAATTACTTAATAGTTTGTTTAAATTAGGGTTTTGATCTATTATAGAACTATTGTGGTTAGTAATTAAGTTGCTTGCATGGTAATTTCAAGATGGCACCTAAAACGGAGTTCTCAGGAAAGGTTAGTTACCAAGAGAGGGCAATCTGTGATGATTTCCTTGAACAGTTGACCATGTCAACTAATGTGGCAGCTAAGGTAAAAGAGTTAGTGCCAAGAGCTCCTCGCCTGAAAATAGGAGGAGGATTGTATGAAAAAGGCTATTGGCTAAGAGATCCACAGATAGGATTGTCTGGGTTGGGTCTTTTTAAGGTCGGGTTCAGCATGAGACATTCCCCAACCCCAATGAATAGCATTTGGGAGTTAAATGTAGGGAAATTGGTAATTCCTAGAGTGTTCATGGATATGGACATTCTAATTCAGGTTGAACACAATTATGACCCAATTACAAAGAGTATTAGGGACATAAATGGAAAAACCCTCATTGAAATAAATAATGAGGAGTTCAGAAATGCTTTTGGGCTTAGTGAATTTTCCAATTTTTTAGAACCCATCAATTTTAAATCACTAGCTCAGGTTTACAATGCATAGAGGAATCACCTTAGGAATGGGCCTCTTAAAGAATTCTTTGTGAAGATAGGTGGATTAAAATTTGTAGGACCCAATACTATGGAGCCTTTCTCCTTAAATCTGTTCACCCTTAGAGCTAAGGGATTATATTGGTCACTCTGCCAAATTTTAGGAGAGGATGCTGAAGCAAACATGCCAACTCATTACATGTTAATGATTGCTCACATTTTGAATCCTTCTCTGGTAGTGACCTTTGATTATGCCTCCTATGTTACTGATGCCATCCATGAAGGCTTGATAGGGATAAAGAATGGGAAAGTGGATAGGCCTTTTGGATGGTACTCCCTCGTTGTGTGCTTATTTTTATTCAAGGGTGGTGACTATTTTGCAAATGGAATGGATCTTGTGAAAGAAAAGGATGGAGAGAAGATGCTAGTTCAGTTATGGAGTATAGTGCTTTCATGAGATAGAGAAGATGCTAGCTACTTGAGATTTGATAAGTTCTTTGCATCCAAGATTAGGACTCTTATATGTTCAGAGAATCCAAGAGTCCGTAAGGTTCTTTTGGAATTCATTAGGCCAAAAGAGTTTGTTGAAAATATTAAAATTGTCCACAATTGGGGTGATATGTACTTATACCATGTCTCCATAGTTTTTAGAATTTATGGTTTCAGAGGCACTCCATTTTTGTTGCCATATCAGGTCCCTCTGAAAGTAGGAATTGCAGAAGTTCTTAGGCAGATTGGTAGCTTGCAAGAGGCAGAGCTAATAGGTAGAGGTAAAGGGACCATTTTCCCTACAGTAACTACACCTCATCAGTTTGTAATAACTAAAGGGGGTTGGAAGTGCTTTGAATATTTCCTTCAACCATACCATTTATCAACTACAGTATCAAGGTGTGTCAAACCTCAAGATTTCTTCAATGGCATGTTTAGAAAGAGGGCAGTATGCAGAGGTAGACCTCACCAATTCTAGTTCCCTGAAGACCTCATTAGGAATGAGTTTGATTTGGATGAGCAAGAGCTAAGGAAAGAAAAGTGGATGGCCTATAAGAATGCCCTAGATTTTGTGCACCAATTTGACACCAGCTATGACCCTCTGTCTAGTTTCCACCCCTTTGAAGAAAAGGTAAAATTATTAATTCTTTGTTTTGAAGATGTAATGCAGACATTGAAAGAGAAGAGGGAGGTTGTGATTAAGAACAACCTTGAGAAAGTGAGACTAGTTTTAACTAGGTCTACATCTGCCAAAGCAATCCCTCCAGGTGATTACATGTTACATAAGAAGTCCAACTATAGTGTGTTGGTGCCAACAATAGGGGAGCCTTCTACCTAAAAAGGGAATAGGAAGATACAAGATGTCATTGACATTCAGGAAAGCCCAAAGAGGCAAAGAATGGAAAAGGAAGTACATTTTGATGAACCCTTGTATTCCCCATCTCAATCCCCTATTCATATAGGAGATGAATAGGCAGTAGCTAAGCAACTATTACAATTAGGTAGTCTTGGAGAGATAGCCTGCACCTATGATGAAGTGGAAGAGGGAATGCTAGAAGAGCCCCTTAATGTTGAGATGAACATAACCACTAATGAGTTCAAAGGCTAGGAGTTGGATCCTAAGATCAAACAAGGCAATGAGGATTTCTTGGCTGATAATAACTTTGTCACATCAGGAGCTTTCATGCAATTTGTGTGGAAAAAGAATAATGATCAATTTAATGCTAGGTGTGAGAAGAGGAAAGGTGAGCAGCCCCACAAGGATCTAACTGTGGTGGAGGAAGAAATAAAGCAAGAAATGATTACTGAGTTCAAGACCATCACTCCTGAGCAAGGAAGAGACATGATGGTAAAGGCTAGTGTACTCATTCTCCTTGAATGGGACATAGCAGATGCCTTGGTTTTAGAGCTAGTAAGGAAGGAGACTAAACCTATGGAGGGAGTCACTTTCAGCAAGGATAATGCTGCTCTGGTTATGTGGTCTTTTAAAAGAGATGAAAATAGAAAGAATAAGGACACCCCAGGGTCAAGTTACCTTGGAGGTATGATAGTGAAAAGAGTACAAAGCACTGGGGTGGTAGAAGTTGCAAGCACAGTCCTAGAGACTACAAAGTTTAGTGTTGCAGTAGCAGAAAGAGAGGCCAAGGAAAAGGCAAATCTCCAAGTTAAGTTGGAGATAGTTTTAAAAGCTTACAACAATGCCAAGGAAGAGGTAAGGGGTAAAGATAGCATCATTTCCAAGTTGAGAAGTCATTTGGCAAGACAATACCATCAAGGTGAGTCTTCAACATTGATGATCTCCTCTTCTCTGGCAAGGCCTCCACCTACCAGCCCCATTATTGAATTCCCACCATCTCTAGCACCTTCTACTTCCCAGTTGATTGAGATCACTCCCCATGAATTGGAGAAGTTAAAATAGGCTCAGGCCCTGTATGCAAGGAAATATGAAGAGAGAGTAAGGGCTACAATTTTGAGTTTTGCTGACACCATAGGGTCGTCACTAATGTACAACAACATGAATAAGATTTTGGACATGTGGAATGAGCTAAATGGAGACAAGGTTGTTGTAATGCCTATTTTTGACAAGTGGAAACCTAGAGAGCAGGATATAGAACTTATTTGTGTATCCTATGATGAGGTAGGGGTTGACCCCATTATTAAATCTACTAATGATATGACAAAGGATTTAGTAAAGTTAGCAAAAGGAGTAGATAATGCAGATAGAAAGATCAACTTGTACAAGAAATAGTACACTAATCAAGTTTTTGAATTACTCCCAGGGGATTTTGCCAGTCCAACACAAATAAACGACAAACAAATATGGCTTAAGGAATTAGAAGCCAAATTGTCACTAAGAATAAAAGGAATTATTAATTCAGAGGATGCCTCCATATTTATCAAAACAATTGAGGAGATTGAGAAAATCAAATCTCATTATGGTTTTCTTAATTGAGAGGTCAACAAAATGAGGAATTCTTGGAAAAGATTAGCCAAGACAAAAGGAAAAGTGGTTAACTTCTCTTGGCCTACTGATGATGTATACCAAGAATGGACAAGAAAATATGCAGTACTGGATGTAGAACAGTTAGGAGAAGTTGCAACAAAACAAGAAGAAGAAGAAGAAGCCGTGGATGTTGAAAAAAACTTGTATCCGCATTTGGAAAAAGTTTTGTAACTACTTCTTGAGAGAATTAATGATTGTAACAATTTTCCCTAGGAAAATCTGAAGCTATGTATGCATTGATGTTATTATAAATGGATACCACGACTAGTAAAAAGGGATCGCAAGGAATTGTAAGGAAACACTACTGAAATTTATCTAAGCTTTTTCTAAGTCTTAATGGAGAACATTCAAATGTTTTTGTAATACTTTCTGAAATAATATCAATACATAGACCATTGGTTTTGAGCTTAAACTTTGTGTTGTCTTCAAATATGTTTTACAAATATTTATTGTTTCATTCTAAGTAATCTAGGGTTATTCCTTTTGAATATGGGTTGTAAGGCGACTTCAAGTAGATGTGCTTCTTATCTTTTCTCTTCAGGAGGGGAATTAAATATGTAACTTCGTTGTGGGATGCTTTGAATTTGATAGATGCAGTTTGGTTTGCTATGAGTGAAATTCTTATGTATGTCAGCCATATATGGGGATTTGTAGAAGCAGAGCTGGTAGGATGTGTGGGGATATTTGATTGTGGGAGTATTGTCTAAACTTAGATGACTCTGTGGCCAGTGGATAAGGCACTGGTATCTATTGTGGTTGTCTTTTTACACAGCTTGTAGGTCAATACTGAACATGAGTACATGTTTTATTTCTTTGTTTGAGTTAGTTTTAAGGTGATAAGATCCACTAGTTTTCAGACTGGTTTACTGTGGATTTGTCTTTTAAAAGTGTGAACTTAGTTCACAAAAGGTATACCCACCTGAATTTTGAACAAGTTCAAAGTGTAGAAGGTTAATCAATCCTTTTCATATGTTGTCCTAGAATTTCCTTCTCCTTGTCTTCTCTCTCACACACAGAGTTATTCTTTTATTATAAGAAGTTTGAAGGGAAATCAAATTTTGAGGATAATAAAAGGGACACTTTCATATTCCATAGGTTGGTTCCATTTCCCCAATCTGGAGTTAATCTCAATAGATAAGGGCATATACATGCCTTGGATAAAACACACACAAATCCTAGCAAAGGTAAGCCTTATTCTAATTATTGTGATAGGATCCATAGATAGGAGTTCCCCAAAGGAACTAGTGATTCCTTTAAAGACATCTTCAACCCAGAACTCCATGGGATGGCTCGACAATCTAACCCAAATAAGAGCTTGAACAAAAAAGGATTCATTTAGGTCAATCTTAGGTGACCATTTTTGTAGAGCAAGCATTGATTTTTTAATCAACAAAGGACCATCACAAAGCACCCTCGACATGTCTTCCTTACATGAAAAGGACATTGATAGCACACCTTTGGACATAGCAGTGATTTCTACTTGACCTTTAAGCACCCATTTGCACTTTGTAAATGCCCTGACAACATCAATGTTCGGCCTTGGGCCCAAAATTTTTCCAACCAGAGTCATTGCCATAAGGTTAATATTATGCTCAATCATTGGGTCTATAACTTCAATAGAAAATCTATCATTTTTTGGTTCTGAGATATTACGAACTAGAGGGAGTGAGGACATTTCATTTGGTTTGATACCGAATAGGGAAGTACATGATCGACCGTTGTCCCTTCGAACAAGTCCTATCTTGGGCCATCTCTAGCACATGATTCTCCTTTCCCCCATTAGGATAAAGAGGTTTGTCTTTATCTTGTGGGTCCCCATCCGCCAGGTCCTTTCCATTCGGCTCAGAGGAATCAGGGTAGTCTCGAGATCCATCCTTTCCGCCCTCCCCCTGGTTTGCCTGTCCATTTCAGGGTTTCCCATCCTATCCTAAGTTCAAATTTAAAGTTTCTCCCTTCTCCCGCTCCCGCATCGCACTCAAATTTTTCTTTTTCATAAAAGTATTATGAGCTACTTTTTTAACAATACTAATTGAGTAAATGAATATTATGTTTATACCTACCCTATTATTTTATGGTTGATATTTGAGGGTAAGTAAATAATATTATTTTATATTCTTACCTTGATTTTTGGTAGGGAGGTGGTATAGAATATATTTTATTGGAATATTTTGATTGGCTAATATTCTTCTATAGTTTTGAATGAGATTCTATTTATTGGCTTTGTGAGCATTTTTGTAGGTGTTCTTCTGGATATCTTTCTCTGACTTTTGGATTTTAGAATTGCTTGGAGAGAGAATTGCTTTGTCGGATTGAATTTTGGAAAGCTTTTTGCTTTGGATGATTGTTCTTCTACGTTTGTATTACCATCACTCTACTTCCAAGTTCGAGATCTTTTTCCATTCTAGCATTTTGATTTTTGAAAAGAGTTGTTTTCTTTTTTACTGCTAAAAGATTGTTTGGGTAGATTTGGGAATTAGTGATTATTCTATTATCATTAATTGGGAGTAATATTTTGGGAAAAATATTTATATATGATTTTATGAATCTATGTGTTGTAATACCAAAAAAGGGAACTCTTTTATGTTGATATGTTGATTATAATTTGTCTACGAATGCATTGTGGTAACAGTTGGTTTTGTGAGGTTTATTTGTTGTTGCATACCCTATCTTGTGTCCATTTGATTTAATTAGATCTCGAGTGGCTATGTCTGTAATCATTTATGTGCAAGTTATTGTCGGTATGAGTTGGAATTCTTGGATACGTTGTATTGTTGGCCTTAACAAGGCTTTGTTTTGGTTTCTTATTGGATTTTAGTGACTTCTAGGTCGTATTTATGTCATTATAAGGCTTGTTCCCGAATCTGGGCAAATTTGAGTATCTTTGTATCTCGTTTTCTATGAGTTGGTCCCCTATTACAATAGCACTACTCTAGGATTCAATAGAACCAAATTAGTGTCAAGAGATTTGTGGGTTGGTTTTTGAGTCCCTCAATTGATTTCTCTTCTTGGTCTTCATTCTACAGGCTTGTTTTGTTATGTTTGATGGTTTTAGGGCACTGTGCCATTCATTTGTGATATGTGTGAATCCATTTGGTCCGTAGCAAGTGGTTTTGTGCTTGTCTGTTCAGGTTTTGATATATTTCTCCATCAAGTTGAGTTATTCCTTACTATTAAGGATGGTTCATTGCAGCTCCAATGAGAGGTTATGTTGTGACTCACTGTGGAGGATCATTCTATGTTATTGGATTCATGTATTGCTCCTATTTATATGTATTTGACATTCTTGAGGCTCTCTTTATTATTGCATTTTGGCATTATGAGCTTATGGATTGATCTTGGTTAAGTGGCTCTTGGTTGTATGTTGATGGTTGGGTAAAAGTACAAAGTTGTGTTTTATCCTATGGTTATGGTCCATAGCTGGGAGAGTGGGCTCTTGCATGTGCAGACCAGGGTCTTGAGCATTAGGCCTCTAGGAGGGGGTCTAGACTTGATGAAACCACATGAAGAGTTTATGGTTTAATTTACAAGTGATAACATTATTAATAATTGATTAGTGGGTTGGCTAATTAGGAATTCAACTAATCAAGATAAAGAATATGTTGTTGTATGCCCCAATTGGACAGACCCAGGGAGGTGGTTTTTGGGATCCTAGATTGGGAAGACCACTGGAGAGGTATAACCGATCTCCCTTGAGTGACTCCAAGGTGGAGATGGATGCCACATGAGGCTAGCATGTGATGACACTCTACCCCACACGTGTCCATTATCCATATGCATTTTTTTTAATTGTGCCTCTGGAGGTTGATTACTTTGATCTAGCCATGTGATGTTTTTTGATGTTATATTCTTATGTTGGATTCTTGTAGTGTCATTTTGTATCCTATGGTTGTTAGGTGTCAACTTAGGTCTTCAGTGTGAGTAGGAACCTTATGTCATCTCCTAGCATGGGGGGTGGTTTGATGCCTTCTACCATTGGGATATTCTTCTTGGATGTTAGCGTGTGTGGATTTGGATCTATAGTATCTCATCATGACCTTGGATATTTGGAGCATATTTGTGTAAATAGAATTGATATCATGTATTATGAAATATGGAAATGTAAAGAAGACTATGTAATCAGCATGTTGAGATCGTGTATTATACAACAAGTACTAAGATGATTTCTGAATGAAATGTATTGAATAAGATTGTTGTAAATGGATATTCTATTGTAGATGTTGTTCTCGATTAGAAATGAATTAAATGATTTACAGATATGCATTCTATGTATTGAGTATATTTTATGGATAGTAGGGATGATGTTCATAGATGCCTTGATTTCAAGGATGTTAATCTCCAATGTTAGATATCTTGAGATATGGAAGTTAAGGGAATAGTTGTGGTTCGTATGGAGAATATGGCTCTTTATTATGCAGTTGTCATCTGGTGCTGATTTCCATATATTAGAGATGTTACCATATTATGATGTCTTGTAAATGAGGAATACGAATGTGTCTATGTAAATATTTGATTGGTACTTAAAAATGAACCTTAGAAAGAGTATGGAAGAGAATAGAGTTATGCATATGTGTTAATGTTTTATCATAGTTACATGGGAATTAAATGTTTAGTTGGATGTATATGGTGCTATACATGGATATGTGATGTGTTAGTTTATTGTCAAGTAGTGGCGTTGAGATACCCTAGGGAATGGATATGCATTATATGGTTTTATTAGTTAGTTATGTTAATGATTAAATAGATGTTTCACTTGCATAATATGATTCATGGTTATGTTCATGTTGATTCATGTGATGATGTATATAATTAATGATACATTATTTGTAGTTATGATGCAATCTAGAGGTTAGTATCAACGTTGTAGTGAAGATTAATTTAAAAGAAAAAAACATTATCTCCATTTGTTGGCAGATTTTGGTTTAATTCTATAGGGTATTTTGGCAAGCATTACAATATCATCATAAAAAATATAAATGAGTACATGAAAATTACCAAATGAAAGTCCATCCATCATAATAACCTAGAAAGTATCAAGTGTCAATATAGAAATGTCTAGCATCATCAATTTGCATCCAAACATAGATGCAATCATAAGTATAAATCAAAACATCATCAAAGAGTCTAGGCAAGTCTATTGATAGATAAACAAAGGCGAAACAAGGAGGGGCACTACAATAAGTTTTAGGAGAGTGTAAAATTGGAGTTGTCTATGTCTTGTTTCTATAGAAAGGATCAAAGCTTCACCAAATGGATGTCAAAATTTGTTTCTTAAAAGGTGATCTCGACTTGATGAAGTCCAAATGATCCAACCTCAAGGCTTCATTGATGAATATAATCCTCACAATGTATGTAATCTGATTAAGTAACTTTATGGACTTAAACAAGCCACTCATGAATGTTATATATAAATATATGGTCACCTATTGTAGCATTACTTTATAAGTATCCCCTCATGTCCTAATTTGTATATTAAGAAGGTTAGTACATAGATTGTCATTCTTCTTTTGTGTGTCACTAATCTTGTGATTATAGGGAGTCCCAACAATCTCATTGATATTGTCAAGAATGATCTAAGGAATTTCTTTGAGGTGATATATTTGCGGGTGAACTCACAATAATGGTTCCCACTTTTTTGCCACTTTTTACATTGAGATGAACATTTTTAAAATAATCTTCAACTTCCGACAACTATAACTTTTAAACTATTAAGAATTTCCAGATGACGTAAATTAGTGATTTGTAGCATTTTGTCTATAGATTCTATATATATATTTTTCAAAATTTTTTGAAGGATTTTTTAAAAAAATTTCCATCTCCCTCGAAAAGTAGTTTTTTACAACAAACTACATTTTTTAACAATGATGTGCCTCCCGAAATGCATAAATTTTTTGCTACAAATGATAAAAACTCAATTATTTCAAATTTTGGTTTGTAACATCAATATCAGGGCTTGTAGTTGGTTTGATAGTGATATGTTGAATATTTTTCATTTTGTTAAGCTTGAAGTCTGCTAGTCATAATTCAGAGATAGGTTTAAGTTTGAACACATAACTTGTTCTATATATACTGAAATTCAATTTATTTATTTTGTTAGTAAAGAGACATCAATGCCTGGGGCATAGACATTTTTCAATTTTTTTTTTAATTAGTTTCCTATTTTTCCTAGTGCATTGAACAAATAAGTTCATGTTTAGTGAAAAACCAATATTCTGTAAAATTAAAAAAACAAGAACATAATAAATTCACAATGTAATAAAATTATACTTGTTTGAAAGCTTTCTTCGAGCACTACCATCTTATAATTTTGGGTTATCAAGATCATTTCATTTGTGCCTTGAACCATAGGTCTGAAGGAAAAAATTTCTTAGAACTTTGAAAAATTTGGGGAGAGACCTCTAACAAGCAGGTTCGAATGAACATTGGTTCGAGTGTAGGGGGCTCTGAACGTACCCTAAGGGGTTCAATCGGACCCCCCTTTGATCGAACCCCTTGGGAAAAATTATGCTATGTACTTTCATGTAATAGTCAAGTTCAAACCAACCCGACCTTTTGTAACTGTCGGCATTCATTCAAACCTTGGTCGAACCAATTTTTACTTTTTTTTACATTTTAGTAGACTCGTATAAATATACATAATTTTTTTCTTTTTTTACACACAAATGATTAAAACAATTTGCATTTTTGGATGAAAGAAGACATTTGAAAATTATTTTGAGGGCAATAATTTGAAGATATTTGAAGGTTATTTTTAAAGCATGGGGAACAAGAAGAGAATGAAAAATAAGACTTCAAGGAATTATTCTCCCGAAATGGAACAAAGATATTGAGAACAAAGAAGGCAAAGATATCATGATGCAAGTATGCATTTTTATTTTTATTTCTATTTAATTTCATATGTATTACATACCAAAAATTGTGTTTATTTGTTAGTATTAGTTAAATATTTTTTATCTAATATTTTTAATGAAAATTAGTTTTAATAATATTAATTAAATTAAATTAATTTATTTTATATAATAGTTCTATCTTAATTGATTCTAAATGATGTTATTTTTTTTAAATTAATTGGAAATAGTAGGATTAAAAATAATCTCGTTTTAATTAAAATTAATTATGCTTTAATTTGAAATAATATGTGTATTTGCAAATTTCAAATTCCATTAACTTGCTTGTTGTGTAATTGACATTTTCATCACCCCCTTAAGTCCATTTATAATAGATCATGGTTTTAATTTAAAATTTAGATCTTTAGGACCCTCTCTTTCCCATTTATTATTTATAATGTATAGTTTAATTTAGATAGTCCATAAATATATAATTTAATTTAGATTTTGAAACCATGTATCTTTATAGTTTAGCAAACACTTCAATTGGTGCTCTAAAATTAACAAACTTGTCTTTTGTGTCTTCAAAAATAGGCTCTTTTAGTTTTATCCTTATAAAGGGGCCTACCTCCCGAGTAGCCCTTAAGGCTCAGTGAGAGGGAATGACCCAAAGTGGTAACAAGATAAAGCTAAGATATTCCAAGCCACTATAAATAAATGTGTTTATGACAAAAGTTGCAAGCAACGGGTGTTACATGTTCCTATAACGATGTTATGAGTCCCCATAAACCCTATAGAGTGAAATCTCTATAAGCTGGGAGGCCTTCCATTTAACGGACTGTAACACGCTACTGATTATAGCCACCTGAATGGATCTCCTTACTACACACATTTTGTGTTAGAAGCCAAAAACCTTCAAGTTGTTGGCGTAGGATTCCGGACCTCTAAAGCAGCTCGCATTCTTATGGTTCTTAGTGGAGATACAAAGTTTGCCATGGGGAGCTTTTGTGGGAGCTGGTGCTTGGCTGCCCCAGAGAAGTGAGTGTCGTGGAGAGGAGCCAATGGGTTACTGTCTTGTCCAGTCCTAGGATTTGTGCTTGCATGATCAAAAAAATAAAAAAATTTCAAACAAACAAACATTGTGTCTTCTTTGTTTTCAAGTGTATGCAAAAATATTTCACATTATACTTGAGTCCCCTTAAAACCTATATTATGTGATACTAGGACCTATTATGTGATATTAAGACCTATTATCTGTGATAATACCTATCTTAAATATGACATAATAGGTCCTATTATGACATAATAAGTCTTATTGTGACTTAATAACATGATCATGTATGCAAAAATATTTCACATTATATACTTGATTCCAGGCCTTAAGGCCTATATTTATGATATATTAGGGCCTATTATATACATGTGATAAATTATTGACCTATTATCGCATAATTTAGGTCCTAATATCACATACATAATAGGTCCTAATATTTGAATAATATAGGTCTTAAGGGGAGTCAAGTATAATGTGAAATGTTTTTGCATATGTGGTCATGTATTAAGTCATAAAATTAATAAGACCTATTATGTCATAATTTAGGTTCTAACTTATATCATATTTAAGACCTACTTAATTTCATGTGATAGGTCCTTTAATATCACATACTATGTCCGTCTTAAGGGGAGTCAAGTATATTAATGTGATTTTTTTTGCTTATGTGGTCGTATTAAGTAATAATAAGGCCTATTATGTGATATTAGGACTTATTATGTGATTAGAGGTCTTAAATGTGACATAAATTTAGAACCTATTATGTCATAATAGGTTCTATTTATATGACTTGACATATGCAAAACATTTCACATTATACTCAAGAATCCCCATAAGACCTATATTATCCAGATCATATTAGGACCTATTACATGTGATATTAGGAGGTCTATTATGCAATAATAGGTCTTAAATATGACATAATAGTCCACCTGTTATGACATAATTTTTAGGTCTTACTAAATGTCTTGAAAATTTGGTCTTAAATTATGTGTAGAATGGGCTCGAGAAGAAAGGAGTTCTGAAGTGGGAGTCGAGGCAAATGGACCTATTGAAGAACACAATATAGTTGATAAACATAGGGAGGAGGTTTCCCAAGTTGAACCAATGGAGGTTGAAGGAGAGGGGTCAGGCTCCTTACCTCCTACCGCCGGTATGGATGAGCATATTATGGGTCTAGCTAAATAGGTGAAGAGAAATATTTCTTATAAAAATTTAGATCATTTACTTGAAATGGATGTGGATGAGTTGAAACATCTCAGTGAAGGACCTAGACATACTAAAAGGAGTTCAATGAATAAAAGTGCAAAATAAATAATGTCTCATTTCTACAATCTTGATACTACACTAGAGAAAGCTCAATTTTTATCAATTGTACTTACTCGTAAAGACTTAATAGATCCATTGAAATTGTTGGGTAGAGATACAACAAGTCAAAAGAGGAAAACTTCTCAGCTACAAAAATCTATTGTTGATATTGTTAAGAAAGGTTTGGTGAACATTAGTAAAAAATCTCGAATAGTAGATAAGACCATTTTAACAAGAGTGACGTTGACATATTTAGTAAATGAAAGATTGCCTCAAAAAAGACAAATCTCTTCACTGTGATCTAAGTTTGGTTTTAGTGGAAGGACAATATCAAAATATGTGAAAAAGAGAAAGAGTTTGGATGATACTACCTCAAAAGGGAATTGGGCAATTATGTGTAGAGCTCCCCGTTCTCATAGAATTGAAGATGTTGTTAGGAACTTCATGATAAGTTTTTGGAATGATAATACTCATCCTTCGTCAAATAGTAGAGATGTTATCAAGCAAAGGATTGGCCCTGATCATTATGATCTCCATGTAAAACATTGGTTAGACACAAAAACACATGAATTGTATGTGTTGTTTACTAAAACAAACCCTCATATAAAGATTGGCCAAACCATGTTTGAATGGTTAAGGCCATATTATGTGAAGGTAAACAAAGTCTTCAAAACTTGTTGTTGTCATTATCAAATCAAATTTGATCTATACTATAAGGTGTTTCAAAATATTAGAGAAGATAGTGATGGTTATGAAAAAGCTCCTCCTAAATGAACAAGTCAATTCATAGCATCCATCTTATGTGATAAATCAGATGATCATGCAACCGGTCAAATAAATTGCATAAAATGAATTTGTGGAACATGTGGGGAGTTAGCTAAATTGCCTTTGAGAGATGAAGATATTGACATGAGGAATATGGTAAATTGCAAGAGTTACAAGTACAAAAAAATTGAAAAAAAATTTGGAAAGGAATCTACAAGGTTAGATTATGTAGAAGAAGAAATACCTATTGGAACATTTATGGAAAATTTTTATAAGTTGATAAAACCATACATATGTTGGCATTATGGATGGATTGATTATGTGTTGCATTGATGTTTTGTTATTGATGTCAACACTAGCTATTATGGATTCTTACCGACAAATAGGTTTTGGTTACTGGTAGAAGATCTAGTGTTATCGACAGAATAGATTATCTGTTGGACACTTTCGACATTTTTGGATCAGTAAAGTATGTTTGATTTCATGTGTTATATGATCCACGAGCATGTATTGGTCAGTTGGTATTGAATTGGTAATTAGTTTCTATCATACATTCTAGTAAACCTTTACTGACATTGGTTGAAGGCTCTACGGACAGAGCTTTCACTAAGGAATCTTGATAGGATGCATAATTGGTGTTGTTGCAGCTTCTTCATGGATTTCAGGATGCTGAAGATGTCCTTTGATTGTACTTCAACTTCTTTAAGGCATTTCTTTGGCATGGTGGACCCAGAATGGGTCTAGTAGCTATCTAGGTTATGGATCGGTATCATGCTAACATGTACTCTACACGTTACCAGGATGTTTCAGGATTTTTTGTGGATTTTTTTTGTTATTTTCGTCTTAAGCCAACATGGCATATCATTGTAATACAGATTTATGAAATGATCTTATTGTAATATATTTTAGGTGGTTGACCTAATTGGTTTAGGCCTTAGGGTTTGTATAAAATGATGTAAGACCTCACTTTAGATGATGGGGATTATATGTCATGGTCTTGGAATGAAATATTATATGTGAAGGAGATTCGGTCGATCATAGGTGATCGAATTGGGATTAAGGAAGAGGTCAAAGGCCTCCTGTATTAAGCTTAACTGGGACTATAATCAGCCATGATAGATTCTATTTCTAGCAGTTCACTCTATTAGATTTTTGTCCACTTATCTTGAGATGGTTGTAGCCTCTCTGTAGTTAGTGAGACTCTTTTGTAATGAGCAATACGCTCTAGGCAGTGTGCAGGCCCCTCATTGTAACACATATTTTATGCAAAAGTATCATCTAAGTGTGGGTAAGCTTCCCACCATAGTTTTTCCCTTTCTGAGTTTTCCACGTACAAACATTGGTGTTATGTGGTATGGTTGCTTTGCATTGATTATCAGTTTAATTTTTAAGCTGTATTGTTTACTGGTATCTGTTCCTGTCGGCATCTGTATGTACTTTACGGGTACTTGATTTGTTTAAAGGTTATTAAGTGGATTAAATATTATAATATGTTAACAAATAATTCACCTCCCCTCTCAGTTGTTCACCGGTTATCCTAACAATTGGTATTAGAGATTTGGTCCTCTTTTGTAGAAGCTTAACCACTTGAGGTAGATCCTATGGCAGCTAACACTTCTAATCCACTGGCAACTATTTTCAGAAGAGAAATCCCTAAGATTGATGGAACAAATTATGGGATATGGAAAATTCAAATGGAGACTCATCTTAGATGTCTTGGCAAGCATATTTGGGAGATCACTGAGAAAGGATACACACCTTATGATCAGGCATCTGGCAATCTTGCTCCTATAGAATTGGATAAAAACATTGAGAATGATTGTAGAGCTAGAGAAGCCCTCTTGTGTGCACTTACTGATTAGCAGATCATGGGATTAATTGATTAATAATCGACAAAGGTTATGTGGGACAAATTACAAACTCTGAATGAAGGTGACCCTACTATCAAAATTGCCAAACTTGATGGTTACTGGGTAAGATATGGAAACTTGAAAATGGAAGATAATGAAAGAATTGTTGTGTTTATCGAAAGAGTAAATGAGATTGTTCTGGGAATTCAATGTTGTGGGGGATTGCTAAGTGAAGATGAAATAGTTTCCAAAGTCTTGAGAGCCCTTCCACTGACTTACAAGATGAAGGCAACTATAATTAATGAGTTGAGAACAATGGCAAACTGTTCAGTTAACAAACATATTCTGATTGGGAAATTATCTGCTTTTGAGCTTGAAGAGTTTGGATCTTCTGGAGCTGTAAAGTCCGAACGTACTTTTCATGCATCATCATCATCATCATCTATAGGCAAAAGTGATTGCAAATTTTTATGTACAAAAGAATTGGAAGACATGAGGAAAGAAGATGAGGAATTTGAGCAACTTGAAGCCTTATTTGCTAGAAGAGTACCTAAAGGACCAACTAGAAGTAAGTATGAAGAAAAAGAACCTTTTAAATATTTTTCATGTAATAAGATTGGTCATTTTGCATCTAGATGTCCTAAAAGAAATGCAAGGTTTGAGGAAAGAGTTAAGAAATCTTTTAAGCCTAACCAGAACAGATATAGATTCATGAAAACTAAACAATGCTACATAGTAGGTGAGGAAGGAGTAATTGATGACTCTAGAGATGAACCGGCAGAAGACTCTGCTAGTGGATTTGGCAATGTAAAGGAATGCGTATTCTATGCTTTGAAGGAAGATGAACTGGAACCAGCTATCAAAAATGAAGAAAAGGCTCTGGCAGCAAAAGTTGAAGATAACGATGAATGGGTAATTGATAGTGGATGATCACACCATATGACTGGAGACAAAGGGAAATTTCTATACCTAAAAGAATACAATGGAAGTCAAGTCTGATTTGGAGATGACAAAGCATGTATGATCAGAGGTAGAGGTATTATTTCTTTAGATGGTAAGCATAATACTGATAATGTCTATTATGTAGAAGGTTTAAATTATAATCTTTTGAGTGTTGGTTAATTGGTTGATAAGGGTTTCCTTGAGTTTAAAGATAGAAAATGCAAATCATTAACAAGACTAGTTTGGAGATTACAACCAGTATTCAGACCGGAGGTAATATCTTTCACTTGAACACAAGTAATAAGACATGTTTGATTGCTCATATTGATGAGAGTTGGTTATGGCATAAGAGGTCGTGTCATGTTAATTTTGATTGTATTGTTAAGATCAGTTCAACTAAGGTAGTTAGAGATATACCTAAGATTATGAAGCCTCATAATTCAGTATGTAAGGAATGTCAATTGGGAAAGAAATTTAGAAGTTATTTTAAGAGCATACCTGATAAATCTAATGAAGTACTTGATTTGATTCACACTAACTTATGAGGTCCAACAAGGACTAGAAGCTTTCAAGGTGATAGGTATTTCATATTGATTATT
The DNA here is from genome assembly GCF_030272615.1 of Cryptomeria japonica. Lineage (NCBI taxonomy): Eukaryota > Viridiplantae > Streptophyta > Pinopsida > Cupressales > Cupressaceae > Cryptomeria > Cryptomeria japonica. Next base: position 262,344,216 of record NC_081409.1, on the reverse strand, counting down.
GATGACTATTCTAGGATGATGTGGGTGACTTTTTTAGGAAGAAGTCTGAAGCTTTTGAGAAATTCAAGATCTTTAGAGAAAAAGTTGAAATAGAAACTAGATTGAAAATCAAATGTCTAAGATCAAATCATGGAGTGAATTCACTTCTCACGAATTTAACAGTTATTGTGAGACAAATGGAATCAGGAGACATTTATCTGCACCTTGGACTCCTCAGCAAAATGTAGTGGAAAGGAAGAACAAGACCATTTTGGATGCAACAAGATCTATGATAATGGAAGCCAAATTGCCTCATATCTACTGGAGACAAGCAATGAGTACATCAGTCTACACATTCAACGGATTTCACATCAAAGGTTAAATTGGTAAGGCCCCTTATGAACTATGGTTTGGACATACACCTACTGTTAAGTATTTTTGAATTTTTGGAAGTAAATGCTATATCAAAAGAGATGATTCAATTGGAAAGTTTGATCCTAGATGTGAAGAAGGAATATTTCTTGGTTATTCAATTCAAAGAAAAGCATATAGATGTTATAATAAAATATTACATAAAAATGTTGAGAGTGCTAATGTGAAAGTGGATGAGTAGTACATAAATCATTCTATTTCATATGATAGGGAACCAGCAGTGGAAATGATCATAACTAAACCGGAAATGCCTCAACCGGTATAGGAAACTGAGACAGTTACACCGGCACAATCAGCAAATTTAACTATGACTGATGATCAGAGTAGTGAACCTGAAGTTCAAAAGACACAAGGTATCTAAGATTAAATTATTCTGAACATCAAATCATTGGAGATAAGAACAAGGGATTTATGGCAAGAAGAAAACTGGCTAATGAAGAGGTATGTCTTATTTCTCAAGTTGAACAGGAAACTATTATTGAAGCTTGTAAGGATAAACATTGGTTAAAGGCTATGGAAGATGAATTAGATCAGATAGAGAAAAATGAGACTTGGTCTTTAGTTCCTTGGCCTAAAAATTAGAATGTTATTGGAACTAAATGGGTTTTTAGGAATAAACTCAATGAGGATGGTCAAGTTGTAAGAAACAAGGCTAGATTGGTTTGTAAAGGATATTCTCAAATGGAAGGAATTGATTATGGTGAGACACTTGCACCTATATCTAGAATTGAAGTTGTTAGACCATTTCTTGCCTATGCAGCTTATAAGAACTATAAGGTTTATCAAATGGATGTTAAATGTGCGTTTTTGAATGGTGAACTTGAAAAAGAGGAATACATTGAGCAACCTAATGGATTTTCACTGACAGATGATAAAGATATTGTTTGTAGATTGAAGAAAGCTTTATATGGATTGAAATAGGCTCCTAGAGCTTGGTATGCAAGGTTGGATAAATATATTTTGAAGCTTGGTTTTACTAAAGGCAGTGTTGATAGTAATTTATATTATAAGATCACTGATAATGATATTCTGATTATTGAAGTATTTATTGATGGTATCATTTTTGGAGAAGAAGATAAATTGTGCATGGAATTTGCTAACAATATGAAGAATGAATTTGAAATATCCTATGATTCGTGAGATGAGGATTTTCTTAGGTTTGCAGATTACTCAAACTGAAAAATTCATTTTTATCTATCAAACTAAGTATCTAAGGGAATTGTTGAAGAAGTTTGGTATGGATAATTCCAAACCGGTAAGTACTCCTATGGTGACAAGTGAGAAATTATCTATCAAGGATACTTCTACATCGTTAAATCTGACAAGGTATAAGTCTAGGATTGGTGGTTTATTATATCGAACTTAGACTAGATCGAATATTATGAATGTAGTAAGCATTGTTTCAAGATATCAAAGTAATCCTAAATAAAATCATGAATGTGTAGTAAAGAGGATATTATGGTATTTGCAAGGAACAACAAAATATGATTTATGGTATTCTAAAAATGATGATTTCACTTTATGTGCATATATTGACTCAGACTAGGCAGGCAATGCTTATGATAGGAAGAGCACTTCTGGTGGAGCTTTCTTTCTTGGAAAGAAGCTAGTATCATGGATCAACAAAAAAATAGTCATGCATTTCTTTATCTACTACAAAAGCTGAGTATGTTGCAGTAGAAAATAATTGCAGTCAAGTCTTGTGGATGAAGAAAATGTTGAAGGATATCAAGGTAAATTGTAGTGAACCATTAGTTATCTACTATGATAACTTTGCAGCTATTCACATGTCTAAAAATCTGATATTTGACTCTAAGACTAAGCATATATCAATAAAGTATAACTTTCTGAAGGACAAGGTAGAAGCAAAGGAAGTAAAATTGGTTTATGCAAACACTAAAGAATAGATTGCAGACATATTCACTAAATTGTTGTCTAAGGAATCATTTGAGTATTCGAGAGACAGGTTAGGGGTCTCTGCCCCTCCGATAGAGACTTGATTGATGCAGTTTGTCATTAGACTGACATGCATTACCAAAGATAGTATTCATTCTGGCACTGATGAGTGGTGCTACTACTTAGGGGGAGTAGTCAGCTTTGTGATACAAAGGTTGACATTATTTCTTTGATATTTTTGTCAGATTTATGGCATTGATGTCAAAGGGGGAGAGATATTGATGTGAAAATAAATAAAAAGGAGTTGTATACATTAGGGGGAGAGATTTATTTAGAAATTTATAGAGATATCATTGACACAAATTGTTGGCTTTGTTGGTTGTCTTCCACAGGGGGAGACAAGTTTGGCACTTCTTGGTACTTAGATGTTTTTCACATCTAGTGTTGCCATCAATGCCAAAGGGGGAGATTTTTGGCATTATGGATGGATTTATTTTGTGTTGCATTTAATTTTTGTCATTGATGTCAACACTAGCTATTATCGATGGTTATCAGCAGACAGGTTTTGGTTATCGGTAGAAAATCTAGTGTTACCGGCAAAAGAGATTATCTGTTGGACACTTCCAACATGTTTAGATCAGTAAAGTATGTTTGATTTCATGTGTTATATGATCCATGAGCATATATTGGTTATTTGGTATTGACTTGGTAATCGGTTGGTAGCATACATTCTGGTAAACCCTTAACGGCATTGGTTTAAGGCTCTACCGGTAGAGCTTTCACTGAGGAATCTTGATAGGATGCATAATTTGTGTTCATGCAACTTCTTCATGGATTTCAGGATATAGAAGATATCCTTTGATCGTGCTTCAACTTCTTGAAGAGATTACTTTGGCATGGTGGACCCAGAATAGGTTTAGTACCTATGTAGGTTATGGATTGATACCATGCTAATGTGTACTCAGGATGTTTTGAGATGTTTCAGGATGTTTTGTGGATTTGTTATTTTAATTTTGGTCTTAAGTAGACATGGAATATCATTGTAATACATATTTATGAAATTATCTTATTGTAATATCTTTTAGCTGCCCAACCTAATTGGTTTAGGCCTTAGGGTTTGCATAAAATGATGTAAGATCTCATTGTAGATGATGGGCATTATGTGTTGTGGTCTTGGAATGCAATATCATATTCAAAGGATATTTGGTTGATCATAGGTGATCGAACTGGGATTAAGGAATTGGTCAAAAGCCTTTGTTATTAAGCTTAACCGAGACTGTAATCAAGCATGATAGTTGTTATTTCTGGCAGTTCACTCTATTGGATTGTTGTCCATTTAACTTGAGATGGTTGTAGCCTATTTGTAGTTAGTGAGACTCTTTTGTAATAAGCAGTACGCTCTAGGTAGTGTGCCTTCCTACAAGTGTAAGCCCCTCATTGTAATACATACATTCTGCAGAAGTATCATCTAATTGTGGGTAGGCTTCTCATCGTGGTTTTTCCTTTTCCGGGTTTTACACATACAAATCATGGTGTTATGTGGTATGGTTTCTTTGCATTGATTATCTATTTAATTGTTAAGTTGTATTGTTTACCGGTATATGATCCTACTGGCATCTGTATGTGCTTTACCGGTACTTGATTTGTTTAAAGGTTATTAAGTGGATTAAATGTTATATTATGTTAACAACTGATTCACCCACCCCCCCCCTCTTAGTTGTTCACCGATTATCCTAATAACATATGCCATGTTTTTTTTTGCCAAGTGGCAAGCAGAACAATTTAAAAGATTAAGAGACACTTTCCCACTTGGAACTATTCTATTCATAGTGGACGTCACAGAAAATTACTCTTTGCACACCAAAAAGAGATTCAATTAGAGTATTAATTTTCAAAGCAAATCGCTATTATGGTGCATGTGTATTATTGACATGCACAGATGGATTTGGATGGTGTTGATAGTATATTTGAAAATCGTGTTATTAAGAAAAATTACCACTTCTATATCAGTGATGATAAGGAGCATGACACACTTTTTTTACAACATTACTTTAAGAAGTTTTTTGAATATTTTAAAGAGAGAGGCATAACAATAGTTAAACATTTGTTTTGGTCTGATGGATTTGTGACACAATTCAAATCTTTGAGGCCATTTTATGCACTATGTAGATATCATCGAAATGATAAAATACCACATGTTTGGAGTTTTTTTGGGAGTGGTCATGGAAGGGTGAACATGATGGTGCAAGAGATTGTATCAAACATGATCTAAGAAAGCATCAAATAAACTATACAAGAGATCGTATAGATCATGCATATTATGGTGTTTAAAAACACTTTGAGCAACCTAATTATCTTGTTGAATCATCATCGAGAACATACAGACCCATTCGATATAGACTATTTTGGGAGATAACTAGTATGTGTTCTCTTTTAGTGTTTTATTTAAATGTTTTTTTTGTTTTTTTTTAAATGTTCCTAGTTCAAATGTTTTAATTTAATAGCTTGATCTACATGTATGTTCATGTACACATGTACATTTTGTAGATGTGGATAGAAGATCAATGTATGGTTGCAAGAGCATGGAGAGGACAAGATCTTTTCTTTGTGTCATGAGTATAGATATTCGCCCATAGACATTGTACACTAGGGATTACTCATGTTTTTGTTTTGATTGCATTTTGGAAAACTATGTTGATTGCAAGAACCAAGAGCTTGAATATGTTATTGAACGGAAATTGCTACCACTAGATGTTTCTGACACATACGACGATTTAAATGAGGACGAAGACATTCCTTTGATTTCTAGTGATTATGATCATATTTCAGTATTGATTAAAAAAGATATATGACATACACATATATTAAAACCATACATATTTATTTCCTTAAAAAATCTTGTGTACATGTAAATAAATTATATATAAGTTTTAAATCGAATACATATATGTTTTAAATTTATTTAATTTGTTTCAAATTGCAGGAGATATTTTTGCAGTCATGGCAGAAGATGGAAATATAGAAGGTGTTAGTTATTATTTATTGTGTTACACAGAAGAGAGAAAGAAGTTAACAAAATCTGAAATGAGCGATGGAATGTCCTTTCCCACAGGTTTGAACTGATTCAAAAACGTTTAAATTATTTAAAATAAATTTATTTAAAACATGCACACATCTGCACATGTTTTCATTTTTATATGTACACGGCTCGCTTACGTGCAAATTTTTAATTTCTCCCTTCTTATATACTGCCTGCGACGTGGAACTGTATGAAGAATTAGGCCAACAACAATGAGAGATGGAGAAGGTAGATATTTTCATAAGGAGAAAAACCCTCACTGCTAATACTTGCAAAAGAAAACCACATCCAGCATAGAAAATGAGAAAGGCTTCCAAGTAAGACCCAATTCCCGCTAAGAGAGAAGCCTAATGCAAGAGGCTGGAATGTCCAAATGAAGAACCTCTAAGAAATCAACACCCTCAACAATAGCCGTATTAGCCAAAAAATCCACAATGACATTGATCTCCCTGTAACAATGAGAGATGGAGAAGGTAGAAAAACACTTCAATTGCACAAGAATGTGTTCTAACAAATACTGTAAATGCCAAGAGATACATTTTTTGGCAACAACCGCCTAAAAAACCAACATTGAGTCTCCTTCAATAACAATGTCTTTAATATTCAAAGAGATAGCAAGATCAAGACATAAGGATAATGCCTAAAATTTGGCTACATTATTAGAACCCTGACCAATATATTTTCCCACAACTTTGATAATCTTAGAAGAATGATTAAAAATGACCACTCCAATAGTGGACCTTCCCGAATTTCCCTTAGAATTCCCATCAAAATTGAGCTTGTAGGCAAACTGGGGGAGAGGCCTCCATTTGGCCATCCTACACTTAATAATAGAAGAAAAACTAGATGATATATCCCCATGAGAGGGAATTAGATGAAGAGAACTCCATTTCCAAGTGACCCAATTATCCCAGTGAGAAAAAAATGTCAGGTGATCTAAATTTTTATGGATGTAAGAAAGCACCACCTCACAAATGGAGGATTGAACCTTGCCAAGAACTTCATCAAGTGTAGTAGATTTATGTTTAAAAATCCTAGAATTTCTTTCTAGCTAGAGATTCCAGACCACAAAAGATGGTGCCACAATCCAAAGAGATGAATAAAAAGAAGACGAGTACAACAAGGGCTAGGCCATGAAGTGCGAGAACAAATTAGGACTAAGAGCAGAAGACCAACCAAGCATCCCAAAAAGCCAATACCAACACAAATGAGCAAAAGGACAGAGCAGAAAATGATGATCCATGCTTTCCATACAATATCCACAAAAAACACAAGGGAATACCGCTGTAATCCCAAGCCTGTCCAATCGCATCCCAGTGAGAACTTTATCCTAGACTGCCAACCAAGCAAAAGACCCTTCTTTAGGAAGACAAGCTGGATGCCAAAATAGCTTAGTAGGCCAAGAGAGGGAGGTCAGGGAAGCCTCACACAAATAATTATACGCTTCTTTTACTGAATAAGCACCTGAGGCACTCTTAGTCCATACCAAGGAATCCTCCTTATCTTGAAATACAAGAGGTCTTTTCTGAATTTCTTCCATAAAAGAAAGTCTAAGGCTGTTATCAATGGGCAAGGGAGGACTATCCTTCCATTTAGCTACTAAATATGAACCTTTAGAAACAATATAAAATAATCTGCAACAAAAGATTCGATAAAATACCAGGCGAAGGGGACCAATCTTGAATAGCTGAAAGAGAGGGATGACCATTCCAAACTTCATCCCAAAACCAAGCCTTCTTCCCATTATGAACAACCTAAGAAAGGTGTGGTAAAATAACCATCCTGCAAGAAACCAGAAAGTTCCAAAATGTAGAACTCTTTGGGAGAGATGTAGCCGTAAAAATCATTTCTCTAGAAGATCCCCTTAAATACTTAACAAGCATAATGGAAGCCCATAAAGGGTCTGCATATAACTTCCACACCAGTTTGGCCCCCACGGCCTTATTTTGAGCTACTAAATCATGAATACCCACACCTCCCAATTCTTTAGGATGATAGATTTTGTCCCATGCAAGAAGAGGAATCTTCTTTCTACCCCCCACATTATTATTCCAAAGAAAGGACCTAAGGGAAATCTTAATGTCCTTAACAACTTTAGGGGGATCCTTCAAATAGACAAAAAATATGTAGGGATGGCATTCAGAACTGATTTAATTAAAAGAATCTTACCGGCCATCGTAAGCCACTTGTGATTCCAGGAAGATATTCTAGAAGTGACTGCATGAACAACTTTATCCCAAAAGGAGGTCTTTTCAGAGCCCAAAAAAAAAGGAATGCCTAGATACTTGCAAGGAAAGGTCCCTAATTGAAAGCCCCAAAAGTGGACGAGTCTATTTCTAACTAGAGGAGAGACATTCACAAAGAAAACCTTAGACTTCTGGTTATTAACCTTCTGACCAGAAAATGCAACATAATCAGAAATAATTTTCTTTATAACTCTAGCTTCCCTCAAAGAGGCAGCCCCAAACAAAAGCGTATCATCAGAAAACAAGCAATGGGATTGTGAAGAAAGAAGGCCATCAATTTTGATTCCTGACCATAAACCAGATGTTGTAGCATTAGAAATGGCCCTACTTAACTCCTTAGCGAAAAGAATAAACAAAAAAGGGGAGAGAGGATCCCCTTGCCTAATTCCTGGGAGGAAGCAAAGAACCCCGAAGGAGAACCATTAATCAACACTGAGAAATAGACATAAGATATGCATGAAAACACCCATTTAACCCAAAAATGCACAAACCCTAGGCGATTCAAGACAACAACAACGGACTGCCAGTTGACATGATCATAAGCCTTAAGCATGTCTAGTTTAAAAATCATGGTCGGGACCTTTTGTTGCGATATGGAGTGGAGAATTTCATGAGCTAAAATTGCACCTTCAGAGGTTTCCCTACAAGGCACAAATCCACCCTTCTCCATGGAAACTATCCAAGGAAGGAGCCTAGAAAGCCTAACAGAAATTCTCTTAGTAAAAAAATTATATAAAGTAGTACACAAGGCAATAGGGCGAAACTCAGAGAAAGAGCTAGGATTATCCACTTTTGAAATAATAGCAATAAGGGTAGTATTAAACTCTCTCAATATCGACCTATTTCTCCTAGACTCTTCTAGGGCTAACAAGACATCATTTCCTATAAAAGCCCAACACTTCTGAAAAAATAAAGCCGTAAAACCATCCGGACTCGGAGCCTTTTCCGGATGCATGGAAAAGACTATCTGTTTTAGCTGCTTCAAAGAGAAGGGAGCCATAAGAATCTTATTATCCTCTGGAGTCACTAGAGGGATGATCGAATTTGCAAAAGCATTATCTAAAGAAACAGGTTCAGCCGTAAGCAAAGACTTAAAGAACCTGACAGCTTCAAAAGCAATACCACCCTCATCAAATAGACTTTTCCCATTAGAATCAATAATACACAAAATTATGTTGCGTTCCCTCTTAAGCTTAGAAGAAGAATGGAAAAAATTGGTATTTCTATCCCCTTCTGATAACCAAAGATCCCTACATTTTTTCCTCTAATAAAATTCTTCCCACGCCAGAATCTCACCCAATTGAAAATTTAAAAATTTAAGCCTATCATAAGAAAAAGAGGACATACCCAAAATAATGATACTCTTATTAAGCTGCTCAATTTCTTCCTGAATCCTATCCTTTTCTCCAAAGATATTGTTAAAGTGTGCAACATTCAAACTTCTGATCTTATGTTTTAAGAAAGCCAATTTCTTAATAATCTGGAACATCCTGGACCAGGAATATATGGGGCAGAAAGCCACCAATGTTTTAACGAAGGCAAGAAAGATTGGTCCCTAAACCACATTGGCTTGAACTTGAAAGGCAGTTTCCTAGGGGCCCTATCCTCAAGAAGAGAAAACAAAATAGAGAAATGATCCGACCCAGTGAAGGGGAGAACAGAGGAAATCAAATCCTGACCCAAGTTAAACCAATTTTCAGAAATCAAAAGCCCCTCCAATCTTTACAACATTTGAGAAAAATCTCTCTGCATGTTAGTCCATGTGAATGGCACATTAAGAGGTTTACAGTCAACCAAATTCAAAGTATCAATAAAGTGACAAAAATCTGAGATAATATGCTTATTAGGGATGATTCCCCCAGCTTTCTCATCTAAACCAACAATAGCATTAAAATCATCCCCAAAAATAAAAAAGGCATGATGCAAAGGAAACGCAATTGAAGCTAAAAACTCCCAAAGTTTCCTTTTTTCCAACACCCCAGTCGGGCCATATACATTAAAAAGTCAAAATTTAGAGTTTGATATCATACTCTTAACCGGTCCAAGCATCCAGTTAGATGAGGAAGCAATCAAAGAGAAATCCACACAAGCATCTTTCCAAAGGACCGCAAGACCCCCTAAAGCACCTAACTAAATTTTTAAATTTTCCAAGAAGAAAATAGCATATCTGCAGATGATAAACTTAACTTAGTTTCCCGCACCATCACAATATCACACTTCATTAAGTCCAACTGAGACTTAATCAAGTGTAGTTTGTTAGGGGCATTTAAGGCCCTAACATTCCAAGATATAATCCTCATTGGCCCAGAGCGGAGGCATCAGCTCTCCTCGAAACACACAAATAAACTTGAGAGTCCTTTCCTACCAGGAAGACCTTCTGAAGACTTATCTTAGAAGCCAAAGCTCTTGTAACCGGTGGGCTAAAGGGTTTTCTTGATCGTTTCTTTTTGGAAGACTCCAAAGAAGAAAGAAGAGTTGATTGAATGCCCACATCAATTTCCAGTTGATTCTTGATATGCTTAGGCTTCCGACCTCTTTTACCAGGAGTAGACAAAGGTGAAGTAGGAGAAATGGGGGACTGTATCAAAGGAAACCCATTGAAACCCAAAGGAGTAGAATCCACGGGTGCCTTATCTTGACTGTGATTCAATTTGCCAGATTCAAAGGGATCCGATGGTGTCCCCAGAACCAACGACACCAGAGCCCTCTCTGGATTAAGAAGATCAAAAACAATTTTCTTACCTGACCGAGGAGTCTCTAACTCAGCCCTCAAGTCTTTCTCCAAACCACCAAAATGCAAAGAAGGTTTTCCTGTATTCAAGATATCATTAATATTATCTAAATTAGAGTCATTATCAAAGCCAACCACAAGAGAAGGAACAGAGCATTGAGGTAAATCTAAAGTAACCCTAGTTGAGACATTTTTGTCCAAAGGAGAAGGAATAGAAGCCAAATGAGAATCTAGAACTCCTACATGATCTTTATTCCAAGCAAAAATTTCCACATTCTTATCAATTGAGGAATCAATGATGCCTGAACCCAATTTAATCTTTTTCATGTGAAAAAACAAGGGAGAATCCATAATCACCGAAGAACGACCAAATTCAATAGAATCCCTAATAAGGTTTTTAAGCCAAATAGCAAAGGATGACCGAATGTTGCAAGTCTTAGGAGGAGAAACATTGCTAGAAAGTAAGAGACATATTTTGACCATAAACAACCCATCTTTGAACACCGAATGGGATGGCAAAAATTTACCAAACTAGTCCCCAATCTTTGTTAAAATGTCAGATTCCACAAATTCAGAAGGTAACAAAGGGAGTTTAAACCAGGATGGGACTTGCTTAGAACCAAGCCCAGAGGGCGTAAAAAAAGGTTTCCAAGTTTCCACAAAAGTCAAAATTTTCCCAAGCCAAAAAAATGGAACACTCAGAGCCTTATCCCTAGCTTCTGCAGAATCCAAGACAATAATAAAAGAATTTGGAGATAAAACTTGGAAGTACAAAGTGCCATACCAGTGAGCATGAATCTTACAATAGAGCTTTGAAAAAGGAATGGAATCACCCCACACCTGAATAATAACTGCCGAAGCCCGGAGGTCATGAGTCTTTTTCCCAGAACAGAATCCAAGGCGTCAATCAAAAGAACCGGAAGCCAAATAGACCTCCTCATACTGAAATTATTTTAGCTTAACTACTTAATTTTTGTATGTTGTTTTATTTGAACTTGAGTCTATAAATGATTAAGGTTGAAACTTCATCTTGTCTTAACTTTTAAGTGAACCTATTTTACAGGAGTAACCTATGATTCAACCAAACGTATTAGTGACACTAGAACTTGGTAGTGAATTCACACAGGTCATTGTCACGGAATATTATAAAAATAATTTTCTTTCTTCCATCGTAATGGAAAACCTCTTCGGAATGGATTATGAGTCCCACATTTTTTAACTGAGGAAATATTAACGTGTTGTTTTGCTCATTTTTAATAATTCCTATATTGTGTTTCAGTCCAGGAACTGTCAGATCTGAATAACTTAATCAGTGAATAAAGGGAATATTTTCTTGTTTACACACCATTGGTTTAATAAGACATGGTAATTTGAATGTTTCACATGGATCGTGAAAAATAATTGATTATTCAGTTTCTTTCCGACCAACCCAGAAATAGGAAATTATAATTCTTCAATAATTGATTTTTCAGTTTCTTTCCGCCCAACCAAAAAATAGAAAACGGTAATTCTTCTAACCTTTTGCGGTTGATTTCTTATTTGCGAAGAAACCTCATGTTCACTTGCATCACAAAACTGTTCATCGAATTTGACTTGACATTAAACAAGCTATCACTTGTACCATCAAATCTCTCGGAGAATTTGTGTAGATAAACATGTCTTCTACTTTATGCAGGGGATAAAGAAACTTAGGTTTCCATGCAAAGAGAGTTTATAGATATCAAAATTTTAATGGGGACCAATTAATAGTAGCCAAATTTTTATATTGCGTTCACATACATCGCAGCTCTTGCCTATATATATTCCTCTAGTCAAATACATATCACAGAAGAGCCCTCTAATCTCATTAAAAGCTTTTAGCAGCTGAGATGTATTGCATAGGAGGATGAAAGATATGAGAGAAATGCTACTACTTCTCCCTCAAAGGCTCCCAAAATCTTTGTTTATGTGATTTTGGGAACCTTTGAGGGGAGATAACAGCACTTCATCTCACTTAGATTTAAACCCATTGTGTCGAGTTCCAATTTCTTCTAAATATTTCTCACAGAAAGAAGCCACGTAATAGTTTACGAAATTTCTCTCCCTATTTATTTATTTGCTATGGAAGTAAGTATCACATCTTTTCTTTAGTTGATGACGCTCATATGAATTTGACGATATAGCCATGATTCTAGAGTGCTTTATTTTATATACAATGGCTTTGTTTACTACTGTTCTCCTTTGATGTTTCTCTAGATGTTATGTTCAATTTTTTATTTTTAGACAGTGCCTGTGAATGAATGGATGGTATTTACTTATTGACAATTATTTTTTTAAGCAAAGCATACCAAATTTCTCTGTGTACATTTTTCTTCAAATAAAAATTCCTTATAATTAATTCATTTATATTCAAACAACAAAGTTTGGTTATTTATCTTGTATGAATGATCATTTATATGAATGTATCTTATTTATATTATCTCAAACAATTTTTCACCCTTTTACTCCACAACACCATTCAATGACCAAGTGGCTATACTAGATAGTGAAGATAATGAGAAAACATTGTGTTATTGAAGAACGGTCTGAACCACTTGATGTGGTATGAACTATTTAGTAAACCAAAGTACATGTTGTTCAACCCATGAATTTGAATTATATATATATATATATATATATAGATGCCTTGTGTGGACCATATATTGTTTAGTTAAATATGAAATTTTCAATTATATTAAATTAGGATGTGTGAAGTTAATGTATGTATGTTAAATAATACTTACGTGCACATATGTAAAGTAAATTGGGATGTGTGGATGAGTTGAAAACGTGTTAAGGCTCAATGTATGCAGTTGATTAGGATGTATATTCTATATAATTCTAAATCCATGTATGAATATGTAATTTGTAAGTTGTTAAAATAATTTAGGATGTATGTAAAGTAAATTAGGACATGTATTTATTTAATTAAAAATGCACATGTGTAAATTTAAATAAAAATGCATATTAAATTAGAATGTATGTGTAAATTTGATATTAAATTAGGACATGTGTGTAATAATTGAAGAGCATTCTGAACCACTCAATGTGTTGTGAACTATTTAGTATGTACCTAGAAGTACATGGTGTGAACTATTTAGTACACCTAGAATTTAAATTATTGAATATGTTCATTAACTTGAGTTTGTTCATTTGATATGAACAAGTGTGATTTTTATATTGTTCATGGCTTGCAGAGTGGAGTGGATATATTGTTCCCAATTTTTTTTAAATTAATGCATATCTACATATACATGTTACATGTAGTAAAATTTAAAATTTAAAATTTAAATGATCAACATATCAATCTTTTTTTAATCTATCTACATGTACACAAACTCAATCATAGATATATATAAATTTGAAAGTTTTTTAGAACATGTGCATGATCATATATAATCTAAATACAAATGATGCGATATATAATCCTGGACCAAATCTACAAACTATAAATATATAAAGTATATTCTAACCATACATGCACATGATATATATAATCCAAGATCAAACACAAAATGTATAAAGTGCATAATCTAACATACATGCATGAAATATATAATCTGATCAAACACAAACTGTATAAAGTATAATCTAGCCTAAACTTCATACATGCATGAATATATAATATGAAAGTCTAAAATGTACATATATAAAAAGATAAACAAATGAGCTATAAAGTTCAGCAAATCAACATGCATCATGTCAGCCACGCATAGAGTGACCATCTAAGGGATAGTCTTGGTGAGAGTCTGAATGCCCAATAGACCCCTACAAAAGTAAATTTATCTAAATATTAAATATAGATCTCTAGACATATGTGCATATTTTTAAAAATAATCACATCCAACTAGTTAAATTTAAATTAAAATATAAATTATAACACACATACATACATGTACATATAAATAAAAAACCATAACTAACCTGTCCACTAACACCCTATGTAGCATCCAAATAATCTCTCCTACACACATGCTCAGAGCTCAAGCTAGGAGTGACATGAGCTAATTGTTATACATATACATATATACATGTATGTAAGGATTAGCCTAGGATCAATTTAAATGATACAAATTAACTTCTATTATTTATTAAAAGATCTATATATATAGATTTATCATACATTACAACAAATACATCTTGTAAAAATTTAAATGCACAACTAATATTTGTGTCTCAAGAGTAGGTTGTATAGTCTAATCATGTCCTGTGATCATATCAGCCACATCACTCGTGCCTGCATATCTCTCTTTGGATGTACATATGACTAAGGGGTATAAGGGGATAACTAGATGACTAGGCATCATGATTAAAGTTTCTGACTATAGTAGCATATCCATAAACCTAATATGGCTCAAACCTTGCAACTGCTCCTCAAATGAATCCAAGCCCTCACCTGTGATATGGACCTGATCAACTCGTATCTCCTCCTCTACAACAATAGAGTGATCTGTAGGTGGGTCAGTGCCTGGTGCATGTGTAGAGTAATGAGAATGTTGTGACTGCCTCAGGGTATGCATCTATGCAGCGGTAGCCTGCCCGTCTTTGAGAATCTCCTCTCTAACAGTAGCCAATGGTATCCCAAGTCGAGATGAAATAAAATGGTAAGAATATATATGGTCCTTGGCTAAATACTACAATATCTATACATGTCTAACACCTCCTACTATAGCTACTACCTCATCTAGGGAGACGATGCCAACAATAATATATTGATCATTTGAATTTGAACCCACCTCGTGATTAGAAGATGCATGATTTGTGGATGATCTCGAATGTGGTTGGCTCATCATATATCTGCCCAGCCTATCAAATGATATGGTGGTTGTTGTTGATGCAATCTATGCAATCCTATCAATTTCTTCTCTCTGAGAAGCAATCACAATGTGATTCACTGTGGGGGCGAGGCCTGGGACTACTACCGAAAATCTCTCGCTAACAAGGTCCTTGTGTCTAGGCGAAACTCTATCACGCTTATGATATGCATCTCTATTAACAATCCTGCTCCTCCCCTATCCATAATATACTGGAATATCAAGGTAGTTTGGTTTCATCTAACAATGAACCTCACCAAATACCTGATGTGCAAAGTATAATGGTATCTAGTCGTTATTAGGATAACGATCATGGGAAACTAATAAGTGTGGGTAAATCAGCGATACAACCTGTGGGTCGATACACCTCATGGCCTGATATCCTCTCACCTTACTCTTCTCCTGATACTATGGAAAACATCTCTCCTTGATGGTCTCCTTCGAGACCACCCTCACCACATCAGCAAAAGAATCAGGACTCCTCACCTCACTCCTCAACTGTCTATAGATATCTTCTATAACCTCAGGTGGAAATGAGGTGTGATAAACTAAGCAGTCCCCCAATGTCTACAAACTATCAAAAATGTATTCGCATGTACTCTAGTACACACCATTAGTCTGTGGGTCATCTAATATAACCCTCAACCTAGTAGCAATATCAGGCAATGGGGGATCCTGGTGTGGAGGATCTATATCATCATCTGGCTCCTAATCAAGAGCCTGTATATATATATATATATATATATATATATATATATATAATATATATATATATATATATGTATATATATATATATATATGTATATTTTAAATTATTAAAACATTAATTTCAGAGAGAGCGAGAGAGATCATTAAAGATATCTATACATCATATACTAAGTTAAAACATATATAAATTTATCTATATAGATCACATACATACATTTTAAATTATTGAAACATTAATGAGAGAGAGAGGGAGGTCATTTCAATCATGACATCTAGAAAGAGATCTAACATTAATTTCAGAGAGAGAGAGATCATTAAAGATATATGCATACAACTTTACTAAATTAAAACATATATAAATTTATCATTTAAATCAAATACATAAAAAATTCAAGAATGATATAATAAACTATTAATTTGTGGCATTTGTTTATGTGAGCTCACTTTACAATTTAAAAAATAGAAAAAATTATCAAATTTTGTTAGTTTTTGAAACTTTTTTAATTTTATAAGTCAATAACAAAAAAAATTAGACCTATACTTTATTGTAATGTATAAATATTTTTGTGTATATCAAAATTAATTTTTTGTTCACTAAAACATGGGCATTGATACAAAATGGAATATAACTTCTCTAAATTTTTTGACAAAGTTTGTTATTGTTCCATATCTCAAAAAAATAGAGGTCGTTGTATTTCTGTAATGGGCATATGATTCTAAAATTAATAAATCTGTAATATATTAAAAAACATACTAGATGTAAATTATACTTTTTAGAAAGCTAGCAGTAACCTGGTTGCATACTTGTAAGATTAGATGATTTTGTTTGGCCCTTAAAAGCATGAAGCAACCTAACATATTTTATTAGTATGTGGATGGAAGCATAGATGACGATGTTGAGGGCTCCACAAAGGGTGGTTATATATAACCCCCCAGGCTTAGATCAAACTTCCCCTTCTTTGATACAACATCATACACTTTTTAATCATGTGAAGATTTAAAAATAAAATAAAATAAATGTTGGACCACTAGTAGGACACACTATTATGCTTCAATTCAATATAATATCATATATCATGACTCAAGCTTGCACACATTGATACTGTAAACTTCCCAACATGACATTAACCATCATAATTAAAGTTTATATTTAGTATTTGAGTATAACTTCTTGCATAATAGACTAATAATATAACATTGATCATCGTGGACACTTTTGAAATAGATAACATCGAATGCTACATTCTTGTAAAATTAGGCGATTTATTTGACCCTTGAACACATGAAGCAAACTAACATTAATTTTCAATATCTAGAGATGAGAAAATAAGATTATGTAAGAGGCTCCATAGAGGAGGGTTCAAGCTTTGGGGATTTTAGGCATATATTAACTAACTATTGTTCTTTAAATTATATATCAATTATCATGACTCAAGCTTGCACCTACCAATCCCCACAAAACATCAATCATAACAATCAAGGTTTTTATTTCATAATTATGACTAACTCCTTGTATAATAGATCTATCATATATAACATTAATCATCATTATCACTCAGCTTGCATAGACACATCTTAGTAGTTTTAATAAGATAGATACATGAATGACCCCTTATGACCATATATGACCCCTTCTAGGACACTATGTGATGGACGAAGGGGTATGTCATTCACACTAGGATTTTATAAGGTGTCATATGTGGTTCTAAGGGGTCACACATGTATTAGAACACATGCATGACCCCTTAAGAGCACATATTCTTGATCCCTTAGGACGCTAATGTATGTGATCTTAGGGACCGATATGTCATACACACTAGGATTTAATAAGGGGTCATATGTGGTTTTAAGGGGTCACGCATGTGTGTTACACATGCATGACCTCTTAGGACCATATATGACCCCTTAGGACACCATGTGATCCTAAGGGGAATGTTGTATGTACACTAGGGTGTTATAAGGGGTCATATGTGGTCCTAAGGGGTCACGAATGTGTTAGAACATATGCGTGACCCCTTAGGACCATATATGACCCCTTAGGACACTATGTGATCCTAAGGGGAATGTCGTATGTACACTAGGATGTTATAAGCGGTCATATGTGGTCCTAAGGGGTCACAAATGTGTTAGAACACATGCATAACCCCTTAGGACCACATATTCAACCCCTTAGGAAACTGTACATGTGATATTAAGGGATCGTATCTCATAGACACTAAAATGTTATAAGGGGTCATATATGGTCCTAAGGGGTCACACATGTACAGTGTTAGAACACACATGCATGACCCCTTGTGACCACATATGACCCCTTCTAGGATACTATGTGATGGACTAAGTGGTATGTCATTCACACTAGGATTTTATAAGGGGTCATATGCAGTTCTAAGGGGTCACGCATGTGTTAGAACGCATTCATGATCCCTTAGGAGCACATGTTCTTGATATGTTGTACACACTAATGTATGTTATCTTAAGGGACCAATATGACATACACACTAGGATTGTATAAGGGGTCATATGTGGTTCTAAGGGGTCACGCATGCGTTAGAACACATGCATGACCTCTTAGGACCACATATGACACCTTAGGACACTTTGTGATCCTAAGGGGAATGTCGTATGTACACTAGGATATTATAAGGGGTCATATGTGGTCCTAAGGGGTCACACATGTTTTAGAACACACACGTGACCTCTTAGGACCATATATGACCCCTTAGGACACTATGTGATCCTAAGGGGAATGTCGTATGTACACTAGGATGTTATAAGGGGTCATATGTGGTCCTAAGTGGTCATGCATGTGTTCGAGCACATGTATGACCTCCTAGGACCACATATGACCCCTTAGGACACTATGTGATCCTAAGGGGAATTGCATATGTACACTAGGATGTTATAAGAGGTCATATGTGGTCCAAAGGTGTCATGCATATTTTAGAACACATGCATGACCCCTTAGGATCTCATATTCAACCCCTTAGGACACTGTACATGTGATCTTTAAAAAAAAATATTTCGTAGACAGTAGGATGTTATAAGGGGTCATATGTGGTCCTAAGGGGTCACACATGTACAATTTTAGATCACGCATGCATGACCCCTTATGACCACATATGACCCCTTCTAGGACACTATGTGATCCTAAGGGGTACATGTTGTATACAATAGGATGTTATAAAGGGTCATATGTGGTCCTAACAGGTCACACGTGTTAATGCATGCATAACCCCTTAGGACCACATATGGCCCGTTAGGACACTATGTGATGTACTAAGGGGTATGTCGTTGACAGTAGGATTTTATAAGGGGTCATATGCGGTCCTAAGGGGTCACACATGTGTTATAACACATGTGTGACCCCTTAGGACCGCATATGACCCCTTAGGACACTATGTGATCCTAAGGGGTATGTCGTAAACACTAGGATGTTATAAAGGGTCATATGTGGTCCTAAGGGCTCACACATTTGTTAAAACATGTGTGACCTCTTAGGACACTATGTAATGGACTAAGGGGTATGTCGTACACACTGGGATTTTAGAAGGGGTCACATGTGGTCCTAAGGGGTCATGCATGTTGTAGAACACATACGTGACCCCTTAGGGTCCACTATGTGATCCTCTATGGTCCTAAGGGGATGTATAGTGTCATCAGGGGCATATGTGGTCTTAAGGGGTCCTAAGGGGTCATGTTGTGTGTGTAATAGGATGTGAAAAGGGGTCACATTGTAGAGGATTTATTTTGTCTAATTTTTAAAAATTTGTTATCTAAGTTTTATAATGTTTTTTAAAATCTAAATTTATTAATTTTTCTAACGTTTTAATTTATTATATTTAGATTTGTAAGATTTTTCTAATTTAATTTTTTTCCTAATGTTTTTCTTAATTTTTTTCTAATTTCTAATTTACTACCTTAGTTTTCTAAGTTTTTCATAACATTTTTTTTAAAAGTTGAAAAAAAAAACATATATAGTTATTTAATATTAAAAACAAATTGACATTAAATCAAAACATTAAATTTTCAAATGCTTTTCTAAAAAGTTGAAAAATAATAAATATACAATTATTTAATTAAATAAATAAATTAACAAACAAATAATTTATTAATTTTTAATTAAATTTAATAAGCAAAAAGACATTATTAAACAAAAGAAAAGGTTATTTTGTGCACCTAAAATAGTGTAGGTTGAAAGCTAAAAGGTGAGATGCGTTGGCTGCTACTAACAGGGCACGGTGACGTGGTGCTGACGTCGGGTTTGCTCTAACCCCCTCTGGACACAGAAAAATACAAATTTGAAAATGACAGTTTAACTGTTGTTTTTGGTTTTTATAGAAGTTTAAAAATAATAATTTAATGAGGGTTCAATCGAACCAGTTAGAATATTTATTTTTAATGGGTTCGATCGAATCCCCAAACCCACCCGGGGTTCGATCGAACCCCTCTCCGATGGTGGGTTCGATTGAACCCAAGGAGGGGTTCGCTCGAACACCCCTAGTTCATTCAAACCACCCCCCCAAAAAAATATTTCCCCACCTCTGCCAATTTTCTTCATTTGAAAAAGTGGGAACCATTAATGTGGGATAGCCTTGTGATTATCTCTATTTTATTTTCTTAGGGAACTAGTGGAAGGACAATCATATTTCTTTCTCATAGATGACATATGCCAAAACATTCTTGGAAAGGTTTGGTATTTCTGATTGTAAACATCTGTCAGCTCTAATGGAGAAAGTTTTGCAGCTCTCTCACTTCCATGATTCACCTTAAGTTGATGAAACTCTCTATAGACATCTTGTTGGGAGTCTCATTTACTTGATTTATAGAAGACTAGATTTATGATTTGCTCTCATTCATTTGTCAAGTTTTATGCAAGAGTCAAAGAACTGCCATTGGATTGTAGCTAATAATGTTTCATGATATGTCCAAGGTACACTTGATTATGGTTTGTGATATAAGAAGAACAACCAATTAATCTTTCAATGATATGTTGACTCATACTATGTTGGATCTATAGATGATAGAAAATCAACTTTAGGCTATGTTTTTTATTTAAGATCTAAATGTGTTTCATGGATAAGAAAAAAAAAATTGTTGTTTCTTTGTCATTTATTGAGGTTGAATATCATGTCACATGAGGAGATGTGTGCAAGGTGATTTAATTACATCACATTCTAGCTGATGTGGACATTCACAAAGAACAACCATCAATTCTATATTACAACAATAAGGAGGTGTTGAAGCTTGTCAAGAATCTAGTTTTTCATGAGAGAATGCAACATATTGAGGTAAAATACTACTACATTCAAGAGAAAGTGATGCACCACCACATTCAGCTCTAGTACTACAAGACCAATTCTCAAATTATAGATATACTCACCAAGTCTCTTGGCAAGGTGAAATTTGAGTTGTTTTAGGGGTAAATTTACAAGACTAATTTTATATAGGGGAGAATGTTAGCATAAACTTTAATTATACCATTTCTCATATTTCTCATCATTTCTTAATGGTTTACATATTATCTACGATGTTTTAATACTCCTACAATATTAATCAAATCATCGCATTGAGTTTTGTGCTTTCCTTCTTTTCACCTTTAAGAGGAAGTATTGTATAGGGAAGGTAAAATTTGAAAAAGGTTTTGAATGATATTAATAAAACCATCTATCTATCATTTTTTTGTACAAAGCTATTTACAACATTTATTATTTAAGTTATAATTTAACAAAATATGATGAATATCCTCCACATCTTGTCGATAAAACATTCAATTAATATATGTGGATATATTCATACATCATGAATTTTTTTTATAAAATATTATTATATAAAATGAAATACAAATGGCTTGGTGAATGGGAAGAATGGTAAAGTGTCATGTATCCTTGTTTTATCAAATAATTTAAATATTTAGATATCATCAAAGAAATTTCACCCTCATTAGAATTGAATATATGTCATTGAGATAATTTAACATAAAATAAATAATCTTCCAATGTTAAGGGATAGAATTAGTCCACATGTCACAAAATTTAGCTTTTCAAAAATAATCATTAAAAAAAATCTTTAAAGAATCTTTCACTTTTAGTCACCATTCTTCCCAAAGATAAAGTTTCATGAATAAAAAGAGGAAAAATTATTAATCACTTTTAGCATAAATGAAGTCTAAAATTAGTATTATGAATTTAAAAAATAAATAAAATAATAATTAACACATATTATTATTACTAGAAACTATTCAATAATATTTTAAAAACTAATATTCATGAGCAATTTGGATAATATTACATAATATCTTAAAATTAAAGAAAATTAAAATAATTAAGTGGTTCTTATGATTATCCTTAACTTAAAATAAATCACATGACTATTCAAATGGAATGATCATTTTATATATAAAAAATAATTAATATAATATTAACATAATTCTACCAAGTATAACAATTTAATGGTGGAAGGATCATATGGTACCTTGACACACTATTTTGTAGTTAAAATCCACTAAGGGTAGTTATGGAAGTCTTTTCATCTTCCAAAGAAGGCCTAACTAACTCAATATTGGCAACTTCAATCCTTCATTTGAACTTGATATCAAAAATTTGAAGTCATTTTTTTTTTTTGATAAAAGTGGATGAAACCACTGAATTTATATTAATTTTTTTTTTTTACATGTGTCTAGTTCAAAGAGCACTGAAGGGAAAGAACCAATAAGAAAACCCTTCATATTGCTCAAGAAAACATAGGCCTATTTACTAATTACAAAAGCCCATAGGCTCCCCAAAAACCCTCCCAATTACATAGTCATTTGCATTAGATATAAAGGAAGATGCCTCAACCAACATAAAAGAGAACATATCAAAATAGAACCAGTGCCATCAATCCAAAACCAAAACCATTTCCATCAACCCAAAACCATCCTGTCTACTCAACACATGTTTCCAGACCTCTAAATAGAATAAAACTCACAACCAGAAAAGAACCTATGATAAGTGAACCTGCCAACACAAAAATGGTGAGAAAACATATGACAATCCAGATAAGAAGAAGTGAGGGATGTTGAAGACCCTGAGGAAGTGGAATAAGACCGAGACATAAGGTAAGCCAAAGCAACAACCAAAGAAATAGAAGTAGGATGAAAAACCAAAGAAATAGAAGTAGGATGAAAAACCATTTGAAACACCAAGCTATTTGCAATTTCTAGTTCCTCAAAAATAGCCACCAACCACCAATTTTAACAAGTACTCTCCAAAGAAAACAAAGCATTTTGTGTTAGTAAAAAGTTAATGGAAAAGAAAGAATTAATACCAGGACTACAAGCCTCTATGAATATAAATAGAAGAAAAGATATAAGAAACATGATTAGCCCTCCGAATTAAAAAAAGGCAGCTCACAAGAAAATGAGGAGAAAATGCAGGAGCTCAGCGGATAATGACCAACCAATGATGAAGCATAATCATGTAGAAGAACACAACCTCCTCGCACATCACCCCCAATCATGAAAAGAGCATATCGCAAAGGATATGAACAAACACAACATCATGTGACAATGGAATGATGAGGCCAGCACAACCAATCCACACTCATGACCCAAACCCCCATCAAATAACCACCATGCCCACACCACAAAATCTAATGAGTTAATGATTGCCAAATAATGCAGAAGATCAAACACCATAGAAAACCATTATTACTCAACAAAATTCCTCAGAGAAACTAAGACACATCATCAAATGAGCCCAAGTCACCCACCAATAAAGTAACAACAAATGGAATGCAGGCCCAAACCAAACAACTGATTAGAACATACTTAGGACATAGCAGAATTCCCCCAATCACCAAATAGTAAAAAATCCCAAGGCACAAAAGAAATGCAGGAAACATAAGGTACCAGCCAAGCAAAAGTAGCCCCTTCACCCTCCATGCTCAATGACGAGATACTACTGAATATACCCACAACAAAGATGCTACCATAAGGTAGGACAACATCCTCCCTGTAGTCATATGCAAAAGAAAAACCACACCAAACAGGGAGAAGGAAGAAGACTACAAGACAGTTGTATAGAAAGATGAAAGGTAGCACTCCAGCAAGAGAAGCCACAACATCCTCCAGGCTCCATCAGGAAATTCTAACTAAAAATATCAACAACAAAGATATTTTCATAAGGAGAAAAACCCTCACTGCTAATACTTGCAAAAGAAAACCACATCCAGCATAGAAAATGAGAAAGGCTTCCAAGTAAGACCCAATTCCCGCTAAGAGAGAAGCCTAATGCAAGAGGCTGGAATGTCCAAATGAAGAACCTCTAAGAAATCAACAACCTCAACAATAGCCGTATTAGCCAAAAAATCCACAATGACATTGATCTCCCTGTAACAATGAGAGATGGAGAAGGTAGAAAAACACTTCAATTGCACAAGAATGCGTTCTAACAAATACTGTAAATGCCAAGAGATACATTTTTTGGCAACAACCGCCTAAAAAACCAACATTGAGTCTCCTTCAATAACAATGTCTTTAATATTCAAAGAGATAGCAAGATCAAGACATAAGGATAATGCCTAAAATTTGGCTACATTATTAGAACCCTGACCAATATATTTTCCCACAACTTTGATAATCTTAGAAGAATGATTAAAAATGACCACTCCAATAGTGGACCTTCCCGAATTTCCCTTAGAATTCCCATCAAAATTGAGCTTGTAGGCAAACTGGGGGAGAGGCCTCCATTTGGCCATCCTACACTTAATAATAGAAGAAAAACTAGATGATATATCCCCATGAGAGGGAATTAGATGAAGAGAACTCCATTTCCAAGTGACCCAATTATCCCAGTGAGAAAAAAATGTCAGGTGATCTAAATTTTTATGGATGTAAGAAAGCACCACCTCACAAATGGAGGATTGAACCTTGCCAAGAACTTCATCAAGTGTAGTAGATTTATGTTTAAAAATCCTAGAATTTCTTTCTAGCTAGAGATTCCAGACCACGAAAGATGGTGCCACAATCCAAAGAGATGAATAAAAAGAAGACGAGTACAACAAGGGCCAGGCCATGAAGTGCGAGAACAAATTAGGACTAAGAGCAAAAGACCAACCAAGCATCCCAAAAAGCCAATACCAACACAAATGAGCAAAAGGACAGAGCAGAAAATGATGATCCATGCTTTCCATACAATATCCACAAAAAACACAAGGGAATACCGCTGTAATCCCAAGCCTGTCCAATCGCATCCCAGTGAGAACTTTATCCTAGACTGCCAACCAAGCAAAAGACCCTTCTTTAGGAAGACAAGCTGGATGCCAAAATAGCTTAGTAGGCCAAGAGAGGGAGGTCAGGGAAGCCTCAGACAAATAATTATACCCTTCTTTTACTGAATAAGCACCTGAGGCACTCTTAGTCCATACCAAGGAATCCTCCTTATCTTGAAATACAAGAGGTCTTTTCTGAATTTCTTCCATAAAAGAAAGTCTAAGGCTATTATCAATGGGCAAGGGAGGACTATCCTTCCATTTAGCTACTAAATATGAACCTTTAGAAACAATATAAAATAATCTGCAACAAAAGCCCCCCAAAGATTCGATAAAATACCAGGTGAAGGGGACCAATCTTGAATAGCTGAAAGAGAGGGATGACCATTCCAAACTTCATCCCAAAACTAGGCCTTCTTCCCATTATGAACAACCCAAGAAAGGTGTTGTAAAATAACCATCCTGCAAGAAACCAGAAAGTTCCAAAATGTAGAACTCTTTGGGAGAGATGTAGCCGTAAAAATCATTTCTCTAGAAGATCCCCTTAAATACTTAACAAGCATAATGGAAGCCCATTTACTTAAAGGGTCTGCATATAACTTCCACACTAGTTTGGCCCCCATGGCCTTATTCTGAGCTACTAAATCATGAATACCCACACCTCCCAATTCTTTAGGATGATAGATTTTATCCCATGCAAGAAGAGGAATCTTCTTTCTACCCCCCACATTATTATTCCAAAGAAAGGACCTAAGGGAAATCTTAATGTCCTTAACAACTTTAGGGGGAGCCTTCAAATAGACAAAAAATATGTAGGGATGGCATTCAGAACTAATTTAATTAAAAGAATCTTACCGGCCATCGTAAGCCACTTGTGATTCCAGGAAGATATTCTAGAAGTGACTGCATGAACAACTTTATCCCAAAAGGAGGTCTTTTCAGAGCCCAGAAAAAAAGGAATGCCTAGATACTTGCAAGGAAAGGTCCCTAATTGAAAGCCCCAAAAGTGGACGAGTCTATTTCTAACTAGAGGAGAGACATTCACAAAGAAAACCTTAGACTTCTGGTTATTAACCTTCTGACCAGAAAATGCAACATAATCAGAAATAATTTTCTTTATAACTCTAGCTTCCCTCAAAGAGGCAGCCCCAAACAAAAGCGTATCATCAGAAAACAAGCAATGGGATTGTGAAGAAAGAAGGCCATCAATTTTGATTCCTGACCATAAACCAGATGTTGTAGCATTAGAAATGGCCCTACTTAACTCCTTAGCGAAAAGAATAAACAAAAAAGGGGAGAGAGGATCCCCTTGCCTAATTCCCGGGAGGAAGCAAAGAACCCCGAAGGAGAACCATTAATCAACACTGAGAAACAGACATAAGATATGCATGAAAACACCCATTTAACCCAAAAACGCACAAACCCTAGGCGATTCAAGACAACAACAACGGACTGCCAGTTGACATGATCATAAGCCTTAAGCATGTCTAGTTTAAAAATCATGGTCGGAACCTTTTGTTGCGATATGGAGTGGAGAATTTCATGAGCTAAAATTGCACCTTCAGAGGTTTCCCTACAAGGCACAAAGCCACCCTTCTCCATGGAAACTATCCGAGGAAGGAGCCTAGAAAGCCTAACAGAAATTCTCTTAGTAAAAAAATTATATAAAGTAGTACACAAGGCAATAGGGCGAAACTCAGAGAAAGAGCTAGGATTATCCACTTTTGGAATAATAGCAATAAGGGTAGTATTAAACTCTCTCAATATCGACCTATTTCTCCTAGACTCTTCTAGGGCTAACAAGACATCATTTCCTATAAAAGCCCAACACTTCTGAAAAAATAAAGCCGTAAAACCATCCGGACTCGGAGCCTTTTCCGGATGCATGGAAAAGACTATCTGTTTTAGCTGCTTCAAAGAGAAGGGAGCCATAAGAATCTTATTATCCTCTGGAGTCACTAGAGGGGGGATCGAATTTGCAAAAGCATTATCTAAAGAAACAGGTTCAGCTGTAAGCAAAGACTTAAAGAACCTGATAGCTTCAGAAGCAATACCACCCTCATCAAATAAACTTTTCCCATTAGAATCAATAATACACAAAATTATGTTGCGTTCCCTCTTAAGCTTAGAAGAAGAATGGAAAAAATTGGTATTTCTATCCCCTTCTAATAACCAAAGATCCCTACATTTTTTCCTCCAATAAAATTCTTCCTGTTGGTGTAAATAATTATTCATCATGGATATTATTACACTTACTTAAGTTTACTTAGGATAATGCATTTCATAGTAGTTTGGATATGAGACACTTGGGTGTTTGTGCCACATTGGGATAGTGTGTGTAGGAGAAATTCCACCTCTTATGGTGTTGATCTTGTTATTACACTATCATATCCACTTATTGTGGAGTGATAATTCCACCTTCGGTGGGTGATCCACCTCATGTGGAATATTATATTATTTCTCCTACCTACCCACACCTATTTCCTACCTACCCTTGTTTTTTATTGAGCCACATGTCATGTTTGTGTGCTCATACATATCCCTAGCCTTGCCTATATAAGCAGGCTCATCTACATTGTATGTAACAACAGTTGTTGATCATTTTCTATTGATGAGAATACAGTTTATTCTTGTCCCATATTATGTCTCTTTCATGTACATTTCAATGACTTCTTGATCTTGGCAAAATCCAACATGGTATCAGAGCTATTGGAGTCTCATTGATTCGTCTTGAAGAGGCATTATTGTGACGTCAAGAGGCAGATCTGAGGAGCATCGTCATTTGGAGGCGTCCTAGACCAGATCCGACCTCGCCATTGCGTCCGGAAGGCCGTTTCCATGAATTTTGGTTATAAAGTTGGCCTATTTTGGTGAGGAAAATTTTTTTCCCCAATTTTGCTTATCGTACGGATTTTTCGAATATTTTATATATATTTTTCAAAAAAAAAATTTTGAATATTGTTTTCAAAAATCAAAAATAAAAAAAAAATTGAAAAAATTGAAAAATTCGAAAAAAAAAATCAAAAAAAATTGAAAAGAAAGCAAAAAAAAGATTTTTGGTTTGGGGGGTTCGCAGACCCCCCCCGTACTGCTCGTACCGCGTTGCAGGTTGCAGGTACCTGTCGGCAGACACAGTACCTGACAGCACCGTGTACCCTGCCTGCCGGATCGTACCCTCTGTCAGTTCCCGCCGGCGCCTCGTACTCCAGCGCCGCCTGTCATCCTCGCTTCGAGCCGCGCAACGCCGAACTCTGCTCGCCGCTGGTCTGCGCACCTCCCGCGAGCGGCCCCCGCCCAGCGGCTCCTCTTCGGCAACCAGTCTCCGTCCCCTCCTCAGCCGCTCCGGCACCTCCCTCGCGCCCTGGCTTCCGCTCCTCTGCGCCCGCGCCAACGACACACGGCGCCCCCTCCGTTCTCCGGCGCCGCTCCCCGGCACCTCCGCCCTCAGTCCCGCCGCTCCTCCCTCCGCGGCCCACCTGCAGGAGACACGTCAGCGAGACACGTCGGATCGTCAACCGCCACGCAGATCACTTCCGTACTACCACGTGGAAGCCTACAGTGACACGTCATCACGCCCACGCAACCTTGACACGTCAGCAATTCCGTACAGTACGGAACGTACAGTCAGTTTGCCACGCAGTCTGTCCGTACGGTACGGACGCCCAGTCAGCCAGGCAGCGAAGTTTTGGCGACGGTCATACGGCCGTCAAATTTAAGACAGTATTTTGCTGACGTCAGCGCCACATCAGCAGGGTTTGGAAATTTTTTGACCCCCTCTCATTTGCATTTTTGATTTTGCAGTTCAACTTCAAATGGCCATAACTTGCTCATTTTTGCTCCTTTTTGGGTGCAATTTTTTTTGAAATGGGCTATAATTTCGTGCTCTCCACAGTGGTGAAAGAATTTTTTGATTTTGATGCACGGATTTTTCAGAAAATGCAGTTTTTGGTGACTGTCCCTGAGTAATCCCTGTTTTTGCAACTTCAGAGGCTTCGTTTGGGGTCATCCGACCTCCTTTTCAGGTGCCGTTTTTTTTGAAAGTGCGTATTTTTTCGTCTACTTTCACATGATGCTATCAGATTGATGTCATTGTAAGTAGAAATTGTGCTTTCAGATCTTGGCCATTTTTGGCTCTCTTGGTACTTGTATATTTGCTTGAATCTCAGTTAGATTCATTGCACTATTGATTGAAGTCTCTTGTATCTCAATTGAGAAGTTGTAAAATTTGCATCATAAGCCCACTTTGCCTTGTTTTGCAAGTGGCTCATTGTAATCGCACTAAGTATAAAGTGCCAAAATCATCACTTTTGGGGGGGTACTTTGATTGATTGAATTTGGGGGGTGTCTCTTGTGCTTTTGTTCTCTTGTGTTCTTTCCTTTTTGCTGCTATGGGTTCTTCTAAGTTTCCTCTCTTAACTCCACATAACTATGCTACTTGGAAAATTGATGCATGGAGTAAACTTATGGAAAAAGGACTCACTCATTACATTGATGGAACTATTGTTGCTCCAGCTGATCCTAAGGCTGATCCAGTTGGTCACTTAGATTGGCTCACTAAAAATATCATGGCAATTGGTACCTTAAGAAAGTATGTATCAAAGGATCTCATATTTCATATTGAGAAATGCACTCTAATCAAGGATGCTTGGCAAAAGTTTCAAGACTTGTATGGTCAAGTTGATGAGATTAGGGGATATCAAATTGATAGTGATCTCACCATGTTAGATCCCAAGAACTTTGATACTATACAAGATTATGTCACTAAGGCAAATGAGTTGAGGGCACAACTCAAAGATTGTGGCATTGATAAGAAGGATACTCAATTGATATTCAACTTGATAGGCAAACTTCCACAAGAATATGCAGCATTTGTTTCTAGTTTCCAAACTCATAGAATGACAATGGGTTCAAGCTACAAAATGCCTACATTTGATGCTTTCAATGAAATGTTGATGATGGAACAAACTAAGTTGATAAGCATGGGCATTCTTAAGACTTCTTCTAAGTCTCAAGCATTGGTGGCAAATCAAGGAAACAAAGGAAATCAAGGAAAGGACAACTCAAACAAGAAGAAATGGCAATCAACGCCTAAGGATAAAACACAATCTTCTCCACAACAAGGAGATTCATCTTCTTCCAAGAAAGATAATTCACCAAAGAGACAGAGACCTACTTGTGCTTATTGTAAAAAGATTGGTCATGAGGAACATCGTTGCCATACTAAGAAGATTCATGAGCTCACACATATCATCAAAAAGCATAACATTGATTTACCTAAAGTCTACAAGAAGGATGATTCATCAACTTCCACTTCCTCACATTCAAAAGGAAAAGGGCAAGCATTCATGGCTTCTACAAGTGGAAAAACTCACTCTTTTGGAACAAGAAAAGGACAAGCTCTATGTGCTACAACAAATCATACTTCAAAGAGATGGCTTCTAGATTCAGGGGCTTCTCATCATATGGCATCTTCACAGTCTATGTTCTCTACATTTGAGCCTTGCACCATGCCACAGATTTTGATGGGCAATCATACATACATGGATGTGATTGGGAAAGGATCTATTGACATTGGGGATAACTCCTTCAATGATGTGTTGTGTGTACCCCACTTGACAAACAATCTCCTTTCTATCTATCAAATCACACATGGCACAACTAAGAGAGTTGTGGAGTTCACACCTGACTCAGTTTTTATTAGAGACATGGAGACTAGAGCTATCATTGCAACTGGGGTGGTTGATCATGCATCTCGGTTATACTCCTTTTCAGATTTTGTTGATGATGATGATTTCACACTTGATGATTCTACACATTATGATCACACTTATTGTGATGATTCAGATTTTGAGGAGAACTTTGGACACTTGAATTTGGGGATTCTCACATGTAACCCAGTTCTTGAGTCTTGTACTTCATCTTCTCATATTGATATCACATCACCTATTGCACCTGATGATGCAGATAGTGCGACAGTTTTGCCTACATGTGATTCAGTGCAGCAGGATATATCTTGTCTTCCAGCTTCAGATTCATGGGATGATTACATGACAGATATTGCAGGTTTGTTTGTGGAATCCTACATTGCAGATTTGGGAGACATCATTGATGACATTCATCTTCTCTTTGATGAAGATGATCCTTCTTCGATTGTTGCGAGGGCACACTCTGACCCTCTTGTTCATTCTCTACATGATCATTCTTTCAAGGTTGACATGATTGTGGATACTTATGTACAGCAGTTGGAGGAGGTCTCTTTATTCTTTGAGGAGACACATGAGTCTTTGGATATTGCTCTACATCCATCTTCACTAGATGTTGGAGTTCCTTTTTCAGCAGTGTGGAGCAGTTCACCACCTTTGGAAGGGGTATCTTTTAGCATAGACATGGGGACACTTGAGCAGTTTTCAGAGATTCCTTTCATAATGAGTTTTCTTCATACATCTTCCCTTCATGATTGGGGAGACTTCATGGATACACCTTTGGTTTTGTTTCTTCCTAAGGGGAAGAATGTTGTTCGACGTTCGTGGAGCAGTTTCTTCATACATCGAGCTTCTATCATTGGTGCAGATTCTTCATTGAGGGATGCCCACAGTTTGACTTCTCTTCTTCTCTCGTATGGGGGGGACCTTTTCCTCACATGGGGTTTTGTTCCTCACATTCTTCTTTGAGAGTTCTCATGTATAGCTTTCATCTCTTCTTTTGGGGGAGGGTTTTTTCCCATTGGGTTTTTCTCTCTTTCCCCACTTTGTGAGAGATTTCATTGCATTGGTTTGCATGCATTTGCATTTGTGCATGGGTACCTAACATGGCCTCGTAGCCGGGACCCATCTTGCATTGCTTAGTTGCATTGTAGACTTAAGTGCATTCCCCTAAGTTGCACTTAAGGGGGGGTGTTGGTGTAAATAATTATTCATCATGGATATTATTACACTTACTTAAGTTTACTTAGGATAATGCATTTCATAGTAGTTTGGATATGAGACACTTGGGTGTTTGTGCCACATTGGGATAGTGTGTGTAGGAGAAATTCCACCTCTTATGGTGTTGATCTTGTTATTACACTATCATATCCACTTATTGTGGAGTGATAATTCCACCTTCGGTGGGTGATCCACCTCATGTGGAATATTATATTATTTCTCCTACCTACCCACACCTATTTCCTACCTACCCTTGTTTCTTATTGAGCCACATGTCATGTTTGTGTGCTCATACATATCCCTAGCCTTGCCTATATAAGCAGGCTCATCTACATTGTATGTAACAACAGTTGTTGATCATTTTCTATTGATGAGAATACAGTTTATTCTTGTCCCATATTATGTCTCTTTCATGTACATTTCAATGACTTCTTGATCTTGGCAAAATCCAACACTTCCCAAGCTAGAATCTCACCCAATTGAAAATTTAAAAATTTAAGCCTATCATAAGAAAAAGAGGACATACCCAAAATAATGATACTCTTATTAAGCTGCTCAATTTCTTCCTGAATCCTATCCTTTTCTCCAAAGATATTGTTAAAGTGTGCAACATTCAAACTTCTAATCTTATGTTTTAAGAAAGCTAATTTCTTAATAATCTGGAACATCCTGGACCAGGAATATATGGGGCAGAAAGCCACCAATGTTTTAACGAAGGCAAGAAAGATTGGTCCCTAAACCACATTGGCTTGAACTTGAAAGGCAGTTTCCTAGGGGCCCTATCCTCAAGAAGAGAAAACAAAATAGGGAAATGATCCAACCCAGTGAAGGGGAGAACTGAGGAAACCAAATCCTGACCCAAGTTAAACCAATTTTCAGAAATCAAAAGCCCCTCCAATCTTTACGACATTTGAGAAAAATCTCTCTGCATGTTAGTCCATGTGAATGGCACATTAAGAGGTTTACAGTCAACCAAATTCAAAGTATCAATAAAGTGACAAAAATCTGAGATAATATGCTTATTAGGGATGATTCCCCCATCTTTCTCATCTAAACCAACAATAGCATTAAAATCATCCCCAAAAATAAAAAAGGCATCATGCAAAGGAAACGCAATTGAAGCTAAAAACTCCCAAAGTTTCCTTTTTTCCAACACCCCAGTCGGGCCATATACATTAAAAAGTCAAAATTTAGAGTTTGATATCATACTCTTAACCGGTCCAAGCATCCAGTTAGATGAGGAAGCAATCAAAGAGAAATCCACACAAGCATCTTTCCAAAGGACCGCAAGACCCCCTAAAGCACCTAACTAAATTTTTAAATTTTCCAAGAAGAAAATAGCATATCTGCAGATGATAAACTTAACTTAGTTTCCTGCACCATCACAATATCACACTTCATTAAGTCCAACTGAGACTTAATCAAGTGTAGTTTGTTAGAGGCATTTAAGACCCTAACATTGCAAGATATAATCCTCATTGGCCCAGAGCGGAGGCATCAGCTCCCCTCGAAACACACAAATAAACTTGAGAGTCCTTTCCTACCAGGAAGACCTTTTGAAGACTTATCTTAGAAGCCAAAGCTCT
This sequence comes from Cryptomeria japonica, assembly GCF_030272615.1. NCBI lineage: Eukaryota > Viridiplantae > Streptophyta > Pinopsida > Cupressales > Cupressaceae > Cryptomeria > Cryptomeria japonica. The sequence goes on along the minus strand of NC_081409.1, from coordinate 262,310,554 downwards.
TGTAACCAGTGGGCTAAAGGGTTTTCTTGATCATTTCTTTTTGGAAGACTCCAAAGAAGAAAGAAGAGTTGATTGAATGCCCACATCAATTTCCAGTTGATTCTTGATATGCTTAGGCTTTCGACCTCTTTTACCAGGAGTAGACAAAGGTGAAGTAGGAGAAATGGGGGACTGTATCAAAGGAAACCCATTGAAACCCAAAGGAGTAGAATCCACGGGTGCCTTATCTTGACTGTGATTCAATTTGCCAGATTCAAAGGGATCCGATGGTGTCCCCAGAACCAACGACACCAGAGCCCTCTCTGGATGAAGAAGATCAAAAACAATTTTCTTACCCGACCGAGGAGTCTCTAACTCAGCCCTCAAGTCTTTCTCCAAACCACCAAAATGCAAAGAAGGTTTTCCTGTATTCAAGATATCATTAATATTATCTAAATTAGAGTCATTATCAAAGCCAACCACAAGAGAAGGAACAGAGCATTGAGGTAAATCTAAAGTAACCCTAGTTGAGACATTTTTGTCCAAAGGAGAAGGAATAGAAGCCAAATGAGAATTTAGAACTCCTACATGATCTTTATTCCAAGCAAAAATTTCCACATTCTTATCAATTGAGGAATCAATGATGCCTGAACCCAATTTAATCTTTTTCATGTGAAAAAACAAGGGAGAATCCATAATCACCGAAGAATGACCAAATTCAATAGAATCCCTAATAAGGTTTTTAAGCCAAATAGCAAAGGATGACCGAATGTTGCAAGTCTTAGGAGGAGAAACATTGCTAGAAAGTAAGAGACATATTTTGACCATAAACAACCCATCTTTGAACACCAAATGGGATGGCAAAAATTTACCAAACTAGTCCCCAATCTTTGTTAAAATGTTAGATTCCACAAATTCAGAAGGTAACAAAGGGAGTTTAAACCAGGATGGGACTTGCTTAGAACCAAGCCCAGAGGGCGTAAAAAAAGGTTTCCAAGTTTCCACAAAAGTCAAAATTTTCCCAAGCCAAAAAAATGGAACACTCAGAGCCTTATCCCTAGCTTCTGCAGAATCCAAGACAATAATAAAAGAATTTGGAGATAAAACTTGGAAGTACAAAGTGCCATACCAGTGAGCATGAATCTTACAATAGAGCTTTGAAAAAGGAATGGAATCACCCCACACCTGAATAATAACTGCCGAAGCCCGGAGGTCATGAGTCTTTTTCCCAGAACAGAATCCAAGGCGTCAATCAAAAGAACCGGAAGCCAAATAGACCTCCTCATACTGAAATTATTTTAGCTTAACTACTTAATTTTTGTATGTTGTTTTATTTGAACTTGAGTCTATAAATGATTAAGGTTGAAACTTCATCTTGTCTTAACTTTTAAGTGAACCTATTTTACAGGAGTAACCTATGATTCAACCAAACGTATTAGTGACACTAGAACTTGGTAGTGAATTCACACAGGTCATTGTCACGGAATATTATAAAAATAATTTTCTTTCTTCCATCGTAATGGAAAACCTCTTCGGAATGGATTATGAGTCCCACATTTTTTAACTGAGGAAATATTAACGTGTTGTTTTGCTCATTTTTAATAATTCCTATATTGTGTTTCAGTCCAGGAACTGTCAGATCTGAATAACTTAATCAGTGAATAAAGGGAATATTTTCTTGTTTACACACTATTGGTTTAATAAGACATGGTAATTTGAATGTTTCACATGGATCGTGAAAAATAATTGATTATTCAGTTTCTTTCCGACCAACCCAGAAATAGGAAATTATAATTCTTCAATAATTGATTTTTCAGTTTCTTTCCGCCCAACCAAAAAATAGAAAACGGTAATTCTTCTAACCTTTTGTGGTTGATTTCTTATTTGCGAAGAAACCTCATGTTCACTTGCATCACAAAACTGTTCATCGAATTTGACTTGACATTAAACAAGCTATCACTTGTACCATCAAATCTCTCGGAGAATTTGTGTAGATAAACATGTCTTCTACTTTATGCAGGGGATAAAGAAAGTTAGGTTTCCATGCAAAGAGAGTTTATAGATATCAAAATTTTAATGGAGACCAATTAATAGTAGCCAAATTTTTATATTGCGTTCACATACATCGCAGCTCTTGCCTATATATATTCCTCTAGTCAAATACATATCACAGAAGAGCCCTCTAATCTCATTAAAAGCTTTTAGCAGCTGAGATGTATTGCATAGGAGGATGAAAGATATGAGAGAAATGCTACTACTTCTCCCTCAAAGGCTCCCAAAATCTTTGTTTATGTGATTTTGGGAACCTTTGAGGGGAGATAACAGCACTTCATCTCACTTAGATTTAAACCCATTGTGTCGAGTTCCAATTTCTTCTAAATATTTCTCACAGAAAGAAGCCACGTAATAGTTTACGAAATTTCTCTCCCTATTTATTTATTTGCTATGGAAGTAAGTATCACATCTTTTCTTTAGTTGATGACGCTCATATGAATTTGACGATATAGCCATGATTCTAGAATGCTTTATTTTATATACAATGGCTTTGTTTACTACTGTTCTCCTTTGATGTTTCTCTAGATGTTATGTTCAATTTTTTATTTTTAGACAGTGCCTGTGAATGAATGGATGGTATTTACTTATTGACAATTATTTTTTTAAGCAAAGCATACCAAATTTCTCTGCGTACATTTTTCTTCAAATAAAAATTCCTTATAATTAATTCATTTATATTCAAACAACAAAGTTTGGTTATTTATCTTGTATGAATGATCATTTATATGAATGTATCTTATTTATATTATCTCAAACAATTTTTCACCCTTTTACTCCACAACACCATTCATGCCATTTTTTCCTTTCTCCTCGCATGAGATTTTTGAGGGAAATACATAAGCATCTCATCCTTTGAATATAACTCAATCTTATTTTGTAGGGTTATTTGACTATCGTTTTTCTAATCCTTTTCAGAAATGTTTTGAATGTTTTACAAATATTTTTCTAAAATGTCTTATTTGATTTTAATGGCGGCCACGTAAGCCAGTTTCTGCAAGTCAACAGACACCAACACTATTGTTAGATGTAAATTGGTGTACAAAGAGCTGTATTCACTGGTTACTACTGCTAGCCCTAATCAATCTACATGCTCAACCGTGTTACTGCAAACAATATGCAAACACACATACATTCACTTTGACAAATACAAAATCAGCCCACACAAACTCTAGATAGTTTACATCAGATAACACATATAAAAGAGTCGAGACACACGTTAACGTTCAATTCAACATTTCATTAAATCACATTCTGTATTTCTCTCAGAGATAGCTTGATTTGCCAAACTAGTTTCCTCAAAATTAGTTTCTTCACAGAAGCACTGAGAAGGTATAACTGAGAAAATGAAATTATAAAGATTTTGTGCCCTATTAAAGGGTATATCTCACTGGGAAATCGGTTCTATAAATGCGCTTGTCACTAATTTCTTCAATGAAAAAAGTTTCGGGATGGCCTCTTTTGCGCACACATCTACATATCTCAAAAAAATCATGTTTATGTTGATTGCTACCACTGAGAAACTTTCTATCAGTGCTTACTAGAAAACACATTTTAGTGTTGCGTGCCCATGCGGACCATATCCTTGAATGATGACAACTGATTATAGACAATAATGCGCACACAACAGTATTCACATGTTACTCGAAGCAATTAAAATATATGTTCCAGCCTTGGCCTTTCGGAGTAAGGAAAGCCATAAATTAAACACGAATATTATAACCGCAATTCCATTTTCCACGCCCACGACTTTTTCACCAGATTTAAAACATTCAGTGTTAGGTCTCTCTTTAGGTCATTAAGAAAAATAATAATACCTTTCGGTTTAGGTTATTTTCTTTTGACAGTGGTTAATTTTTAAACAAAATGGTATTGTAAAAAAATTTCCGATTTGTAAATCACAATATTTTTTTACAGATTTTTTGTGGTTTTACAACAATGGGTAATTACTATGTGGTCTCTGTCTTGTAATTTCATGAATGTGAATTATAGTCATTTTTCAGTTTACATATAAAGATTTAGATTTTTTTTTTTTTATTGCACCTTATTTACTATCTAGATTGTGGTCTATGTCATATTAACTCATAAGTGATAAGTATAGTAACCATTCAATGTATTTAGGTCCATGCACATCAGAGAGAGAGGGAGAGAGATTTTTTTTTAAAGGAGCTAGAAATATTTAGTTAATTACATTTTTTAATTCACATTGGTCTCTACAAATTATCAAGATAGGTATTGTAAGATTGTTTTGTTTGATAAGTTGTCTAAAAAATTTTAGTTCTTTTATATTATGACATATGAGTAGGTGGAAGACCATTTCTCTTTTGCATGTCATGCTAAGTGACTTCATTTATGTAGGGTTTTCATTCACTAAATAGCTCTAAGAATTAATTGAAGAGAAAGTTATGCATAGATAGTAATTCTATTATGGCATTTGAAATAAGAAACAAATATATAGTATAATAGACAATAATATTTTGAAAATATATTTTCAAACTTTCTATCAATTGTATTTTAAAGACCTATCAAAATATGTTGTAAAATAAACCTTTAGAAATCATATGATACCTAATCATTTAATTCTAGATAAATTATCCTTCTTCACATATCATTCAAAACTCTCTTTACCAATAACAAATGCTTATGCATGTTATTTATCAATCATATATCCCTTTATTGTCATGCTTAAACTTAATGTTTGAGGAAATAATGAGGAGACTAGAGGATAAATTCTACTGGTACTTATCTCCGTGGAAGAGTCACAGTTTGTGAAAAGATGTTAGCAGTCTGCACTCGCGAGTGGAGAAGGCATTGAAGGCATTAAATATGTTCAAAATATGCAAGAACTGGTAGATTATTTTAATCAATACAAAATGGTCTCCTATCATTTGACTTCACACTCATAAGAATCCCCTCCCAACTAGCTACCTAAATATGCCGGCATCTCTTAGCTATGTCCAATCTAAGGTAGTTATTTCTAAATTATTGGTTTAAGTTTCACCTTCATGGAATCTTAATTTTGTTGTGTAAATTTATTTTTGATGTTTGGAGAAAAGGACATTATGAATGTTTAGAATGGCATAATGACTAGAGTATTTCCATAAGGGTACTGCATTTTCAAATTTCATTTTTAAAATAGTTTGGTTATAAAATATCTAAGTAAGTTATTGACTATGCAAGAAGAGGATTTTAGTGAATGAATTACAACTATCTCATTATATAGTGGTCTTAGATACATCCAGACATTGGAATACTTGTATTATTGGAACTAAAGTGAAAAATTAAAACTAAAAACTAAAACAAATTTCCCCCTTAATTTTAATCACTAATATCTATAACACAAAAATAATGATATATGATCTCCAGTTCTTCTATTCATTGCATCTATGACTAATTTCATTTCTTCAAAAATAATGATATATGATCTCGAGTTCTTCTCTTCATTGCATCTATGACTAATTTCATTTCTTCAAAAATAATGATATATGATCTCTAGTTCTTCTCTTCATTGCATCTATGGCTAATTCCATATCTTCTTCTACTTGATGTGTGCTTCTCTTCTACCATGGTGATTTGTATTTTAATTCCTTTTTACTCTGTCCACACTTTCTTTCCTTGTAAAGGGGGACTCAATTCTTTTGACAAAATATTATGGTCTTTTCCAAGGATAAGATAGAGCTTCCTCACACAACTTAATATTGATTGTTTTGACTAATTTTATGATTTTTACAAGACTTGTGATCTCGTTCATTAATATCAACCATTTTTTATCTAGAATCTTCTTGCTACTTCAATCTTGGTAATGATATCTTTCTTTTTATTCTCCTTTAACAACTTATAAATGAAGGGCTTCACATTTTTGGAATTGGTTTTAAACATGAGAAATTATACCAAATATCTTTGGCTACTATCCTATCTCCTCTTTTAAGGGTTGACTTCACCTCATTGAGGAGGTGGCTTTCACATTCATTGTAGGCTTTACATCATTGGCTTCAAAAACACTTCACACTTTCAACTTGGGTGGCCTACCAAACTTGAAAAATATCACAAAACTGGTTTGTGATCTTTGCCAATTTCCTTTGGCAACTTCCTATAAATTACTTCTTTTGTTTTCAACTATGGATGGATATAGTAATTTCTTTAATATTCTAACTGGCTCTTCAACCCACATTCTCTTTCTTCTTCAAATTCATGAACCTAAAAGCCTTTCTTGAACTCGCTTTGATATCGAATGGAAGAAATATAAAATTGAAACACAAATAAAACTACATTACTGGATCAAAACCTACATTGATCTTCAAGGGCTTCAAGGGCAAATTGAGGTGGATGCCCTATACTTGGTGGAGGACTTTGAAAATGAAAATATGCCTGATGTTATTGGAGCTCAAGCAGTTTGATGTCTTGTTAGTAATTCTAATTTGTTTAGTCTAGTTGGTTTAAGGATTTTTTAAGATTTTTTAATATTCCGCCATATGATAGTAGATGATTAGATGGAGGACATATAGATTTTTAGATTTTTGAGAAGCAATCTGAACTATTTAACATTATAGACATGTGCTTTATCTATCTAAATTTTTGTTTTAATATAAATTATTGCTAACCCTTCCGAATATTAACTGATTAAAAAAAAAAACTACAAAATTTATTTACTTATCTCGCATGAGTAATCATTTATATGAATGTATCTTGGTTATATTATCTCAAACAGTGTTTCACCCTTTTTACTGCACAACACCATTAAATCTCTCGTACCATTTTCTCCTATCTCCTCCAATGAGATTTTTGAGGGAAAAATATAGGCATCTCATCCTTATGAATATAACTCAGTCTTTTTTTTAGGGTTATTTGACTGATGTTTATCTAATCTTTTTCATAAATGTTTTATATATTTTACAAATGTTTTTCCAAAATGTCTTATTTGATTTTAATGGCGGTCACCTAAGCCAGTTTCTCGAAGTCGACAGGCACCAACACTATTGTTGGATTTAAATTGGTATACAAAGAGCTGTCTTCACTGGTTGCTACAGGTAACCTTAATCAATCTACATGCTCAGCGGCGTTGCTGCAAACAATATACAAACACACATACATGCACTTTGACAATATACGAAATCAGCCCACAGAAACCCTAGATAGTTTACATCAGATAACACATACAAAAGAGTCCAGACACACGTTAACAATAAACTCAAGATTGCATTAAAACAACGTTCTGTATTTCTCTCAGAGGTAGCTTGATTTTCCAAACTTGTTTCCTCAAAGTTAGTTTCTTCACAGAAGCACAGAGAAGGCATAACTGAGAAATTGAAATTATAAAGATTTTGTGCCCTATTAAAGGGTATATCTTACTGGGAAATCGGTGCTACAAATGCGCTTCTCACTAACTACTGAAATGAAAAACGTTTCGGGATGGCCGCTTTTGAGCGCACAGTTACATATCTCAAAAACATCATATGTATGTTGATTATATGTATGCTGATTGCTACCCGAGAACCTTACTATCAGTGCTTACTAGAAAACACCTTTTAGTGTTGTGTGCCCTTGTGGACCATATCCTTAAATGATGACAACTGATTATAGACAATAATGTGCACACAAGAGTATTCACATGTTACTCAAAATTAAACTATATGTTACAACCTTGGCCTTCGGAGTAAGGAAGAGCCATAAATTAAACACGAATATTATAAGCCAAATCGATTTTCGACGCCCACGACATTTTTTACCAGATTTGAAAACCTTCAGTCTTAGGTCTCTCTTTAGGTCATTAAGGAAAATAATAATACCTATCGGTTTAGGTTATTTTCTTTTGACAGCGGTTAATTTCTATAAAAAATGGTATTCCAAAAAAACTTTCAGATTTGCAAATTACAGTAATTTTTTACAATTTTTTGTGGTTTTACAACAAGAATGATGCAATTATGAAGATTTAACTACTATGTGGTTTATGTCTTGTAATTTCATGAATGTGAATTATAGTCATTTTTCAGTTTACATATAAAAATTTAGGGTTTTTTTTATTGCACCTTATTTACTATCTAGGCTCTGGTCTATGTCATATTAACTCATAAGGAATAAGTATAGTAACCATTCAATGTATTTAGGTGCATGCACACTAGAGAGAGAGAGGGAGAGATATTTCTTTTAAAGGACCTAGAAATATTTAGTAAATGACATTTTTTTTATTCACATTAGTCTGTACTAAATATCAAGATTGTTTAGGTATTGTAAGTTTGTTTTGTTTGATAAGTTGTCTAATAAAATTTAGTGTTAGTATGATTTTCTTTTATATTATGATATATGAGTAGGTGGAAGACCATTTGTCTTTTGCATCTCATGCTAAGTGACTTCATTTATGTAGGATTTTCATTCACTAAATAGTTCTAAGAATTAATAGTAGACAAAGTTATTCATAGATGGTAATTCTATTATGCCATTTGAAATAAGAAACAAATATATAGTACAATAGACAATAACATTTTTAAAATATATTTTCAAACTCTCTATCAATTGTATTTTATAGCCCTATCAAAATATGATGCAATATTCACCTTTAGAAATCATATGATACCTAATCATTTGATACTAGTTAAATTATCCTTCTTGACATATCATTCAATGCTCTCTTGACTAATAAAAAATGCTTATGCATGCTACTTATCAACCATATATCCTTTATTTTCCTGCTTAAACTTAATGTTTGAATAAATAATGAGGATAAGAGAAGTTAAATTCCATTCCTATCATTTGACATCACACTCATAAGAATCCCCTGCCAACTACCTACCTAAATATACTTGCATCTCTTAGCTAATGTCCAATGTAAGGTAGTTATTTCTACATTATTGGTGTAAGTTTCAACTTCATGGGAACCTTAATTTTGTTGTGTAAATTTATTTTTGATGTTTGGAGAAAAGGACATTATGAATGTTTAGCATGGAATAATCAAGAGAGTATTGTCATAAAGTTATTGCATTTAAAAATTTCATTTTAAAATACTTTTTTGATAAAATATTTCAGAAAATAATTTTTCTATTCAAGGAGAGGATTTTGGTCTTGTAAACTCAACGAAAGTAGTCATTCCTATGTTTCAACCATTTAAATGCATATGGATGTAGGCAAGGAGAAGTTTGAAAGAAATATAAAATTGAAATATATATAAACTACTATATTGATTCAAGAGATTGAATGTTTAGCATGGAATAACTATGAGAGTATTTCCATAAGGCTATATTTTAAAATACTTTGGTGATTAAATATCTGAGAAAGGAATTTTTCAATGCAAGGAGAGGATTTTGGTCCTACAAACTCAAAAAATGTAGCCATTCATATGTTTCAACTATTTAAATGCATATGAATGTAGGCAAGGAGAAGTTTGAAAGAAATATAAAATTGAAACATATATAAACTATTATATTTATTCAAGAGATTACAAGAGCTTCTTGATCAATTAATCAAGGATTAGACTAATTGATAGAGAATGAATTACAACTGCATCATTATATAATGGTTTAGATACATCCAAACATTGGAATATTTGTATTATTGGAAATAAAGTGAAAACCTAAAACTAAAAAACTAAAACAATTTTTATGGCATAGTCATTCCAAATACAGCTACACTACTAAAAGAATAAAACAATGCAAGTTGGAGGAATTACTCAACAATATTCCAACAATCTCCCCCTTAATTCCAACCACTAATGTCTTTAACACAAAAATAATGATATATGATCTCCAAATCTTCTCTTCATAGCATCTATGGTTAATTTTATTTCTTCTTTTGCTCTTCTCCTACAGTGTGGTGATTTTCTTTTTTATTCCATTTTATTGTGTCCAAACTTTCATTCCTTCTAAAGAGGGATTCAATTATTTTGACAAAATACTATGGCCTTTTCTTAGACTAATATAAAGATTCCTCATACAAATTAATATTTGTAGTTTTGACTAAATTTTAGACTTTTACAAGACTTGTGATCTCCTTCATACATATCAGCCCTTATTTTTATCTAGAATCTTCCTACTTCAATCTTTGTAGCGATTTCTTTTTTTTTTTCTCCTTTAAGAACCTTATAAAATGAAAGGCTCCACATTTTTAAAAATGGTTTTAAACATGGCAAATTATGCCAAATATCTTAACTACTATCTCCTCTTTGAGGGTTGACTTCACCTCATTTAGGAGGTGACTTTCACATTGAATGTAGGCTTTACATCATTGGCTTCAAAAACACTTCACAGTTTCAACTTGGGTGGCCTACCTAACTTGAAAAATATCACAAAAATGGTTTTTGATCTTTGACAATCTCCTTTAGCAATTTCTTATGGATTGTTTCTTTTGTCTTCAGCCATGGCTGAATGTAATAATTTCTTTAATGTTTAGACTGGCTCTTCAGCCCACATTCTCTTGCTTCTTTAAATTCATGAACCTAAAAGCCTTTCTTGAGCTCGCTTTGATACTGAATGAAAGAAATATAAAATTGGAAAACTAATAAACCTACATTACTGGATTAGAACCTACATTCATCTCAAAGGGCTTGAAGGGAAAATGAAGGTGGATGGCCTAGATTCGATGGAGGACGTCCAAAATTGAAGACATGCTTGAGGCTGCCCGAGGTCAAGAAGTTTGATGTGTTGTTAGTAATTCTGGATTGTTTAGTCTTTCCTAGGGTTCTCTAGTTGGTTTAATGATTTTTCAAGGCTTTTTGTATTGGGTCATATGATAGTAGATAATTAGATGGGAGACATGGATTTTTAGATTTTTGGGAGGCATACTCAGCAATTTCATCATCTCGACTGTTTGACATTATAGATATATCTTTTCTACATCTTAATTCTTGTTTTAATATAAATGAGTGCTTGCCCTTACAACTATTTAATGATTAAAAAAAAAACTACAAAATTTGTTTACTTATCTTGTATGAATAATCACTTATATGAATGTATCTTGTTTATATTATCTCAAACAATGTTTCACCATTTTACTGCATAATATCATTAAACCTCTCATACCATTTTATCCTATCTCCTCCATTGAGACTTTTGTGGGAAAAATATAATTATCTCAAATGCTTTTCTAATCTTTTTCCGAAATCTTTTATATATTTTCCTAATATTTGCCAGAAATGTCCTATTTAATTTTTAGGCGGCCACCTAGGTCAGATTTGATTTATATGCAAAGAGCTGTCTTCACCAGTTGCTACAGGTAACCCTAATCAATCTATATGCTCAGCCGTGTGGCTGCAAGCAATATGCAAACCCACATACATGCACTTTGATAAATAAGAAATCAGCCCACACAAACCCTAGATAGGTTACATCAGATAACACATATAAAAGAGTCCAGACACACGTTAACGTTCAATTCTAGATTTCATTAAAACAACATTCTGTATTTCTCTCAGAGGTAGCTTGATTTGCCAAACTAGTTTCCTCAAAATTAGTTTCTTCACAGAAGCACAGGGAAGGCATAACTGAGAAAATGAATTATAATTAGTGGCCTATTAAAGGGTATATCTCAGTTGAAAATTAGTGCTATAAATGCGCTTCCCACTAATATTTGAAATGGAAAACCTTTCGGGATGGCCGCTATTGCGCAGATAGCTGAACATCTCTAAGAAAATCGTCTGTATGTTGATTGCTACCACAGAGAAACTTACTATCATTTCTTACTAGAAATACATTTTAGTGTTGCGTGCCCATGTGGACCATATCTTGAAATGATGACAACTGAGTATAGACAATAATGTGCACAGAACAGTATTCACATGTTACTCGAATCAATTAAAATATATGTTATAAACTTGACCTTTCGGAGTAAGGAAGAGCCATAAATTAAACACAAATATTCTTACGGCCATTCCATTTTCGACGGCCACGACTTTTTTACCAGATCTGAAAACATTCAGTCTTAGTTCTTTTATTCTACTATATATCGGTCATCTCGATCATGTAAATTCAAGTATTATTAATTCGTGATAAGTATAGTAATCATTCAATGTATTAGGTGCATGGGAAGAGGGGGGATGGATTTTTTTTAATAGGAGCTAAAAATATTTCATAAATGAAATTTTTTTATTTACATTTGTGCGTGTAAATTATCAAAATTGTTTAGGTATTGTAAGATTGTTTTGTTTGATAAGTTAACTAATAAAATTTACAATGTTATTATGATTTTATTTTATATTATGGCATATGAATAAGAGGAAGACCATTTGTATTATGCATCTCACTTTAAGTGACTTCATTTATGCAGGTTTTTCATTCAGTGAATAGCTCTAAGAATTAATAGTAGAGAAAGTTATGAATAGATAGTAATTCTATTATAACATTTAAAATAAAAAACAAATATGTAGTACAATAGACAATAACATTTTGAAAATATATTTTCAAATTCTCAATCAATTGTATTATATAGGCCTATGTTGCTACATACACCTTTAGAAATCATGTGATACATTTAATCATTTGATACTAGATAAGTTATCCTTCTTGACATGTCATTCAATGCTCTCTTGACCAAAAACAAATGCTTATGAATGCTATTTATCAACCATATATCCCTTTACTGTCATGCTTAATCTTAATGTTTGAGGAAAAAATGAGGAGAGGAGAGGATAAATCCTATTGGTGCCTATCTCCGTGGAACCGTAATAATTTGTGAAAAGATGTTAGTACTCTCCACTAGTGTGTGGAGAAGGCATTAAAGATGTTCAAAATATGCAAGAAATGGTGGATTATTTTAGTCAATACAAAGTAACCTCTTATCATCAAACTTGACACTCATAAGAATCCCCTACCAAATAACTATCTAAATATACTTGCATTGTTATCTAATACCCAATCTAAGGTAGTTATTTCTACATTATTGGTTTGAGTTTCAACTTCATGGGAATCTTAATTTTGTTGTGTAAATTTATTTTTGATGTTTGGGGAAGAGGACATCATGAATGTTTATCATGGCAAAATGATTAGAGTATTGTGATAAGGTTACTGTATTTCAAATTTCATTTTAAAGTACTTTTGTGATAAATTTTTTGAGAAAGGCATTTGATTATGCAAGGAGAGGATTTTAGTCCTATAAACTGGTCAACAAAGGTCGCCATTGAAACATAAATAAACTATTCTATCGATTTAAGGGATTACAAGAGCTTCTTGATCAATTGATCAAGGATTAGACTAATTTATAGAAAATGAATTATAGTTACCTCATTATATAGAGGTCTTAGATACATCCAGACATTGGAAAACTTATATTATTGAAAATAAAGCCAAACCCTAAAACAATTTTAACTTCACAGTCACTAGAAATAAAGATTAAAAACTAAAATCATAAAACTATGCAATTGGGAGGAATTAATCAACAATATTCCAACAATTTCCCCCTTAATTTCAACCACTAATTTGTCTTTAACACAAAAACAATGATATATGATCTCCAATTCTCCTTCTCTTCATACCATCTATGGCTAATTTCATTTCTTCTTCTGCCTCCGTGTGCTTCTCTTCTACCACAGTGTGGTGATTTACTTTCTTATTCCATGTTATTGTGTCCATGCTTTCTTTCCCTGTAAAGAGGGACTCAATTCTTTTGACATAATACTATGGTCTTTTCTATATAGCTTCCTCACACAACTTATTTTGACTAAATTTTATGATTTTTACAAGACTTGTGATCGCATTCATACATATCAACCCTTTTATATCTAGAATCTTCTTGATACTTCAATCTTGGTAGTGATATCTTTCTCTTATTTCTTCTCTAACAACGTTATAAATGAAGGGCTTCACATTTTTAGAAGTGGTTTTAAATATGGCAAATTATGCCAAATATCTTTGGCTATTATCTCCTCTTTTGAGGGTTGACTTCACCTCATTGAGGAGGTAGCTTTCATATTGATGGTAGGCTTTACATTGTTGGCTTCAAAAAAAATTCACACTTTGAATTTGGGTGGCCTACCTAACTTAAAAATATCACAAAAATGGTTTTTGATCTTTGCCAATCTCCTTTGGCAACTTCCTATGGATTGCTTCTTTTGTCTTCAGCTATGACTGGATTTAGTAATTTCTTTAGTGCTCTATCTGGCTCTTCAACCCACATTTTGTTGCTTATTCAAATTCATGAATCTAAAAGTCTTTCTTGAATCAGCTCTCATACCAAATGAAAGAAATATAAAATCTGAACACAAATAAACCTACATTATTGCATCAAAACCTGCATTCGTCCCGAAGGGCTTGAAGGGAAAATGCAAGTGGATGCCCATGGAGGGTTTAGAAATTGAAGACATGCTTGAGGTTGTTGGAGGTCAGGAAGTTTGATGTGTTGTTAGTAATTTGGTTTGTTAGTAATTCTGGTTTGTTTAGTCTTTGCTCAGGCTCTCTAGTTGGTCTAAGGAGTTTTTGGGCTTTTTGTTTTTGACCATATGATAGTAGATGATTAGATAGGAGACATAAAGATTTTTACATTCTTTGGAGGCATACTCTTTGTAATTTCATCATCTGGTTTGTTTGACATTATAGACATATCTTTTTTGTATCTTAATTTTTGTTTTAATATAGATGCATGTGAGTCCTTCCAGCTATTTAATGACAAACATATATAAATAGAAAAAGGCTAGAAAATTTGTTTATCTTATATGAATAATCATTTATATGAATGTATCTTGTTCATATTATCTCAAACAATGTTTCACCCTTTTACTGCACAACATCATTAAATCTCCCATACCATTTTCTCCAATCTCCTCCAATGAGATTTTTGAGGGAACAATATAAGCATCTCATCCTTATGAATATAACTCAATCTTGTTTTGTAGGGTGATTTCACTAATCCTTTCCTAATCTTTTTCCGAAATGTTTTATATATTTTTCAGAAATGTCTTATTTGATTTTTATGGCGGCCACTTAAGCCAGTTTCTGCAAGTCGACAGGCAGTAACACTATTGTTCGATGTAAATTGGTATACAAAGCTCGCTGTCTTCACTGGTTGCTACAGGTAACCTTAATCAATCTACATGGTCAGCCGTGTTGCCGCAAGCAACATGCAAACAAACATACATGCACTTTGATAAATACGAAATCAGCCCACACAAACCCTAGATAGGTTACATCAAATAACAAATATAAAAGAGTCCAGACACACGTTAATGTCCAATTCTAAATTTCATTAAAGCAACATTCTGTATTTCTGTCAGAGGTGGCTTGATTTTCCAAACTAGTTTCCTCAAAGTTAGTTTCTTCACAGAACTACAAAGTAACCATAACTAAGAAAATGAAATCATAAAGATTTAATGCCCTATTAAAGGGTATATCTCAGTAGGACATTAGTGCTATAAATGCGCTTCCCACTAATGTTTGAAATGAAAAACGTTTCGGGATGGCCGCTATTGCGCAGACAGCTTCACATTTCATACACATCTCAAAAAAATCGTCTGTAGGTTGATTGCTACCACTGAGAAACTTGCTATCATTGCTTATTATATAAAACATTTTAGTGTTGCGTTCCCATGTGGAGCATATCCTTAAACGATGGCAACTGATTATAGACAGTAAACTGCATACAACAATATTCACATGTTACTCGAATCAATTAAAATATACGTTACAGCCTTGGCCTTTCGGAGTAAAGAAGAGTCATAAATTAAACACGAATATCATAACAGCAATTCCACTTTCGACGACCACGACTTTTTTTAACACATTTGAAAATACTCAGTCTTAGGTTTCTTTTTAGGTCGGTAAGGAAAATTCTAATAATACCTGTGGGTTTAGGTTATTTTCTTTTATTATACTACATATCTATCATCTAGATCATGTAGTTCAAGTCTTATTAATTCGTGAAAGAGAAGTATAATAATCTCTCTATTTATATATTCATTCTATTATGTCTTTCATGTACACTATGTGGTCCATGTCTTGTTATTTCACGAAGGAGAATTACGGCCACTCTTAAATCACACACACTAAGCAACATATTAAGTCTAGAGGATGTTAGTCAATTTTGAGTGCCTAAAAGTGTACTCTTAATGTGACAACATACATTAAGCAACATATTAAGCCTAGAAAAAGTAACTCAACTCTGAGTATTTAACACTTTTAAGCCTATAAGTATAAGTTTAGTGTGTGTGATTTAAGCTGTTCCGAGAATTAGAGTCATTTTTCAGTTTACATAAATAGAGTTAAAGCCTTTGTTTTCCATCATATTTACCATCTAGATTATGTGTTATATTTCATATTAATTCATAAATGATAATTATAGTAACCATTCAATGTATGTAGGTGCATGCACACCAAGAGAGAAATAGAGCTTCTAAGGAGAAATATTTAATAAATGATATTTTTTAATGCTCATTGGTCTATACAAATTAACAAGATTTTTTGGGCATAGTAAGATTGTTTTGTTTGATAAGTTGTCTAATTAAATTACAGTGTTAGTATGATTTTGTTTTATATTATGACATGTCAGTAGGTGGAAGACCATTTGTATTTTCCATCTCATGATAAGTGAAGTCATTTATGCAATGTTGTCATTCACTAAATAGCTATAAGAATTAATAGTAGAGAAAGTTATGCATAGATGACAATCCTATTATATCATTTGAAATAAGACACAATCATGCAGTACGTTAGACAATAATATTTCAAAAATATAATTTCAAACTCTCTATCAATTGTGTTATGTAGGCCTATAAAATATGTTGCAACATATACCATTAGAAACCATGTGACACCTAATCATTTGATACTAGATAAGTTATCCTTCTTGATATATCATTGAATACAATCTTGACCAATAACAAATGCTTATGCATGCTATTTATCAACCATATACCCCTTTATCGTTACTCTTAACCTTATTAAACATCAAAGTCAATTGTAGATGGTAGATATTTATCACTCTTAAAATTGATTATATTAGTGCATTGGTGAGGCTGAATATTATATAACATTTGGATTCACACTAGCCACTGTTAGCATATGTTACACTATTCATCATTGTGACTAGATAACGGTTAGGTTGCAATTATAGGAAAACTATTTTTAGTTAGAGTTATATAAATTACAAGCTCCTTTTATGAATTCTTATGAACAATCAAATACTAATATCAAGCATATTTCTCCCACAAAGTAGTATCCAAGTGCCATGAAAGAGTAAATAATTTAGAGAGGAGTGGATAAATCCTATTGGCATTTGGTTCCTATATCTCTTGTCGAAGAGTCATAGTTCATGAAAAGATGCTAGGAATCTACACTAGTTTGTAGAGTGTTGGAAGAAACTAAGTTCTCCCATGTTGCATGTATGCATTTACTAGTCCGTTGTTAACTTGTGTTGCATCATAAGTAGGTTTCTCATGCTAAAAACATGTCAATCATTCCTCAACATTTTCAACTTGCTATCCACATCTAAAGTATGTCAGGTTATAGTTATTTATATGTATTTGGTCACCTAATTCTTAGTTCGTATGATATACTTTATAAATGAGAGAGAATGTAATTTGTTTTATAATCAATAAAATATATATGTTTTCCATCGTATGTTGTAACAGACATTGTTTTTAATACTTTTCCTCCTCAAAAATTGTTATTAGAGCTAGCTCGAACCTAACTTCCTCATTTGAGGGCCCAAGATTGTGAATGTTGATCTAGTTATTCCAAAGAATAGATCATAGAGTTCTACCAAGAAGATCACCAATGCAGAAGGCATTAGGCAATGTTGAGGAAACCATTGAAGGTAATACCACTATTGCAGGAAAGGAAAAGTACATGCCACAAAGTGGAGCCATTGTTGAACAATATTTTAGATGTTTTAATGCCACCATCTAAACTGGAGACACCAATCCAAATAAATAATCATTGCTATATGGAAATTGCTAGATAGAAAAGGAGATCATAGAGTAGATATATTGCAAAGATGTTAAAGATGGATATTTAAGGAGCTTCTAAGACTAAGAAATTCAATTTGTACTTGCCACTAGTGTAGGAGTAGATTCAAACACTAAGGTAGTATTTGTTTGTTAGCACAAGAGTTTTTTTCTTTTGAAGGAGAAGACCCAAATTTGATTGTGGGCTATGTGAAGAATTTTTCATAATAGTAGTTGACAAAGAGAAGTAGTTAGTTGCTACCAAAGGAGAAAGAATAAAGGAGGAAACAAGTTTAAAGTAATTGTAGAAGACAGTAAGATCCTAAAGATTTTTAGTAATGGCATACGAGTAAGATAGATATATTATTGGTTTGGATAGTTGTAGAAGTAGCCATGAGAAAGATGCTGTTGTTTTTCTTATTGAATCCACTTAGAGAGGAGATTTGAGCTAGTGAATAGAGGTATTCATCAGTGGGAAAATATTATATTTTTAAGACAAAAAATGATAAGAATGGTAGTTTTTACAACTCATTACTCGAAAGAAGACCATGTGTGTGTTACTTAGAAAACATATATGAAGCTAAATCCATCAAAGAGAACTATGTGAGGGTGGTTCATATTTGGTAGGAGGAGAATCACATTCAAAAGAATAATGGTGTTAAGATAATGAGTTGGATAGCTGAAGTTATAGTTGCAATAATTTTAGTGAAGATATATCGTTAGCAAGCGATTGAAGAAATCAAGGGAAGCATAGTAATGTTGTCACTATTGGAAACAATGCAACAAATTGAGAGGTGGGGAGGTGAATCAGTTTGCTCACAAAGTCTATAGAAATCAAACTTAAATTCAAATATGATTATTAACAGTGAAATAATAAACCATAACCACATTAATAACACACATAACACCAAGCTTTTTGACATCAAAAACCTACTTAAGGGAAAAACCACGGTGGGAACTTACCTATAATGAGATAATACCCTATTAGATGTAAGTATAAATACTACAATGGGGAATGGACATGCATTTAGGCACACTTCCCAGACCTCACTTCTCAAAAAAAAGAAGGGCTACAAGTCTCAGGAATGCTCACTACCTTATAAGAATTAGACAACAATCTAGATTATAGGAAATATGAAAATAGAATCTCCCAATGCCCGATTACAGTCTCGGTTAAGCACATATAATCAAACTATGCTCTTTCCACTTCTTCACACTCTTTCCCGCTTCTCCTCTGCTATTGAAATATATATTCAATATTCGCACATGTAGACACATAACACAAATAAATATTACATATATTTATACAAATCATCAACCTATATTTAAAGGTTGGTTAAACCCTCAACACAAATTATAAAATAATAACCTCACACACTACAACAATACATACAAACCAAAACAATATTGGTTAGGACATAGTCTAGACCTAAATCGATACCGTAAACATGCAAAACCTCCAACAATTATGTCTCAAACATCTGCAAAATGCTACAATCACCAAGAATGTCGTATATCACAAAGAACACCACCAGATCAAGAAAATGATCAATAATGTGCACAATGATCAATGCAGACCATCAACATGGATATGACTCAATCTAGAAACATCTACAAGCAACATAAATCACACCAGAAACAATCACAACATCACATCTGGCAAGAATCTTCATTTACAATATATTGAACCTCAAGAACATCAACTCAACTGACTGTCAAACTGAAAGATTCACTTGCGGACTTTCAAATCATGAACCATCTAAATTGAGGACATATATGAGCATCCCAAACACTCTTTGAAATTTGCAAACCAATATAATGGAATTACGGAGGAATGTGAAGCACAAACTAGAATACCAAATAACACAAACAACTAAAAAACAACCTCCATACCAGATCATACAACTTGATCAAAACATCAGGCAAAACTCTGAAGCTTTGGCTGAATCAACAAGAGATAAGTATGTCTAAGCCTAATAAACTGCAACAACTCAACTACTACACACTAGCCAAACCAACTCATCCAATCTGATTGCAACATTAGAATACATAGAAGAATATGTTGACATCAATTACAACACATCATTCCAGCAAACTTCACATCAATATCCAACAATATCCCCCTTTGGCATTGATGGCAACATATGGATGTGAAAAATAATCAATGCAAAGAAACAAATCAACATCCAACAATCTCCCCCTCAAATTATGCACAACCAACCTCAAAATAGCTCTCTCCCCTACACGGTTTTTCACATTCTTCTCTCCCCATTTGATATCAATGACAAAGGTATATATAACACAAATCTTGATTTGCTCCCCCTTTAACACACACTCTAACAATTTTGATCAACACACCATTGACTAATCCTCCTGAGTAGTAGCCTCACTCATCAATCCAAATCATAAGATATCTCTTTGTTCATCGGATTGATGCAACTCCACACATCTTAGTTCTCATTAGGAGGGGAAATCACCTCTAGCTTCTCTCCGAGATACTCAAATATATCTTTAGGAAAAGGCTTTGTGAAGATATCTATAATCTGTTCCTTTGTAGATACATACTCCAACCTGACTTCCTTTTCATTCACCTTCTCTCTCAAGAAATTAAAATTGATTGATATATGCTTGGTCTTAGAATGCAATATCAGATTCTTAGAGATATTGATAGCACTTGAATTGTCACAATATATATCTATAGGATTATCAAAAGTAACTCTGATATCGTTGAACATCTGCTTCATCCAAGTCACCTAAGTACAATTAATAGCAACAACAATGTATTCAGCTTCTTTAGTAGACAAAGGTATAGCATTTTGCTTCTTACTTGTCCATGAAACCAATCTCTTCCCCAAGAAAAATGCGCCACCAGTAGTACTCTTTCTATCATAAACATCATCTGCCCAATCAACATTAGTAAAAGGATTCAACTTGAGAACATAATCTCTAGGATACCACAAACCAAAATCAACTATCCCTTTCAAATATTTGAAAATTCTTTTTACAGTAACAACATGAGATTCCTTAGGATCAACTTGAAATCTAGTAACGAGACAAACAACATTCATATTATCTGGTCTAGTTTGGGTCAAATACAACAAACCAAGAATCATAGATCTGTATCTAGTCTGATTTTCCTTCAGAGAATCATCATCCTTTTCCAACTCACATTCGATCACCATAGGTTTACCAACATGCTTTGCATCATCCAAACCAAACTTTTTCAATAATTCCTTCACATACATAGACTAAGATATGAAAATACCTTTATCCAAATGAGTAATTTGTAATCCCCAAAAGAATTTCATCTCACCTATCATAGACATCTCAAACTCGTATTGCGTATCATCAACGAACTTGCACAAATCATCATTTCCAGCAAAAATAATACAATCAACAAATAATTCAACAATCAAAATGTTATCATTATCAATATTAAAGTATAGATTACTATCATTAGTACCTTTATTGAATTCAAGCTTCATCAAATACCTATCTAATTTGGCATACCAAGCTCTTAGAGATTTATTCAATCCATACAATGCTTTATTCAACCTACAAACCATATCTTTCTAATCTGTCAACTGAAAACTGTCAGGTTGCTCTTGATGTAGACTTCTTCTAGCTCACCATTAAGAAAGGCTTGATATCCATCTAATACACTTTAAAATATTTGTAAGAAACATAGGAAAGAAACAATCTAACATCTTCAATTCTAGCTACCGAAGCAAAAGTCTCCTCAAAATCAATACCTTCTATCTGAGAATAACCCTTACAAACAAGTCTTGCTTTATTTCTAACAACTTCACCTTTCTCATTCATTTTATTCCGAAACACCCATTTAATTTCAATTACATTCTTATCCTTAGGTCTGGGAACAATAATCTATGTATTGTTCTTTTCAATCTAATTCAACTCTTCTTCCATAACTTTAATCCAACTCTCATCTTTACAAGTTTCATCAACATCCTTAGGTTTAGTCTTAGAAATCAAGCAATACTCTTCAGCAACTCTTCTCCTAGTCATCACACCTCTATTCTTCTCTCCTATTATCTGATTCTCTGTATGACTTAACCTTGCATACTTGGGAGTCTTAGGATTTTCATGATTTTTCAGACTCTTCACCTCTTTCTTTTGCACTAGCTTCTCCTTCATTCTAAAGCTTTTTCAGAGCAATCTAAACTTCTCACAAAAATTCTCATAGATTCTCTCCAATAGATATACAAAAGATTTTCTTCAATCATCATGGTTCTAGAAGCTTCCTCAAATATCCTATTCTTCCTCTCCACAATACCATAACGATAAGGGGTCTGGAGAGAAAATAACTCTCTCTTCACCCCATGCTCTTCACAAAAGGAATTGAACTCACTAGAAGTAAATTCACTAACTCTGTCAGATCTCAGACACTTCATCCTCAAAATAGTCTCAGTCTCAACCATAGCTTTGAAAATCTTGAACTTCTTTAAGGCTTCAAACTTCTCTCTTAAGAAAATAACCCATATCATCCTTGAATAGTCATAAATTAGCAACATGAAATACTTCTCACTGTGCAAGCTTCTTGTTGTAGAGGGACGGCACAAAAAAATACGCACAAGGTCCAATATCCCATTATAAGTATACTGTTTTCTTTTGAAAGAAACTCTTGTCTACTTCCCTAACTAACACTCATTACATACCAGATTAGAAGGTTTCACAATCTTAGGTAGATCTCTTACATCTTGAGTGGAACTTATCTTAACCATGCAGTCAAAATTTACTTAACACATCCTTTTATTCCATAACAAACTTTCATCAAATTGAGAAATCAAACAACTTTTATCATTAGCATTCAGGTGAAATATATTACCTTTAGTCTTTGATCCTGATGCAATCTGAGTTCTGGAGCTACTCAAGATCTTACATTTTCTATTCTTGAATTGCAATTCATATCCCTTATCAACCATCTACCCAACACTCAAAGAACTATGCTTTAGACCTTCAACATATAAGACATCATTAGTTTTATACTTACCATCAAGAGAAATAGAACCTCTACCTTAGATTATACCAACTTTATTATATCCAAATCTTACTACACACCACCATCACATTTTTCCATACTCACAAACTTACTCTTATCACCTGTCATATGATAGAAACCACTGTCAATAGTTCCCATTCATCTTTCTCTCCAACTTTAGTAGCCAAATATTTTTCTTCAACAATGTAGCTAGTAGAATGAGCAGTCACCAGATCATCTTCCTTGATAGAAATGAACACCCACTCATCTCCTGAATTTCTTTTCTTAGACTCATAATCTCTCACACATTCATCAGCACCAAAGTAACACTTCTTCTAATATTTAGGCTTATATGGCTTAAATGGCTTCTTAGAAACTCTTTCCAGACACCTTGAGGTAAAATGTCCTATCTTATTGCATGAAAAACATTTAAGAGGAAACTTTCCTTCATACTTATCGACACCTTTACGCAATATTTTGGCAATTAGGGTTTCAAGCTCTTCAATCTCTCTTTCATCTTCTTCAAGCTCTCTCATCTCTTTCTCATAACTGAATACTCTTGTTGAACTTGATCCCAGATCATATTTCTACTTCCCGGATACAGTGGCTTTAAATGAAAATTCAAATTTAGGAGGGGTTTCACCAAATTCATTCAACTAAAAAGCAACAAGTTTACCAATCAACATATCTCTAGTCACATTTCTCATAGTCTGGATCTCTTCAATAGTAGCACCTTTATTATTGTAAGAAGGAGACAAGGATCTCAGCACCTTAGGAACAATGTCAGATTCTTCCAATAGTCCACCGATACATCTAATGTTCAAAACAAGCTCATTTACTTTTTGCATAAAGGAGGTAATGTTTTCATCTTCACCCATCTTGAAAATCTCACACTTTCCCTTCAAGCTTTGCAACTTATTAATTTTCACATAGCTATCACCTTCATACAAAGTCTCTAGCTTTTTCCATATCTCATGTGAAGTATTCAAATCCATTACATTAGTCATCTCAGAATCAATCAAGGCCCTTAGCAATTCTTCCTTAGCCCTAATATTAAATTCAACTTCCTTAATCTCATCTAGAGTGGTAGGACCATCTGGAGGAGCACTATACATGATCTTAGTAATCTTCCAGTAGTTTTCACCAATACAAATCAAATGGCATTCCATCTAGTTCTTACAATGAGTATAATTTGTTCCATCAAATCTTGGAATATCCTTCTTAAAAGAAAAGATTGCCATCTCAGATCTACTCAAGTGGTCAAGCTTCTTCTGGAGGAAATAGCTCTGATACCAATTGTTTGCAAGAATGCAACAAACTCTACAAACTCAAACATAAATTCAAATCTGATGTTTGAGTTGTGTAGAGTTTGTGAGCATAAACCAATTAGTTTTCTCACAAACTCTACACAACTCAAACATAAATTCAAATCTGATTATTAATAGTAAAATCATAAACCATCACCACATTAATAACACACATAACACAAAGATTTTTTATGTGGAAAACTTGGTTAAGAGAAAGACCATGGTGGGAACCTACCTACAATGAGACAATACCTTGTTTGGAGTAAGTGTTAATATTACAACGGGGAATGCACATGCATTTAGGCACACTGCCTAGACCTCACTGCTCAAATATAAGAAGGGCTACAACCTTGAGGAAGGCTCACTGCCTTACAGGAATCGGTCAACAATCTAGATTACATGAACTATGAAAATATCATCTCTCAATGCCTAATTAAAGTCCTAGTTAAGAGCATATACTCAAACTCTTCTCTTTCCACTTCTTCACACTCTTCCATAGTTCTCCTCTGCTACCGAAAGATCAATTCAATGTTCACACACACAGACAGATCTTAGAAAAGAATATTACATATATTTATACAAATCATCAACATATATTTAAAGTGGCTAAACCCTCAAGACAAATTACAAAATAATAACCTCACATGCTACAACAATACATGTGGATGAAAACAATATCTGTTAGGACATAGTCTCGACCTAAACCAATAGCAAAAACACACAAAACCTCCAAAAATTATGCCTCAAACATCTGCAACAAGCTACAATCACCAAGAATGTTGCACAATATGAAGAACACAACCAAATCAATAAAATGATCAATAATGCGAACAGTGATCAATGCAGACCATCAACATGGATAGGACTTGATCTAGAAAGATCTGCAAGTAATGTGAATCACACCAAAAACAATTGCAACATCACATCTTACTAGAACCTTCATCAACAATATTTCAAACCTCAAGAACATGAACTCAATTGACTATCAAACTGAAATATCCACTTGCGGACTTCCAAATCATGAACCATCTAAATTGAGGACACATATTAATGTCCCAAACACTGCAAAATCCATAAACCAAGATAATGCAATTTTGGAGCAATGTAGAGCACAAACCAAAATACCAGATAACACGAAAAACTAAATAGCATCCTCAATACTAGATCATACAACTCTATAAAAACATCATGCAAACCTTTGAAACTTATGTTGAATCAACTAGAGATAAGTATCTCTAAGCCCATTAAACTGCAACAACTTAATTCTGCAACACACTCACCAAACTAACTCATCCAATCTAACTGCAACACTGGAATACACAGAAGAATATGTTGACATCAATGACAACACATCATTCTAGCAAACTTCTCAGCAATATCCAACAGTCACCGTCCTAATCAATTAACTAAACTAGAGATAAAGGAAAGGTTTGAAGATCACCAATCAAGTATTAGAAAAAATTGCCATAGTGGTTGAACTTTTTTATGTTGAATAAAGTGGAGAAAAATAATAAAGTAGACAAGGATATTATTTGTGTGTTTGAAGTCAAACAAATGAAAAGAGGTAAAATCCAACAAGTGATAAGAGAGTATAGCAAAGAGGAAGTCACTCCATCTATAGTTGAAGTATTAAAGAAAGCTTCTAGATTAATATTTGAAGACAAGGAGTCAAAGAGAAAAATCACTAAAGAAAAATATCACGGCTAGTAAAAAGACAGTAGGAAATGTAATATCAAAAAGATCCAGGGAGATAAAGAGGAGCCCTAGAATTTGGAGAAATTTGAATATTGAACTTAAAATATAAGTATTACTAATGTTGAAACTATTACTGGTAGAAATTAAAGGGGAGTGTTCAAATTAACTAATTTCTCCCACATTACATGGACACAATTACTAAACTATTGTAAAACTATGTTGCATCGTAAGTTTCTTTTCATGTTGGCTGAAAACATGCCAATATTTTATCAATATTTTAAACTTACTATTGATGTGTATTGTTTGTTAAGTTATAGTGTTTGATTTATATTTGGTTACCTAAGTCTTAGTTCTTGTGAGATTCTCTATAAAAGAGAGATAATGTAATTTGTCTTATAATCAATAAAAATATATATTTCCCTTTGTATGTTGTAGCATTCATTTTTTGTTTTATACTTTCCCTTTGCTCACATAGAGAAGGTATTGAAGGTATTAAAGATATTGAAAATATGCAAGAAATGGTGGATTATTTTAATCAATACAAATTAAGAATCTCTTTCCAACTAGTTGCCTAATTATTCTTGTATCTCTTAGCTAATCCTTAATCTAAGGTAGTCATTTCTACATTCTTTCTTGAAGTTTCAATTTTGTGGATTTTGTTTTGTTGTGTAAATTTATATCTAATGTTTGGAGAAAAGGACATCATGAATATATAACATGGCATAGCAACGAGGGTATTTCCATAAGGTTGTTGCATGTAAAATACTTTGGTGATAAAGTACCCGAGAAAGGCATTTCACTATGAAACGAGAGGATTTTTGTCCTCTAAACTAGTCATCAAAGGTAGTAGATAATGTCCCTTGCTTTCTTTCAACCATTTAAATATATATGAATGGAAGTAAGGATAATTTTAGATACACAAATGGAAAGGATATGCTAATTAAGATATTACAATTATTTATGTGAGCGACCAATGTGTAGATGATGTGACTTTTTTAGCAAAAATTGGCATATAAAGAGTTGCCTTCACCATTGTTATAGGTGGCCCTAATCAATATATAGGATAAGAAGACACATATATTCACTTTGACAATATACAAGATCAATAAATAAAAAAATAGATATATGTGAAATCAGCCAAATCAAAACCCTATACTTAGATCTATCTTCATTAGTTAAGGCTTTGGATTCTAGATCAGGTTACTTTGTACACCTTTCTATTTAAAATTCAGCCTAAAAGTGTCAATCAAGTGAGCTATGTGTCATAGATCTAGGGTTTTCCCTAGTTTAGAGTCTATAAATGTGTGACTAAATATTGTCTATGTAAATTTGTAGCTATCTATTATTGGATCTATTTTTTACACACATAAAAAATGAGGAAATGATATCTTCTATAGGGGCATGCCTATGCCAAACATAGTATTATTTTTTCAACCTCCACAATAGAAATGATAACATAAAAGAGAACTTACTTTGGGTAGGGTAGCTCAGCTAAACAAAAATGAAATATTGAATTGGCAAGATTATACCTTAGGATTTATAATGGTGTTAATGAAATTCTTTTTAGACTACAATGACAACCTAGAAGGGACCCAAATTTTACACACACACACATGGTTCCATTAAAATTAGCTATATTAGTACAAGGAAGGTGTGAGCACATAGGTCCTAAGGTCAACATCTATTCTTTGATACCTATGTAACAAGAACGCAGAAGGCACCCAAATTGTTGTTGGAATACAAAGAATCCAAGAACACTGAGGGGGGGTGAATCCATGTTCTACTGATAATATAATATTTTAAATTTTTATAGCATACAAATATTAACCAGTAAATGAAGAAATATATAACGCGAAGTAAATAAACCAGCCACATGAATGAACACCATAACACATTGAATTTTATATGTGGAAAACCTCAAAGAGGAAAAACCATGGTGGGATTTGTGACCCACAATATCAATTCACTGGCCATATGAAATATATTACATAGCATGAGGGCCTGCACATATAGGAAGGCATACTGCCTAGAGTACGCTGCTCAACACAAAAGAGTTTCAATAACTACAAGCTTCTGCTTAGATAAAACATTAATGATGAACTCACAAAATGCATCTGCAATGCCAAAAAGATTTCCGGCTATAGCTCTGTTTGGTATTGGGTCATAAACCCTAAACCCTTTTAATAATATCTACTTTCCTCCAAGAATGTTTTACAAACCATCTACTGATAACTGCATGATATAAATTTCACATATAAATGACCTACATACATATCCTTCACATCACACAGTTCTACTTTTTTGTCCTATATCAAAATGATCTAATAAACTAACTTATATACCCTTTACAAACAATATGCCTTATGTCGGCTTATAATAAATTACAAAAGATATTCAATGTCTGTCCAATACAATAATTAAAACATGATTTTACAAATAAAACCTTTCAAATCCCAAATTGATGTTGGCTTCACTGAAGTGCTGGATGTCAATGCCGGTGCCAATGCCGGTTATGACCCTGAATACTCCAATGTCGGTATATCTCTGCAATGCTAGTATCTACCAGTATATGCCTTCTATAGAATCTTATTGCCATCAATGATAACATATGAATCCAATGAGTGTCGATTGTCACCAATCTCTCTCCTTGGCATTGATGGCAACACTCATGTGAAAAATGGCTTCCCTGCCGGTTCAACTGAAATATGCTCCCCCTGAGATGATTGACTATGTTTGCAATTTACTCTCTATCTCATATTGTCCCCCTAGGATTATATACATATTTTTCACATACATATCCTCTCCCTTTGGAATCAATGCCAAAGACCAGTGAAAGAATTGAAAGAATAATTACATATTACTTACCAGAGCTTGACCAATTTTAATATTTTTGGATAAGCCTTCTCAAGTAACTCTAAGTAAGTATCCCAGCCAGTTATGAATGTTCTAGATATGGATACAAGTCCACTCAGCAAATGTGCAAGTGTTTCTTTGTCAGTTGTTAGGACCCGGAAGGCAACTAAGACGGGGGGGGGGGGTGAATCAGTTGTCAATTAATTTCAACCCAAATATAACTTACTTCAACTTAATACTTAATATCGGTAAACCAAACTTAATGCCAGTTAATAGATTAATAGTTAATATCAATACTGGTGAAACTTAATGCATGAAACATAAAGAGAAACAACATCCACAACACATACCGTAGAGATTTTGATGTGGAAATCCTATAAGCGGAAAAACCATGGTGGGAAAACTCACCCACGATCAGATGATACTACTGCAAATAATATGTGTATACAAATGGGGTTTGCACATGCAAAAAGGCCAACCGCCTAGAGCACACTGCTCAAATGGGAGTTGCAGTGACTATAGTAGGATGGTTAAATCCTAGAATAATGTACTGCTCAAGATAGCATCTCCAATGCTAGATTCAGTACTAGTTAAGCTCTGACAAACACCTTTAAACCTTCCTTGAACATTCTATTATGGTCTACTCAAATGATCTTCAATATTCGCACATACCATGTTACATTACCATACCATAACCTTACATATCATATCCTTGATAATACAATGATGAATAGTGAGTACCAAACCGGCACTGAGAAGGGGGGGTGGGGGTGAATCAGTATAGATATAAAAACTTTTCCTGAACTGGTTTGACTATAAATAGTGAACTTGACTGGCAATCACTAACACCGGTCATAAACCAAATTACTACTAGTTAAACACAATGAGATTGTGAAAGATACAAACCAGAACCACTTATCTTACTACACAACCTACACCCTCATTTCCACATTATCCTTGTGCATAAATAGGTAATCTATCATCAAAAATATAATAACATGCTATATCAACATGATTCACCACTTGATAGAAAACAACAAAGCATCACATGAAAAGGACATCACACATGACACACATATTTTTCACGTGGAAACCCAACTAGGAAAAACCATGGTGGGGATGAATACCCACAAGCTATTTTTGAACTCTTTAGAAGTTCGCTCTATTAGGAGCCTTGTCTGGTTAAAGACTGCTACAACAGTGTCTATTAAGAACCTATCCTGTTAAGGATCAGCTGGTTAAGGGATGGCTAGAATACTTGATTAAGGGTTAAACCCAGTTAGAGTTACCTTGTTAGAGGATTTCATGAACCCAATGACTTTGAGTCACCCTGTTAAAGGATTTATAGCAAGCTGGTTAAAGCTACCCTGTTAAGGGATTTTTCAACTGTTGAAGTGGTTAGAGATCAATAGGTATTACAATGATTTGGTAATAGCACTTCAATACCAATGCAGATCCACTTTAGTTCAACTTTCTTCTTCATGCACATTCTGTAGGTATCAACCCTCTTATACGGTCTGACAAGAATCATGTATCTTTGCACTTAGATACACACACAACATTTCCCAACAACTTCAACATGAAACACAACATCGACCTTATAGGAAACAAATAGGTTGGTAACATAAACCCTAAACCCTAAACATTTAGGTTGAGCAATTCAGTTAGTTCAATCCTAACCATTGAACACTTTGCATTTGAATACAACGGTCTTGAACAGATCTCAAGACATTCTCCATCATTCGTTCTTCACCGCTTCTTGGAGGTGATAACCCATCACACGTTCTCCACCATTTGCATAGACTTCACACATTCCCGAGGTAGATAGGATAAATCTCCTTCATGCAAGATCCTTCACGTGCACGAGGCTAATGTGGCAACATGATCTGATCTCCATTACAATGCTAACTCATCATACAATGCCATTGGTTGAATCACACAGGCTCGAAACACTTGAACCATAAACCCTAAAGCTAAGACTACCAACTGGTAGTCATACCATATTAAACTTTGATAGAAAACTTTCCATATATCAGTTCACTTGGACAAACATACCGCTTCACCTTTTGCACATATATTGGTTCTCATCATTATACTAGTTCACTTTGCTAGTTGCTTAACTTTGATAAACCTGTTCACTCTTCATCATATTACCGGTTCACTCTTTAGCATATTTCTGGTTCTCTGTTTCAGCGTATTGACATCAATGACAACACAATATCATCATGTCAACATATTCTGCACATATGCCAACAATCTCTCCCTTTGACATTGATGGCAATATACAAAGATATCTCTCTTTTTGCATCACATCTTCTCCTTAATAATGGAGATATCTTTTCCACTTCACATATTCTCCCCCTTTGACAATAATGCCAAAGTGGAGGCACAAGATTCCTTGTTCCACTATGTTGGTCCCCCTGAGGAGTAGCCTCCTTCAACACATCAACCCTGAAAAGGTAGGCAAAGTAAGATCTAACTGATGTGGAGCATAAACCTTTAAGATTACCTCTTGAAGGGGCAGCACCCCTAATTCACCTCTCAGATAGGTAAAGGTAGCTTTCGGTAGAGGCTTGGTGAATATGTCTACTAACTGCTCCTTACTGGAAACATGTTCCAATACCACCTCTTTGTTCTGAACCTTTTCCCTCAAGAAATGATAATTGAATTCAAAGTGCTTGGTTCTAGCATGTACAAATGGATTCTTGGAAATGTTAAGTGCACTTGTATTGTCACAAAATATACTTACCGGTTCAGATACAAGAACTTTGAAGCCATTCAATACATACTTCATCCAAATAGTCTGGGTGTAGTTCATAAAAGCTGCAACATACTCTGCTTCTGTTGTAGACTGAGAGATACAACTTTGCTTTTTACTCATTCATGAGACCAGTCTACCACCGAGAAATAATGCACCACCGATCATCCTTATTACCAGCCCAATCAGCATCTATGAACACTTTCAGATTGAAATCATTGTATGGATACCATAATCCATAGTCAATAGTTCCCTTCAATATCTAAGAATCCACTTGCTGTTACCAAGTGGGATTCTCTTGGGCTTTGCTAAAACCGAGCGGTAATACCCACTACATGTGCAATGTCCGGTCTGCTATGCACTACATAATGCAGCTTACCAATCATTGATCGGTATTCCATCTCATTTGCCAATGCTAAGTCATCCTCTTTTGATAGTTTACAACCGGTCACCATTGGTGTACCAACTAGTTTGCTATCTTCCATGCCAAAGGTCTTCAACACCTCTTTGACATACTTGGACTAAATAATAAAGATTCCATCTTTCATTTGTTGAATCTGCAGTCCAATGAAGAGCTTAATCTCCCCTATGAGTGACATCTCAAACTCTTTTTTCATCTCATCTACAAAGTCATGACTCATCTTGTCATCTCCACAAAAGATTATGTCACTAGAAAATACTTCACAGATCAAAATCTGATCTCCTTCTGATTTCAAGTAGAAATTGATATCTTCACTTGTTCTTTCAAATCCAATCTTCACAAGATGGGAGTGCAAGCATTCATACCATGCTCTAGGTGCCTGCTTCAGTCCATACAAGGCTTTATGTAGCCTACACACCATGTCACTATCTTCTAATAGGGAAAACCCATCTGGTTTCTCTATATATACCTCCTCTTCAAGTATTCCATTCAGGAATGCAGATATTACATCCATTCAGTATACCTTGAATCCTTTAAAAGCTTCATATGCAAGAATCATACAAACTCCTTCCAATCTTGCTACTGGAGCAAAGATTTCTCCATAGTCTTCCCCTTCTTCTTGGGTATATCCATTACACACTAGTCTGGCCTTGTTCCTTACCACTGTGTCATCCTCATTCAGCTTATTTATGAGGACCCATTTGGCTCCAATGACATTTTTATGCTCCGTTCTGGGTACCAAAGACCAAGTACCATTCTTCTCTATCTGGTCAAGTTCTTCTTCCATTGCCTTGATCCAGTCTTCATCTTTATGTGCCTCTTTCAATCATTTAGGCTCAAATTCAAAGATCATACATGAGATTTCTCTAACCTTTCTTCTTGTATGAATTCCTGCATCTTTTTCTCCTATGATCTGCTTTGGATCATGATTGAGTTTGACATACCTAGGTATATTCTTAATAGATTCCTCTTGCTTTCCTTCTTCATCCTCATCTTCATCAGCATCGACATCCACTAGCGCAGGAGCACAATTACTGGTACTGGGCTGATTTGCAACCGGTTCCCAGAAGGTTACTACCGGTTCATCTCCTACATGCTCTCTGCTAGTTTTCTCAGGTTTCTCTGAGTTTTCATGAACCCTAACATTGATGCTTTCAACAATTCTCTGAGTCCTATTGTTGAAACATTTGAGAGCTTTGCTCTTTGTGGAATGCCCTAGGAATATTCCCTCATCACATTTAGCATCAAACTTGCTCTAATGTTCACTCCTCTTGATATAACATTTACTTCCAAGTACTTTGAAGTAGCTTACCACTGATGTCTTATCAGTCCAGTACTCATAAGGAGTCTTATCCTTTCCTTTGTTGATGAGTACCCGGTTCATTGTGTAGACTACAGTGCTCACCGCTTCTCTCTAAAAAGGTGTGAGCAACCTTTCCTTGGATTAGCATGGTTCTAGCCACTTTAACCACCGTCTGGTTGTTTCTCTCTGCTAATCCATTCTGTTGTGGAGTCCGGGGGGCAGATAGTTGCCTCTTGATGCCATTCTCTTCACAATATTTGTTGAATTCACCAGAAGTGAATTCTCCTCCTTGATCAGTTCTAAGGCATTTGATTCTTCTACCACTTTCCTTTTCTACCAGTGCCCTAAAAGCTTTGAACTTTCCAAAGGCTTCTGACTTATCCTTCAAGAATGTGACCCACATCATTCTTGAGCAATCATCTGTAAGAATCATAAAATACCTATCTCCTTGCACACTCCTAGTTTTTATAGGACTACACAAATAAGTATGCATGAGATCAAGTAAATTGTTTGTAGTGAAATATTTACCTTTAAAGTTTGAGGAAGACATTTTCCCCAGTTGACACTCTCTACACAAAGGATTTTCTGGTTTTCTTAACACCGGCAATCCTCTAACTGCCTTGATCTTACTAGCCTTCACAATGTTATCAAAATTTAAATGGCACAGTCTCCTATGCCATATCTAGCTATCATCAAACCTATCCATAAGACATGTACTTATATTTGCATTTAGCTGAAATAGGTTACCTTCAGTCTGCATACCGGTGGCCATCAGTTCACCAATGTTTCCTTTGATTTTGCACATTCCATTTTTGAATTTCAAAGTGAGTCCACTATCATTCAGCTTGGCAACACTCAATAGGTTGTGTCTGAGACCTTCCACCCAATACACATTGTTAGCACTGGTCTTTCCATTCACAGAGATGGACCCTCTGCCTTTGACCATACATGGTGCATCATACCAAAATGAACCGTACCACCATCATATTCTTCCAGAGAAAGAAACTTACTCTGGTCACCAGTCATATGGTGAGAACAGCCACTGCCAATAATCCACTCATTGGAATTATCAAAGAGGGAGACAAGAGCCTTCTTGTCTGACACATCTTCCTTGACTGCTACAAACACAATATCCTCATCATTTTCTTCATCTTTTGATTCCTCATCTGTGACACCTTCATCAACTGCTACAAAATAGTTTCTCTGGTTTCCTCCTCTAAACTTCTTGAACTTTTCTAGTTTGTCCTTGCTATCACCATTAGGATAGTTTACAACAATGTGTCCTATCCAGTTACAAGAGAAGCATTTCAAAGGAAGCTTACCTCTGTATTTACTGGTTCCCTTAGGAAGTCTCTAGGCAAGAAGAGCTTCAAATTCCATCAAGATCTCCTCATCATCCATTTCTTTTCTCTGTCTTGGTTCACCACTAGTACTAGCCTCTTTTCCTTTTCTAGATGGTGCAACAGATGCTCTAAAGGCTGATTCAGTCTTCTGAACACTACCATCAAAAGTATTTATCTTATAGGCTATCAACTTTGCAATGATGGAGTCTAGGGATACCTTAGTCTTGTCTATTGACCTCAACTCCTGAATAGTAGTAGCCCTTATTGCATAGACCAGTAATAAGGATCTCAAAAATTTGCTAACAACAATGGAATCTTCCATTTTACCACCCGCACTCTTGATATCTCCAACAACAATTTTGATTCTTATTCCATATTGTTGAATGGTCTCTCCTTCAACCATCCGCATGTCTTCAAAATTTCCCCTAAGGCTTTCTTCTTTAGCTTGTTTTAGATGCTCATCACTGCCATAGATATTCTCAAGAGTATCCCATACTTCCTCGGGATTTTCTTTATCCTAGACATCAATAAACTCAATGTTAGATAAGCTACTTATTAGGGCTTCCATGACTTGCCCATTCTCCTGGATCTCTCTCTTTTGATCATCGGTGAGAGTACCGGTAGGAATAACATAAGCATTCTCAACATAGCTCCAATGTTGAGCACCCATGCTTCTGATGTATATCTTCATTCTGTCCTTCCATATTTTGAAATTATCTCTATTGAACTTTGGGCCTTCCCTCTTCATCATTACAATAGGATCTTTCCCTCAAGTGGTTAAGCTTACAACATAGAGGACCTGGAGGATGCTCTGATACCAATTGATAATACAATGATGAATAGTGAGTACCAAACCAGTACTGAGAATAGGGGGGGGTGAATCAGTATAGATATAAAACCTTTTCCTAAACCGTTTTGACTGTAAATAGTGAACTTGACTCGCAATCACTAACACCGGTCATAAACCAAATTACTACTGGTTAAACACAATGAGATTGTGAAAGATACAGACTAGAAACACTTACCTTACCACACAATCTACACCCTCATTTCCACATTATCCTTGTGCATAAATAGCTAATCTATCATCAAAAATATAATAACATGCTAGATCAACATGATTCACTGCTTGATAGAAAACAACAAAACATCACATGAAAAGGACATCACACATGACACACATATTTTTCATATGGAAATCCAACTAGGAAAAAACATGATGGGGATGAATACCCACAAGCTATTTTTGAACTCTTTAGAAGTCCACTTTGTTAGGAGCCTTGTCCGGTTAAAGACTGTTACAATAGGTTATGTTAAGAACCGATCCTGTTAGGGATCACCCGATTAAGGGATGGCTAGAATACTGAGTTAAGGGTTAAACCCTGTTAGAGGTTACCTTGTTAGAGGATTTCATGAACCCAATGACTTTGAGTCACCCTGTTAAAGGATTTACAGCAAGCAAGTTAAAGTTACCCTATTAAGGGATTTTCCAACTGTTGAAGTGGTTAGAGATCAATGAGTATTACAATGATCTGGTAATAGCACTTCAATACCAATGTAGATCCACTTTAGTTCCTTTCTTTTGCATACACATTCTATAGGTATCAACCCTCTTATATGGTTTGGCAAGAATCACGTATCTTTGCACTTAGATACACACACAACATTTTCCAACAACTTCAACATGAAACACAACATAGACCTTATAGGAAATAGATAGGTTGGTAACATAAACCCTAAACCCTAACCATTTAGGTTGAGCAATTCAGTCGGTTCAATCCTGACCATTGAACACTTTGTATTTGAATACAATGGTCTTGAACAGATATCAAGACATTCTCCATTGTTCATTCTTCATCGCTTCTTGGAGGTGATAACCCATCACGCGTTCTCCACTGTTTGCATAGACTTCACACATTTCCGAGGTAGATAGGATCAATCTCCTTCATGTAGGATCCTTCAGGTGCATGAGGTTGACGTGGCAACATGATCTGATCTCCATTACAATACTAACTCATCACACAATGCCATCAATTGAATCACACAGGCTCGAAACACTTCAACTGGGAACCCTGAAGCTGAGACTACCAACTAGTAGTCATATAATATTAAACCTTGATAGAAAACATTCCATATACCGGTTCACTTGGACAAACGTACCGCTTCACCTTTTGCACATATACCAGTTCTCATCATTATACTAGTTCACTCTTCAACATATTACTGGTTCTCTCTTTCAGCATATTGACATCAATGACAACACAATATCATATTCTGCACATATGCCAACAATCCTCTTCTATCTCATCTCAAATGAGATCTTACATATATACAAAACCTAAGACCAAACGTGTAGGTTGTCTTACTAAGAATATTACAATAAGATCAATTACATATAAGTCTAGATGTGATGCATCATGTCAGCTCAATACATTTACAACAATATCTAATCAATAAATCATCTCCATAACTTGTCATGCTGATCTAGAATAGATAATGCATACCGGTCCATAACCTTGACCAATCTACCAATAACAGTATATATGTCAACCCGATTAGACCATTAACCAAAACACCAAAACCAAGTATCCAAACCATGTCTTTGACATAATCAAGTGATCTCCAGATGATAACAAGTCATCATTAGTACCAGTGAGCAATATAACGTGTCGGTGGACAATATACCAGTGACTATGCACAAGTCACTGAACTTGCTGGTGAACACAATGTGTCATTTCAACATAACCAAAGATCTCCAGAAGGATAAGTGTTCACATCAATGAAAAAACTAATGCAGCACATCCATAATACCAACAATCTCCCCCTTTGGCATTGATGGCAACACTAGATGGAAAAACATCTAAGTGCCAAAATAGAATGCCAAAAACCAAAAACCAACAATTTCCAAAAAAGATCAATACTAGAAATCAAAATCAAAATGCAGAGAGTATATATCTCTCCCCTAATGAATGATGTCTCCAAAGAATAATATCTCTCCCTAGGAATAATGCTTTTCCATAGATCTCTCTCCACCTTTGACATCAAATGCCAAAGAAAATAAATACCAAAACATATATCCAACTAATATGACCAACTACTCCCCCTAAGAAGTAGCTCTCCTCCAGCAAAGCTGGAAAAAAGATTTCTCTGCTAGTTTCTATCGGTTTGATGCCAAACTTCAACTATCTAAGTCTCTATCGGTGAGGGTATTACTCCAAGCTTCTCTCTGAGATATTCAAAAGTTTCCTTAGGCAAAGGCTTAGTAAAGATATTTGCAATCTACTCTTTAGTATTCACATAAACCAATCTAACTTCTTTTGCTTCAACATTCTCTTTCAGAAAGTTATATTTGATAGAAACATGTTTAGTCTTAGAGCGAAATATCGTATTCTTTGATATATCAATTACTGCTGAATTATCACAATAAATGATTATAGGTCCTTCACATTTTACCATTATGTCCTTCAACATTTTCTTAATCTATAATACCTGAGTACAATTAGTTGTTGCTGCAACATATTCTGATTTTGCTGTTGATAATGATGGACGGCTCTGATTCTTGATTAACCATGAAATCAATCTGCTCCCAAGAAAGAATGCTCTGCCAATGGTGCTCTTTCTATCATCTACATCTCCTTCCCAATTTTCATCGGTGTATGCACATAAGTCAAAATTTTCATCTTTAGGGTACCATAAACCAAGATTTGTTGTGCCTTGTAGATACTGCAAAATCCTTTTTACTGTTGATTCATGATTTTATTTAGGATTACTCTGAAATCTTGAAACAATACATATTGCATTCATTATATCAAGTCTTGTTTGTGTCAAATACAGTAAACCTCCAATCATAGAATTTTATCTTGTCAAATTAACAGGAGCTAAATCATCCTTCAATGTCTATTTATCAGTTTTAGTCATAGGAGTACTTACCGGTTTAGAATTTTCCATACCAAATTTGTTCAATAGTCCTTCAAGTATTTTGTTTGACATATGAATATACCTTTATTAGTTTGTGAAATCTGCAATCCTAAAAAGAATTTTATCTCCCCAATCATAGACATTTCAAATTCTTCCTACATCTTGTTAGCAAAGTCTTTACACAATCCATCATCTCCACCAAAAATGATATCGTCAACAAAATCTTCACTAACCAAGATGTCATCATTAGTCAATTTGAAATATAAGTTTATGTCAGCATTACCTTTAGTGTAACCAAGCTTCAAGAGATATTTGTCCAATCTAGCATACCAAGATCTAGGAGCTTGCTTCATTCCATACAAAGGTTTACTAAATCTGCAAACCATATCTTTATCATTTTTCAATGAAAATCCATCAGGTTGTTGAATGTAAACTTCCTCTTCAAGATTACCATTCAAAAATGCACATTTTAGATCCATCTCATTAACTTTATAGTTCTTATGAGTTGCAAATGCAAGAAATAATCTAACTACCTTAATTCTAGCTACTGGTGCAAAGATTTCATTATAATCCATTCCCTCTTTCTGTGAATATCCTTTACACACTAATCTTGCTTTGTTCCTGATTACCTTACCTTTTTCATTAAGTTTATTTCTCAATACCCATTTAGTTCCAATTACATTTTTGTCTTTAGGTCGGGAAACTAATGTCCATGTATTGTTCTTTTCAAGTTGTTCTAATTCATCTTCCTTTGATTTTATCCAATGTTCATCTTGACAAGCTTCAATAACAGATGTTGGTTCAATTTGAGAAATTAAGCATACCTCTTCACTTGCCAGTCTCCCTCTTGTCATAACACCTTGATTCTTATTCCCAATTATCTGATTTTTTTAGTGATTCAATCTTACATACCTGGGTTTATTCACATGTTGTTGTTTTTCAGTCACTGTGGAATTTTCTGATGATGTCAGTGTGACTGGATCCACATTCTATACTAGTGCACTCTGTATTGGTTCATTTATGATCATCTCAATTGTCAGTTCAGAATCTATAGACCTTGAATTTCCTCTAAAGTGTTCATCTATCTTCACATTAGAACTTTCAATGATCTTCTACAATCTTTAATTAAAACATCTATATGCCTTTCTCTTAGATGAATAACCAAGAAATATTCCTTCATCACTTCTAGAATAAAATTTACCAATATACTCATCTCTCCTAATATAACTTTTGCTTCCAAATATTTTGAAGTACTTAAGAGTAGGAGTATTACCAAACCATAGTTCATAAAGGGTCTTACTGGTTTCACCTTTGATGTGAACTCTGTTTAAAGTGTAAACCACTATATTCACTACTTCTCTCCAATACACATGATGTAGATTTTCTTCCAATATCATGCTTCTAGTTGCTTCCAGAATAGTTTTGTTCTTCCTTTCCACAATTTCATTCTGCTAAGGTGTCCAAGGTGTTGATAGTTGTCTTTTGATTCCATTCACTTCACCGAATGTATTACATTCCTTTGATGTAAATTCTCCTCCTTGATCTAATCTCAAACATTTGATTTTCTTACTAGTTTCATTTTCTATCATTGCCTTGAATAATTTGATTTTCCAAAAGCTTCTGATTTCTCTCTGAGAAAAGTAACTCAACACATTCTAGAATAATCATCAATAATTATCATAGAGTATCTATCTCCCTGTAGACTTGTTGTTCTTGCCGGACCACACAAGTTAGTATGGATTAAATCAAGAACATTATTGGATTTCTTAGAAATACTCTTAAAAATTGTTCTAACTTGCTTTCCCATTTGACATTCCTTACATACTGGGTTATGAGGTTTCATAATCTTACGTAAATCTCTTACTGCCTTAGTTGAAATTATCTTTACAATGCAATCAAAATTTACATGACAAAGTCTCTTATGCCATAACCAACTTTCATCAATATGTGCAATCAAGCATGTATTATCATTGTTGTTCAAAAGAAAGATATTACCTTTAATCTCATTACCGGTTGCAATCTCCAATCTAGTTTTGTTCATGATTTTGCATTTACCATTCTTGAACTGTATCTGAAATCCCTTTTCAACTAATTGACCAACACTCAAAAGATTATGCTTCAAACCTTCAATATAGTAAACATTGTCAGTATTGTGCTTACAATCCAAGGATATAGTACCTTTTCCTTTGATTAAAAAAGCTTTATCATCACCAAATCTTACTAGACCTCCATTGAATTCCTGAAAAGACAAGAATTTACTCTTATCACCAGTCATATGATGTGAACATCCATAATCTATGATCCATTCATCCATTTCTTCAATTTTAGCTGTCAGGGCCTCCTCTACTAGTGGAACAGAAGGTGCCAGTTGATCTTCCTTTATTGCAACAAAATCCCATCCATTGTCTATCAGCTCTTTATCAGAATCATTAGTAAGTCCTTCATCAACATAGTAACAAGATTTGTCTCCATTCTTCTTAAATCTATATCTCTGGTATTCAGGGTTAGGCTTATATGTCATTTTAGCTTCTTCTCTCAATCTCACATGTCTATCAGGACATCTAGATGTCATATGACCAACTTTATTGCAATTAAAACATTTAAAT
This sequence comes from Cryptomeria japonica, assembly GCF_030272615.1. Taxonomy (NCBI): domain Eukaryota; kingdom Viridiplantae; phylum Streptophyta; class Pinopsida; order Cupressales; family Cupressaceae; genus Cryptomeria; species Cryptomeria japonica. The sequence continues at coordinate 262,269,464 of NC_081409.1, read as the reverse complement.
GGTGCTTTACCTTCATACTTACTTCCAACTAGACCTTTAGGCATTTTCCTCGCAAACAGTGCTTCAAGTTATTCCAGTTCTTCATTTTCCCTTCTCACATCTTCAATTTATTTTGCATAAAGTGCTTTCCAATTAGATTTGTCAGATGATGATGATGATCCTATAGATGATGATGCTTTGAAGGCTAAATCTTTTTTAATAGTAGCAATAGGACCAAATTCCTCAAGCTCAAATGCTGAAAGTTTTCCAACCAAGGTATCTCTAGATATTGATGTATTAGGCATTGTTCCCAACTCATTAATAGTAATTACTTTCACTTTGTATGTCGGTGGCAATGCTTTTAAAAATTTAGAAACAATTTCATCTTCACTTAAGGATCCTCCACAACATTGTATTCCTAACACAATTTCATTAACTCTTTCCATAAAAGCAAAAATTCTTTCATCTTCTTCCATTTTCAAATTTTCATACTTGACCTGGAAACATTCAAGTTTTGCAATTTTGACAGTGGTATCTCCTTCATTCAATGTCTCCAATTTATCCCAAATGTATTTAGTAGTAGATCAGTCTGATAATCCCATGATTTGCTGATCTGATAATGCACTCAAAAGTGCTTCTCTTTCTTTGCAATCATTCTCCTTATCTTTGCCCAATGTAGGTGGATTAAGTTGATTCTGATTAGGACCAACATAGCCATTCTTTTTAACTTCCCATATGTCTCTTCCAATGCAATTTAGATGTTTCTCCATTCTGATCTTCCATATACCATAGTTAGTTCCATCAAGTTTTGAACTATCCTTCCTGAAAATGTTAGTTGCCATAAGATCTCCTCAAGTTGTTAGGCTTCTACAAAAAGAGGACTTCGCTCTGATACCAATTCTTAGGACCCAAAAGACAACTGAGAGGGTGGGTGAATAAGTTGTCAATTAATTTCAACCCAAATATAACTTACTTCAACTTAATACTTAATACTGGTAAACCAAGCTTAATGTCGATTAATAGATTAAAAGTTAATATCAATACTGGTGAAACTTAATGCATGAAACAGAAAGAGAAACAACATCCACAACACATACCAGGTAGATTTTGATGTGGAAACCCTATAAGGGGAAAAACCACAGTGGGAAAGCATACCCACAATCAGATGATAATACTGCAGATAGTATGTGTATACAAATGGGGTTTGCACATGCAGAAAGGCCAACCGCCTAGAGCACACTACTCAAATGGGAGTCGCAATGACTATAGTAGGATAGTTAAATCCTAGAATAATGTACTGCTCAAGATAGCTTCTCCAATGTTGGATTTAGTACCAATTAAGCACTAATAAACATCTTCAAACCTTCCTTGAACCTTCTCTTATGGTCTGCTCAAATGATCTTCAATATTCACACATAACATGTTACATTACCATACCATAACCTTACATATCATATACTCTTCTATCAAATCTCAAATGAGATCTTACATATATACAAAACCTAAGACCAAATGTGTAGGTCGGCTTACTAAGAATATTAGAATAAGATCAATTACATATAAGTCTAGATGCGATGCATCATGTTGGCTCAATACATTTACAACAATATCCAATCAATAAATCATCTCCATAACGTGTTGTGTTGATCTTAAATAGATAATGCATACTAGTCCATAATATTGACCAATTTGTCGGTAACAGAAAATATATCAACCTGATTAGACCATTAACCAAAATACAAAAACCAAGTATCCAAACCATGTCTTTGACATAATCAAGTGATCTCTAGATCATAACAAGTTATCATCAGTGCTGGTGAATAATATAACGTGTTGGTGGATAATATACTGGTGACTGTGCATAAGTCATCGAACTTGCCGGTGAACACAATGTGCCGGTTCAACATAACCAAAGATCTCCAGAAGGATAAGTGTTGATATCAATGACAAAACTAATGCAACACATGCATAATACCAACATCGGTGACTTCTATCAGTGTGGGCTTTGCAAGAATATCCATACATTCCCTCTTATCTACACCAAGTGAATCCAATCTTGGACTCATCAAACCTCTAAGACTCCTAACTCTCCAAATAATCTTGTCTCTTTCCTTTTCAAAAGCAAAAATTTGGTTCTCCAAAGTCAAAATTTGTCCATCAATAGATGTTGTAAGTGAAGTTAGTCCATCAAAAGAATTAGCAATAGTAGAAATCTTGTCTTGTAACTCCTTTATCCTCTTATCTACATTTGCTGTAAGAATTTCAATGTTACAACAGACTCTGTAGATGTTAGCACATTGTTTCGAAGAATTTTCAATAAGTATAAGTTTCTCTCCAATCTTCCTTTTCTTTGTCGCAATAATATGATCAAATGCGGTTTTCTTAGCCAAAGTAAATATTTCAAGTGCTTGCCAGTCGGAAATCTACTGTAATGATTGAAAGTTTATAGATATGTGCTCTGTCAATACCTTAAGCTTGCCAGAAGGGCCTGCTTCATTTTCAATCATACATTTTGGAATTAGTCTGTGCAAAATTGTTATTGACTGATCTATTATTCCTTTGTCTACAGATCCCTCCTTCATTAGATTTTGAGTAGCCACCATCATTAGCTCTATGGGACTCATCTCCATGGTTGATTTCTTCTCAACTTGAGAACTGTCAATTACCAAATTTTTTGTTGAGGAATCAACTATCGGTTCAGTCTCCTTTACCATATCTTTATCCTCTTTTGCACTGGTGGCTTTGCCACTTGGTGCAGTATCTGTTACTATCGATGGAGTAATATCCACAATATTAATAGTATCATGTAAATTATCTATATTACCTTTCTCAAACTGTAAAAATGTTGTCTCTGTCAGTTTATTCTGTATACTCTCATCAATTTTAGGATTGTCTATCAGTTCATTCAAAATTTTATTTGAACTTCCCAAAATTCCTTTTCCTTTAGATCTATCTAGAATGGTGGGAGCCATTGCACTAGCAAATTCTTCTTGAGAAGTAAGAAAATCAAGATTCTTTTGGAAGAATTTAGCCCAACCATCTCTGGTCTCATTTATTATTTCATTAACTCTACCCATCATTAACCTTATTTGCCGGTGTTTTCTGGTAAAGATTGTTCTATTTGCAATATCTATACATATTTTCATTTCCTCATTGTTTATAGAAGCACAAATTCCCAAAAGTTCAACTTCTTTTATCTCTTTGCCCCTCCTAATTGTATCTAAGCTCCTTGCATCTAACTTATTATATAATGATGAAGGAATTTCATTCAAAATTTCTACCAAAGCCTTCTTATACATGTCTAAATATAACAAAATTGCTTCTTATATTTTATTTTGCTCATTTTCATCTAAATGTTCATAGAAATTTGACACATTCTTCAAAATCTCATCTTTAGTTACCTCATCTATTAGTTCTACACAAGTCATTTGGGGGATGATGGTAACATTACATGATTCAATTGCTTCATCAATCTCACTCTTTTTCTTTTTCTTGCTAGGAGTTGCAGGAGCGGATGAAGCAGGCTTCTTCTTCTGAGTAGGTTTCCTTGTTGGAGGTGTGGATGTTGTTGTTACCTTTATTACTAGCTTCCTCCTTGGCTCCACCTTCTTCTCTTCTACCAGATGCTTCTCAACTTTCTTCCTCTATACCCTTCTGAATGCAAGAGGTTGATTATCCTCTGTATCAAAATCGATAGGATATATGAAGGTCTCGGGCCTCTTTACCTCTGGAACACTAGCTACTGCCAGTTGATCTACTATTTTAGATCCAAAACTTAGTTCTATATCTATCCTATAAATTACATTTTGTCTATTTTATGTTTCCTCATTTTCTTGTTGAAACCAATTTTAACTTGAAGTGCCTTCTCCTTTGCAGTACCAAAGTGTTAAGCCTTATCATCCAAAGGAGCATGAATCAACATTTTAGCATATAGTTCTAGAATATTGTCATCAACTTCATAGCCCAATTCAGTGACCCATATTGTTCTAGGTTCCACTGCTTCCATGAGGGTCTCATCTATTTTTACCATGAAGCAAATTTTAGTGGAGTATTTCTCCACAATGTGTTTGGAGATTCTCTCCCTTACTCTCATGTTCTCTTGAAAAGTTTTAAAGAAGCCCCATAACTTCTCATCCCTATTGCTACCAATATCAGTGATTGCATCTTTAATCTGCATGCCTACCAGTATGTCATGAGCCTAGTGTTTCTTTCCAAAACCCGGTAGCTCATTCATTAAATACAACATTAAGCAGACAATAAGATTGCCAAACCAGATTGTTCCTTTCTTGACACCTTTGATTTTTCCATGATTTAACATTAATTCACTTCTTAACCATTCACACAAATCATACTTTCCATTGTTCTTTATCATTTGATATGCAACATGGATACAGGAACTAGCAACAAAGTTCAATCGACTTGATTATGTTACCTTGTAGCCAATGGTCATATTGGCAAATTTCACATATGTATCTTTAATGGTGCTGATCATCATTGACCTTCCATCATGGGTTGCACGGATGAGCTTTTCAACCTCAGTGTTGGAGATCTTCTTCCCTGGTTCCTATAAAACTTTGGGTAGGCCGGTGACCACTTGAATTGCTTCTTTGGTGATCATGTAAGGCCGGTCCAGCCATATGAATTCATTATGGACCCTGCTCAAAACATATCTAATCATTTCATCCTTGAATTCTAGTATTTACAGGATTCCGGTTAACCCTAGGTCTTCAATGATTTGATATTTCATCCTGATTGTTCTGGAGCTACCTAGTATCATAGATTGATACATTCCCTCGATTTCCTCAGTGCCTAAATCCTCCAACGTGAAGTGAATAGAGGCCTTGACATCTTCCACATAAACTACGCCATCGAGAACCCTCAAAATGCGGTAGTAGAATCTTCCTTCATTACAATTTGAGGAACTTCCTTGAAAATAGGTCTGAGCCTATCTTTAACCTCAACAATAGTAGGATTCACAATGAAAATAGGAGAAGATGATGATCTAAATGCTATTTCAAAGAAATACTTGGATAACAATGTTGGTTGAAAGATCATGATCACTTCTCAGATAACTGCTGGAAATCTTTTAGAATGCCTTTTCTTCCTCTTGATTTCTTATGATTTGCCTTTTCTTTGTTTGGTTTTCTCAAGTGCTGGGTGAGTGAAAATGAGTCCAATTTCCCTTTTTATTGGCAAGTAATCTGTAATCCTTCACTATCATAAATTCTTAGTGGTGAATCCTACCGGATGTCAATTTCACAATTTTATGTCAGATAAACCTCCATCAATGATCAATACCACTCTCCAGATCTCTTTCTAGATCTCTTCCAGGGAATATGCAAGATTTGCAATGAATGTTCCAACCCCTAAGGCGTTTGCCTCAATTACCAATTGAATTTCCTATCAGTGCAGGAATTCTCTATTCTACCGGTGGAGTTACTGGTGTAGTTACTGGTATAGTTGCATCTCCACTTGGTTCTTCAAACTTTCTAACCCATCTCTTGGTGTGATCTTGTTGTAATTCATCTACCTTTTTCTTTCCTTTCTCATTTTCTTTATCATTGCTAACTTTTTTAGTCTTACTTCTGCAGTACTTAGAAATATGACCTATTTTATTGCATGCATAACACGTAACATTGTTCTTTTGAATTGCTTTGACATATTTGGTGTCATTCCTTGATCTGCATTGGTTATCCAAATGTCCAAACTTTCCACATGCATGACATTTAACATTCATTTTGCAATCTTCTGACTTATGACCATATTTCTTGCACTTTGTGCATTGACCGGGAACTGAATTGTAGTTTTGATTTTCTGTATTTTTATATTGTTTAGCCATATGCCCAAATTTATTACAAACAAAACATCTACCATTGAATTTGTAAGCATTAGATTACCTTATCAGTTTCCTTTGGTTTGATGATTTCTGCATACCGGTTATCTAATCTTTATTTTCAGTACCGAAGATTTCACCATGTTCAAATCCAAGTCCTCTAGAATCATCACTCTGCCTTTGTCTTTTCAATAAATCATCCAACTATGCAGCACTAATCATGTATTTTTCTTTATACTCATTGGCAGTAGTGAGATCATTTCTCTGAGTTGTTATTTGTCTCTCCATCTCTTGTTCATTATTCCAGGATTGTACCAAATTACTTCTCAACATATCATTCTCCTAAGCCAATTTGCCACATTCTTCAAATTTGTTCTTCAGAGATACAACAAGATTTTCTTCCTTCTTCCTTTTGTCCTCAATATATTTTGTCATCCTCATAGTTAAGTCTTGCATTTCATTCTTCATGAGCATGTTTTGTTGACGCAGCTTCTGACATTGTTCCTTAAGTGAATTTTTCTCTTCATCATCTTGATTTTGCAAAAGTTATTTCTTCCTAGCTTGAGTTGATGATAACATTTCTTGTAGAACAAGAATCAATTCATTAGCAGAATTCAATTCATCTTGCAACTTAAAGTTCTTCAACCTTTAAGCATCATAATCCTCAAGTGCCATCTCAAGTTGCTTCTCCATAGCCATATTCAATGATTCTGCTTTCAAGATCTTCTTCAAGCTATTAAACTTCCTCTGAGGCAGCAAGATCTAATACCAATTGTTGGAAAACAAGGAATCCAAGAACACTAAGAGGGGGGGCGGGGATGAATCAGTGTTCTGCCGGTAATATGAGATTTTAACTTTTTATAACATACACATATAAACCGGTAAATGAAGAAACATATAACATGAATTAAATAAACCAACCACATGAATGAACACAATAACACACTAAATTTTATACGTGGAAAGCCTCAAAGAGGAAAAACCATGGTGGGATTTGTGGCCAACAATATTAATTCACTCGCCATATGAAATATATTACATAGCATGGGGGCCTGCACATGCAGGAAAGAACACTACATAGAGCACACTTCTCAATAGAAAAGAGTCTCACTGACTACAAGCTTCTGCTTACATAAAACAGTAATAATGAATTCACAAAATGCATCTAATGCAAAAAGAGTTCTGGTTATAACTTTGTTTTGTACCGGTTCATAAACCCTAAAACCTTTTATCGGTATCTCCTTTCCTCCAAGAATATTTTACAAATCATCTACTGATCATTGCATGATATAACTTTCACATACAAACTACCTACATACATATCCTTCACATCACACAATTCTACCCTTTTGTCCTATATCAAAATGACCAAATAAAATGACTTATATACCCTTTACAAACAATATGCCTTATGTCAGCTTACACTACATTACAAAAGATATTCAATGTCGACCCTATACAATAACTACAAAATGATTTTACAAATAAAATCTTTTGGATCCCAGATTGATTTCAGCTTCACTGAAGTGATGGATGTTGATGCCGGTGTCGGTGCCAGTTATGACCCTGAATACTCCAATGCTGGTATCTACTAGTATATACCTTCTAGATAATGTTGTTGCTATCAATGACAACATATGAATCCAATGAGTGTCAATTGCCAACACTTGTAAACACACTAGTCCAAATTACCAAGGGGCTACAGACCATAAAATTAACGAGTTTTCTAGGGGATATGACATACTTATCCCCTTAGGGTTAATTTAAATTATAATTATTAAACAAATATATTCTAATTTAATTACATTTTCATCTTCCCAAGTTAATACCTATTCCATATATTGGTCCCAAAGGACTATAACCTATAGGATGGTTCGGTTGCATGGCTAGTGGTTGTACATATCTATGATTGTGAGTAGTTTGAGGGGGATATATCTAGCCTCTTATATCCATAGTGAATGCCAATCAATTACATGCTTAATTAAATAATATGTATTAAGAAACAATATATTAAATGGATTATGAATGCAAGAAAGTGATGGTGGAAGAGACAATCAATAAGCCACATGACTAATGTTTCCTGATATCTAAAATGACCTATGAATCATGGAGCTAGATTGGTAGCCTTTCCATAATCTATTGAGATTTTATGAGGTTTAACATGAAGAAAAAACTTCTCACCAACTACAAAGTCTATTGGAGTTTGTTCAGAATTTGCACAATTCTTTTGATGATTTGAATCTTCCTTCAGTTTTTAACCAATAATTTTCACCTGATTGTCATATTCTTGGAGTAGCTTTAGCGCAATAGTTATACTATTTTCTAAACCATCCCATCTTGTAGATGTTTTGCACTTCTTGATATATAGTGGTTCAAATGAAACTATTTCAATAAAAGAATGGTATAAGTTGTTATATGAAAACTCAACAAGAGGCAAATATTCCTCTCACTTAGTGGGCCGATCCATCACATACATCTCAAGCATATTTTTCTTAATTTGAGTATTTCTTTTTATCTGGTCATCCATTTTAGGGTGATAAGTAGTGCTAAAATTATGTTTTGTACCCAAGGTGGTCATAGGAAAGGTTTCAAACTTTGAAGTAAAACAATTATCTCCATAAAAATTAATTATCTTAGGCATCAATCTAATGCATTCCTTGCTGAAACTTTTAGTCAAAATTAAGGCATAATCCTTCACATTTCCTAGTATGACCTAGTTAAGGGATTTTGATTGCTGCAATTATTAGAGAAAAATAATGAGTGATCTGGGTACAACACTTAAGTGCTTACTTGATTAGATCCAATTAAGCTCCAAATCTGCTACTCTGTAGCAGATCTCATACTCTGTTTCAGCTTCACATTTTTCTCAAAACCACCGACACACCAAATATCAACTATACCGACATAAATAACCTTTACAACTTAGTCGGTTACAAAACCCTAAGACTTACAACATAGATTATCATAGATCTTTTATAGATCATTACAAATCATCATTGATCATCATATGGATCATTACAATCAATTACAAATCAATTACAACCATTGAATGATCATTGCATCTCAATCTGATACAAAGTCAAACCCTTAGAATAACCCACTAGGCACTTTCCATATTCCCAAGAAATTCTCTCTCCAAATGTGAGAAAACATCTTTCAACACTTCACATGGTTGATTCCATGTCATCACCAACATTTGAACTTGATGTAGATCACTGCCAAAACAAAAATCATTACCGGTTAAGAGAATTATTTACCGGTCCTTAAACACTAGCAAAAATACAACATAAATCATAAAGATGATTTCTGATAACCAAAACAGGATACAGTTCCATTCAGATACATATTACAATGATACAGGCTCACATTCTAAACCCCAACACTTCAATCATCACCAATCATCAAATCAAATCAAAACATTCCTTGTTTACTAGTAAAGGTCCTAATTCCCAGTTTATTGTCTATAATACTGGAAAGGCATTTACGATAGACCAAAAAGACTTAGACGAAAAAATACAACATAGTAAACATCAGTTTCCATCAATGACAACACAAATAACTGATCAACATCATCTGATCATGCATTCTCAATCTCTTCATCACAATGACATCACAAACAGTCCTTTACCACTTCGGTCACCATTCTTGATCTGCATCAGTTATGCCAATCATGCCAACAGACAAGTCACCAAGATTGCCTCCTAATTGGTGGATGAATTTCACCATAGATCTAGTTTTAGGGACCGAACCTATCTCAAAATTCCCTTATAGAATGAACATTGCTAAATTGAAAGAGCTTAAAATGCAACTGAAAGATTTAATGGAGAAGAGATTGGTTCATCATTGCGTGTCTCCTTGGGGAGGTATAGTGTTGTTCATCAAGAAGAAGGATGAAATATTGAGGTTGTGCATAGATTATCAAATGCTAAATAAGATAAATTTTTGAAATAGGTATCCCCTACCTTGAATTGCTGACTCTTGTGATTGGATGAAGGGAAAAACTATTTTCTCTAAATTAGAGTTTAGGTCATGATATTACCATTTGAAAAGTAGAGAAAAGGATATTCCAAAACTAACTTTTCGAACTAGGTATGGATACTATGAATTCTTGAAGGTGCCTCTTGTTCTAACAAATTCATCATCTTCTTTTATGTGTGTTAGGTAAATGATTTGTCAAACTTTCAATAATTAAAGGGTATTGTTGTTGTGTTCTTTGTTTATCCTATAAGGAAACCTTATTTTATGAGCATATTATATTATGGGTAGAATTATGATGTATTAAATATTTTGATAGATGTTGGGTTGCCTTTGGATTTTTGTTGGTGATACTCTTGTAATAATCTTTCTCTCCAAGTATATTGTAATTTGTTGTTGATTTTTGAATAGTATATTGGGTGGCCTTTATAGTGTGGGGTTTTTCTAGAAAGGGTTTTCCCCATGCAAATCACTCTATTGTGGTATACATGCTATTTATATTTATTTTTATTAATTTTTTATAATTATTGTGAATATCTATAAAATATTTTTAGTACCCTCCTCTCAATGTTAGTGTAGGAAGTTTTTATACTACTTAAGTTCCTTACAAAGAGCCTCATAAATCATGTTTTCAACAACTACTTAGATAATTTTTTTGTAGTAGTTTTGAATGATATTGTAATCAACTCCAAAACTTGACAAGAACACGTGAGCATTTTACAACAATATTGCATAGGTTAAAGAAGCATAAATTATTAGGAAGTTATCTAGGTGTTCCTTCTTCTTTCTTAAGGTGCACTATTTGGGACATATAATATCAACCCAACGAATAGAAAAGGAGCCAAGCAAGATTCAAGAATTTAAGATTATCCTATTCTTAGAAATGTAGCCAAAGAAAGAAGCCTTTTATGTTTGGTAGGATATTAACGAAAGTTATTAGAGAACTTTTCCAAGATAGGTAACCTCATAACCTTTCTTCAACAAAAGGATACGAAGTTTTAATGGACAAATAGATGCAACATGACCTTCTCGTAGCTAAAGGATGCTCTTACCACTACCCCGTCTTGCAAGTGCTTGACCTAGAAAAAGAATTTTTAGTTTGGATGAATTATTATCTAGATGTTATAGGAGAACTTCTAATGCAAAATGGACAAGTGATTTTCTTTGAGTATAGGAAATTAAAGGATCATGAACTTAACTACCCTATCCATGACTCTAAGATAAGTAAAATCATGCATGTCTTGAAGGTATAGAAACAATATTTGATAAGGAGAACCTTCAAGTTGAACACTAACCATAAAGAACTTCAATATTTTTTCACACAACCTAATTTGAATAGATGAAAATGAAGCTAGTTATAAATCATAAGAAACTATGAAATAGATATTTGATATGTTTAAGAAAATTGGGTAGCAAATGCCTTAAGTTGAAGGGCTACATTAGCAAAAATCACTCAATTAAGGTTAGAATTCCTAGAAAGGATTAAGAAAATGCAAGTTCATGATCCCTTTTCTCAATAAATAAGGTTGGAAATGCAGCAAGAGACTAATATAGTTGATTAACATGAAGAGAATGACAATATCATCCCTTATCTACACCAAATTTATGTACCTAATCAAGGATGTTTACGATTGAAAATTCTTGCAAAGGCCCATAATGTGTCCTATCGAGTACATCCTTGGGTGACTAATATGTAAGCAGATTTAAGAACTCAATACTTTTATTTAAGAATGAAGATAAAGATAACAAATTATGTTGTAAAATGTCTTGAACACCAACCTGTGAAACTATAACATTGTCATCCTATAGGAACCTTCTATCCTCATAATTTTCCTTGGTACAAATGGTTAGTAATTTCCATGGATTTTATGACATGTTTGCCAAAAAATAAACACCATCATGACAATATTCTTGTAGTGGTTGACAAATAGGTCCTAATAGGCCTTGCATTGTAAATCCCTTAATCGGGTAGCTCTATATCATAGTGTTAAATCCTCTTATGAGGTTGATCCTAATAGATCAAAGCTCCTAATAGGGCATCATTGTAAACTTATAACCAAGCTAGGCTCCTAATAGGGTACATTCCAAAAGAGTGCACATTTTTTTGTGGGTACCAATTCCCATCATGGTTTTTCCCTATTTGGGTTTCCACATGAAAAAATGGTGTTCATATGGTGAATTTTTTTATGTGTTGTTATGTTTTACTTTCAATTTATGCATATTCATGAACACTTAATGAGTTGTTATGATAAACCAGTTTAATAGTTGGTTATCAATGATTATCGATAATGGTAAAGATTTTATTATTGGTTTATGTTTGATTTGAAGAAGTTTTATCAGTTCAAGTTTCAAGATTGAAATTATTGTTAATACTGATTTACCCCTCCTCTCGGTATTAACTGGATCCTCTAAGATTATCAATTGGTATCAAACCATGGGTCCTCTACGTGTAGAGAGCTTAAACAGCTTGAGGGAAAGATCCTGAAGAAAGATGATGAAGGAGGGTCCCAAGTTTACCAGGGACAACTACTGGATATGGAAGACTGAATGAAGATATACATTAAAGGATTGGGTGCTCAATATTGGAATCATGTGATGAACAAGTATATTGCTCCTACTACTAGCCCCTTGACACAAGATGAGCTTAAAGAGAAACAAGAAAACATTCAAGCCTTGGAAGAAATTGTAAATACTTTATATGATTCTGAGTATATAGATGGTCATGGATTAGAAACTACATTTGAGGTATGGGAGAAATTAGAATTGATTTATGGAGGAAATGAACATATTCAAAGAGCAAAAGAAGAAAGTGTAAGAGGAAAATTTGATGACATGAAAATGGTTGATGGTTAGAACATTGCACAATATGGTCAAAGGATTAAAGAAGTTGGAGGTGGTATTAAGAGTTTTGGAGGTAAGATTTATGATGATATTGTTGTTACTAAAAATGCTTAGTTTCTGCAATTCAAGAATTGAGATCTATCTCTAACGATAAAGTCACTGTTGATTCTCTTATTGGAAAGTTGACTGTATTTGAGTTAAACAACTTTGATAATAGTGTTTCAAAACCATCTGAATCTTCTTTTAAAGCTTCTATTACTATTACATATGTTAGGAAAGGAAGGGAAATTTATCATAATCATGACTACAAGTCTAGTCATGGTAGTAGCAGAGGTAAGGATGATCATGAAGATCATCTAAAGGAACCTAAGGCACTATTGGCTAAAATATTTCCTAGAGGCACCGGTAAGTATAAAGGCAAATTATGCTTGAAGTGTTTCTCTTGCAATAAAATTGGACACATAGCTGCTAACTATCCTAACACTGATAAGAAACAGAAGTTCAGAAAGTTCAAAGGAAAATGACAAAAACATTGCTATGTTGCAGTTCATGAAGGAGTAACTGATGAAAAATCAGAAGAAGATGACAAAGAGGAGATAGTGTTTGTTGTTGTGAAGGAAGATCTGACTGATGAAAAGGAATTGGTGTCTCACATGGATAGGAGTGATGAATGGATAATAGATAGTGGTTGCTCACACCACATGACTGGTAATAGAAACAATTTCTTATCCCTTGAAGAATTTGATGGAGGTATAGTAATATTTGGTAACAACTCACCCTACATGGTTAAAGGTAAAGGAACTATTTCATTAAATGGAAAAATCAATATAGATAATGTATTTTGGGTTGATGGATTAAAGAATAAACATTTAAGTATTGGTCAATTAAATGATAAGGGTTATCTTCTAGAATTTAAAAGTGGAGTGTGTAGGATTCTTGAAAATAATAGAGAATTAATTGCTACTAGAAATTAGACAAGAGGTAATATTTTTCATTTGAATACTAATGTGAATAGTTGTATGGTGGCAAAGATTGAAGACAACTGGTTATGGCACAAGATATTTTATCATGTTAATTTTGATAATTTGATAAAGGTTAATAAATCAAGTATTGTGAGAGGCTTACCCCAGCTTGTTAAACCAGATAATGTGTTATGTAAAGACTATCAGATGGGTAAGATGACTTTGTATCTTTCAAGAGTAATTCTTTCTCTTTAGAAAATATCCTTGATTTGGTTCATACTGATCTGTGCGGTCCTATAAGGACTGAGAGTTATTTTGGTGATAGATATTTCATGATTTTCACTGATGATTTTTCCAAGCTGATGTGGGTAACTTTTCTAAGAGAAAAGTCAGAGGCATTCAGTAAATTCGGAGCATTCAAAGCTTTAGTTAAGAAAGAAATCTTGAAGAATTTGAAATGTTTAAGATCTGACCGGGGTGGAGAATTTACTTCTAATGAGTTTGTGAAGTTATGTGATTAAAAGGTAATCAAGAGGTAGATGAAAACTCCTATAGCTCCACAATAGAATGAGATAGAAGAGAGGATGAACAAAAAACACCTTATGAATTATGGCATCGCAAGACTCCTACTGTAAGTTACTTTAAAAAAATTGGTAGTAGATGTTTCATTAAATGTGATGATTATACTAGAAAGTTTGATGCAAAGTATGATGAAGGTATTTTTCTTGGTGAAGGTAGATGAGCTCTCTATGAAATATGATGAGACCAATAGATTTGAGCCTGAGAAAGATGAAGATAAACTTGTGTTTATTGAACCAGAGGTACAAAAGAATGATGAGAAGAACAATGCAGAAATAGGTGCTCAATTGCTAAATGAAGATAGCCATGAAGAATGTGAAGCAGAAGGCACAACATCAGAACTAGTAATACCAAGATATGTCAGATTGAATCATTCCAAAGAACAAATTATAGTAGATAAAAATGCTGGTGTACAAAGAAGAAGGAAAATTAGAGAAAACTCTTGTTTGATTTCAGCTATAGAGTCTAAAATAGCAAGAGAGGCATTGAAGGATGATGATTGGATTAATGCGATGAATGAGTAATTGGATCAGATTGAGAAGAAAAAGACATGGACACTTGTTCTGAGACTAGAAGACAAGAATGTGATTGGCACTAAATGGGTTTTCAGAAACAAGCTGAATGAAGAAGGCAAGGTTGTGAGGAATAAAGAAAGGTTGGTATGCAAAGGCTATGCACAACAAGAAGGAGAAGACTATGGAGAAAAATTTACACCGGTGGTGAGATTGGACTAAGTTAGAATGTTACTTTCTTATGCTGCATTTAAAGGATTTAAGGTCTACCAGATGGATGTTAAATCTTCTTTTCTTAATGGAATCCTTGAGGAAGAAGTGTACATAGAACAACCAGATGGATTTTTTCTAGCTGAGAATAAAGATATGGTTTGCAAGTTGCATAAGGCACTGTATGGATTGAAGTGGGCACCGAGAGAATGGTTTGAAAGATTGCATGCACATCTGATCAAGATAGGATTCCAGTGTACTAGTGAGGACAATAACATATATCTTAAGACTGATGGATACAAAGTATTAATAGTTGAACTATTTGTAGCTGATATAATTTTGGAGGTGATGATGATTTAGTATGGTGTTTACTGAGGAGATGAAGAAAGAATTTAAAATGTCTCTTATTGGTGAAATTAAGTTTTTCATTGGGTTGAAAGTCCAGTAGTTGGATGCTGGAATATTTATCTATCAGAGTAAGTATGTAAAGGAAGTGTTGAAAACATTTGGCATGGAGGATTTTAAACCGGTTCGTACTCTGATGGTGATAGGTTGTAAACTATCTAAGAAAGATGATTCACCCTATGTTGATGAAAAGGAATACAGGTCCATGATCGGTAAGCTGGGTATGTGCAAGATCATGGGGGGCCAAAAAGTGGCAATGGAGAAAAAAATGTGTTTTCAACCTTTCCAAACACGCCAAAATCCACTTTGACTTTTTGTTTGGGTCGGGCAAAATTTGAATTTGGTTAATCAGATATCCGATAATATCAGATATCTAATATTATTGGATATCTGATTTGTGATGTCACTATTGTGATGTCACCATTGTGATGTCACTATTGTGATGTCACCATTGTGATGTCACTATTGTGATATCATACTTTTCAAATCAACATAAAAAATATAGTTTAGTAAAATGGGCATAACTTTTGCATTTCTTATCGAAATTTTGATTTTTTATAGGCGTTGGAAAGGTAATTATAATAGACCTATCAAATTGATGAGGTATTTTGATGATATTATCGACAAAAAATTAATTATAATAATTTGAAGTTAGTCATTCAATTTTAAAACTTTAAATAGTCACAAATTTTGCATTCAAAGTCTCATTTTTTTCCCTATCACGTCCTTTATCTATCACTTGTCTATCTATACTTATATAATATATTTTATATATCTCTTTCTTCTCTACTTATGTCACTTATTTTCTCATTCCATGTAGATAAATAAATTCTCAAGTTACATACATCTCTGCATATATCTCCATCTTTCTATTCATATCTCTCCCTCTCCCACTCCATCATTGTCACTCCTTATTTCTATATTTCTCTCTAATAATCTCTCTTCTCTCTATTTATCTCCCTCCCTTACCTTATCCTACCTATAATTATACATTACTTGTCTCTATAACCTCCTTTCTCTCCCTATCTTGTCCCCTTTCTCTCTATATCCCTATAGATCTATCTTCATGTATATTTATATCTCATTATCTCTAAATCTCACTTATTCACTCCATCTCTCCCTCCATTTGTTTTACACTCTCTATCATGTTCTATCCATATCTATCTCTATCTCCATATCTTTCCCTATCAATCTGTCTTTTTATATGTTCCTCTATCTTTATATGTATTCCTCTATACATGATTAATCTACTTCTCTATCTCTTCCTATATCACCCTCTTGAAGTATCTTTCCCTTTCTCTACTTGTATCTCTTTATTTACTACATCTTTATATATATTTTGCTCTCTCCCCACATCCTTCTCTATAGTGCCTTTATATATCTCTATATCTTCCTATTTTTCTCTCTCCCTCTCTATCTACCCCTATCTATAATCTTTATCTCTCTTTCTCACTCTCTTGCACTATCTATATATCTATATCTATCAATATTTCTCTTCCTTTATATCTCTCTCTCTCTTTACCCCTCTCTATCCATTTTTCTCCATCTCTTCATATATTTATCTTTGTCTTTGCCTCTCTCTTTCTCTATGTCTATTCACCTCCCTCTCCCTTTATCTTCATTTTTTATCTCTATCTTCCTCTCTCTATTTCAATATCTAGATATGTCTACCTCTTTCTATCCATCCTTGTCCTTTAGATTTTCTCCCTCTCACTTCATACTCCTTAATAGCTATATCTCTATTTATGTCCTTTTCCTTTAGTTATTTTCCCTCTCTTTAGTTCTTCATCTTTCTTCACACCCTTGTATCTCTCCTTATTTTAAAATTAGTATGTATGGTCTCCTAAGGGGTTATATTGTGTCCTAAGGGGTCATAGAACATCATATGACCCCTTAGGACACAATATGACCCCTAATGACACCATATGGTCTCCTAAGGAGTCATATGGTGTCATAAGGGGTGATAAAACACCATATGACCCTTTAAGACACAATAAGACCCCTAATGACACCATATGGTGTCCTAAGGGGTCATAAGACACCATATGACACCTTAGGACACCATACAACCCCTAATGACACAATGTGGCATCCTAAAGGGTTATATGGTGTCCTAAGGGGTCATAGGACACCATATAACCCCTTATGACACCATACAACCCATAGCACCATAAAGTGTCCCAAGGGATCATATGGTGTCTTAAGGGGTCAAAGAATGTCATATGACCAATTAGGACACAATAAAACCCATGACAACACCTGAGGGGTCATAGGACACCATATGACCCCTTATAACACCATATGATCCCCTATGACACCATATGGTGTCCTAAGGGGTCACATAACACCATATGACCCCTTATAACACAAGAAGACCCATAATGACACGATATGGTATCCTTAGGGGTCATATGGTGTCATGAGACACCATATGACCCCTTAAGACACAATATGACCCCTAACGATACCTAAGGGGTCATATGGTGTCCTAACGGGTTATATGATGTCCTGGGAACCTTTAGGACATAATGTGACCCCTTAGCACATGATATGACCCGTTAGGACATAATATGACCCCTAACAACATCTAAGGGGACATAGTGTGTCCTAAGGGGCCATAGGACACCATATGACCCCTAACGACACTATACGCTGTCTTAATGGGTCATATTGTGTCCTAAGGGTTCATAGGAGACCATATGACCTATAATGACACAAAATAACACCTAACAATACCTAAGGGGTCATAAGTTGTTCTAAGGGGTCATAGGACACCATATGACCCCTTAGCACACCATACAACCCCTAATGACACCATATGGTGAACTAAGGGGTCATAGAACAATATATGACCCCTTAGGACACCATACGATGCATGTTGATACTATATGGTGTCCTAAAGGGTCATAGGATACCATATGACCCTTTAGGACACTAGATGACCCATAACAACATAATATGGTGTCCTAGAGGGTCACATAACACCGTATGACCCCTTAGAACACCATACGACCCATAACGACACCATCTAGTGTCTTAAGGGGTCATATTAAGGGGTCATAAGACATAATATTACCTCCTAGGACATAATATGATCCCTAACGATGTCATATAGTGTCCCAATATGTCATAGGACACCATATGACCCCTTAGGACACCATACGACATCATACCACCCTTTATGACACCATATAGTGTCCTAAGGGGTCATATGGTATTCTAAGGGGTCATATGGTATCCTAAGGGGTCTTATAACACCATATGACCCCTTATAACACAAGAAGACCCATAACGACATGATATGGTGTCTTAAGGGGTCATATGGTGTCATGAGACACCATATGACCCCTTAGGAAACAATATGACTGCTAATTATACCTAAGGGGTCATATGGTGTCCTAAGGGGTTATATGATGTCCTAGGAACCTTTAGGACACAATATGACCTCTTAGCACACCATACAACCCCTAATGACACCATATGGTGTCTTAAGGGGTCGTCGGGTACAATATAACCCATTAGGACACAATATGACCCCTAACAACACCTAAGGGTTCATATTGTATCCTAAGGGATCATATAACACCATATGTGTTAGGGGTCCCACAAATACTAAGAGGGAGGGGTGAATCAGTATCTAACCGGCAATAAGAATTTCTTAAGTTAAAACATGCAGAACATAATATAACATTGTACCGGTATGCAAGAAATAATGCAATAAACAGAATCAAGAACATCCACATGAAAAGTACACCATAAAACAAGATGTTAGCGAGGAAACCTGGTGTGGGAAAAACCTTAGTGGGATTTGTGACCCACAATATTCACTCACTGGCCAATAAGAGAATATTACTTACAATAGGGGCCTACACATGAAGGAAGGCCAACTGCCTAGAGCTCACTGCTCAATGGGAAGTAACACTAACTTACAATAAGGATTATACTAGTCCAATAACTTGTACTACTTTACAATAGCATCTTCAATGCCAGATTCAGTACCGGTTCCTTCTGTGTTCTTTACATATACCCTTTGACCTATATTTTGCACATTGGGTTTGCCTAATATTTTCCTTAATGCTCCTAATTCTATATCAAATGTCTACAATGATCTCCTTTATATATATAAGAGTCATTTTACAATTTGCCAAGTCAGCTTACAATAATAAACAAAATATTGCATAAGAAAAATCCTATTAGCCTCTGTGTCGGTATACTTGTTTTCTTCTGTGCCGGTGGTGGTGTAGAGTGTGATCTGCTGATGTCGATGCACTATCTTGTCGGTGTAATGCTTTTTCGGTATAATGTCTTGCCGGTGCCATAGGATTGCAAGGTTGCCATCAATGACAAAACCTTCAATCACATACAATGTCTCATTGGAGTGTGCATATGCCAACAATCTCCCCCTTTGGCATTGATGGCAACGCTCATGAGAAATTTCAAAAAGTATCCAAAATGTGTAGTCCAAAAATGTTACGAAAAATGTTTATAAAAAATGTGAGAGCTCCCCCTGAGCATATAATTCCTGTGTTTTGAATTTTCTCATCCCACTACTCCCCCTTTGGCATCAATGACAAAGGTTGTAGAGTTTGTAGTTTCATCTATCCATAACCTCAACCTTGTAGCTAGGTAGTTATAATCTGAAAAATATCTCCCAAAATCAAGTTTAGACTATCCATAAACTTCTTACTATCCTTTACTATTGTCTCAGTTCTCTTCACTGTACTGGTGAGATGCTGCAAATGCTCTGCCGGTGTTTTGCTTCCCTGTGTTAATGCCTCAAAAATTTCCTTCCGCAGAGATGCTAAATAGTCCAATCTTGGACTTAGTTTAGATCTCAAATGTTTTGCCTTATTTATTATTATTTCTTTCTCTATTTCCAATTTGAGTAGTTCTTCCTCAAAATTTGCTATCTTCTCTTCAAAAACTGATAGTGTATCAGGTGAGTTGACAAACCTGTCTGCAAGTTTATTTATCTCATCCTATGCCTTGGTTATTTTCTTGTCAATATCTACAGTTAAAAAGTTTGTTTTACATGTATCTTTAAACATATTTTTGTATTCTTTCAACAAATTACATAGTTCTGGTAGAAGTGTGTCAAAATCTCTGTTACACTTCTTTATTTCCTCATTAAAGAGTTTCTATTTTTCAATTTCTACCTTATCCTTCACTGACTCTTCCTTTATTTTCTCAATGTTTTTTGAGATATATTTACACAATGTATCTAATTGTCCTAAATAATCTTTATTATCTATATTACAATTGGGAGCTATTACCTTCAAAATTGGTATAGAGCGATCAATTGTTTTGTAATCCTGTGAGCTACAGTCAGTTATTATCTTGATAGAATCAAGCAATACCTCAGTCACATTTGTTGATTTTAATGTTGATGATGATCCAACAATCTGAGTATCGATGGAAGTAACCATTCTTGTATTGACCTCTGGTAGGTCAGTTTGTGTCTGCATTTCTTTAAGCACTGGTTTTCCTACTTCACTAGTTACCAGTGGCACTGTTTTCTTATGTACTTGTTCTAGTTGATGTTATTCCGGAGCCTTTAGCTCAGTTGGTTTCTTTGTATGTTGTGTTGTCTCAGTCTGTGACTCAATCTCTACCTTTTTCTCTATATCTTCTATCGGTTTCTTTGTTTCCCCTGCTACCAGAGGCTCATGAGCCATATCTAACTTATTAGTTGTATCTTTGTCTACTATTATGTTGATCTTCTGAGTATCAACATTCACAGTATATAGGACTTTAGAATTAGGATTGTTATCCTCTACATCCATACTTTCTGCTACTGGTTGATCTTTAGTAGTTGTTATTTTCACCAGTGGGGGTAGGTTGTCTTTAACTTTGATGCTTGGTGGTCCACCAACTTTACCTTTCCCCTTGTCTCTATCTTTGTGATATACCTTTATAGGTTTAGGGTTCCTATACTCTTCTTGTTTTTCTTTTTCAACTAGGAATATATCCCATCCATCTTCTATTTCCTCTGTCACTTCATTAACCCTTCCTGCCATTAGTGAAATATGTCGGTGTGCAGTAGAGAATACTGACTGGTTTGCTTGAGCAATCAAATCATCAATTTCTTTTGGAGATTTTACCGGATATACAGCAAGTAGTTTCACAATTTTTATTTTCTTATCTAATTCTATCACTGCCTGTCTTCTTGCTTCTAGCCTTTTGAATAATTCCTCAGGAATTTCATTTACTACTTCCATCAAAAATTTCTTGTACATGTCCATATGCAATATAATACTATTCTCAACTTGCTCTTTCTCATCAGCTGTTAGAGTGTCATAAATTTTCTCTATGTTCTTCACTTTTCCTTCCTCTATGATTTCATTTAGCAGTACATCAAGAGGGGCCAAGTCTCTGTTTGTCCTTTTCTTCTTCTTAGGTGTTAGTTTCTTCTTTGATGTGGCCTTTTTAACTAGAGATCTCACTGCTTGTTGCTTTTGTCTTGTTCTTCTAGGTGAAGGTGTGCTTGCCGATGAGGGATCTCTTTTTCTTACAACTCTTTTAAAATTTGTTGGCATGTCACCTTCCGAAGAGGTACCTACCAGTGATAGGTGAGTTTTAGGTTGTGGAGCTGCCAACTCATCCTCTGTTATGCCGGTTTTCTTCAATACATCTCCCTTAATGGCTTTTGCTTGTCTGGACCCTTTCCTTACAAATGCCTCAACCTTCTTTACTCTTTTATTTGATTTTATTTGGCTTTCTATAGTCTCAGCACTACCAAATACTTCTTCCTTAGGTTCATTGGGGGCTTCTAGAAGTGCTTTGGCATATGTTTCAACTATGTGATCATCTGTTTCATAGCCCATCTTGATTACCCAAATTGTCCTTGGGAATGACCGCTTCCATCTAGATTTCATCTTTCTTAATGACAAAGCATATATCATCTTTGTATTTGTCTACTATCTTCTGAGATAACCTTACTCTTTTCTTCATTTTGGTTTTTAATGCTTGGAAAAAGTCATGGATATAGTTTTCCTTGTTCTCACCCATGTTATTGAATAGTTCAGTCAATTGTTTTCCTACCGGTATGTCATATCCAAGTTCTTTTCAACCTATACTGGGAACCTATTTTGTTATGTGTAGCATTAGACATACTAACAGATTTGCAAATCTGAAAGTTCCTTTCTTGTCCTTCTTGATCTTTCCAAGGTTGTCAATTAGTTCATCCTTTAACCATTCACATATTTCAATTTTTGCATTATCTATGACCATATCATAAGCACTCTTAATGCATAAACTTGAAACTGAATTAAGTCTATTAGCATGAGTGGATTTATAACCTAATATCATACTGATGAATCTCACATTGATATCTTTTACATCATTAACCCTTAGAGACCTCTTGTCAAATGTTGCACCAGTTAGGTTTATAACTAGGTCATTGGGAACCTTCTTGGTTTTATCTGGTCTCTTGTTGGTGGTCGGTAACCCTGTGACAACTTTCACAGCTTCCTTGATGATTTTATGGATTGCATCTAACCAAAAAATTCTCCATGTACTCTACTTAAGACTATCCTAATCACATCCTTAGGAAATTTAGGAGTGCTAAGGATCTCTATAAATCCTAGGGTCTCAATAATCTTGTGTTCATCTTTAAAATTGTCGGTGTTATCACATATCAAGGTTTTATACATGGTTTTGATTTCCTCATCTCCTAACTCTTCAATGTTGAAATGGATGTACATTCTGGGGTCTTTAGCATATACAACTCCCTTAGGAATTTGAGAAAAAGCACCTAAGGTATCATCCTTCTTTGCTATCTCGGGAACTAACTGAAATACGGGCCTAGGTCTTTTTATTACTTCAACAAAAGTAGGGTTTGCTATGTATTCAATTGTAGAGGTGGATGCCATGATTAAATACCTTTTACTGCCTTGGATGGATGTTTGCTTGGAGAGTGCTTGCTTCTTGCTCGAAATGCCTTAGCTCAGAATCTTCACACTCTCTGAAAATTTGAAATCACGGTGAAATGAAATGGAGCCAAAACTTTACTTTTATAATGTCTTTTCACCATCTACTACATTAATTGCATGTTAGTTAAGTATTCACTTAACATTGTTTGCCGATAATAGATAATTTTAAACCTCTTATCTCTAACTGAGGGAATAATTAGCACATGTATCAATAGATTGCCAAACCCTCAAGGAAATTTTCTTCAATTAGATGAAGATCTTCCTGTCGGTGGAGCACTGCTCTATCCTACAAGTGAACCATCACTCTGTCCTACCGGTGGAGGAGTATTCTCAATATTTATATCAGCTTTTGTAATCCATTGTTTTGAGAATTCTTGCTTAACTTATTCATATTTAGCAATATGCCCAATCTTGTTACATGCATAACAAGTTACATTATTCTTCTGAATAGCTTTCCCATAACCTATGTCAGTTTGTGTTCTGCATTGATTTGATAAATGTCCAAATCTTCCACAAACATAACATCTCACATTCATTCTACAGTTTTTAGAGTTGTGACCAACTTTGTTGCATTTTGAACATTGACCGGTGGGTGTGTTAATATTCTGATAATTCCTAGATCTACATTCGTTTGCTCTATGACCATACTTATTATAGTTAAAGCATTTTTCATTGAATTTATAAGCATTAGGTTGTCTTAGCGGTTTGTTGTGATCCTGAGTATTTGCAGTACCAGATATTTCACCAACTTCAAAGCCAATTCCAGAAGTGTCACCTTTGGGTTTTTGATTATTCAGCAAGGAACCAATTTCCTCTGAGCTTTTCTTGAATTTTTCTTTGTGTTGATTTGCAGTTTCCAATTCTCTTTCCAAGATTTCTTTTTGTCTCATCAGTTCATTTGAGTCATTCTGAGTGTGCATC
This sequence comes from Cryptomeria japonica, assembly GCF_030272615.1. Taxonomy (NCBI): domain Eukaryota; kingdom Viridiplantae; phylum Streptophyta; class Pinopsida; order Cupressales; family Cupressaceae; genus Cryptomeria; species Cryptomeria japonica. Next base: position 262,245,316 of record NC_081409.1, on the reverse strand, counting down.
AGATCTGTCTTCAACATGTCATTTTCATAGCTAAGTCTTGTGTTCTCATTTGCTACATCACTTAGTCTTCTAGTCAATTCTTCTTCATTCTTCTTCCTATCCTCAATCTCTTTGCAAGATCTCATAGTCATATCCTGCATTTCATTTTTTGTTGTCATGATCTCTTGTTTCAACTTACTTATCATATCATTAAGTGATTCCTTTTCATCATTCTCATTTTGCAATTTTTCACAAAGTTCTCTTCTCTTATTTCTTGCAACAGTAAAATTTTCTTGAAGTTCCTGAATGATATCTTGAGCTTCCCTTAAACCATCTTCTAATTTGATATTTTTTCAATTTCTCTGCATCATAGTCTGTAAGAGCTCCTTCAAGTTGCTTCATCAAATTTTCCATCTTTACCAGTGTCAAGATCTTCCTCAAGCTATCAGGCTTTTGAAAATAGAGGACTAGGCTCTGATACCATTTGTTAGGGGTCCCACAGATACTCAGAGTGGGGGGGTGAATCAGTATCTAACCAGTAATAAGAATTTCTTAAGTTAAAACATGCAGAACATAATATAACAGTGTACTAGTATGCAAGAAATGATGCAATAAATAGAATCAAGAGCATCCACATGAAAAGTACACCATAACACAAGATGTTAACAAGGAAACCCGATGTGGGAAAAACCTCAGTGGGATTTGTGACCCACAATATTCACTCACTGGCCAATAAGAGAATATTACTTACAATAGGGGCCTGCACATGCAGGAAGGCCAACTGCCTAGAGCTCACTACTCAATGGGAAGTCACACTGACTTACAATAAGGATTATACTAATCCACTAACTTTTACTGCTTTACAATAGCATCTTCAATGCCAGATTCAGTACCGGTTCCTGCTCTGCTCTTTACATATACCCTTTGACCTATATTTCTCACATTGGGTCTGCCTAATATTTTCCTTAATGCTCCTACTTCTATATCAAATGTCTATAATGATCTCCTTTATATATATAAGAGTCATTTTACAATTTTCCAAGCCGACTTACATTAATAAACAAAATATTGCATAACAAAAATCCCATCGACCTCTGTGCTGATATACTTGTTTTCTTCTATGCCGATGTAGAGTGTGATCTGCTAATGCCGGTGCACTATCTTGCCGGTATAATGTCTTTCTAGTGCCATAGGATTGCAAGGTTACGATCAATGACAAAACCTTCAATCACATACAATGTCTCATTGGAGTGTGCATATGCCAACAATATGACCCCTTATAACACACGAAAACCCATAACAACATTATATGGTGTCCTAAGGGGTCATATGGTGTCAGGAGACACCATATGACCCCTTAGGACACAATATGACCCCTAATGATACCGAAGGGGTCATATGGTGTCCTAAGGGATTATATGATGTCCTAGGAACCTTTAGGACACAATATGACCCTTTAGCACACCATACAAACCCTAGCGATCCCATATGGTGTCCTAAGTGGTCGTAGGACACAATATGACCCGTTAGAACACAATATGACCCCTAACAACACCTAAGGGGTCATATTATGTCCGAAGGGGTCATAGGACACCATATGACCCCTAATGACACTATATGGTGTATTACGGGGTCATATTGTGTCCTAAGGGGTCATATGACACCATATGATCCCTTAGGACACCATATGATGCATAATGACACTATATGGTGTCCTAAGGGGTCATAGGACACCATATGATCCCTTAGAGGACTATACAACCCATCACAACATAATATGGTGTCTAGGGTAATAGAACACCATATGACCCCTTAGAACACCATATGACCCATAATGACACCATGTGGTGTCTTAAGGGGTCATAAGACACAATATTACCCCTTAGGACATAATATCACCCCTAACAACATGAGATAGTGTCCCAAGGGGTCATAGGACACCATATGACCCCTTAGGACACCATACGACCCCTTGCAACACCATACCACCTTTTATGACACCATATGGTTTCCTAAGGGGTCATATGCTATCCTAACGAGTCATATAACACCATATGACCCCTTAGAACACAAGAAGACCCATAACCACACGATATGGTGTTCTCAGGGGTCATATTGTGTCATGAGACACCATATGACTCCTTAGGATACAATATGACCCCTAACGATACCTAAGGGGTCATATGGTGTCCTAAGGGGTTATATGATGTCTTAGGAACCTTTAGAACACATTATGACCCCTTAGCACATCATACAACCCATAACAACACCATATGGTGTCCTAAGGGGTTGTAGGACACCATATAACCCGTTAGGACATAATATGACCCCTAACAACACCTAAGGGGTTATATTATGTCCTAAGGGGTCATAGGACACCATATGACCCCTAAGGACACTGTATGGTGTACTAAGGGGTCATATTGTGTGCAAAGGGGTCATAGGACACCATATGGCCCCTTAGCACTCCATACGACCCCTAACGACACCATATGGTGTCCTAAGCGATCATATGGTATCCTAATGGGTCATATAACACCATATGACCCCTTAGGACACTATAATGACACCATATGGTGTCCTAAGGGGTCATAGGACACTATATGACCCTTTAGGAGACCATACAAGTCATAACAATATAATATGATATCCTAGAGGGTCATATAACACCATATGACCCCTTAGAACACTATATGACCCATAATGACACCATGTGGTGTCCTAAGGGGTCATAAGACAAAATATGACCCCTAACAATATTATATAGTGTCATAAGGGGTCATACAAAACCATATGACCCCATAGAACACCATATGACCTCTTAGAACACCATACGACCCTTTATGACACCATATGGTTTCCTAAGGTGTCATATGGTATCCTAAGGGGTCATATAAAACCATATTACCCCTTAAAACACCATACGACCCCTTAGAACACAAGAAGATCCATAACGACACAATATGGTGTCCTAAGGGGTCATATGGTGTCATGAGATGCCATATGACCCCTTGGGACACAATATGACCCCTAATGGTATTTAAGGGGTCATATGGTGTCCTGAGAGGTTATATGATATCCTAGGAATCTTTAGGACACAATATGACCCCTTAGCACACCATTCAATCCCAAACGGCACCATATGGTGTCCTAAGGGGTTGTACAACACTCTATGACCTGTTAGGACACAATATGACCCCTAACAACACCTAAGGGGTCATAGGACATCATATGACCCCTAACGACACAAAATGATACCTAAAGATACCTAAGGGGTCATATGGTGTTATAAAGGGTCATAGGACACCATATGACCCCTTAGCACACCATATGACCCTTAATGACACCATATGGTGTCCTAAGGGGTCATAGAACACTATATGACCCCTTAGGAAACCATACGATGCGTAATAAAACCATATGGTGTGTTAAGGGGTCAGAGGACACCATATGACCCCATAGGAGACCATACGACCCATAACAACGTAAAAATGGTGTCCTAAGGGGTCATAGAACACCATATGACCCCTTAGAATACCATAGGACCCATAATGACACCAAGTGGTGTCCTAAGGGGTCATAAGACACAATATGACCTCTTAGGATATAGTATGACCCCTAACGACATCATATAGTGTCTTAAGGGGTCATAGGACACTATATGACCCCTTAGGACACAATACGACCCCATAGGACATAAAATAAACCCTAATGACACCTAAGGGGTCATAGGACACCATACGATACATAACAACACCAAATGGTATCCTAAGAGGTCATATGTTGTCTTAAGGTGTGATAGGATACCATACGACCCATAGCACCATATAGTCTCCAAGCATATGGTAATCTAAGGGGTCATATGATACCATATGACCCATTAGGACACAATAAGACCCCTGATGACACCTAATGGGTCATATAGTGTCATAAGGGTTCATAGGACACCATATGACCCCTTAGGACACCATATGACTCCTAGCGACACAATATGGTGTCCCAAGGTATCGTATGGTATCCTAAGGGGTCATATAATGTCCTAAGGGGTCATATGGTATCCTAAGGGGTCATATGGTATCCTAAGGGGTTATAGAACACTATATGACCCCTTAGGACACCATAAGACCCATAACAACACCATATGATGTCCTAAGGGGTCATATGGTGTCCTAAAGGGTCATGGGACACCATATGACCTCTTAGGACATAATATGAGCCCTAACAAAACCTAATGGATCATATGGTGTCTAAGGGATCATATGATGTCTTGTGACCCCTTAGGACACAATATGACCCCTTAGCATGCCATACAACACCCAACAACACCATATGACCCATTCAGACACAATATGACCCCTCACAATACCTAAGGGGTCATATGGTGTCCTAAGGGGTGATAGAATACCATATGACCCCTAATGATACCATATGGTGTCCCTAAGGCTTATAGAACACCATATGACCCCTTAGGACACAATAAGACTTATAACAACATCATATGGTGTCCTAAAGGTTCATGAGACACCATATGACCCTTTAGGACACCATATTCTCTCTCACATTATTTCTTTTCCTCAATTACCCTCGATCACCTCTCTCCTCCTATGGGTTTATAGATACTTCCCTCTCCCTCTCTACCCACCCCCTAATTCCTCTCTATGTCTCTCTTCACCTCTGTCCCCATCTCTCTTCTCTCTTTGTTGATACTTTCTTCTCTCCCCCTCTCCTCCTACCCCCTAATAATCTCAAACTCTCCCTCTCATTCTCTCTTCACCCCAATCACCCCCTCCCTCTCTCTCTTTTCCTTCTAATTAATTACCTATATCTCTCTCTCTAACACTCTCTCTTCCCCCCAATTAATTTCTCCTTCTCACCTATCTCCCCCTCTCCTTTTTTTGATACTTCCCGACGCCTCTCGTTGTCCCCTCTAAATTTTGTTGCTAGAGATGAGAAGAAAATGCATAGAGACTAGTATAGATCTTAGGGAAGAGAGAGTGACATAGAGGAGGAAATTATGAAGAAGTAGAAATATAAGCACCTTGTAGATCTTGAGAGATTTAATGAGGTATTCATTGATAGTTAGAGATATAGGTCTAGAGAGAGATGTATAAATATGGACAAAAGAGAGGGAGGAAGAAACAAATAGGTGGAGTGATAGGTTTAGGAGAGAGAGGTGGAGAAAGGAACAAACATAGATAACATGTTTTATCAAAATTTATCGAACTCAATAAAATTCATAAATTTAATATTATTAATTAATTACTTGTTTAGTTTATTTTGAGATGATTGTTACAAAAATTCATGCAATAGGGAAATCATATGAAAAAGTCATGAGTTTTTTATGTTTTAAAAATGAAGGATGAATTTAAATGAATTATAATTATTTTTTAAAACAAATAATTGAAAATATAACTATTCAATATCATAGATCTCTTAATTACCTTTCCAACACCTATAAAAAATCAAAATTTCGATATAAAATGCAAAAGTTATGCCCAATTTACAAAAAAAATAAAAATTATTTTTTCAAAAATTGGATATCCGATTTTAAAACATAATTTTTTTGCTCCCTATTTTAGTTTGGGTTTGCTTTGGGATTTGGCTTGGAAGTGACAAGCCTGGAAAGTCAACTAAAAAAACATGTTTTTCAGTATTCCTTGATTTTCCAGACATTACACTGGTGGCTGACGACTTTTTTAATAGCCAAAATTGATAAAACGAAAAGGGTTTTTTAAGGAAATTCTCAGCTTTCTGAAAATATAAGGCTTGTCTTATTTCAACTTTAATAAAGAATTATTATTTATTGTCTAATTGAATTCTGACAAAAGTCCTGATTGATAGACTAATTGAAAAATACTCATAACTTTCAAACCGCATAACATTTTTTGAATCTGAAACATGTGTCCCATCCTATGCTTCGTCTACTATAGGGAAAAAAAAATTAAAAATGAATTTCATATGGTTTTGACCAAGTTGAGTTGGTCAGACATAGGAGTTTCTGAATTTCTGAAAAGTTGTGGTAAAAAATTCATAAATAATTATTTACTTTATAAAAAATTATAAAAAAATGTGTCTCACATCTGGACATGAGTCTAATACTTATATTATAAATCTTATAAAAAAATATTGTGATTTGATTGTGATTAGGGTGGTCAGACATACACCTACTTCTTATCTTTTTCCTGAAATTT